>NC_136923.1:7438584-8038584 GCF_949752795.1 Hyperoodon ampullatus | reverse complement strand
GGAGCTGGCAGAGACTGCCAGCTATTCTCTCCTTCCTCCTTGGAAACAACAACAATTTTGTTAACAGATTACATTTCAGTTAGGTGTGCAGTGTGACTCAGTCCTATGGGATCTCCAGAAGTCTCTTTAAAGTGAAATGTGGATCAAAGTGACGAGTCCAAGCAGCCACTTCAGGCCATGAGGTGTCCTTGAGGATGAAAGCCAGGATTGAAAGTGGTGCTGGGTCCCATGTCAGTCATGGTCTGGCTACCTCCACATAAGGTCTGTTAATACGCAGCCACGGCTGGTACAAAGGGTCAGGTTGAATCTCGCCCCTCTTAATCCCCTGGGGGCCAACTCAGAGACGGAGAAGCTAGCATGGGTGATATAAAGTGTTTCTTTATTTGAATGTCATTCCACCTGCACTGAAGCTCAAACCCAGCAGCAGCAGAAGGGGTCAGGACCGAAATCAATGTTACCAAGTTGGACAATGAACAGTGAGGACACGTTCAGACGGAACTTACTAATGGGGTGTAGATAACACCAAGCTATCCTAATGACACACAGCATAGGCCCTCTGCTGATCAGAGCTCAGGGAAGGACTGTGGCTCCCTTGTTCCCTTCTCAGGAAACTCCAGTCCCACCCGAAGGCTAGCCCTGAGCCAGGCAGGGGCCTGTGGAAGTTTCTCGTTTTGGGAAGGTACCAGCTTCTCCAGAGGGAGGGTTTCCCTTTCTCAGTTCACACTGGAAGCTGGAGAAGGGTGACTCCCCTGTGCCCAAGTAGGAACTTCAAAGGGCGGCCAAAGAATTCTTCCCTACAGCTTTGTCTAAAAGCTCTCAACTTCTTGGCTATAGCAGGCCTGAAAAAGATCTTGATCCTACCCATGGTGTTTTCCTCCATGGGTACTGGTCCCCAGAGAGGAAAGTTCACACCTCCCAAGACCCGGAAGGACTTGAACAAGCAGTGCTCTGAACCCCCACGAGGTTGGAGCTGCCTTGGCCTCTCCTGAGATAGTCCCACACCAGGCAAAGGAGACCAGATGGTGCCAGAGCCCTCTGGTCCAGGCACAGCTGGGGGAGGAGTGCCTCAGTGGGCTGCTCAAAGCTCAGCGTCTTTCAGGGACCAAGAGATCGATCTGGGAACGGACCATCTCTGCTTCAGCCTCCTCCCGAAGGCTTAAGCCAAGTTGCCAGACGTGGGTGAGAGCAAACTACAGACATCCTTGCTGTGGTGGCTTCCTGGCCCCAGAGAGCCATCTGGGCCCCGGCTTAGCGACATTTCAGCCTCACCTGGGGTCTCTGGTTGAAACGTTTCCTGCTCTGCTCCCACCTCTGCTAAAGCTTCAGGGACAGGGCTTTGCTTTGGTACCCACTCCAGCCTCTTTCCCTTCCCTAAGGCACCCTGGTGTTCCTTCAGCCCCACCAACACTCCCCTCCCAACCCCAAGCTCCTGGGTGCGTCTCCCACTGCCCCACAGCAGCTGGCTGGGTGGATGGTAACAGGGAATCACTGTCCAACCACCCCAAGGGGAACCACCCTCCCTTTCTCTACCACTAACCCACTCCAGTGGCGCTAACCTGCTCAGCAATCACCTAGATGGTTCCCTTGATGTGGTGCCTCTACCCCAATGGGGTGGGACATGGCTGCCTGGGCCCCGCCTCTGCCTCTGAGGAGGTAGGTCCTAACCTTCCCACCAGCAGCCCACAGGGGTCTGTGGCCCCCGTGGGTGGTAGGCTCTCCCCTCGCACAGTGGGCACGCAGCAGCTACTCCCCATTCCTCCGAGTCCTGTCCCCTCTATCCTCCTCTCCTTCCCCTTCCTTTCTCCAACAGCTCACCTCTCCCTTTGCCTCCTTCCCATCCCTGTTTCTTCCTCGTCTCTGGCCATCTCCCCTCCCACCTCCAAGTTCTCTATCCATCACGCCTCCCTCTCTGGTCACTTTCTCCACTTCTGTACCCTCTAAATCCACCCCATCCCCCATCGCTCGGTCTCCCTCCCTCCTTCTCTCCCTGTCTCTGCACCTCCTTCTTCTCTTTCTCCCATCTCTGTCTTCTCCCCATTTCTTTCTCTTTTTTTATGGCCACACCACGCGGCACGTGGTATCTTAGTTCCCCGACCAGGGACAGAACCCACACCCCCTGCGTTGGAAGCGTGGAGTCTTAACCACTGGCCCGCCAGGGAAGTCCCCTTCCTCCCATTCCTAATCCCTTGCTCCTGGTCCCTCCCCACGATGCCCTCCAGCACTGGGCTCTGGTTTGGATCTTGGAGGGACTCACTTCTGCCCCCAACTCCACACCTTCACGAGGCTCCCCTCACCCCCCGCTCAGCACGGGACCCCGGTGGGAGGAGGGGAGAGGGGAGCACAGTGCAGGCACCAGAGCACAAGGGGCAGGAGTCTGCCCAGGAGGAGGGAGTAGAGAGGGTGGGGGTCAGGACTTGGTAGGTTCCAGGTTTCAGGAGCCCTCCCCGGCCCCAGCATGTGACTCCAGTTAGGGTCCAGACGGGGGACTCAGGCAGAGGATTTCTAGGGTCTGTCTTGGGAACTCTGTCAGGTCCAGGTCCTATGGAAATGAACACAAGGCTGCAAATACATGGCACTCGCTGCTTTCCTCCCTCCTTGGGCTGAGGCCGACATGACAGGGAGACCACACGCTTCCCCACTGAGCCTGCAGGGGCCTCATGCCCCCCCTCCACAATAGGCCAGGCAGCCAGTACCTGGAGACAGAAGTAGGCACACGAGATGAAGCCAACGGGCCGCCAAAATGGGGGCTGGAAGGGGCCATCCACACCCCAAGCCAGATGGCTCTACCACCAGGTCCCCAAGGCAGTGAGGGGAGATCAGAAACACCTGCAGTCTCCTTCCTGTGCTCCCTGCAGGAGGGGAGGAGATGTCCCCACGGTGGGAGGAGAGGGGGAGAGAAGACTTCATCTGCCCCACACACACCTACGCGCGCACACACACACACACACACACACACACACACACACTCATGCCTCGGCTCCAAGCGTGCCCACCGGGTTGCAGACCCTGGGCAAACCGCAAGGCGAGAGGTGGGCAGGGAGGAGGAAGAGGTGGGGAGAGGGTTACGAGGGCTGGGGATGGGGACGGGGTACCCTGTTCAGAGGTGACCTGCAAGTTCAAGTTATGCAGAAAAGTATCAAAGAGGCAAGACAGTCTCTGCCCTTTGGCAGAAGGGGGCGGGGGGACAGCACGAGAAGGGGCAGAGGGGCGACGCGTCCCCTAACTCCCTCCTCAGGGCGCCTCTCCCCAACCCTGACGACAGGGCCAAGAGGTCTGCTGTACAAAACAGGCCGGGGTCAAGGGTCCAGTCACTGGTGAGCTATCGAGCAGGGAGGAGGCCAGGCCAGCCCCAAAGCTACTTCCAGCCCCAGCTGCAGAGGCCAAGCGCCATCAAGACAGGAGTCCAAGCGCTGCCTCCAGAGCCTGCCTGTCTGGCTCAGAGTCCACGTGGACAGGGCCCCAGTCAGCATCTGACCAGAAGGCCCTGTGCTTTCTCCCTCGGTGCAGCTCAGACTCCTTTGGGAGAGCTGGGACCAGGCTGCAGCAGGAGCAGAGAGGCCCCAGGGAGGCCGGTGGGGCCTGGAGCTCTGTGATGAGATGATGGAACCACCATCGGCCAAAAAAAAAGATAGGAAAGAGTCCAGTCTGCTGCCCTGGAGCAGTGTCTTGGATAAGTTTCTGCAGGAGGCGGGAACCAGAGGCGGCGAGGATAGAGCCAGGCAGCAGCCCTCCAGACTGAGGGAGCCTGGTGGGGGAACCACGGCGTCTCCTTCCCCTGAAGACTCTGCATGGCCCTGGCCAGGCTGGAGGGGAAGAGGAGGCCAGGGACTGGGGGCTGTCTCCCTTAGGTCAGTTGAGGGAGGTGCAGACCCAGACCCTCCCAGGCTCTGCAGGGCCTCTCCCCTCCCTCAGGCTGCATCCCAGCCCCAGCCTCTCTTCAAAGCCCGGAGCTCGCAGGCAGGTAGCAGGTGAGGTCAGTCCAAGATGGGGGTCTTCCCTCAGAGCGTGAATGGAGGGATGAGAGGGCAGGAGACAGGACAAGCTGAGGGCAGGTCAACTCCTGGGCTGTGATCCCGGCCTTCAGGGTCCCTGTGAGTGAGCGACGGGACAGGGGAGGACTCCCCATCCAGAGACATCACCCCCTGGCCGCAACACAGAGCTTACTGTAGAGCCCACAAAATCTAAGAGAGAGAGAGAGAATTGGAGAAAGTCAGAGGCCACCCAGCACTGGGGCTCCGTCAGCCACTCCTCAGGGCAAAGCTGGGCAGAGGGGTGAGCTGCCCAGGTTCTGAAATGCAGCCAACCCTGACTAGCTGGAAGGCCTTGAGCCAGCCATTCGACCTCTCTGAGCCCCAATTTCCTCATCTGTAAAATGAACATAATAGCCTACTTCTTCACAGAGTGATTCTGAGGGGTTAAAAAGATGTAAATAATGCCAGCCGAGGGCTTTGCACAGTGTTTGGCACATAGTAAATAGTGGAAATGACACCAAAGTATAGCTTACTTTTCTTCCAGAGGTCTTTGGCTCAGAACTGAATGCTGAGGCTCACTCACCTTGAGCTCCCAGTGAGGGAAGGAAATCCCCAGATGCTGAAGGAAGGCAAACTGGGGCTCCCTTATGTCACTTTTAACACTGAGCTGTTAGGGCGCTTTGGGGAGGAAGGAGAGGACGCTGAGCGGGCCAACCTCACACCAGTCACAACCCCAAACCTCTTCGGAAAGGCCACGTGGCTGTCTTAGTCTTGCACTTCTGGAAGCTGCCACCAGAGGGCAGGCTCCGACCTCACACCAAGACCATAGAAACCACCGGGTGCCAGTGTCTCCAGGGACAGGAGCCTCAGAGAAGGACAGCAGCCCAGGAGGGCCCTGAAAAGGGGACTGGCAGCAGGGAAGAGCCTGGCCTTTGGACTTGGACCTCAAATCCTGGCTCCACCACTTAGGTAAGCTTGGGCAAGTTACTGGACCTCTCCAGACCTCGGCTTTCTCATTTATAAAATGGTGGTCATAATGCCGGCCTGATGGGGAGCTGTGAGGAGTGACAGCTTTCACTGAGCATTCACCACTGCCCCGTTATAGGCACCATCTTTCTTCCTTGCAGGACAGCCCTGTTAGGTGGTTCCATTCTCACCACCCTCGTTTTTTGGGTTTTTTTTCCCTTCATTTTCCTTTCAGTTTTATTGAGATATAATTGACATACAGTACTACAGAAGTTGGAGGTGTAGAGCAGAATGACTTGACTTACATTTTGTGAAAGTATTAGCAAACAATGTTTTTCTAATTTAATAAACACTTTATATAGCAGTTGGTAACCTCCATTTAAAACATGTTAAATTTACCAAACATAACATTACCTGAAATGGGCTGTGAAACCCTCAATATTATTTGGTGCTCTGAAACTTTTTACATAAACCACAGTTGGGGGAGTGCTGATTCATGAGACAAATTCTGCTCTTTTCTTCTTTCTCTTACTCCACTGTCACCACCAACACATGTTAGACTGGAGGCTGAGCCCTCCCTGTCATGGGGAGGCAGAGGAGGAGGCCTCATGGTAAACATGGACTGGGACAAGGGTTGGCAATAGATGCCTCTAAGATGTGAAACATCTGACTTGGATTAGGAGGCTTCTCAGGAGGATGAAATGAAAGGGTTGTTCTGAAGCTGGAGCACCTCTCCCCATCCCTTGTCCCATCTTATGATGACAGTTCTGAGGGGTTGGTCTGGAATGTGCATAGATGGTGGGGACTGGGGGACAGTGCAGGCCTGGACTGGGCTCAGGTGGGGTGAGTCAGGTAGAGTCTGGGTGTCAGTGCTTAGCACTGGGTCAGGTGTCCTTCCAGTCATCCGGTGTGCCTGTTTGTATCCAAGTCCAGTTGTACTTGGAAGAGGATGGAGACTATGGACCACCCCATAGATCAGGTCTCTGAGTATCCTCGGGGGATAAAAAGGACCTCAGTCTTACTTTTTTTTTTCCACCACCCTCATTTTAGGTAGTGCAGGAAACTGAGGCTCAAAGAGGTCAATTCATTTCTTAGCTCAACCTGCTTCCAACACAGACAACCTGCCTTCACAGTCCAAGGGTATTCACACCACAATACTAGAGTAACTCCTGCCAAAGGAGATAATAACCCTCACTGTCATTATCCCCATTTTACAGATAAGAGGCTCCAAGAGATGAATGTAATTAAAGGAAAGTGATGAACATACACCCAGCGCACGCTAAGAGCTCAAGGAAGGGTGAGACGACGAAATCCGATTTCCCATGGCAGAAAACGGGCACCCAGACAGACAGGGTGTCTCCCCTTTCTCTAGGGGCAGCATGGGCCCCTGGGTCAGAGGACTGACCTTCCTTTAGAGAGCAATCTGGAATTATCATTGCAATTGTGAGTGTGCAATTCCACTTCTGGAAAGACACCAAGAAAACAGAAGGCAAGGACAAAGATGGTCATTGTAGCATTGCCAGTAATAGTAAAAACCTGGGAACCTCCCTAACAGCCCCTACAAGGAGAACAGTTAAGAAACTATAATTCCTTCATCTTATGTAATGCTAGGCATTGGATAAAAACGACAAGATGGCTCTCCACAGAATGATAAAGATCTTTAAGATGTGCTCTAGAGTTGAGCGCAAAAAGCAATCTGAGGATTTGTTTTGGACAGATGCCTCTCCTATATTAGCAGATAACACTACCATATATTTCACAAAGGGACATACGTAGATACACAGGTAAGCATCTGGTAACAGTGGTTATCCCTGAGACTCTGGCCTTAGGTGTCAGCTTTTTCTTTATTGTATATTGTTACCTGATACATATGAAAGTTTATGTGTACTATACTAGGTATAAAGCATACTGCACCAAACATCTGTGGGCTCACCATGCAAGTACTTAACTCGCCAATAGTTTGTACACAGCCACCTGTCCCCCACCTCATGTCCTTGCTTCCCTGCTTCCATCCCAGCTACAGAGAACCACCATGATACCTTTTGTATTGATCATTTCTTTGCTTTTTTAAAAAACACGCAATATTACCATATATATATATATATATATATATATATATATATATATATATATATATATATAAACTCTATTTAGCATAGTGTTACTTAGTTTGTTAACTCAAAAAAATTATGTCATCTTCTGGAATTTTGGTTTTTCCCCTCTCAATATTATGTTTCCAGGATGTATCCATTCATTCCATTACATAGAACACGTTCATTCATTTCCACAGTTGTAAACAATTCTGTGATGTGAATGTATCACCATATATTTATCCATCCTCCTGTCAATGGCCATTTAGGTGGTTTTTACTGTTTGCTATTTTGAAACTGCGGCCAAGAGCATTCATGTACATTTCTCCTGGGTTTATACTCATGGGAGGGTTTGCTGGGTCAGGCGTGCAAATGCTCAGATTTGAGGGATAACCTCCAACTGTCTCCCCGGCAGTCGGCCTCTCTGTTAAGATTTCCACCTTGTGCTTCACTTGACTTTGAAGGTGCCCCGCCTGGCGGGGCCGGCCTCGCCCACCTCCGCACCCCGCGACCGCCAGCGGCCCACCCGGAAGTGCGCGCCTGCTCACCTTTGTTCTCCTGCTTGAGCTCCTCCTGCAGCAGGTCCGTTTGCCGGTTGCCCAGCACGAAGGCAAGGAAGGAGAGGATGAGGGCGTTGAGGATGCCGATGATGGCCAGGATGTACGCCCAGCGCACCGAACAGTCCCCCAGGGAGTACTTCCCGGTCTTGGCCCCACACATGTCCCGGATCGTCTCGGCGTCCCAGCCGTCGGGGAAGATCATGCAGCCCAGCACAAGGCACAGAGCTGAGGGGGCGCCAGGCCGAGCCCACCGCCAGGGTCAGGAAGGAAGAGAGAAGGGGAAGATTACTTCCCAGAGCCTGAGGACCACCAGGAGGCCCCCTGAGGCTGGGCCCCGCTCCCCCGCATCGCCCATCAACCCAAGAGCTTGTGAACCACCTCCTGTGGATCCAGAAACTCTAAACCCTGGGAGGGCCTCATGCCTTGGGGAGCAGAAGCTTTCCAAAGCACAATGCCATCGCCTGCCCCCATCAAATCAACTCCTCCTCCGGTAAGCCCTTCTGGAAATAGGAGAAAATAGCAAACCAGGGTCACCTCCCTCAGCTCCCTTTAGCATCTTGGCCACGCTTACCCTCTCCCATCCTCACCATTCTTTATTTTTTATTTTTGTCATTTACTCAACAACTTTTTATTGAGAGCCATTTTCTGGGCTCAGTAGGCCACCTCCAGCTGTGACCTTCCCCTCCTGGCAGTGAGTTTGTGACTATGTCCACTGGCTTTATGTTGCCCTTTTTAGTGCCCGACAGTCCACCAGCGACTGGGTTACTGTGTCTGAGACCTGAGGTCACCACAAGGCTCAGGTTGGGGCAGAGGGGCCCTTGACCCCCCACCAGGCCCACAGGTGCTTAACCTGGGTTTTAGATGACGGTGATGACAAAGTGGGAGTGGCAGTCAGTTCTGCCCACTGTCTAGGAGGCGCATCTCGTTGCCAGGGTGGGGAGAGGGACACCTGGCTTTGCCATCTCTTTCCCTCATCTACCATACAAGGAAGTGCTCCCCACGGCACAGGCTCTTCCCTGCCTCGAGTTCTGCCTCCTCTGGCCTCACCCCGACCTTCTAACAGGACAGTCCTTCTGCACTTCCCTAGGGTGCACTCCTTATACGGACACAGGGCGCCCCTGACAGCACTGTGATCTTACACACACACACACACACACACACACACACACACACACACACACGTTGGAGCAGGCCTTCCTCCCCTCTCCAACGCGCTCGCCTTCTCCAAGACAATTCTTAGCTCGAGTGAAAGACACCTCTAATAAATGGCTGGGGAAAAGAGCTTGTGGCAAAGGGAATGGCAAGTGCAAAAAAGCCCTGAGGCAAGAATGAGCTTGGTGACTTAAAGAATTCAACAAGTTTGAAGATGCCCTTTAGATACCCAAATGGAGAAGGAAACTCAGGGAGAAATCAGGGCTGGGGATATAAATGTGGGAGCTGTGGCATGTAAATCCCTGGGAATGGACGTTATGGAAACTGAAGAGAAGGCCCAGGACGGAGCCCAGGGGCGCTCTAGCAATTATGGGGTGGGAAGAGAGGAGGAGCCTACGGAGAGGGCTTGAGCCAGCCACCTTCCCATATTTCCCTAACACTTTTCAGGACCCTCCAGGACCCTGGAGAGGGGAGGAGGGTCAAATGCCAGGGATGGAGGAGTGGGAGACGAGGCGCCTAAGTCCTTCACATCTGCAGGGTCCTTTGAGGAGGACGGGGAGCTGCACTCCCACCTCCCCGTCCTCGGCCCTGAATCTCCAGCTTGAGGCAGGGGTGAGGAAAGAGCCTGGGAGGGGCAAAACCCACCCAGTCCCTCCTTCTCCTCTCCCCAGTACAGTGTTTCCTCTCCTGCCCAGAGCATCCCCGTCGCCATGGAAACCGCGGCAGTATCTTGCAGGTGGTCCTCCTCCCTCTGCAAGCTCAGCGTTCAAAGAGGTTTTCTCCAGGGGCTCTGCGCCTGCACGTTCGCTCTGTCTCGCTGCCTCATCACTTACGTGTCTCTCTAGTCGTGTGTCTCCATTCCTTTCTCTTCTCCACCCTTTTCATCTGTTTTTGCCTCTCTCTCCACACCCCTCCCCCTCTCTCTCCAGCTGGTCTATGCGGTGCTTAATCCTCAGTCTTGACCCTCCCTCTTCCCTTTTCTCCTTAGATCTCAGCATCTGACGTTCACTTAACACCCCTCCTCTTCTCCCTGCCTCTTCTTGCTTCTCTTCCTTCCCTTTATCTATGCCCTCGTCCTTTCCTCTCGCTGCCTCTCCCTTCATGTATTCCACAAATAAATTCTGAGTGTCTTCTATGTGTCAGGCATTATGCAGGGTGCTGGGGACACTGCCAGCCATGGTTTCTCGTCCTCAGGAGCGGAGGTGTGTGGAGACGAATCAAATCAAATCAACACACAAATAGAATATTTATACATGTCAGGGAGCGACTGGAAGGAGACCCAGGATGACAGGGCACTCAGAGAAGGCGTGCGGGGGGGGAACCTCTCTCTCCATCTCTCACTCACTCTCTCTGCCTCCTTTACTCTGCAGTGTTTTAGGTGGTGGCTATGGGGCCCCAGAGGCTGCTCTGGGAACGACAAACACCCAGAAGTAAAGCAAGTGGAGAAAAGCCAATCAGACAGGTTTCCTGAGACCTGGGGCAGGAGAGGAAGAGACTTCTAGGGACAGCATAGACCAGGTAGGTGATCAAGAGGCTCAACGATCAGGAGGTGGAATAACTAGAGACAAGGCAGCCTTCAGCATCCTCATGTGCTGGATGAGGAAATCACGGCTGAGGTCTCTGGAGTCCAAGTTCAAGTCTCTTGGAAATAATGAGCTGGCTGAAGAGCCACCTGCTATAAGGCATAGACACAGGTGCAGGGTGCAGGGTGGGGTAAGTGGGGTGTATTGTGGGATGTACAGCATCACCCCTGGCCTCTACCCACCACCCACAGTCATAGTGGTTAAAAAAAAAAAGAGTCTTAAGACACTGTCAAATGTCCCCTTGGGGGCAAAGATGTCCCTGGTTGAGAACCGCTGGTCTAGGGGAAGGGGCCCTCGGATGGGGCACCGATATCCAATCACCCTAGAGTCGGCTGACTTCCCAAGCAGCCAGGTGGTGTTGGATAAATTTAAGATTAATAATATTACTGTTATTAATAATATGATAACGATAACAAATAGTATTGAGTGCTTAACTATGTGCCAGGGTGTGAAGCTCCTAACATGCATGATCTCATTTAATCCTATAACGAATCTGAGGCTCAGAGGAACTAAGTAGCATCGTATCCATGTCACACAGCTAGGAAGTGGCGGGCTCCGTATTCAAACCCAGACAGGTCTTTATTTAATGTTTCTCTCTGAATAGACTCACTTTTTCTTTGGCCGTGCCACGCGGCTTGTGGGATCTTAGTTCCCCAACCAACCAGGGACTAAACCCAGGCCCTCAGCAGTAAAAGCTCGGAGTTCCAACCACTGGACCGCCAGGGAATTCCATAGACCCACTTTTTAACTGAGAGGCATTTACTTTAAAAGTAAGCTTTATATCACTATGAAAGAAAAGGAAACCAGGATCACTTACCATAGATAGAAGGCAACTATAAACATAAGTATAGTACAAACAAAACATTGTTCTTAGGTTCTAGCTGGATACTTTTACCTGCCAAATGATCTGAGACACCTCAGAGCGCCTTAAAAAGGAAGGAAATTCTGATACATGCTACAACGTGGAGGAATCCTGAGGACATTATGCTAAATTATATGAGCCAGTCACAAAAGGTCAGATACTGTATGATTCCACTTACAGGAGGAACCAAGGGCAGTCAGATTCCTAGAGGCGGAAAGTAGAATACTGGTTGTCAGGGACTGGGGGCGGGGCACGGGGAGTTAGTGTTTAACGGGGACAGAGTTCTGCATGTGAAAAGAGTTGTGAGGACAGATGGTGAGGGTGGCTGCACAACAGTGTGAATGTTCTTAATGGCACAGAACTGGACATCTAAGAATGGGTAAAATGGTAAATTTTATGTTATGTGTATTTTACCAAAAAAAAAAAAAAAGAGAGAGAGAAAGAGGAAGGAAGGGAGCGAGGGAGGAAAGGGAACACAGAAAATGACACGACGTATTCTTCTCATGGATGTGTATGTAAATGCACACAAAAAGATCAGGAAAGATAGAAATTACGTTTATAACAATGGTGGCCTCTGGGCAGGGAGCGGGTGGGGACTTTAGCCTGTTTGTAATGCTTCAGCTCTTCACGGAGTGAATGTATTCATGTATTACTCATAAAATTTTAAAAACATAATTTAAAATATTGGTTTTTCAAAGAATCCACATATATACATATGTAAGCTTGCATGTCCATAAACATTTCTGGAAGAATACAGAAGCAACTTAATGATGGGAACCTCTGAAACACTGCCTGGGGTGGAGGAGGAAAGGAGGGAGACGCTTTTTATTCTCTGCCCTCCTGCACTGTTGGAAAGTGTTTAACGTTTGCATATATTACTTTTATGATAAAAATGATAATATTATGTCCAGTCCTTTGCCACCTATGTCTGGCCATGAAATCTTCTTACACTTTTAAAATATAATTAAGCAACTAAAGGAAAGTTAAAAGGAAAAACAATACTTGAGTTTGGGTAATGAACCTAGGATGAGACTAAAAAAGTGATGAAGTTAAGAGAAAATATACAATATACGTGGGTGTTTGTTTCCTTTAAAGCTTGTGGTGTAAATGTGCCTTTATGTAAAGCTTTTTAATTATGCATTTTATGCTTAGCTATTTTAATAGAGTTTTATTAAACCATTTATGACACCATTACACTATCCTCAAGGGACATACACTGAGCCGATCACTCCTAAAGGGAGGGCTTTGTTTATGCTCAGCTGTCCCCTCCATGCCTAATGCACCCCAGCTGCTACCCATTACTAGGGGGTCAGATTGGATGTCCCCCAGGGCTTTCTGTCCCTGAGCAGACTCCAAAGAGGCTTGATATGGACTGAACTGTGTCCCCATAAAAGTCATATTTTGAAGCCGTAAACCAATGTAAGAGTATTTGTGGAAGGGGCCTCGGAGAGGTAATTAGCGTTAGATGAGGTCATGAGAGTGGGGACCCATGATGGGATTAGTGCCCTTACAAGAAGAGATACCAGAGAGCTTGCTCTCTCCCTGCACCTACCACCTGAGGACACAGCAAGAAGGTGGCCGTCTGCAAGCCAAGAAGAGGACCCTCACCAGAACCAGACCATGCTGGTCTGGAATTCTAGGTCTTGGAATTCGAGTTTCCTGAACTATGAGAAAATAAATGTAAGCCACCCAGTCTATGGTATTTTTTTTTTTTTTTTTTTTTTGCGGTACGCGGGCCTCTCACTGCTGTGGCCTCTCCCGCTGCGGAGCACAGGCTCCGGACGCGCAGGCTCAGCGGCCATGGCTCACGGGCCCAGCCGCTCCGCAGCATGTGGGATCTCCCCGGACCGGGGCACGAACCCGTGTCCCCTGCATCGGCAGGCGGACTCTCAACCACTGCGCCACCAGGGAAGCCCCTATGGTATTTTGTTATGGCAGCTATATGCAATAACTTGGATGCCTCTTAGAGTCATAACATTGGGGAAAACTGTGATTCCATTTATATAACATTCACATTGATAACCCTGGTTACTTCTAAGGAGGGGATTGAGGAGCCAAGGACAGGACAGGACGGAGACCTTGCACTGCTAACCTGCTACACCTTTTGAATTCAGGACCACGTGAATAACTTACCTACTGAAATCTTAAGGTAGGTGGGAGCTGACCACTAATAAGTGACTATTGCCAGAGATTTTGTCACTCACTTGGAATGAAATAATTGAAGCAACAAAGAATTGCAATGCACAAGCCAAATGGAACTCACAGAAATAATGAATTAATCACAAAAAAAAACATAAAACTGAACATCTCTAGACCCCTTTTGACTGAGCTTGCCAATTTCTAGGAATTTATTCTAAGAAAATGCTCAAGGATCTGCTCTAAGATTTAGCTATGAGGATGTCTATCACATCTTTATTTGCAAGAAAGAGAAGAAGGAAGAGAGGAGGAAAAGAAGGGAGGAGGAGAGGGAGAAATAAAGGAAGGGAGGAAAGAAAGAAGCAACTAATTATCCAACAACACAGGAATATTCTTTCATACCATGGAATACTACTCCCCTATTAAACTATACTGAGGAAGATTTAATGATACAGAAAATACTTATGATATGTTAGGTTTCAAAAGGATGTGAAAAATAACGTGCAATATAATTTCATTTTGGGAAAAAATACTTACATAGTTATAGCAAATAGTTATATAAAATTTACCACATCAGGAACTATGCTAAGTATTTTACACACATTACTTCATTTAATCCCCACAACACTCTGTGGAGTAGGTACTATTATTATCTTCTGTTTACAGTTGAGGACACAGAGGCACAGAGAGGTCATCCAAGTTATCCAAGGTCACACAGCTGGTAAGTTACAGAACCAGGATTTGAACCCAGACAGTCTGGCTCCAGAGTCTGCTCATAACCAGTACTCTATACTGTTATGACTGCAGACCAACAGTTAAGTTGACTGTTTCTGGGAGAGTGAGATTATGTGTGTAATCTTGGTCATCTATATTCTCCAATTTTTGTACAAAAAACACGATAATTTTACAAAGCTGTAAAAGTCCTAGAAAAGGTGAGATATACAGAGAAGCAGTATAGCACAGAATGCACGGATGGCTGCTCGTATCCTTTGTCTTCTATGAGTCCCTTCCTCACATTTAGGAAGGTTTTTCTACAAAGAACCAGGCTGATTTGGGGGCTGAGAGAAGCCCGGAGAAGGACCTGTGTCGGCACCACGACCACAGCTTTCCAAGGGAGCGCCTCCCCAGGCCTGGTGCACTGGGGGGCTGTAGGGAGACACCCCACACACACACACCCTAAGAAGGAGGTTGTCCTCACGTCCCTCGCACCAGCTCTGTCCTGCCCCCCAGGGCAGAGGCTTATCGTACAAGGGAGACCAGACCTCTCCTAACAGTCAACCCTGCCCACTGGATTTGAAGATCCAGGCCCAATCTTAGTGCCTCCATCAGCTGGGGAGCTCGGAGGGGACGGGACTCTCGTGCCTGGGCTCCCTACATCCCATCCAGCACCCAGATTATGGGGACACCCTGACTCCTCCATTTCCCTCACCCCCAATCCAGTCCACTTGCAAGGCCGACTGTCTTGACCTCCAAAAAATATCTCGGACTGACCTCTTTTCTCCATCTCCACTGCCACCATCTGTCCAAGCTGCCATGATCTCCCTCCTGGAAGACCGCAGTGGCCTCCTAACTAGTTTCTCTGCTCTCATCCTTGCCCCATCATCTGTTCTCCACTCAGCATCCAGAGTGAGCTGTCGAAAGCAGATGGTGCCATTCCCCTGCTCAACACCCTTCAAAAGCTTCCCACTACGCTCAGGATAAACCCTGATGCCTGGTCCTGGCCTGTGTGACCCACAGGCTCACCCCACTTTCCCCCACGCCATCCGGCGTCTCGATCCGTACACTCCAGCCACCCTGGGCCTGCCTTCTAACCCTAACCCTAACAACATTTCTAGTTCAGCCCCCCTGGAGGGCTTGGCACTGACTGTTCCCTCTCCCTGGGACACTTCCTCCAAGCCATTCAGTCCCCGGCTCGTGGTTCCTGATCTTGAGGAAACTACTGTTTAGTAGGGGGACTGTTAGGAACACAAATAATTGTATCTGTTGTCACAGATGCTGCTATGGAGAGATGGGACACCCATCACTTTGTGTGGTAATTATTTGGAAACAGTATTTACTTCACCACCCCTGGGCCGAGCCTGCATGGAGCCCACACACAGCCTCTTGACAACCTTTGAATCCGCTGCATCCCCCACTACCCCGGCTCGGCTCTGCCACACTCATCTCCAGGGCTCGGTCAGAAACCTCCCGCCGCTCTCC
Source organism: Hyperoodon ampullatus (assembly GCF_949752795.1). Classification (NCBI taxonomy): domain Eukaryota; kingdom Metazoa; phylum Chordata; class Mammalia; order Artiodactyla; family Ziphiidae; genus Hyperoodon; species Hyperoodon ampullatus. Next base: position 8,023,065 of record NC_136923.1, on the reverse strand, counting down.
CCGCATCCTGCCTCACTCCTCCAGTCTGGCCCAGGCCGATCCAGGTGGCTCCATCCCTTCCCCGTCCCTCTGGCTCCTCCAGGCAGCCGTCCTTTCTCAAGGCTGTTCTTCTCAGTTTCTCTGTTGCTAATCTGAGCAGCTGCTCTGGCGCCTCTCTCCAAGCCGCCTTTTCTGGCTCCTCCTCGACCTGCATCTTAAAGGTTGGTGTTTCGAGGCTGTCTCCTCTTTTCCCTCTACATGCTCTCCCCGGGCAATTTCACCCACACTCAGACTGACATCTAACATCTCCAGCTGAGACCTCTTTCCTCGGTTCGAGGCCAGAATAGCCAACAGCTGGTCAGAGCCCTCCTCCTGTGGGTCTCATAGGGACCACAAATTCAGCATTTCCCAGACTGAGCGGATCTCCCTGCTGTGTCTTTTAGGAATGTCATTCCAAGACCAAATTGTTCAACGAGAGGACCCTGGGTCACGTGCAAGGCCTGCCTGTCCTCACCCCGCCCCCCCACACACACACCTACTGGGCTCCTAAATAGGTCTCCAGTTTTCTCCTCCTCCCGTCCCCCGGCCTCAGCCCCTCTCACCTGGACCACTGCCACTGCTTTCCCCCCAGGCTCCTGGTCTCCCATCAGGCCTCCATCAGTCCCTTCCCTGCAGCAACTGCCCAAGGCATCTTTCTTTTTTTTTTTTTTTAATTTATTTATTTTTGGCTGTGTTGGGTCTTGATTGCTGCTCGCAAGCTTTCTCTATTTGCCGTGAGCGGGAGCTACTCTTCGTTGTGGTGCGCGGGCTTCTCATTGTGGTGGCTTCTCTTGTTGCAGAGTACGGGCTCTAGGCATGCGGGCTTCAGTAGTTGTGGTGCGTGGCTTCAGTAGTTGCAGCTCGCAGGCTCTAGAGCACAGGCTCAGTAGTTGTGGCGCACGGGCTTAGTTGCTCCGTGGCATGTGGGATCTTCCCGGACCAGGGCTCGAACCCGTGTCCCCTGCATTGGCAGGCGGATTCTTAACCACTGTGCCGCCAGGGAATTCCCCAAGTCATCTTTCTAAACCCACATCTGGCCCTGGTCATTCCCATGCCTACAAGTAATTGCCTATAACCTAAGAATAAGACCCCAAACTTCAAGGCCCAACTTTCAGAGCTCCCCTGCTTTTCCAGGTGTATTTCCCAGTTCTCCCCACTTTTCAACCTTTCCTCCCTGGTTGTAGCACAGACCATGGAATGTTGGAACCAAAGGGTTATGACGAAAGTCACACGACAGCTAATAACAATTGCTATTTGGCAAATTGGGTTTCCTTTCTGCCAGGGTGTGTACACACATTCTCAATCAATCCTTTAACAGCCCCAAGAACTAGTTACTATTATAGTCCCCATTTTCTAGAGGAGGAAACTTAGAGTCAGAAATTGTATAACCTTCCAAAGGACACTTAGTTGGTAATGCCACACTCAGGATTCAAATTCAGGTTGGCTGACTGCTGAATATGCTGCCTCCAAAGGAGCGGGTGGTGGAGCCAGGACTTAAATCAGAGCTTATCATTCAGGGACTTCCCTGGCGGTCCAGGGGTTAAGACTCCACGCTCCCGATGCAGGGAGCACAGGTTCGATCCCTAGTCAGGGAACTAAGATCCCATATGCCGCACTGCACGGCCAAAAAAAAAGAAAAGAGCTCATCATTCACTCACTCAATAGACACTTATTAAGCACCTACTATGTTCCAACCCAGATTCCTGATCCAGGGCTCTCCTTTATGCCATTAAACGGCTTTGGGATAAAAGGTTGATAATGATGAATAACATGAAATGGAATGAAAAGAATAAGAGGCTGTCAGAATAAGAACAGTTCAGCCCTCATCCTCTTGACACCTCCAGCCCATCCTCCCTACCAACAACCAGATCTATGATTCCCTCCCTGCTCAAAACACTCCAAGGCCGTTCTAGGAGCCATACTACACTCAGGAGCCATATAGGAGGGAACTGATGATTTGCTTATGTTGAGAAAAAACAAATTTCACCATGGGGAAAACATCCATAGACAAACTCAAAAGATAAACTGGGAGACAATATTTGTAACATATCACAAAGAGCTAACTTTTTTAATTTATAAAGAGTTTTTACAAATCAAAGAGGGAAAATACCATTAGCTTGGTAGAAAAATATTTCTGAACTGACAGTTTACAGAAAATATACAGGTACACCTTGGAGATATTGCGGGTGCAGTTCCAGACCACCACAATAAAGCAAATATCACAATAAAGCGAGTCACGCAGATTTTTTTTGGTTTCCCAGGGCATATAAAAGTTATGTTTACACTATACTGTAGCCTATTAAGTGTGCAATAGCATTATGTCTAAAACAATATACAAACTTAAAATACTTTATAGCTAAAAAAATGCCAAAACAATTACAAAGATCACTGATCACAGATCACCCATAACAAATATAACAATGAAACAGTATGAAATATTGTGAGAATTACCAAAATGTCACACAGAGACACAAAGTGTAGCAAATGCTATTTGGAAAAATGGCACCGATAGACTTGCTCAACACAGGGTTGCCTCAAACCTTCAATTTGTTTAAAAAAAAAAAAAAGCAATATCTGTGAGGTTATTCACTAAAGTGAATTGCAATAAAATGAGGTCGGCCTGTATATATAAAAGATGCTCAACCTCATTCATAAAAGAAAGACAAATTACTACCATAAGAGAGTACTTTTTCCCATCAGTTTGGCAAAAATAAAATATTTGATAACACAGTTGGCAAGAATGCGGGGAAACAGGTACCCTCATACATTGTTGCTGGAAGTGTAACTTTGCGTAACTTCCACGGAGGGGACTATGACTGGATCTGTCAAAATTGTAAACGTAAAGACCATTTAATCCAGCAATTCCACTCTAGGTCTTTATTTTATCCTTATACTTACATATGTATCAAATTATATACAACGTCATCCACTGAAATACTGTGATAGCAAGATATTGTAAATAACTTAAATATTGATTGCATAAAAGATGACACATCCACACAAAAGTATATTATGCAGCTCTTAAGAAAAAAGCAGCTCTCTGTACACTGATCTGGAACAATCTCCAAGATGTGTTGTTGAATTTAAAAAGCAAGACAAACCAAGTGTTTAGTATGCTACCATTTGTGATGGTTTATAAATATGTCCACAACTTTTTAAATATACTTCCTTTCAAGAGGAGGAGCTGAATTCTCCTCCCCTTGAATGTGGGCTGGATTTAGTAACTCACTTCTAACAATAGAGTGTGGCAGAAGTGGTCTGTGATATCTGAGATTAGAACATAAAAGGCATTTGCTACGACAAAGGAGGCAAGAATGTACAATGGAGAAAAGACAGTCTCTTCAGCAAGCAGTGCTTGGAAAGCTGGACCACTGCATGTAAGTTAGTGACATTAGAACACTCCCTCACAGCATACACAAAAATAAACTCAAAATGGCTTAAAGACCTATATATAAGACACGACACCATGAAAATCTTAGAAGAGAACATAGGCAAAAGGTTCTCTGACATAAATCATAGCAATATTTTCTTAGATCAGTCTCCCAAGGCAAAAGAAACCATCAATAGGGCTTCCCTGGTGGCGCAGTGGTTGAGAGTCTGCCTGCCAATGCAGGGGACACGGGTTCGTGCCCCAGTCCGGGAGGATCCCACATGCCACGGAGCGGCTAGGCCTGTGAGCCATGGCCGCTGATCCTGCGTGTCCGGAGCCTGTGCTCCGCAACAGGAGAGGCCACAACAGTGAGAGACCCGCATACGGCAAAAAAAAAAGAAACCATTAACAGAATGAAAAGACAACCTACAGAATGGGAGAAAATATTTGCAAACCATGTAACTGACAAGGGGTTAATATACAAAATATATACACAGCTCATACAACTCAATAGCAAAGGAACCAAATAATCCAATTTTAAAATGGGTGGAACACCTAAATAGACATTTCTCTGAAAAAAGACATGCAGATGGCCAATAGGCACGTGAAAAGACGCTCAACATCACTAATTATTAGAGAAATGCAAATCAAAACTACAATGAGGTACCACCTCACACTGGTCAGAACGGCCATCATTAAAAAGTCCAGAAATAACAAATGCCGGAGAGGGTGTGGAGAAAAGGGAACCCTCCTACACTGTTGGTGGGAATGTAAATTGTTGCGGCCACTACGGAGAACAGTACAGAGGTTCCTTAAAAAAGAAAAAATAGAGGGCTTCCCTGGTGGCGCAGTGGTTGAGAGTACGCCTGCCGATACAGGGGACACGGGTTCGTGCCCCAATCCACGAAGATCCCACATGCCGCGGAGTGGCTGGGCCCGTGAGCCATGGCCGCTGAGCTTGCAAGTCCGGAGCCTGTGCTCCGCAACGGGAGAGGCCACAACAGTGAGAGGCCCGCGTACCGCAAAAAAAAAAAGAAAAAATAGAGCCACTGTATGATCCAGCAATTCCACTCCTGGGCATGTATCCAGAAAAGATGAAAAAGATGTGGTATATATATACAATGGAAAACTACTCAACCATAAAAAAGAATGAAATATTGCCATTTGCAGCAACATGGATGGACCTAGAGAATATCATACAAAGTGAAGGAAGTCAGACAAAGAAAGACAAATATTATATGATATCACTTACATGTGGAATCTAAACATAATACAAATGCATCTATATACAAAACAGAAACAGACTCACAACTAGAAAACCAATTTATGGTTCCCAAAGGGGAAAGGGAGGGGGAGAGAGTGGTAAATTAGGAGTCTGGGATTAACAGATACAAACTACTACAATACATAAAATAGATAAGCAACAAGCATTTACTGTATAACACAGGAAACTATATTCAATATCCTGTAATAACCTATAATTGAAAATAATCTGAGAAATATATATATATATAACTCAATCATTTTGTTGTACATGTGAAACTAACACAATATTGTAAATCAACTATGCTTCAATTAAAAAAGAAAAAAGGCAGTGGGATGGCCAAAACAGTCATGAAAAAGAACAAAGTTGGAGGACTCACACTTCCTGATTTGAAAACTCACTACAAAGCAACAGTAATCAAGACAGACTGTTACTGGCATAAGGATAGACATACAGATCAGTGGAACAGAAGTGAGAGTTCAGAAATTAACCCATGGTCAATTGATTTTTGGCAAGGGTGCCAAGACCATTCAGTTGAGAAGGAACACTGTTTTCAATAAACGGTGCGGGGACAACTGGAGAGCCACATTCAAAAGAATGAAGTTGAACCCTTACTTTACACCATATACAAAAATTAACTCAAATGGATGAGAGCCCTAAGTGTAAAAACTAAAACTATAAAACGCTTAGAAGAAAACAGAGGTAAATTTTGTAATCTTGAGTTTGGCAATGGATTCTTAGAAATGACATCAAAAGCACAAGCAACAACAACAACAACAAAAAGAAGAAAACAGAGGTAAATTTTGTAATCTTGAGTTTGGCAATGGATTCTTAGAAATGACAAAAGCATAAGCAACAACAACAACAAGATAAACTGGACTTTGTATAAATTTAAAACTTTTGTGCTTCAAAGAACACCATCAAGAAAGTGAAAAGACAGCCATAGAATGGAAGAAAATATTTGCAAATCATATATCTGATAAGGGACTTATAACAAGAGTATAAAGAACTCTTACAACTCAATAGTAAAAAGAAAAATAATCCAATCTTTAAATGGGCAAAGGGGAAGGGAATGAGGGGAGGAAAGAAATAGGTGAGAGAGATTAAAAGGTACAAACTTCCAGTTGCAAAATAAATGAGTCATGGTTATGAAATGTACAGGGTAGGGAGTATAGTCAATAAATATATGTTTATATGGTAACATACAGTAACTAGACATCATGGTGATCATTTTGAAATATATAGAAATATCAAATCACTATGTTGTATGATAGGAACTAACAGTGTTGTAGGTCAATTATACTTCAAAAAAAAAAAAGAAACATAGAAAGAGAGAACAGACTTGTGGTTACCAGAGGTGGGGGTGGGGGGAGAGGCAACTGGATGAAGGCGGTCAAAAGGTACAAACTTCGTTATAAGGTAAATAAGTGCTAGGGCTGTCATGTACAGCATCAAAAATATAATTACCACCGCCGTATGTTATATATGAAAGCTGTTAAGAGAGTAAATCCTGAGAGTTCTCATCACACACAAAAATTTTCTATTTCTTTAATTTTGTATCGATATAAGACGATGGATGTTCACTAAGCCAAATCATGCTGTACACCTGAAACTTATACAGTGCTGCATGTCAACTGTACCTCAATAAAACTGGAAGAAAAACATGGGCAAAGGATCTGAACAGGTGTTTCTCCAAAGAAGGTATATAAATGGCCAACAAGCGCATGAAAAGATGCTTAACACCACTAATCATTAGGGGGATGGAAATCAAAACCAGGAGTTACCAGTTCACACCCAGTAGGATGGCTGTAATCCAAAAGTCAGATAATAACATAAGTGTGGATGAGGATATGACTAAGCACCTTCACACACTGCTGCTGGGAAAGTAAAATGGTACTGCCCCTTTGGAATACAATCTGGCAGTTCTTCAAAATGTTAGAGTTGCCACCTGAGCCAACAATTAGACTCTCAGGAATATATCCAAGGGAAATGAAAACATGTGTCCACACAAAAACTTATACACAAGTGTTCATAGCAACATTATTCATAATAGCCAAAAAGTGGAGACAATCCAAGTGGCCATCAGCTGATGACTGGATAAACAAAATGCAGTATATCCATACAATGGAATATTATTCAGCTGTAAAAAGGAATGAAGTATTGACCCATGCTGCAACATGAATGAACCTTGAAAACATTATGCTAAGTGAAAGATGCCAATCACAAAGACCACATATTATATGATTCCATTTATACAAAATGTCCAGAACAGGCTTAATAGTGGCTGCTTAGAGGACAGAGAAGATGGGCATGGTAGGCTTAAGGGGAGAGAGCTAAAGGATAGATATAAGGTGTCTTGAGGTCATGTAAATATCTTAAAATTGATTGTGGTAATGGTTACACAACTCTTTAAATATACTAAAACCCACTGAATTGTACACTTTATATGTGTGAATTGTGTGGCATATGATTTAAATCTCAATAAAGCTATTACCAAAGAAGGGGGGGTGGGCATCATACCTTCTTATTTCTCTCTCTCAGAGCACTCATTCTGAGGTCTCCTCCAGCCGACCCCAGCTAAGGTCTTGGGTGCAACTTCAGGAGACACCTCAAGCCAGAACTACCCATCTAAGCACTCCCAAATTCCTGTGACTCACAGAAACAAATGCTTGTTGCTTTCAGCCACTAAGTTTTGGGGTAATCTGCTATGCAGCAATAGATAACTAATATACCATTTATTTTTTTAAAATATAGTTTGAATTTGCTTGTATATTTATGGGATTTCTTGGAAAGGATACTCAAGAAATGGTAAAAGTGGTTGCCTCTGGGAGGAGACTTCTGGGAGGATCACTGAGAAATGAGAGCAGGGAGGAGACTTACATCTGATTAAACACCATTTTATCTTTTGAATTTTGTTTCACGTTCATGTATTAACTTTTCCGAAAAGTAAATGAAAGTCTGGAAAATTTTTTAAAGATTAAAAAAAAAAAGTCAACAACTATCTGCTGCTTATAGATAAAGTCTAAACTCCTGACCGTGGCTTAGAAGGCATCCGCAATCCAGCCCCTGTCCACCCTCCCAGTCTCAGCTCTCATCTCCCCTTGTGCTAATTGTTTGTGGTGCCCAAAACACACCAGGCTATTTCCCTCCTCCACACCTTCAATCATACTGTCTCTTCTGCCTGGTTCCCCTTCTCATCCTTTTTAAGACTCAGCTCAAATGCTGTTACTTTTTGGAAGACTTCTCTGGCTGTCCTTAATGTGTCAGAAGTGTGTGCCCCCAAGATACCCTTGCATGATTCAATCATTTCATGTGTCATGCCACAGTGTGATGATCCAACTTCTTTCCTGCCTCTCCCATTAGACTATGAGCTTCCTGGGAGCGAGGACTCTTACTCAGGATTCCCTGAGCCTAGCATAGCCTGACACACAGAGGAGGCTGTCAGTAAAGGACTGATGTGAGAAAGAAAGGAAGGGAATAGGGAGAGAAGGAGCAAAGCAAAAAATGAAAGAAGGGAGGGAGGGAAGGAAGGTGGAAGGCAGGAAAGAAGGAAGGAAGGGAGAATTGGGGGAGCAAGAAAATGAGGGAGGGAAGAGTGGGAGGAAAGAAATTCCCCCAATGTGCTCAGCAGTCTCATCACATACAACAAAGACTCACTGGATGAAAAAAAATCCCAAACCAAATCTGAAACATAAGCCAAGGAAGTGGGGAGGGATGCGGATGCACATTCTAAGCTGTAGTGACACTGCTGCTCCTACCTCAGAGACCCCTTATGATTTAGGACACACATCTGGGAGGCTGGAAGATGCTCACCTCTGGCGCACCAACCAGCCCCTGCTGCCACCTCTACCATCAGTCTCCCCAGCTTCCACTATATCTCACATGTGCTGTTTGCCACAGTGATTCTAGCACTGGGCAGTGCCTGACACATAGTAGGCTCTTGACCCTGAATAAATGTGGTCAGAATCACCTCCCCTCTGTGGATAGAGGAGTCTCACTTTGTGAGCATGGATTTGTCTCTTCTCTCTGGGACTCAGTTTTTTTATCTGTACAACAAGGGAGTTGAGCCAGCTGATTGGTAAGACGCTTCCCAGCTGACAGTCTATGACTTCTTAAGGCCTTTGATCATCTCAGCAAGTCCAAAGTCTTTCACTTGAATAGCAAGGACCCCTCACAAGCTGCTCTTCACTCAGACCATGTCACAAGAATAACAGTGACCATTTACTGATTGTTCACTGTATACCAGGAACCACACTCAGCATTTCAGCCCCATGGTTTCATTTCTTTCTTTCCCTCACCTCTGAAGTAGGTACAATAATCACCTCCATTTTACAGATAAGGGAACTGAGGCTCAGAGAGGAAACCCACTTATCCAAGGGACACAGCTGGGAAGTGGCAAAGCGGGAATTCTAAGTCCTCCACCACTTCCCCACACTGCCCCCTCGGACCCTCGACCAGGCTTCCAGTCTGAGTCTCTACTCCAGCCAGCAACCTCCCCTTGGCTAACCTCACTCAGCCCACAGGTAAACACTGAGTACATACACCCGACAGTTGTAACTTGTAATCTGTGTATTCACGTCCTGTGTTCCAGTTCAGGGGTAAAAACAGGTTCTAGATCCATTTAGACTCATGTGAAGTTTCAGCTCCTCCTTTCACTAGATGTGTGACCTTTGGACAAGTCATTTTAACAGATCAACAGTAAATGACATAACGAATGTGAAAGTATCTAGCACCCCGAAAATGGGAAAGACCAGGTAAAGAGTAGCAGAGATATCCTGAGAAGCCTTGAAAAACTGACCCCTGGGACTTCCCTGGCGGCGCAGTGGTTAAGAATCCTCCTGCCAATGCAGGGGACACGGGTCTGAGCCCTGGTCTGGGAGGATCCCACATGCTGCAGAGCAACTAAGCCTGTGCGCCACAACTGCTGAGCCCGCATGCCACAACTACTGACGCCTACATGCGTAGAGCCCGTGCTCTGCAACAAGAGAAGCCACTGCAATGAGAAGCCCGTGCACCGCAACGAAGAGTAGCCCCCGCTCGCCACGACTAGCGGAAGCCCACACACAGCAACAAAGGCCAAACACAGCCAAAAATAAATAAATTAATTTTTTTAAAAAAGAAAAGCTGACCCCTAACTCCACAAAGAGCCACCTGAGTCTCCCAGCCTCTCTACTTAGCATTCGACTCTTCTGGCAAATTCATCCTGTCTCTATTCCCATCCTGAATGTTCCTTTATAAATCCTTGGGCTTTCTAGTTAGACAGACTGAGTTACAATTCTGGCTCCCCCACTTAACCCCTGTATGACCTCGGACAAATGACTCTTTCCTTTCAGAGGCTCAGTGTTCTCATCTATGAAATATTCATAGTGGTACCTACCCCATAGGATTGTTGTGAGGATTCAATGACAGTATGCATGTAAATGTTTAGCATATGGTCAAGCATATAGTAAAGGCTCAGAAAATGTTAACTATTTTTTCCTGATTATTAACAGTGGTAGTAGCTTCGAACTGCCTGCTGATTAAATCCAAATTTTTTGACCCAGTACTCAGAGCCTTGCACACTGTAGCCCCATCATTCCTTCCTGGTCTCTTTCACTGCTGCTCCCCTAAGTGGATGCCACACTCAAGCCAGATGTGGCTTTCTCGCCTCTGTGTCTCTCCGTCCATGATCTTCCACTCCATTCAGAATGCTCTCTCACAACTCACACCTGTCCACACCCAGCCCCACTCAAGCTTCACCTCCCAACTAAGACAGTATCCTCCTCAATTGCCCTGGGCTTCCACAGCACCTAAAGCTGAGCACATATTAGTGCTCAGACTGTCCAGGATGAGGCCTCTGTCTGCACTTGTCTAACCCATAGTAGCCCTCTTCCAGTGGTCACACCTGATTTCCCTTTGTGGGAATTTATCTTTCTCCCCTATCAGTTCATTAGTCCCAGGAATGGGTATGTGGCCGAGACCTTAGACAAAGTCACACTGATTAATTAAGAGGTAGGCACTTGACCAAAGCTAGACAATCAGAATCAGCCCTGGAACTTTTGCTGGAACCATTGAATAAAAGCTCTTTTTTTTCCCACAGGCATCGCTAAGCTGAAGCAATGTAAATTCAGAGCTGCTGGTAGCCTTACTTATAACCTTCAAGAGAGAAGTGAACTCAAAAGTAAGCCAACACAGAGGATCCAGGAAATGGAGACTGATTGATTTTTTTTTAATATTTATTTATTTGGCTGCACTGGCACTCGAGATATTCGTTGCTACATGCAAACTCTTAGTTGCAGCATGTGGGATCTAGTTCCCGAGCAGGGATCAAACCCAGGCCCCCTGCATAGGGTGTGCGGAGTCTTAGCCACTGGGAAGTCCCAAGAGATTGACTTTTTTTGGAGTATAATTGCTTTACAATGTTGTGTTAGTTTCTGCTGTATAACAAAGTGAATCAGCTATACGTATACAAATATTCCCATGTCCCCTCCCTCTTGCTTCTCTCTCCCACCCTCCCTATCCCACCCCTCTAGGTGGTCACACAGCACCGAGCTGATCTCCCTGTGCGATGCAGCTGCTTCCCACTAGCTATCTATTTTACATTTGGTAGTGTATACATGTCAATGCTACTGAGAGACTCATTTTTAATGATGTTATTTGAGCATCTGGATCCATCCGTGTGTGAAGCCAGTACTCTTGACTTTTAATGTATGTGAGCCAAAAACACTACCCTCTTTACCTTATTTTAATTTACTTAAGTCAGCTTGAGTTGGGTTTCTGTCACTTTTCACTGAAAGACTGCTGACCAATATAGTGATTCAGCTAGATGGTAAGCTTCCTGAGAGCAGGGATTGCCCACATGCTGCATGGCATGGCCAAAAAAACAGTTTGAGTAAATGTTCACTTGAACAAGAACCATACAACAGGCATTCTCTTTTTTTTTTTTTTTTCTGTCTGCACTGCATGGCATGCGGGATCTTAGCTCCCCAACCAGGGATCAAACCTGTGCCCCCTGCAGTGGAAGCACAGAGTCTTAACCACTGGACCACCAGGGAAGTCCCTCTAATTCTTATCTGATACAAACAAGGCCCTCTGCTTCTCTGCTGAGGATGACTGATTTCTCACTTTCTGAGTGGAATGATCTTGGTGAAAGAGTTATTCTAGGAACCCCACAGCCCTGAAAGAGATACTTTAAATCCACTAATCTGACTGATTAGTCCCTCACTGTACAGATGAGAAAACTGAGATTTAAGCTAAAAAGTGGTTGCTTAACACTAATGGTGAGTCACCGGCAGAATTAACTAAGACAACCCTCCCCCGCCAGCACAATCCCATGACTTGTAGTCTAGTGCTCTGGCCTCTGCCCCTTTTTTAAAAAATAAATTTATTTATTTTTATTTATTTATTTTTGGCTGCATTGGGTCTTTGTTGCTGCACTTGGGCTTTCTCTAGTTGCGGTGAGTAGGGGCTACTCTTCATTGCGGTGCGCAGGCTTCTTATTGAAGTGGCTTCTCTTGTTTTGAAGCACGGGCTCCAGGCATGCAGGCTTCAGTAGTTGTGGCACGTGGGCTCAGTAGTTGTGGCGCACGGGTTTAGTTGCTCCGCAGCATGTGGGATCTTCCCTGACCAGGGCTCAAACCCGTGTCCCCTGAATTGGCAGGCAGATTCTTAACCACTGCGCCACCAGGGAAGCCCCTGACCTCTTCCCTTTATTAAGCAAAGTAAGTCAGTCACTTACCCAGAGCTCAGAAATCTCTAAGTAAAATACAGTGAACTGCTCAACTCTGATAACTCCCCTCAGGGGTGGGGCGAAACACAAGGGAAAGAGCACTGGACCAGGAGTCATGACTAGTTTACTCTATTACTGGCTGTGTGACTTTGGGTAAGACCTTTATGTCTCTAGGCTCAGTTTCCTCTCTCTATAATGGGGGTGGAGGAAGGCAGGGTTTGAAGAAGCTGATTCCTAAGATCCCTGAAATTCTATATTTACATGGGGGTTGTTGGATAGTTCATCAAATCCCCAAGATTAAACCCACATGGATTACAGAGAATTGGATGGATTACAGAGAACGGGAAGGCCAAGAGGTCAGTAACCCATCTGCAGACTACAAATTAAGGTTCAGGATATGGGAGTTCCAGCTGAGCATATATTCTTTCCAGCTCACCTTTTAAGAGTAGAATGGAAATCACCTTCTGGGTACTGATAAATATGGAGATACGTCCCACATCCTACAATTCTCCTTTCTCACTTTCTCCAAAATCTTAAAAGACCTCCATCTAAGTCAATTGGAGCAAGCCCACTAGAATGTCCACACTGAATAAATGCTGCCTTCTACAAGGTAGTCCTTTTGGGAGTTTGAACAATTTTTCCAACACGCCAGAAATTCCTCCCAGCATTTGTAACAGTCCTCTTGGGGAAGCAAACCAGCCTCATGATTTTGACTTCACACCTTGGCTTTCATCTCAAGTGACAATTCTCAATTTGACCACCCATTGTATTTTCTCTTTTTTAAATTTTTTAAATTAATTTATTTATTTGGTTGTGCTGAGTCTTAGTTGCAGCAGGGGGGCTCCTTAGTTGTGGCTGGTGTGCTCCTTAGTTGTGGCATGTGAACTCTTAGTTGCAGCACGCATGTGGGATCTAGTTCCCTGACCAGGGATTGAACCTGGGTCCCCTGCATCAGGAGCGCAGAGTCTTAATCACTGTGCCACCAGGGAACTCCCATCAATTGTGTTTTCTACACTTGGTCATTTCCAAAAATCATAGTCCTCCTTTAAAAAATGGAGGTTTGGGACTTCCCTGGTGGCGCAGTGGTTAAGAATCTGCCTGCCAATGCGGGGGACACGGGTTCGATCCCTGGTCCGGGAAGATCCCACATGCCGCGGAGCAACTAAGCCTGTGCGCCACAACTACTGAGCCTGCACTCTAGAGCCCGCCAGCCACAACTACTGAGCCCGTGTGCCACAACTACTGAAGCCCACGCACCTGGAGCCCGTGCTCCACAACAAGAGAAACCACCGCAATGAGAAGCCCGTGCACCGCAATGAAGAGTAACCCCCGCGCACCGCAACTAGAGAAAGCTCGTGCGCAGCAACGAAGACCCAATGTAGCCAAAAATAAATAAATTACTTAATTTAAAAAAAAATAGAGGTTTCCCCTCAAGGACGATACACCCCACAATCCAAAGACAATTTCCTACAATGTTTTGAGGAGTGGAACCATCAGCAAGTGACAGAACAGCTTCTTCAGGAGGTCTCTTTTGAACGGGCTGACACTTGTTGAATATCCTGAGGTGCTTATTTTTAAAAACCATCTCTGCTGCATGATCATCACACTTTCCCTTCTCTTTCTCAACTCTGGAAGGCTCTAAACATTTTCCTTCACCAGCCTTCATTGGCCCTCCTCCTCCATCCCTGCCATCCCCTGGCCCAACTGTCCTCAGCCCAGCTCTCCTCCCTGCCTGCAATTAGGCAAATGCCCAAGTTGCTGAATCTTCAAAATCTGTCTTCGATTGAAAGGTAGGCAGTGATGGGGGGACTCTCATGGATCCTGGAAAACTGTCTCAGCAGTTCTTACTCCCAAAAGGCCCTTCTCTGGTTTTTAGGGCAAGGTGTCTGTCTTAGCCAAACATTTCAGAGGGTCCCAGAGACTCATTCCCACTAGGCATATGGCACCAGAACCCTTCCTGCCTTGGTGGGGGAGGGAGGCTGGAGACCTGCTCTCCAGAGGCCCATGTTGCCAGGTGTTGTCAACCACCTACACTTCAAACATTGGACAGACACTATAGACAGCCTTCTCTTACCACCACCCTCCATCTATTCCCAACTTTATAGTTTATAAATTACTCTTTCATGAGTTCTTGGACTCTTCTCCACTGTTTTACAGATGAGGAAACTGAGCCTCAGAGAAGTAAAGTGAAACATCGAAAATGATAACGTTAGCAAGTTAAAGGTCACTGTCAGATCTCGATTCCCCATCTCTTTTTTTTGTTTGTTTTTAATTTTTTAGGTCGCCCCGTGTGGCATGAGGGATCTTAGTTCCCCTACCAGGGATCAAACCCGTGCCCCCTGCATTGGGAGCACAGAATCTTAACCACTGGACCAGCAGGGAAGTCCCTCATGCTTTTTTCAATGCAACAGAAGTTGCTCACACCTAGAGTAAGTCCTCATTCAGATAGTTATTTCCCTTAAGAACCAAGGGTCTCTTTCTCAGAGACCCTCAGAAACTCAGACATAATGCTCACCCATCAATAAACGCAATCTGCCCACATCCAAGCACACAGACCTACAGACCCAGTTCTAAGGCTATGCCCTCTGCCCCAAGGTGTCTCTCTCATAGAATCCCCTCCCCAGTGGCTGCTTAGAGTCAGCGAAGGAGGTGTGTCTTTAGACAGAGGAGCAGAATCTGTCTCTGACTCCTCCAAGAAGGGGTCCTGGAAGAAGAAGCCCCTTCCTCAGCGTCTGTTCTAGGAGTCCCACCCCCGCCCCTCCCCTACCTGCCAAGAGCTGCATCCAGGCGCAGATCTTGTAGACCGTGGCCGTGTTGCAGAAGAAGAAAAGAGCAAAGCAGGTGATGCAGCCGAGGATCAGCACCATGGAGAGCAGCACGAAGAAGGCGGCCGCCTTGAAGGCGCCGGACGGGATAGTGCTGAAGTCGGTGAACGAGCCGCGGCAGGTGAGCTCGCGGCCCGCCAGCCCGCTGCCCACACAGTAGTGGAAGAGGCCGAAGTAACCAGGCTTGGGGGTGCTCACGCTGTCGCCCACCCAGTAGGGCTGGATGAAGACCACCACGTTGATGATGGCGAAGCAGATGGTGAAGATGGCCCATAGCACACCGATGGCCCGCGAGTTCCGCATGTAGTGCTCGTGGTAGAGCTTGGAGGCCTCCTGCGAGGGCAGCATGGTGCCCGGGGGCGGGGCCGGCGGCGGCTTGCGGGGGCCGCCGGCCCGGGACCGACAGCCGGGCTGCCGGGCGGGAGCTGGGGACGCACGCGAGAAGCGACCCTGAGCCAAGGAACCCGCGAGGGCGGGGCCTGAGGCGGAGCTGAGGGGACCCGGGGGCTGGTATGGAGGAGCTAGGAGCGGGTCATGAGAGTATCGGGAAGGTGTCAGGGTAGGGGGAGACTGGCAAAGATCTCCAATTCGGGGACATGGGAAGAGGCCATGTGAAAGTTGGGGGGCTGGGATGAGGGAGCTGGAATGAGCACAGGAGAGCTGGAGGCGGAGCGCTAGAAAGTGGTTACGGTGGCGTTGGGGAGGGGGCTTGGGGGCTGGTACCGGCGAAGTAAGAGGGGACCGTGGGGAGATGGAATGGAGGCTGGAGACCGGCAGCGGAGAATTAGCAGCGGGGTTTTACATGGAGCTCGGAAGGGAATCTGGGGGCTGGTGTTCGGGGTAAAAGGAGGTCCGGTATTGGGTGTCTAGAAAGGGGCTGTGGAGAGGGGGGTGGGCGCTTCTACGAGGGGCTAAGAAGGGGATGTAAGGGGCTAGTGCCAGGGGACTGGGAGGGTGATATGGGGGCTGGGACAGGGAGGGCGAAGTGCAGGAACCAGGATGAGGCTAGAGGGACATCGGGGGCCGGAGCCGCAGGGTCTGAACAGGGGGCGGGGGGGTTGGGAGGGTCCATCAGAAGACAGGGCTGGGGGGAGCCTAGGTTTGGCGGGCCAGGGCTACAGGGAGAGAGGTTTTCCAGGCCAAGGGGACGAGGGACAGGCGCCGGCAGGCAGCCCGAGCCGCGAGGGGCGGGCAGTGGGCAGGGGCTGTCCCCGGGTCGCGGGGGAGCGGCCGGGCCCGGGTAGGGCCAGGGGTGGGGGGTGGGGGGTGGGGGGCGGCTGCCGCGCGCCCAGGCCGGACGTGCGCGGAGGCTGCGGCCGCGGGAAAGGGGTGCGGGGAGACCAACCTGGGCCCGGTCCGGAGCAGTGGGTCCGGGACTGGCACGGCCTAGGCGCCGCGGCTCGGCGCTCCGAGCGGCGGCTTCCCGGGCCCAGGCGGCGGCCTCGGCGCGGCCTCCATCTTGCTCGGGCTCTCCCCGGGGCGCGCTCCCGCGCGGAGGCGCGAGCTCTCGGGCACCGGCGCGGCCCGACGGAGGCGCGTTCCTGCCGCCGGCGTGCGGGGCGGAGCGGAACAGGAAAGGGAGCTCGGTGTCTGCCAGTCCCGGAGAGGGGTCGGCACGGTCCCTGGGGTCCCCCAGCCGGAACAGTAAGCCCCCGCCACAGTAAGGCCTTCTAATTTGGGGGACCCCCTCCTTCCGGCCGGAGCTGTGCGATTGTGGGTCCACGTAAAGCCCATGGGAACGGGGGAGGGGCAGAACAGGGTGTTAGTTCACAGCGTTTGAACTGATTCCTTGCTCCCAAATTACCTCAGGTACAGCCTACCACAGTGCCTGTCGAGTGGCACCGTTACGCTTCCAGTCCTTTGGGTCTTGGAGGCGTTGAAGGTTCCCAGAGTCTCCTAGGAAATTGCCAGCACCTCTGGGAGAGGGAATCTCCTAAACTGTTAGCGGCCCACGCCCGCGGTGGGGATTCGTTGGCCGCCAGTGTGTGGAGCTGGGCCTGGAGAGTGGGACACGGGGTGAGTATGGGGAACAGGAGAAAAGGAGGCTGGGAACGTGTTGGTTTCTCTCCCTACACTCTCCCAGTGCCTGGCATGAAGCGGACACATCAGGAGGGTGTGTTAAAGAACAGAGCATACCAGTCCAGGCAGTTTGCGGTTAGGCCCGAGAATACGAGGGGACACTCCAAGGGAGCCAGTGCAGGTCATTTCTTCCCTGCAGTGAAATACCTTTTGGCTTAGGATCTGCCAAGATGATCTGGGTTGTCATCCAG
The DNA here is from genome assembly GCF_949752795.1 of Hyperoodon ampullatus. NCBI lineage: Eukaryota > Metazoa > Chordata > Mammalia > Artiodactyla > Ziphiidae > Hyperoodon > Hyperoodon ampullatus. Next base: position 8,005,610 of record NC_136923.1, on the reverse strand, counting down.
AAAACTCTGACTACTACTTAACTGTCTCCGTGACCTTGCACTTGCTCTCTGAACCTCTGTTTCCCCATCTGTAAAGTGGGCAGATTAAGCCCCACTTCACAGGTGTTGAGAGGTGGTGAAAATAATCTCTTAGTAGGTTCCAAATACTGGACCATACACAGGGATCAGTCTGGTGAAATTTAGCTCTATCTGAAAAAAAAAAACCACATAATTATCATCATGTGAGTTTGCCACCTGTCTTTTTTCCCAGGGTAGAGAGACTGTTTTCTTGTTTTGTTTTGTTTTGTTTCTGAGATGATGTACTTCCTGTCTTCCTGGTATAAAAAATTCCATTTTTTTTTTTTTTTTTTTTTTTTTTTGCGGTACGCGGGCCTCTCACTGTTGTGGCCTCTCCCGTTGCGGAGCACAGGCTCCGGATGCGCAAGCTCAGCGGCCATGGCTCACGGGCCCAGCTCTGCAGCATATGGGATCCTCCCGGACCGGGGCACGAACCCGTATCCCCTGCATCGGCAGGCGGACTCTCAACCACTGCGCCACCAGGGAGGCCCAAAAATTCCATTTTTTAAAGAAATAGTGATGATAGTTAATGACAGTTTGTCCCTCCCCACCGCCAGTGGCTTTATTTGGCAAAATAAAAAACAGGCAGTGTTATTTCCTTCCCAAATTAAAAAAAAAAAATGCAGTCCCCCACAATTTGGGGACCACAGACCCATGTGAAGTCATCTCACCTGAGACAGTATGTTCAAGCAATTTGGTTTCCCCTTCCACTGGTTCCTTGAAGAGGCACCCAGGCTGTCTCCTGAGAACCCTAAGATCCCAGAAGCATGAGCTGGAAGGGGCTGTGAAGAGAGTCTCATTCTACACCTTCTCCCACTTGACAGGTGGAGAACAGAGGCCAAAGAGGGGGATTGACTTGTACAAAGAGGTGAGTCCATCTTGCCAATTCAAGTGATCAACCTGATTCATTAATTTTTTTCATCCACCCAATAAATATGTGATAGGCTCCTGCAGTGTGCCAGCACAGCACTATGCTAGGCCCTGGGAGAAGATGGTGGGTAAAACAGACGTGGTCCCTGCCCTCCTGGAGCTCACAGCTTCATAGGGAGACAGAAGGTGCTGGGAAGACGGGGGAGGGAAGTCATCCTCAAAGGGCATCTCAAAGTCTCCTTCTGTGGGTGCTCCTGATGTGGGTACTGTTCTGAATATGTTACCGGAGCCAGAAGTTCCATCTTTTCTCCTTATTCTGCCATGAATTATTGTCTTTTTTCCTATCCTGCTGAGCCAAGCTAGGCACTCCAGGAAAAAAATCACAGAAGTCCACTTACTACTCTCTCTTCAGGGAAGAACTGAGAGTTCTTGCTAGGATGGGCCCCCAGCTCCTCACTGGTTGCTCTGTTCTAGCTCTGCAGAGCAATGACACCCTGGAGAGAGCTGCCTGCCACCCACACCACTTCTGACATCAGTACTTTGTCTTTAAAGCAACTCCTTTCCCCCTCACTCAGGCCCTGGATTTGGTGAGACTCACCCTCCTCTCCAGAGCGGGGCAAATGATCAGTCCTGGACAATGAACATATTCCATTATTCTAGACACAATGATTGGCTCTGGGTGGGCCCATAAGCCAATCCAAATAGTTAAGAATGATATCCAGGTCATTTGTTGCAGTTTACGAGAAAGAGATTGTTCCCCTTTTACTGAGTTTGTTGAGCCGGGGCTTCAGCTTCAACCACAGGGGGGCATCTTTGACACCCCAAGCAGAGAGATTGTCTAAGAATAAAGTGAACACAAAGAGAAGCTGAGAAATGGAGAGAGACAGTCCTGGTGACATAATTTGAGCACCTGGATCCATCCATGCCTGAAGACCTGCTTCTGGATTGTTCTGTTAGGTAAACTAATGAATTCAGTTTTTGCTGAAGCCAGTTTGCATTGGGTTTTTGTCACTTCCAGTCAAAATAGTCCCAAATAATTTACCTACATCTCCCCCAACCCGGGCTGGTGTACTGGATTATTTATATTGTAGAAAAGTGCCTGAAAGGGTGAGGTGCATCTCTGCCACTGTATGACCTAGGACGATGATGCTACTCCTCACAGCCTCATTTTCTTCATTTATAAAATAGAGAAAAACATCCTTCCTTCCTACAGATGTTATGAGGATCAAGAGAGAGAATGCATGGAAAAGAGCTTTGTAAACTGAAAATGGCTTTATAAATGTAAGTGATTGTCATTAAATTTTAATAAGTGGCTTGCCCAAGGAGTAGAAATTACAGTGGTATTGGAAAGGCACTCGCAGAGCTATAAGTAGCTGGGACAGGACGTCTCGTTTTCAAGACTAACCTTGGAGCAGTTACAGAAAGGAGGTCTGAGAACTCTCCACAGGAAGAACAGAACAGAACAGTTGTGAGCTCAAGTTGGGGACTATAGACCATAAGGCAAAGATGATCCTGGACCTGGTTGAGAGAAGCCCCCAGGGCACTTCCAGCCAATATCCTAGCAGAGAAAGGTTTGTGACTTGTCAGATACCCTTATGCCTAAAGTAAGTGTTCAGTTACACTGAACGGTTATTAAGCTCTTACAGCATTCTAGGTCCCCTGATCTTTGCTTTAGTTATATTATCTCATTTAATCTCCACAATAACCCTAAGAGGTAGTGTTATGGGCTGAATTGTATCCCTCTCCCCCACCCCCAAATTCATATGTTCAAGTCCTAACTCCCAATACCTCAAAATGTGACTATTTGGAGATAGGGCCTTTAAAGAGGTGATTAAGGTAAAGTGAGGTGATATGGGTGGGCCCTAATCCAGTATCACTGGTGTCCTTTTAAGAGGAGATTAGGACAGAGACTAGATGATGACCATGGGGAACATAGCAAGAAAGGAGCCACCTTCTGAGCGGCCTCAGAAGAAATCAAACTTGCTAACACCTTGATCTTGGACTTTTAGCCTCCAGAACTGTGAGAAAATAAATATCTGTTGTTTAAGCCATGCAGCTTGTAGTATTTTATAATGGTAGCCCTAGCAAATTAATACAGATGTGTACTGTTTTATACATGAGGACAATGAGGTATGCCCATTTTACAAACGAGGACACAGAAGTTAATTTACTTCCCCAGGGACTTCCCTGGCAGTCCAGTGGTTAAGATTCTGCACTTTCACTGCAGGGGGCACAGATTTGATCCCTGGTTGGGGAAGTAAGATCCTGCGTGCCGCGAGGCGTGGCCAAAAAGAAAAAAAATTACTTCCCCAAAATCACACCTCTAGCAAGTGAAACAGCTGGTATTTATCCCTAGGTAGAGCCCACATTTCTTAACTACCATGCCGTATAGATTTCTCTGTAGAGTGGATTCAATTCTTCTCAACCACCCGGGTTTCCTTTTTATTTCCGTATCATGTGGTTACTGGCATCAGACCATCTGGGTTCAAGTCTCAGCTCTTCATTCCTTGGATTATAAGCTGTAAGGATGCTACATGTTCACCATCCCATGGCAAAGACCAAGAGAATAGGCCAACATATCCTCAGAGAGATGAAGAGTTTCTTTTTTTTTTTTTTAATGGCTGCGTTGGGTCTACGTTGCTGTGTGCGGGCTTTCTCTAGTTGTGGCTAGCGGGGACTATTCTTCGTTGTGGTGTGCCGGCTTCTCATCGCAGTGGCTTCTCTTGTTGCTGAGTATGGGCTGTAAGTGTGCAGGCTTCAGTAGTTGTGTCACTAGGGCTCAGCAGTTGTGGCTCGTGGGCTCTAGAGCGCAGGCACAGTAGTTGTGGCACACGGGCTTATTTGCTCCATGGCATGTGGGATCTGCCTGGACCAGGGCTTGAACCTGTGTCCCCTGCATTGGCAGACGGATTCTTAACCACTGCACCATCAGGGAATTCCGAAGAGGTTCTTAATACTTTTAAGAGCCTGTGGCAAAAGTTATGCCTGTCTTTCTATGGTTTTCTTAAATCCCCCTCTTTTCTTTACAATGGTTTGAATTAGTTTTCTGTCTCCTGTCCCTGAAAGAGTCCTAAGGAAGGCCATTTCTTCCTCTTTCCTCCCTCAAACTCACACATTAAATCTTGCTCTTGGACTTGATAATCAAGTCATTCATTCCTTCAACCACTCAGCTAGTAAGTGTCAGTGACATCTACTTGACAGGTACTTTGCTAGGCAGTGGGGACACAAAGATGAGGAAGACCCGGTCCCTGCCCTGGAGGAACTCACTGTCTAGTGCAGGAACAAGGAAACAGATGGAGTAGAATTAGAATGACAGAGGTTCACTCAGAGATTTTCAGAGCCATGTGAATGGGCTCGCTGGAGCTGTGATATTGAATGAGTCATTCAACTTTTGGAATCTCAGTTGTTTCATCTATAAAGAGGACATCATTAAAAAGTATGCATTCTTTCATGGGTGATGAAATAATGGGCTCTATGCTTGAAACAAACTTTGCGTGTGAAGAATTATTCATTCAATAACAAGATGCCTTCATAGCTGTACCACGTCTCACCTGGGAAGTATCTGTTTTATTCAGAACTCTTGGGTTGCAAATGACAGAGACCCAATAAAAACTGGCATAAGCAGGAATAGGTTCCAGTAGGATCCAGCAGCTCATGTGGTAGGGTTGGGAGTCAACATCTACCCATGGACCCTGCTTTCCCATCCGTGGTTGGCTCCATGCCCAGGCAAGATCTTCCCAAGCCATGGCAAGATGGGTTTGCTAGCTTTGTGGTCAGAGAATGTGGTCTGTGTGACACTCATACTTTGGAGTCTGTGGAATATCCCTTTGAGGCCTAGTACATGGTTCATTTTCATAAATGTGCTTTTAAAGAATATGCTCTCCCTGTTAATGGAAGGAAGTTCTTCCTATGTCTGTTAGCTCAAGTCTGTTAATTGCATTGTTCACATTTTGTAGATCATTACTCTTTTCTTTTCTTTCTGTCTGCTTGATCCATGCATATCTGAGAAGTGTGTGAAAATCTCTCATTATTGGACTTCCCTGGTGGTGCAGTGATTAAGAATCTGCCTGCCAATGCAGGGGACACGGGTTCGAGCCCTGGTCCAGGAAGATCCCACATGCCGCGGAGCAACTCAGCCCGTGTGCCACAACTACTGAGCCTGCACTCTAGAGCCTGCGAGCCACAACTACTGAAGCCTGCATGCCTAGAGCCTGTGCTCCACAACAAGAGAAGCCACTGCAATGAGAAGCCCGCGCACTGCAACAAAGAGTAGCCCCCGCTCACTGCAACTAGAGAAAGCCCACGCACAGCAACAGAGACCCAGTGCAGCCAATAAATAAATAAATAAATTTATATATTAAAAAAAAAAAGAAAGTTTAAATAAAAAAAAAATCTCCCATTATGATTGACTATGAAAGAAGATGAGAGAATTTTATGGAATGATGGTAATGTTCTGTATCTTGCCTGGAGTTTAGGTTACACAGATATATGCAGTTGTCAAAACACAGCAAATATACACTTAAGATTTGTGTATTTCATTGTATATAAAATTCATTGCAAAAGAAAAAATTGCAATCAGATATTCAACCTTATTTAATGAAGTCTTTAAGGGAAAAGGAACTGAATTTACTTTGAAATGCATACAAAATAAGATGGCTTAATAAATGAATAGAAAGATGGAGAGATTGATAGACCTGTGAGAAAGCAAATACAGAGTAAAATTGTTATTGGTAGAATTAGACAGTAAGTATTTGGATGTATGCTCTAAGATTCTCCCATCTTGTGGTACATTGGAAATTTTTCATTAAAAAATGTTGGGGAGTTGGGGCTTCCCTGGTGGCGCAGTGGTTGAGAGTCCGCCTGCTGATGCAGGGGACATGGGTTCGTGCCCCAGTCCAGGAAGATCCCACATGCCGCAGAGTGGCTGGGCCCGTGAGCCATGGCCGCTGAGCCTACGCGTCCGGAGTCTGTGCTCCGCAACGGGAGAGGCCACAACAGTGAGAGGTCCACGTACCACAAAAAAAAAAAAAAAAAAAAAAAAAAAATGTTGGGGAGGAAAATCTCCCATTATGATTGCTGATTTACCAGTTTCTCCTTGTGAGTCTATTGATTTTTTGCTACATGTACTGAGACGAAGTTATTATTATAGATGCATACTAGCATTCTTTTGACTAGTATTTTCCTGAAATATAGTCTTTTATCTTTAGTCTTTCTGTCATTATGTTTTTGGAGTGTCTTTTGTAAAAATCAAAAAGCTTCATAAAAAGAAATCCAATATTAAAGTCTCTGTCTTATAATAGGTAAACATTGATCTGTTTACATTTATTGTGATTATTGATCAATGTGAACTTATTTCTACCATCTAATTTTGTGTTTTACATTTACTATGCTTTCTCTATGCATCTTTTTTCTCCTTCCAAGCCTTCTATTTTTTTTTTTTTTTTTTTGTGGTACGCGGGCCTCTCACTGTTGTGGCCTCTCCCGTTGCGGAGCACAGGCTCCGGACGCACAGGCTCAGCAGCCATGGCTCACGGGCCCAGCCGCTCCGCGGCATATGGGATCCTCCCAGACCGGGGCACGAACCCGTATCCCCTGCATCGGCAGGCGGACTCTCAACCACTGCGCCACCAGGGAGGCCCCAAGCCTTCTATTTTAATGGTTTAGTTTTCTTTATTCTTGGTTTTGCTTCTCTTAGTTTGGAAGATCTGTAATTCATACTTTGTGAGACATTTCCCATGAGAATCCTCTTTGTTTTCAATACCAGAACATCACACAAGTTTCTTATCTCTCAACGCAATATTTTCTGGCCAATACTTAGATAAGAAAATTTTATATTTACATCCCTAAAACTCAGCACAATGTTTTAAACAGAAATCAGTGTAGGAAATAGCTCAAGCGATATTCCAGCCACTATTGGTAGAATATCAGAATGAAGTGTTCTTTGTAAATTGTGCCTCCACATCAACAAAATGGGTGTGCTTCTGAGATGTTGGTGCTAAGGGAAGTATCATGGTATCGGGCTGTTATACACAAGGCTCTCGTTTGCTAACAGCAGCATCATTTGTTTGGTGGTTAGGAAGCAGTGGTTTCTGGTTTTGTTTTTTTTTTTTTTTTTTTTTTTTTTTTTTTTTCGGTACGCGGGCCTCTCACTGCTGTGGCCTCTCCCGTTGCGGAGCACAGGCTCCTGACGCGCAGGCTCAGCGGCCATGGCTCACGGGCCCAGCCGCTCCGCGGCATGTGGGATCTTCCCAGACCGGGGCACGAACCCGTGTCCCCTCCATCGGCAGGCGGACTCGCAACCACTGCGCCACCAGGGAAGCCCTGGTTTTGTTTTTTGTGTGTAGTAAAATATACATAACAAAACTTACTCTTTTAACCATTTTTAAGTGTACATTCAGTGGCATCAAGTACAATCACAATGTGCAACCATCACCACTTCCATTTCCAGAAATTTTTCATCATCTCAAATAAACTCTGTACCTATTAAACAATAACTCTCTATTTCTTCTGTGTCCCCCAGCCCCTGGTAACCTCTGTTCTACTTTCTGTCTATGAATTGGCCTATTCTAGGTACCTTACCCAAGTAGAATCATACAATATTTGTCCTTTTGTGTCTGGCTTATTTTCCTCAGCATAATGTTTCCCAGGTTCATCCATGTTGTAGCATGTATCAAAATTGTATTCTTTTTTAAAGTTACTATTTCATTTTATGTATATAATATATTTTGTCTATCCATTTATCTGTTGATGGACATTTGTGTTGTTTCTACCTTTTGACTATTGGCAATAACACTGCTATGAACGTTGGTGTACAAATAACCATTTGAGTCCCTGCTTTCAATTCTTTTGGCTATAAACCTAGAACTGAAATTGCTAGATCATATGGTAATCCTATGTTTAACTTCTTGAGAAACCACCAAACTGTTTTCCACAGCAGCTGCACGATTTTACATTCCCACCAGCAGTGCCAAGCGTTCTAATTTCTCCACATCCTTGCCAACACTTGTTACTTTCTGTTTTGTTTTAATTGTCATCTTACTTGCTATGAAGTAGTATTTCATTGTGGTTTTAATTTGCATTTCCCTAATGATTAGGGATGTTAAACATCTTTTCATGGACTTGTTGATGTTCATACATCTTCTTTGGAAAATGTCTATTCACAGCCTTTCTTCATTTTTGGATTGGGTTGCTTGTTTGTTGTTGAGTTGTAGGAGTTCTTTATATTCTCAGAATATTAATTCTTATCAGATATATGATTTGTAAATATTTTCTCCCATTCAGTGGGTTGTCTTTTCACTCTCTTGTTAATGTCCTTTGATGCACAAATATTGCAAATTTTGATGAAGTCAGATTTGTCAATTTTTTCTTTTGTTGCCTGTGCTTTTGTGTCATATCCAAGAAATTATTGCCAAATACAATGGCGTAAAGCTTTTCCCCTGTGTTTTTTTCTAACAGTTTTATAGTTTTAGCTCTTATGTTTAGGTCTTTAATCTATTTGAGTTAATTTTTGTACATGGTATAAGGTAAGGGTCCAACTTCAATCTCTTGCATGTGGCTATCCAGTTGCCCCAGTACCATTTATTGAAAAGACTGTCTTTTCCCCCATTGAATGGTTTTGGCATCCTTGTTGAAAATCAACTGACCATATATGTGCGGCTTTATTTCTAGGCTTTCTAGTCTATAGTCTGTTCTGTTGGTCGGTATGTCTATCTTTATGTTGGTACTACACTGTTTGAAGGAAGCAGTGGTTTTAATCATATTAAATCTTTTGTTTTTTTCACTTTTTTCTTCCATTTTAATGAACACTTTACAAAGTACAAAATATACTTTCTTTTTGGGGGGGAACATTAGGTACTTTTTTTTTCTCTGTCATACAGTACATGAATCTCAAGGGTTTTGTGTTTCTTCAAGAAAGAAAAAGGGGCTTCCTTGGTGGCGCAGCGGTTGAGAGTCCGCCTGCCGATGCAGGGGACGCGGGTTCGTGCCCCGGTCTGGGAAGATCCCACGTGCCGCGGAGCGGCTGGGCCCGTGAGCCATGGCCTCTGAGCCTGTGCATCCGGAGCCTGTGCTCCGCAACGGGAGAGGCCACAACAGTGAGAGGCCCGTGTACCCCCACCCCACCCCCCAAAAAAAGAAAGAAAGGAAGTGTGAGGGCCTGTGGTACAGGGCTGCCTAGTTCTCCCCTCGCCCAGACCTTGGGACAGGTGTAAGTGCCACTGCTACTGCTGGTTAATCATATTAAATCTTAATACAGTAGACTGTTGTTGCTTGTGTACAGGTGTTTCACTGTATTTTATTTATGTTTTAGGAAATTGGGGTTTGGTGTTGACACATCATGCATTATAATTTTTCCCATTTAACATAATGGGAAGTACGCTTCCTTCTGGTCTGTGTTTTCACACAGAACATCTGATTTCTAACACAGATTACTGATGTTAAGCAAGAGATGCCTGTATTTTATTTCTACCCTTTATTGGTTACCCCTACTTTTTTTTTTTTTTTTTTTTTTTTTTTTGCTGTACGCGGGCCTCTCACTGCTGTGGCCTCTCCCGTTGCGGAGCACAGGCTCCGGACACGCAGGCTCAGTGGCCATGGCCCACGGGCCCAACCGCTCCGCGACATGTGGGATCTTCCCGGACCGGGACACGAACCCGTGTCCCCTGCATCGGCAGGCGGACTCTCAACCACTGCACCACCAGGGAAGCCCTACCCCTACATTTTAAAACAGAGATACCTAACATAATATTTAAAGTAAATTGAGATTTCTATACTCCTCCTATGCAAAAATGGATCTTAGAACATTTTAACTTAGAATCATATTCTTCCATCTTTGTTGTTGTTGTTACCTATATATTTTTAGTTCCATCTTCTAGTTATAGCTCCCCAAAGTATAACTTTTGAAAATCAGTTTTATTGAGGTATAATTTTTTTTAATTTTAATTTTATTTTTATTTATTTTTATTTTTTGGCCATGCCGTGTGGCATGTGGAATCTTAGCTCCCCGACCAGGGATCAAACCGTATGCCCCCTGTAGTGGAAGGGTGGAGTCTTAACCACTGGACCACCAGGGAAGTCTCAGAGGTATAATTTATTTTATTTTATTTACTTATTTTTTTGCTGTTCAGAAAACACTTTATTGATTAATAGACAAAAAACAGGCAATTTTAGTGGCACACACAGCAACAGATCACTAATAGGGAAAGTCAGTACGACATCTTCCTTGTATATCTACCAGGTAAAAGCCACCATGCTACAACTTAAGGGCTCTGAACTTCAGGTCTCCAATGACCTTGGTTTTGAATCTCACATCTAAGACTTGAGGAGAGCCATGGATCCCTGTACATCTCTATTTTCTGAGGATAAAATGTCAATCACAGTGCCTGCTGTGTGATCGTGAACATTATTGGGCATTTTAGGGATAAATTTCACAGTGTAAGGAGTGACCCAGTTCCTGCTTTTATGAGAGAGACAGACAGACAGACAGAGGATTGTTGGGAGAAACAAGTTTAAAACAAGTTCAGTAAATGACATACAAAAGGTGTTCTGGTGAGGAAGTAGGGATCAGCATTTTGGGGTACCTAGGCAGTGCCAGATGCTTTAAGAGAATATGTGACAGAGGGAGAGGTCACAACTGGTTGAGAGGGAAGAGTAAACCCAGGAAGGCTTCCTAGAGCAGGGAGCATTTGAAATGAGCCTTGAAGGATTAACAGGATTTCAGTAGCCTGGTGGCCCAACATAGATCTTTTGTTTTGTTTTGTTTTTTTGTTTTGTTTTTGTTTTTTGTTTTTGCGGTACGCGGGCCTCTCACTGTTGTGGCCTCTCCCGTTGCGGAGCACAGGCTCCGGATGTGCAGGCTCAGTGGCCATGGCTCACAGGCCTAGCTGCTCCACGGCATGTGGGATCTTCCCGGAACGGGGCACAAACCCGCGTCCCCTGCACTGGCAGGCAGACTCTCAACCACTGTGCCACCAGGGAAGCCCCAACATAGATCTTTTAAAGTATAGGCTCATCCAGAAAGAATTGCCAGAGGATTAAAACTCATGCTGAGTTCAATCAAAAATCACCACTGGAGTGTGAAAGGAACTTTCCTAATTAAGCAATTCTAGAACATTCCCAACTCTTGACTGCATGAGCAGTCGTGGGGAACCGTCATATCCGGGCTTGCTGGTAAGATGCCTCTCCACAGACAGTGACCGGGGTGGCCTGGAAAAGGGCATAGTGGTCTGACATGGAGCAACGTACCTTGGTGTGCTGTACCCCACAGTGGGTGGGTATCAGCGAACACCACCCAGGAGACTCGAGTATCCCGGAGCTGCAGCGCTTTAGAACAGACTGAAGATGTTTACAGTGAAGGGTAAAGAATGTGCCATCTAGTTTAGTTTCGTTGCAGCTCATAGATGGAAACTGGATAGACTGGGCGGCTGTCCATCCCCTGGGGGTCTGGATGTCTCACTCCATGTGATACGGGCCAGGGTTCTTGGCCTTCCTCAATCAATAGAAATTGATCAGAGGCCAGACAAGAAATTCAGGCAAGGCCAGAGGTATAATTTAGATACAATAAAATTCATTCACTTCAGTATTGACAGACACATAGAGTTGTGTGTGACCACTGCCACAATTATAATACAGAACAGTTCCATCACTCCCCAAAATTCCCTACTTTCCCTCTGATGTAGGCTCCTCACCCCACCCTGAACCCTGGACAGCCACTTGTTCTCTTTTTTTTTCTTGTTTTTCTTTTTAATTTTTATTTTATATTGGTCTATAGTTGATTTACAATGTTGTGTTAGTTTCAGGTGCACAGCAAAGTGATTCAATTATATATATATATATATATATATTCTTTTTCAAATTATTTTCCCATTTAGGTTACTACAGAATATTAAGTAGGGTTCCCTGTGCTATACAGTAGGTTCTTGTTGGTTATCTATTTTAAATATAATAGTGTGTATATATCAATCCCAAACTCCCACCACTTGTTTGTTTTCTTTCCCTGTGGGTTTTGCCTTTTCAACAATGTCACATAAATGGAATCATGCAGTATGTACCGTTTTCAGTCTAACTTCTTTAAGTTGGCATAATGCATTTGCAATTCAACCATGTTGTTGGGTGTATCAGTAGTTGGTTTCTTTTAGTTGCTACGTAGGGATCCATTGTATAGATGAACTGTAGTTTATCTATCTGTTCACCAGTTGAGGGCCATTTGGATTGTTTCCACATTTTGAAAATTATAAATAAGGCTACTCTAAACATTCATGTATAGGTTTTTGTCTGAATATAAGTTGTCACTTCTCTAAGGTAAATACCTAGGAGTGAGATTGCTGAGTCATATGGTAAGTATATATTTAACTTTATAAGAAAAGGACAGTTTTCTAGAGTGGTTGTACCACATTGCCTTCCCACCAGCAATGTATAAGTGTTCAAGTTGTTCCTCACCTGCACTGGAACTTGGTACTTTTTTTTAAAATTTGAGCCATTTGAGTGGCTTTTAATTTACATTTCCCTAATGACTAATGATGTTGGGCATCTTCTCATGTTCTTATTTGCTTAACTAGTGAAGTGTCTGTTCAAATCTTTTGCCCATTTTCTGTTGGGCTGTTGGTTATCTCATTATAAAGTTTTGAGAGTTCTTTATATATTATGGATACAAATCCTTTGTTAGATATGTGTTTTGTGAATATTTTCTCCTAATTTGTAGCTTATCTTTTCATTCTCTTAACAGTATCTTTTGAAGAGCAAAAGTTCTTAATTTTGATTAAGGCCAATTTATCATTTTTTATTTTATGGATTATATTTTTTATATAATATCTAAGAAATTTGTGCTTGATCTAGGTAATAAAAATTTTCCTCTAAGTTTCCTTTCAGAAGTTGTATAGTTTTAATCTTTACATATAAGTCTATCATCCATTTTGAGTTAATTTTTCTTTATGATGAGAGGTTAGGGTGAGGTTCATCTTTTGCATCTGTACATCCAATTGTTCTGGCACTACTTGTTGAAAAGACTGTCTTTTCTCCTTTGAATAACCTTTGCACCTTTGTCAGAAATCAACTGAATCACATTGAGATACCTCTTCACAACGACTAGGGTAGCTAAAGTTAAAAAGACAGAAAATAACAAGTGTTGATGAGGATGGAGAAATTGGAACCCTCATACATGGATGGTAGGAGTACAAACTGGAGGGAATTCCCTGCCAGTATGGTGGTTAGGACTCTGCAGTTCCACTGCAGGGGGCACGGGTTCCATCTTTAGTTGGGGAACTAAGATTCCGCAAGCCGTGCAGCGTGGCCAAAGAAAAAAGAATACAAAATGGAAAGAAATTTGGAAGTTTCTCAAAATGTTAAACACAGTATTATCATATGACCCAGCAATTACACTCCTCACAAAGGAGAACAGTGACTAGGTTACGACCTCAAATCTGAGACATAGGAAGGCTATAAGAAGCAGAGGTGAATGCTCCTAGGAAACTCCCAAAGACTAGCAGATGCCATAGAAACACATTCCCACATTTGTTCTAACCTGACCATCTGGAGTTTACATACCGTAAACATACATAGTTTAGCTTAATTTTGGGGCAAGTGAGTGCTCTCCATGTGTTCCAAGCTCAAGATTTTCCTAAGAGAAATGAAAGCATATGTACACACAGAAACTTGTGCATAGGGATTTCCCTGATGGTCCAGTGGCTAAGACTCTGCACTCCCAATGCAGGGGGCCGGGGTTCGATCCCTGGTCAGGAAACTAGATCCCACATTCGTGCCGCAACTAAGAGTTTGCATTCCACAGCTAAGGAGCTCGCGTGCTGCAACTAAGGAGCGGGCAAGCCACAACTAAGGAGCCCGCAAGCCGCAACTAAGGAGCTCGCCTGCTGCAACTAAGATTCGGTGCAACCAAATAAATAAATTAAAATTTTTTTTAAAAAAAGAAAGAATGGATAAATTCCTAGAAACATATAACCTGCCAAGACTGAATGATGAAGAAATAGAAAATCTGAACAGACCGATAGTAAGGAGATTGAATAAGTATTCAAAAATGTCCCAACAAAGAAAAACCCAGGACCAGGTGCCTTTATGGGTAAATTCTACCAAACACTTAAGGAAGAGTCAATGCCCATCCTTTTCAAACTCTTCCAAAAAATTGAAAGGGAGGGAGTACTACCAAACTCATTGTATGAGGACAGCATTACTCTGATACCAAAGCTAGATCAGGATACTCCAAGAAAAGAAAATTACAAACCAATATCCCTGATGAATACAGACGCAAATATTCTCAACAAAATACTAGCAAACTGAATTCAACAGTTCATTAGAAGGATCATACATCATGATCAAGTGGTATTTATCTCTGGGATGCAAGGATGGCTCAACATATGCAAACCAATAAATATAATACACCATATTAATGGAATGAAAGATAAAAACCATATAAGCATCTCAATACATGCAGAAAAAACATTTGACAAAATTCAACATCCTTTCATGATGAAATCTCTCAACAGAGTTGGTATAGAAGGAACATACCTCAACATAATAAACGCCATATATGACAAATTTATAGCTAACATAATACTCAATGATGAATGGTTGTAGCAAAGATTAAGGATTCTCAACTTAACTTTGTGACACAACAATGACAGCAAGGAACCGAGAACTTTCCATCTTTCCTCTCTGCAGTCCATCTGTAATATTCTTTATTATGGTCACAAGATGGCAGCAGCAGACATGGCCATGCCCAGAGTAAAGGAAGGGGGCTTTTCCTCTCATGCATGCCTCTCTTTCTATTAGGGAGGAGAATCTTCCCCAGAATCCCTTTGCAAACTTTCCCTCAGTTCCCAATGGCCAGGACTCAGTAACCTGCCTATATCCACAAGAGAGGCTGGAAAAATGTATGTGAGCGTTCCCCACTCTCTGTAGTGATAAGTGGGCTCTTCCAATGGTGAAGAAAGGACAAGTTGGTAGGCAACATTTCCAAACAGTTCTAGGAGTGTAGACGGGGAGAAAAGATAGTTTGTTACCAACTCAGTCTACCATATAGGCTGAAATTCAGTATTACTTTTATATTAGAATAAAATAGGACTAATTTACTTTTTAAAACTCTGTCCCAAGAATCCCAGCCATTTTACACAGGTACACCCCTGCTGCAGACCATGGTGTACACCTTGACCTGTGAGGTGAGTCAGTCTTTAACTCAAGTGAGTTGAAACTTCCAGATCATTAACTTCTTTTCAAAAAAATCAAAACTTCACTAAGCCTCCTTATAGCTGATACCTTATGAAAAAAGTGATAATTTATGTTAAAGAAAGATTGAGGAGTCAAAATAGTTATTTTTCTCATTTGCAGTATAAACTTAACAGCTATAGTTTAATTATGAATAAGATGGACATTTCCAGTAAATGTGTCATGATGAGTTCCCAGGGCTTGGCTTGACTTCACACTGCTTCTCTTCTCTGAATGTCTTTTCTACATTCCTATGAAGGATAATTCTTATTCCTATAAACAGCCAACGTTGGATTTTTTTCTGAAGTGTCAAATATCATCCTGGTTTGGAAAAAAAATTAAAAAGGACCAAAGAGCTATACAACTAAAAGAATCCCAAAAATAAAATTTGGTTTACTAATAAAAAGAAAAAAAAAAAAAAGAATCCCAGCCATATTGACTAACCTCCCTGCCATTCTCTCTAGAAAGAAATCCAACCTATTTAGAAAGCCCAACTGATTTGAATGTCATTTTGTGCAACAAGGAAAAAACAAAGAAAACGTTTCTTCTTGACTGCCATGTGTTGGGTCTGTATAATATGTATTGCCTTTAATCCTTTTGATGACCAATGACAAAGATGCCAGTGTCCCCACTTTACAGATGAGGAAACTGAGACTTAGAGAACACAAGTGCCTTGCTCGGGCATTCCCTAGCTGTCCATTCACTGCCAGCCCGGGTTCAATCCCTGGTCTAGGAACGAAGATCCTGTGCAGCACAGCTGAGAAAAAAAAAAAAAGTGCCTTGCTCAAGGTTACATATCCTGGAAACCCAGCACAGCCAGGTCTGCCTGACTCCAAAGTCCATGCACTTTTCTTTGGGGATTCATCCCAGTTATTTGTAAGGATAGACTTGACAATCAGAAATGTAATTTCCTGGGCTTCAACTGGGCCAAAAAAAATCCATCTTGGGGCTTCCCTGGTGGCACAGTGGTTGAGAGTCCGCCTGCCGATGCAGGGGACATGGGTTCGTGCCCCGGTCCGGGAAGATCCCTCATGCCGCGGAGCGGCTGGGCCCGTGAGCCATGGCCACTGAGCCTGCGCGTCTGGAGCCTGTGCTCCACAACGGGAGAGGCCGCAACAGTGAGAGGCCCACGTACAGCAAAAAAAAAAAAATCCATCTTGAAGTCAGAAGTCATGAGAGTGGGGCTTGTTATTAAATAATCTACCAGACAGGCCCTTGATTAGCAATAATGAAACTCTACCCGGAATCTTTCTGGGGATACCATTTGGCAATTTTTTAAAAAATATTTATTTATTTATTTATTTATTTTGGCTGCGTCAGTTCTCAGTTGTGGTGCTCAGGCTCTTCGTGGCGGCACGCAGGCTCCTCTCTAGTTGTGAGGCATGGGCTCAGTAGTTGCAGTGTGCAGGCTTAGGTGCCCCATGGCATGTGGGATTTTAGTTCCCCGACCAGGGATTGAACCTGTGTCCCCTGCATTGGAAGGTGGATTCTTAACCACTGGACCACCAGGGAAGTCCCACCATTTAGCAGTATTAAATTGAGGGCATATATTAGTCTGGCTGAAGAGTTAATTCCTTCTCTGATTCAGGCAGCTGTCCTGGGAGAGATGTCAACTGGGAACTCAGCCTCCTGGTTCAGATTTTCTGCAGATGAGACTCCAGAAGAGCAAATTTTGCCAGAGCATCTAAATTGCTCTTCCTCGGAATTCCACCCACTGGATTGCTATTTACCCTCTGCCTTCCCTACAAGATGGTGAATAGCAAAGCTCAAGGATCCGCCACTCACTCCCAGGCCTTGCCTGGTGCCTGGCACATAGTAGCACTCCATATAAACTTGGTTAATTAGTTGATTGATTAACAAATCATTGAAAGTGGTAGCGTTCTCCTCCTATACTGTTGGTGGGAATGTAAGTTCGTGCAGCCACTGTGGAAAATAGTATGGAGGTTCCTCAGAAAACTAAAAATATGGGACTTCCCTGGTGGTCCAGTGGTTAAGACTCCATGCTTCCACTGCAGGGGGCACAGGTTCCATCCCTAGTCAGGGAACTAAGATCCTTCATGCCGTGTGGCACAGCCAATAAAAGGGAGAAAAAAAAAAGAAAACTAAAAATAGAATTACCATATGATCTAGCAATCCCACTCCTGGGCATGTATCCTGACAAAACTATAATGCAAAAAGATACATGCACCCGTATGTTTATAGCAGCACTATTCACGAAAGCCAAGACACAGAAACAACCTAAATGTCCATCAACAGATGAATGGATAAAGATGTGGTACATATATGCAATGGAATATATATACAATTGGATACAACTCAGGCATAAAAAAGAACGAAATAATGCCATTTGCAGCAACATAGATGCAACTAGAGATTATCATACTAAGTGAAGTAAGTCAGAAGGAGAAAGGCAAATACCATATGATATCATTTATTTTTTTTAAATGTCCATGGTATCTTTTTTTATATATAAATTTATTTATTTATTTATTTATTTTTATTTATTTATTTTTGGCTGCTTTGGGTCTTCTTTGCTGCATGCGGGCTTTCCCTAGTTGCGGCGAGCGAGAGCTACTCTTCACTGCAGTGCGCGGGCTTCTCATTGAGATGACTTCTCTTGTTGCAGAGCACGGGCTCTAGGTGCATGGACTTCAGTAGTTGTGGCTCACAGGCTCTAGAACACAGGCTCAGTAGTTGTGGCTCTCGGGCTTAGTTGCCCTGCGGCATTTGGGATCTTCCTGGACCAGGGCTCGAACCCGTGTCCCCTGCATTGGTAGGTGCATTCTTAACCACTGCACCACCAGGGACGCCCCTGTCATATTTTAGGTTCCACATATAAATGATACCATATGGGGACCTGTCCTTGGTGATTTAGATGGTGATACTAAACCAGGTTGCTGTGCCCCGGGTGTTACCACATTAACTTCTATTTGATCCCAATGGGTAGGGGAAACAGGAGGCAGTGAATATGTTGGCAGCATGGAGCGGGGGACATTGGAACAACTGCCAGTGTAGCCTGCTCGGCCACTGGGGGAGCTGGATAGGCATGGGTGGGGGCTAAGTTTTGAAATAACATGTCCCCACTCTCATTTTCTCCCTCTCCCTCTTGGGTTTCCTTTCAGATCACGGCACTATAAGGTGGCAGTCCTCTGACTCCTTTTCCTCCTGATGCAATAGCATAGATGCTCCTACATATGGAATCTCATCTCTTTTCCCTGCTCTCTTGCAGAACATTTCTAAATCTAGTATCACCCAGGGCACCCAATTTGGACTGGGGGCCACTTCTGCAGCAGGGCAATTTCCCTTGCCCCAGTATCCTGTAAGAGGCCAGGGGACTCCCTCGGACTTGAGGCGTCAGACCCTGATTTCCCCACAGGAGCCCGAGGTAACATTGACAGTGAGGAACAAGTTGATTGATTTTCTAATAAATATGAGTAATCTTAAGAGGCTTGTAAATATTAAACAAAGGGGAAACAAAGTCATCCTAGGAGAAACTTGCCTGTACCTTTGAGATACAAATGTCCTATCTGGTCTTCTCAGAAACCCTTATCTCTGCCATCTTTTTAAAATGCAAATTTTGTAAAAGAGGGTACAGTAACTTAGAACTTGACTTGTTTACCATAAATATTTGTAGAAAGGGTTTAGCCATCTAGACAAATGAGCTTGATTTGTTACATCTGCCAGAAACCCAACTTTAATCCAACCTCTTTTGTAAACTGATGGGTTTTACACTGCTGTACCTGACTCAGGGCTGAAATTTTGAAATGAGAACTATGATGTCTCTCTGTTTGTATGTTTGTATGTGTTTTTGTCTTGGATAACCTTGCTGAGGTTAATCTGTAAATGAGCCTTATTTAATAGGCTTACAAACCAAACAATTCTAAATACAAGAGAAATTAAGGTAAATGAGTTTCAGTTTCACGTGAACCAGGAAATATTTAGTATTAAATTAATACCTGGTATTAATGTTTAAGTTTGTTGCTCTAATTAATATAGACATGTCTTTAGAGCCATCAACATTAAGTATAGTACTTTCACTGCACCTAGGTTTAATAGAAGCTAAATGAAATCTTGTTATATCTGTTGCAAATTTGTCAGCAAGAAAAATAACTTGATATGATGAAACTTTAAAGTAAATATAAATGAGATAAGAGCTTTTAGGTAAACTCTAAGAATAATTATGTTCTAAAAATCATCTAAAATAGTTTCTCCAGATTTGATAAGTATTACTTGCCTCTTGATTGTCACTAGAAATTAAGGTTTTTAAGAGTCGGAGATTCTAATTTAAATATAGAATTAAAGCTACTGAAAATAGGGCTTCCCTGGTGGCACAGTGGTTGAGCGTCCGCCTGCCGATGCAGGGGACACGGGTTCGTGCCCCGGTCCGGGAGGATCCCACATGCCGCGGAGCGGCTGGGCCCGTGAGCCATGGCCGCTGAGCCTGCGCGTCCGGAGCCTGTGCTCCGCGATGGGAGAGGCCACAACAGTGAGAGGCCTGCGTACAGCAAAAAAAAAAAAAAAAAGCTACTGAAAATAATAAAACATTTCAGTATGGTAGAATGTGTGTTTTCAGTTAAGAAGGTATGAGGAATGGAATTACATTTTACTAAGAAAGTTTTGTACATGGTCAGGATTAACTGAATTTAGATTGAAGTTAAATAAGTAAATGGATTTCGTTAAGTAAGCTAATACAAGACTGAAATTTGATCTCTCTCTCTGTTAGACGTGCTCCTTTTGATAACAGATTAAATGAGTTTCTGTGCCCTTAGGTGCTCCGTATTTGTTTTTGTTTCATCATTTTGTGACTTTGGTTAAATGAATAGGTACTGTTTCACAATGACCTACGATCCTGTTGTGTTGTAAAACCTTTTTGATATTTTTAACAAACTTCCCAAATATCAAAATCTGACTAAAGCTTTTTAGCCTCCAGCTGACTCTGGATACTTCGAAAGAACATCTCTGAGACATCTCAGAGAGAGATGTCAAACTAAGTTTATTTGGTATGTTAAGTTACTTCAGAAACATCGTAAAGTGATTGGAGATGAACCTTAGATTATAGTGTACGGATAAATGTCATTTATATAGATATTCCAAAATTTATATGGAATTCCTAATATCTGATATGTCCTGATATGTTAACAATCATAATACTAGTTATTCTAAAATGTTATATCCAAGAATTCTGCTAATCGCATTGTACTCAAATTTTTTTTTTTTTTTTTTTTTTATTTTATTTGTTTATCTTTGGCTATGTTGGCTCTTCGTTGCTGCGTGTGGGCTTTCTCTAGTTGTGGCAAGTAAGGGCTACTCTTTGTTGAGGTGCTCAGGCTTCTCATTGCGGTGGCCTCTCTTGTTGTGGAGCACAGGCTCTAGGCGTGCGGGCTTCAGTAGTTGTGGCACACGGGCTTAGGTGTTCCGCGGCATGTGGGATCTTCCCAGACCAAGGATCGAACCCATGTTCCCTGCATTGGCAGGCAGATTCTTAACTACTGCGCCACCAGGGAAGCCCTGTACTCAAATTTTTAACCATGCTATTTTGTTTTTTGTCCTGATGCTTTTACAAAATGAAGATTTTTCAAGAAGACTGATAAAAAGGAACTTTTTAACAAATATAAGTTTCTTATAGCCTTTAGATAATATCACTGGACTGGGTAACAAATGACAAAACTAATGGGAAACCTGATTATTTCATCCAGATCAATGGGAATTAATTACATGGGACTGAGTGAACTGGTAAATATGATTTATAACTTTATGCCTTTAGGAAATATATTGACTTTAATCTTTGTTTTTAGGAAAAAACTTTTATGCTATAACCTTATGCTATGACCTACAAGTTGATAAAGTATGCCTTTTTAAACAAAGATGAAACATTTATCTTTTTCTCTCTACCTGATCCTGACAAAATTTGTTGTCTCCAGCTGGTTCTCCTGTGGACTTGATATTATGCTAATCATTGTTTTAATTTGTTCTTTATTTCCAAATTGTTTGTGCTTTATGTCTCCCTGCTGCACTATGTCTTTGTCAATGTTACTAGCTGTTACTTATATCCTATTTTATAAGATTGTTGTCTCTTGCAGTACCCAGTGTGTAACCAGGCCTCCAACAAAACTTCTATGGCTAAACATCTTAAGGAAATAGATCACTTTTATAACATAAAAATAATTGTAATAATGTGATTCTGGGTATGGGACGAAGCAACAAGGGAAAATGTCTCCTGGATCATAATTAGACAGAGGATCCAGAGAATCTTTAATTATCAATAGGGCCTAATCCAAAAATTAGCACCTGGAGTGGCATATCAAGAATTTTCGACTGACCTGGGATGAGCCTCCCAGCACCGTGGGACAAAATTTGATCATGAAATGTCTCCCAAATATTGGTCAAATTCCTGACCAAGAGGAGAGGATCAATCATCAGCGATTGCAACCCCCCAGTGTGAGCCAGTGAACACTGAGGAAACTCAGGAAGGATAAGAATACCTGCCATCTAGCAGCCATCTGACTGCAGTCACTCCCTATGGTGAGCCCTGAGGAAACGCAGGATGTGAAAATACAGGATACAGGCCCCATCTGGGCTGTGGTGCATATCAAAGAAATTATTTCAGTGAGCCCAGACTCTAGCATCTTCCCATACATAGAAAAATGCTAAATTTCTTAACTTGAGATGCAGCCTCCTGGGCTTGAAGCCCTCAAAATTCCTGACAACTCTCAACTTTTAGGTTGTGAATATTTTTAAGTCTACAGGTGTCAAGTAGACACTTCCAAAGCGGAACAAAAGACAAATCTCAATATCTGGAACACTGACACCGATGGACACTCCCAGAAAGATCCATCTGCCTGAGCAGTTAGAACTTTGTCACCCCTTTTTTCCACAAGATTGTGGAATGGACATTGACAGTGGGAAACTGTAACAGGGAAGAGCTAAATTGTACTCCATGTTGGATCTGTTTCTTTAACCTTTCCTTTGCGTTGCTTTTGTTATTATAACCATACAGAATGGCCTGCCTCAGGGAACCCTGCCCACCCATCCCCTCACCGAGGCTGGTCATTCCAGGAGATGTTTTGCAAGACTGATGGCCCTTTTACTTTACTTCCTCTCCGCCTCTCCCTCTCTGATTCTATAAAAGAAACTGGCATCCAAACCCTGATAAGATGATTTCTCAGAGACACTAGTCTGCCATCTTCTCCATCTGCCGGCTTTCCTGATAAAGTCGTATTCCCTGCCTCAACACCTCGTCTGCGATTCATTGCCCTGTTGGGCGGTGAGCAGAGCGTGCTTGGACTCGGTAACAATTCCAAAAAATAAACACTTCTGATATATCGAGGTTTTCAAGATTTTCAGTTTTATTTTTTTCTCAAAAGCCTAGTCATATTTTTTAAGACATTTAATCTGCGAATAGAAAACCCTGAATCTTAAAAAAGCTAAGGGTTTGGGGTTTTTACAACTATGTAACTTTCTGTACTTGCCTTTGAAGTCTTCACTTGTCACTTTGGTTAAATGGATATTTTTTAAAAATATTTATTTATTTATTTATTTATTTTGGCTGCTCTGGGTCTTAGTTGCTGCATGCAGGCTCTTAGTTGTGGCATGCATGCGAGATCTAGTTCCCTGACCAGGGATCAAACCCGGGCCGCCTGCATTGGGAGCGCAGAGTCTTACCCACTGGGCCACCAAGGAAGTCCCTTAAATGGATATTTTTGACAAACTTCCCCAAAATCAAATTCTTTCTTTTTTTAATATAGCCAATTTTTTTTTATTTTATTTATTTATTTTTGGCTGTGTTGGGTCTTTGTTGCTGCGTGCGGGCTTTCTCTAGTTGCTGTGAGCGGGGGCTACTCTTCTTTGTGGTGCGCGGGCTTTTCATTGCGGTGGCTTCTCTTTGTTGCAGAGCACGGGCTCTAGGCACGTGGGCTTCAGCAGTTGTGACACGCGACTCAGTAGTTGTGGCTCATGGGCTTTAGAGCACAGGCTCAGTAGTTGTGGCTCATGGGCTTACTTGCTCCGCAGCATGTGGGACCAGGGCTCGAACCTGTGTCCCCTTCATTGGCAGGCAGATTCTTAACCACTGCGCCACCAGGGAACCCCCCAAAATCAAATTCTAAATGAAGTTGTTTTTGACCTGGGGCCAACTTTGGGATTTTTCCAAAGGGCCCCTAGTATATTTGTTCTCTCTCCTTATAAAAAGAGAAATGTGAAGCTAATTAGGCTTATTTGATATGTTAAATTACAAAGAAAACATTGCCAAATAAGAAGTGATGTTTAACTTTAGCTTATCTTTGTGTGGGTATGTTATTAACATAAGTGTTCCAGAACTTATATAAAATTCCTAAAAATCTGATATGCATGGTATAATGTTACAAGTTATAATCCTAGTTATCGTCTTTTTTTTTTTGGATGGATACTCCAATGGCTTTATTAACTCCTTTCTGGAGATGGCAGGACATTATAGCTGGAGAGATGAAAAGGAAGCCAGGAAGCTGTGCTCTCAATATGGGTCATTGAAGGGGGTGACCTGCATCTCTCGGGACCCTCTTCCTATCCACCGTAAGCATGGGCACGATGAATAGCAAATTTTTATTCAGGGCATCCAGCTGCTTCATCTCCTCCACGCTAAAGGTGAAGTCAAACACCTGGATGTTCTGAAGGATATGGGAAGGTGTGACACTCTTGGGGATGCAGCTCACTTTCTGCTGGACCTGCCACCTGAGCAAGATCTGAGCTGGAGACCGGCCATGATTTTCAGCCAGTGCCAGGACCACTGGCTCCTCAAGCAGGACAGGCTCATCAGGATCACGCCAAGCATGCCCAGAGGAGCCAAAAGGGCTATAAGCAGTCACCTCCAGGCCGCGTGCTTAGCAGTGGGCAATCAGCTCATTCTGAGCCAGGTATGGGTGGCATTCCACCTGCAGGACAGCTGGGCGCACAGAGGCCACACTGAGCACATCATCGATCTGCTGACTGCTGAAGTTGGACAGGCCCAGTGCCCGCACCAGCCCCTTAGCCACCAGTGCCTCCAGAGCCTTCCAAGTCTCCTTGTAGTGGGTGGAGTCATAGCATATAGTCCCATCAGCATTCTTAGGAAAGGGGTTGTCTCCCCATTCAAAGGCATAAGGTCAGTGCATCAGGTACAGGTCCAAATACTCCAGCTGGAGGTCAGCGAGTGTCTTCCGGAGGGCAGGCTCCACATCCTCAGCGTGGTGATTCGTGTTCCACAGCTAGGAAGTCACAAACAGCTCCTCCTGAGGCACCAACTTGCCAGGTCCCACATCCTCCTTCAGGGCTTCCCCAATCTCAGTCTCGTTGCTGTAGATAGCACAGTCAATGTGGCGGTAGCCTATACTCAAGGCATACTTGATAACTGCTTTTACCTGGCCAGGCTTGCTCTTCCAGGTGCCCAGTCCAATCAGGGACATCTTCTGTCCAGTGTGCAGGAGGATACAGGAAGCCACCATTGCCCCCTCGGCATGAGCACAGGATGTTAACAGGGAAATATGGCTTTTCAGCTCAGTCCTGTGCCCTGCTAGCTACCCAATGGGCCTCAGCTTCCCAGATTCCTAGTTATCGTATTAAAAATGTTGGGTGTCACAGAAATAACCAAATTTCCTTGTCAATTCCATTATAATGAACTCTCATCAGATCTCCAACCATGGCCATTTTAAAGTTTGTTGTCATTTACAGACAATTATTGTTTTACTTTGATGCTTTTGCAAAAGTGAGATTCCTGGAAAGGACCCTACCAAGTGTTCTTGACCACTAACATCACTGTCGAATTACAAGGTGTGAAAACTTGGGTACAGGGACTTCCCTTGTGGTCCAGGGTCTACGACTACATGGTCCCATTGCAGGGGGCCCAGGTTTGATCCCTGGTCCGGGAGCTAGATCCCACGTTCCACAACTAGGAGTTCGCATGCTGCAACTAGAAGATACTGCATGCTGCAACAAAGATCCTGCACGTGACAGCAAAGATCCCATGTGCCACAACTGAGACCCGGCGCAGCCAAATAAATAAATAAATATAAAAATATATATAACAAAATAAAAGAGCCAACTTTAAAACAAACAAACAAACAAAAAATTTGGGTACGTGTTTCACAACTGAAGAAGACTCCACCTGACATCTGGCCCTGTTTAAATGCCAAAGACCTCAAAATCCAATTGACTAGGAAGAGAACTAGGCAACACTGAGGTAGACTGTTTCCTCCCAAGAAGTCCGATTAAGAGCATTTCCTTCCATTCTTCCTTCTCTGACCATCCTTTTCCTAATTCTTACATCATGAAGGTCTTTATTATTCTCTTCTCCACCTTTTGGCTTGCTCTAGCCTGGAAAGATAACTGTTCACCTACCTCAGACCATTGCAGAGTAGGGTAAACTGACTGTTGGACTGGCTTGGATGCTGGTGATCCTGTAGTTCTTTCTTCCTGTCACAAACTTCTCCCTGATTTATAACACCTCAGCTTCAATGGAACAAGCTCACTGCATAAACATTTCTGGGGAGGGGAGACATAGTTACATGAAATACATAAACAGGCCAACTGGCTTAAAGCAGTGTCCCCAGTTTTCTAGCTGGTTTGGATCATGGGGACCCTGGCTCAGGAGTACTCTCCAAACCATGGACATTGTTTTGTTGCTAGTAATTATTATTGTCTCCCTGATAAGCTGGGTTCTCTCAAAAGTTTTAAAGGTATGTGGGCAGCCACTGACCAGCCAACACATCATCTCTCTCTGACTGAAGTGACAAAAGAGAACAGAAGAATGGAACCAGGGGCAAGAATACAAGCCTGACATCACCTCTTGTGAATGCTACACTGAGAGCAGAAGAGGCAATGGTGACTGAGGGTCATGTTAGTACTGATATTTTTGACCAAACCTCTTGAATGATCAAGAGGATGAAAAAAGGGAGAATTACTGAAATAAATTTCTAGGCCAGAGATGGAGCCACTCCTGCCCAGAGTGCCACAGCAAGAGAGCAAAACTTAGTAACTTTGGTGTCTCTGTAAATGTTCTGCTTGACCAGAAACACAGTATATCTAGTCAGCCAATCCCCAAACTCTGGGCTTTCTAATTACTTCCTTGTTCTTTATTCATTTTCTATTTTTCTCTTCCATGTTCTTTTTTTTTTTTTTTGGCCGCCAGGTGGCTTGCAGGGATCTTAGTTCCCTGACCAGGGACTGAACCTAGGTCCTCAGCAGTGAAAGCGCAGAGGAGTCCTAACCAATGCACCACCAGGGAATTCACATTTCTTCCTTGTTTCTTATTCTTTATCCTATAAAAGTGTCCTGCCTTCAGTCCCACGTTGCAGTTCTTTGGACCCCTGGGAACAAACAGTGGTGGCTTCATGAAGTGTTAAAGTATGTTTAACACCTAAATTCCTTAATCATTTTTTAACAATACTAATCTGTTAGAAGATTAATACTGAAGTATTCACAGATTAAATAATGAGATGTGCTTTAAAATAATACTATTGGATGGGGCAAAGATTGATGAAACAAGATAGATTGGTGTATGTTGATGATTATTGAAACAAGCTAATGGACATATGAGGGTTCATTATACTATTCTCTCCATTTCTGTGAATGTTTGACATACTCCATTAAGAAAAAAAGAAAAATAACATGGGTCTTTTTTTTTTTTTTAATAGAAATTTTTATTTTTATTTTTTGCAGTACGCGGGCCTCTCAATGCTGTGGCCTCTCCCGTTGCGGAGCACAGGCTCCAGACGCGCAGGCTCAGCGGCCATGGCTCACAGGCCCAGCCGCTCCGCGGCATGTGGGATCTTCCCGGACTGGGGCATGAACCCGTGTCCCCTGCATTGGCAGGCAGACTCTCAACCACTGCACCACCAGGGAAGCCCTGGGTCTTTTTAATCACAGAATTTCAAGCCAGTCATGACCCGCGGTTACTTCAATAAAGCGGGTTGACTATTGCAGCACTATAATCAGAGGGACGGCTGTGAGCAGCAATGCAAGCAAAGTGCCTTACGAAATGCTGTTTTATTATTACTTATTGTCATTACTATGGTTGCCAACCCTAATTAGGTGCCTCCGAGAGTTCCCGCCTCCTCTCCCTGTTAATGGTTTATTCCACTCTTCGGCTGGTTCTTTCCCGTGGTTCCTTCCCCGTAGTCCCGCGCTGTATCCCCCCCGCAGCCCCAATGGTTTAGCCTGGCTTCCCAGGGGAAACCCGGTGGGGCGGACCACGAGGTTTCTGAGGGCGGCCGCGGTCCCCTCTCCGGAGACCACTTGGACCGCTCCGCGTCGGGGGTGGGCAGGTAATCGTGGGGCAGGGCGCGAGTCCTGGGCTCCGACTGGCCAGCTCTGGAGTAAACATCCGGCTGGGTGGGGCGGGGCCGGAAGTGGAAAGCGAAGGAGGCGGCTGAGGCGGTTGAGGCGGCTCCGGAGGTTCAGGGCTCGGAGTCAGTTCCTCCAGGTGCCATGGGCCGGGCTGGCCCGCGCTGAGGGCGACGCAGGGCGCTGAAAGGGACGCGGGGCTGGGCCATGGCCGGCGCTCGGGCCGCTGCCGCCGCCTCAGCGGGGTCCTCGGCTTCTTCAGGCACCCCACAGCCGCAGGAGCCGGGGCTCGGGGAGCTGCTGGAGGAGTTCTCCCGGACTCAGTACCGGGCCAAGGACTGCAGCGGGACGGGAGGCTCTAAGGTGAGTCCGGAGGCGCGATGAGCAGAAAGAGAAGGTCCCTGGTTTGCGACGTTGCTGAGGTCAGGGGTCATAGGACAGAGAGGGAAGTGCCCAGTGTCTGGACCCGGAGAGTAAGGGTCGGGTTTAAAAACCGAAAAGGAGGAACTGGGCTCAGAGCGAGCCAAGCCAAGGAAGGACGACGTTTCGGTTTGAGACAAAAGGGTTTGGAGGTCAAAGATGAGCGCTGAGTGGCCTTGTTCAGAGATGAGAGAAGAGGAGCTGAGGAGGGTTATTCCCATGCATTAGGGTTGGGGACAGAGCCCGTCATGTCTAGATTTATTGAAGTGTAGAGGATTTATCCAGGTCAGAGATCAGAGTGAAGGGGCTGGAGGGGTGGGGCAGAATGGAGCCAAGAGATAAACCGAGTGTGTTGCCCTCTTGTATAGTCTCAGCATGACTTTAGAATTCGGCCCATCCCTTTCCTTCCCCCATAAAGCAGGAAGGCAACTCATACTCCCTCTGTTCCTTTGTCAAAGCAAGTCTTAGTTTCTCTTTTTTTCTACTTTCGGGATTCCCTTCAGTCTCCTTATTGCCAGACCTGGAAGGCTTCCAGTCTGGTCAGGCCATTCCCATCTTAGGCATTGCCTGGCAGTCTGATGGGAATCTTGCCGACCCTGCCATGTTTCATTCCCCACGTGGTTTTGGCAGGTTTAGCATCAGGTTTTCCAATGGAATTCTGTTCCCTCCCAGGCCATGAAAACTCTGGTTTGGCTTCAGGGGTTACCTATGCTAGGACTTACTGCACTTGGCATCTGCTAGTCTGAAGTAATGCAGGGAAGACTTCAGTAATGTTGGGTCTCCCCCACTCTCCAAATGACCGAGTATTTTTCAGAGCTTAGCCTGAGGACCACCTGTTTCAGCATCATCTGGGGTGTTTGTTAAAAATAAAGGTTCCTTGATCCCACCCAGTCCTACTGAGTTAGAATTTCTGAGGGTGGGAATCTGGAATTTGTATTTTCTAATAGGCTTCTTTTTTTTTTTTAAATATTGACTTTATTCCCCATTTTTTTTTTTTTTTTTTGTGGTACGTGGGCCTCTCACTGTTGTGGCCTCTCCCGTTGCGGAGCACAGGCTCCGGATGCGTAGGCTCAGCGGCCATGGCTCACGGGCCCAGCCGCTCCGCGGCATGTGGACCAGGGCACGAACCCGTGTCCGCTGCATCGGCAGGCGGACTCTCAACCACTGCGCCACCAGGGAAGCCCTCTAATAGGCTTCTTAATGATACTCATGCCCCTTGAAATTTCAGGATTTCTCATTCTTGTGAGTTTTTCCCTCCACATTGGCCTTTTGGGTGGCTAGAGGGTCAGTTTTGCTGGGCCCCCCTTCCTTCTTACACACCCCTGAAGATTAGGGTTGTAAAAAGTTAGACTTGACTCACTCCACCTGGCCCTAAACTTCTGATCTTTTGCAGACTTCTTGAGATGTTACAGGTTTTATGTCGTTCTTCTGGTGGGTCTTCCACTGAACTGAGCAAAACAAGAGCAATTTTAAGGGAGCTGTTCCTTCTATTTCATAAGCAGGTTGCGTGTAAGGAGACAGCTTTGTCTGCATCTTTTACTCATTACACTAACTAGAGCTTCTAGGTACTGGTCTGTGGCTGGAGAATGGGGAAGAATCTGGAGCCAAAGGAAGATAATGGATTAGTGCCAGTTAAAGTAACCTAGAGAGGGACTTCCCTGGTGGCACAGTGGTTAAGAATCTGCCTGCCCATGCAGGGGACAGGGGTTCGAGCCCTGGTCCGGGAAGATCCCACGTGCCGCGGAGCAACTAAGCCCGTGCGCCACAACTACTGAGCCTGCACTCTAGAGCCCGCGAGCCACAACTACTGAAGCCTGTGCTGTGCAACAAGAGCAGCCACCGCAATGAGAAGCCTGCGTACTGCAACAAAGAATAGCCCCTGCTCGCCCCAGCTAGAGAAAACCCGTGTGCTCCAGCAAAGGTCCAGTGCAGCCAAAATAAATAAATAAATAAATATATATATATATTAAAAATAAAATAAAATAAAGTAACTTAGAGCAGGGGTTCTTAATATTTTATGGATTGTGGACCCCTTTGAGAATCTAATGAAAGGTGTCAACCTCTCTTCAAATGCTTAACATACACAGTTTCACCACCACATTGAGGGGTTCAGAGTCTCTCCCAAAGTTTACCATGTGGGTTCATGAACCACACGTTTAGGGTCTGTGATCTAGCAAGATGTCTTTTCCTGGTATTGAATGATAATCAGAGACACATTGTCATTCCCAGAGACCCCTCCAGGTCAGGAACCGCCTAATTCTCAGAATCCCAGAATCTTCTTTATGCTCAGATCTCCTCCTCTGTGCAGGTTGAGCGCATTGAGAAGAGGTGTCTGGAGCTGTTTGGCCGAGACTACTGTTACAGCGTGATCCAAAATGTGAATGGGGATATCTGCGGCCACTACCCCCAGCACATCGTGTTCCTGGAGTATGAGAGTTCTGAGAAGGAGAAAGACACGTGAGCATCATGTAACCAAAGCGTGCCCATCTGGGAAGGACTTGACAGCTCATCTCCAGGGTTAGGAAAGTCTGCAGCTGGGTGGGCCAGGCTCACTTTTCCCAGGTGTCAAGCCTCATTGGCATCTTTGTTTTCTCCAGGGTTTCACATCTTAGACTGGCAGAGTAGCACAGCGTAGAAGGAGGGGTTGGGAGTCACAGCTCTGGCCTCCTGTTTTACTCCTACCCTGTAGCTCATTGTCCTGAGACAGCTGACTTCACAGCTCACCTCTCTGAACGTCAGTGTTTTTTGTTCTGTATTTTTCTTTTTTTTTAAGAGAGCAAGTGGGAGGTATGCTTTGTCGACATGTGGAAGGGCACTTACCGTATGTAGAGCTTAAGAGCCTGAGGTCAGCGTACGTGCTGGCTGCCCTGCTTGCTGGCTGTGTAACTAACTTGGGCAAGGTACTGAACCTCTTCGTCTCTTAGTTTCCTCATCAGTTTCTACCTCTATTTAGAAAAGTGGCTTTTGCAGTTCCTGCTGATAAACAGGATTATTCCAAAGCCTGATGTGTGTGCTGTAAGAATTAGAAATAAGAGCTACCATTTATTGAGGGCCTCCCAAGGCCCGAGTGCTTTGCGTGTGGTAACAGTTCACACCAGAGCAGACACAGAGCATCCAGCACAGGGTGCAGCCCATAGGCAGTCAGTAAATGGTAGCAGTTGTTTGACACTGATACATAATCACTGATGCTCTAGGAAGTGCTTTTTGTTGATCTCAAAGTTTGTTCCCCTAGGCTCCCTGCTTGCTGTTGATTTTAAGGGAATTCCAGGAGCTGTTGCCAGCAATATCCGTGCAAGCCTGGCCCCGTGGAAGCACTGTGATGATGAGTGCTGTGGTAGAGGCGTGCTGCAAAGTGCAGTGGCCATCGCTGCCCACAGTGCGCCCATCAGCGCACCCAGGAACGGCTAGAGGTTCTGAGTCTTGGGCTCCAGAGCCACTGAATCAAAATCACAGCATAACAAGATGGCCCAGTGATTCGTACGCACATGGAGGTTTGAGAAGCACTGCTGTAGACGAACTGGGGAGAAGGGTGGATTCTGCCTGGTGTGTGTTTGGGGAGACCTTTCACCTGGATTTGGAAGGATGAGTCGGGGTGTCCCTGAAATGTCCTTTGTTAGGGACCAGCTTGTATATGGTCTTGATCATCAGGCGTGTGGACTTGTGGGTGTTAGTGGTTATTGCGCTAGTACCCCCTGAGCACTCATTGAAATCACAGATTCCAGGGCCCCTGAATCACAATTTCCAGAATCTGTGCCTCAGAGAGCTCCCTAGATGAGTCTCACCTTTGCTCTAGCCTGGGAACCGCAGGGAGCCAGAGAAGCCTTTCAAGCGGAGGAGTAAAATGGGAGACCTATTAAGTGTGCCCTGTAATGAGGTCGTGGTGGGGTGCACTGAGAAAAAAGAATGTATTGGGAAAAGGAATTGAATGTAGATCAGAGCACTTGTATGACTGCCTCTTCTTTCTGTCACCACCACAGCGCTCCCATCTTGCCTAGCGGGGTCTAGCCGCCCAGGCTAGGGCCACTGCAGTATATCCCTAACCCTAGAGGAGCTGTGGAGTTTGTTTTTGTTTGTTTGTTTGTGGGTTTTTTTTTTTTTGCGGTACGCGGGCCTCTCACTGTTGTGGCCTCTCCCGTTGCGGAGCACAGGCTCTGGACGCACAGGCTCAGCGGCCATGGCTCACGGGCCCAGCCGCTCCACGGCATGTGGGATCTTCCTGGACTGGGGCACGAACCCGTGTCCCCTGCATCGGCAGGCGGACTCTCAACCACTGCGCCACCAGGGAAGCCCTGTTTGTTTTTATTTATTATTTGGTTGTGCCGGATCTTAGTTGTGGCACGTGGGCTCCTTAGTTGCGGCAGGCGGGCTCCGTAGTTGTGGCTTGTGAACTCTTAGTTGTGGCACGCATGTGGGATCTAGTTCACTGACAGGGATCGATCCCAGGCCCCCTGCATTGGGAGCACGGCGTCTTATCCACTCTGCCACCAGGGAAGTCCCGTGGAGTTTGTTTTTACTTTTCACTTCTTGCAGGGCCTCAAAGTGATACTGAGTGGGCGATGCCTGTTAAAGAGAAGGGAGTATGTGCATGTTCAGGTGGGAAGAAGTAGAACTTTTTGCTTCTTTACACATGCCTGGACTTGGTGTTAATATGACACTAATTAGACCGAGTTACACAGGGTAGAACTGGATTCAGGAAGTGGTTTGGTCCTCTTAACCAACCTCCCCAGTTGAGCCCGTATCTGAGAATAGAAGCCTGGATGGGGATCTCTGAACGACAAAGGCATGAGTTTGTCAATGAGGCAAACTGCTGCCATGAGGCAGACCCCAGGGGTCTAGTTGGAGGCCCTACCAGAGAGATGAAGTCCCTACCTTTAGATCTGGTGGGTAACACAGACCAATCAGTGAGCAATGACAGTGTAACAAAGGCCAGAATTAGGGCAAGTACAGGTGAAGCATTGGGAGGCAGTGGTTAAAGTTCTGCACTTGCTCATTCCAACTCGTGTGTGAGCGTAGGGTGGGGGGGTTGTTCTCCCATTCCACTCACTTTCACACGCCAGCCTTGTGTTCTACAGATAGCATTAGATCCCACAGGTTAAGGGCTCAGTCCCACAAGACAGACATAAGTACACAAGCTCACTTTCATTCATTCAAATATGAGTATCAGGTGCCTGACACAGCCCAGTGCTTAGCACAGTAAGGGAAAGATTCTGAGGCCAAGAGATAACAAGAATAAAAACAGGAACCACTGAGAACAGAAAACTGAATTGGTTCTTTGAGTAGGGGACCCAGGAAAATAAAGCACCAGCTAGCCTAACAAGAAAAAGGTGCCTTCCTTCACATGATAAGACTGCCCAGAGTCTCTAAGAGGGAAATGCTGGCATGTTCTCTCCCTCAGTTTTGTGGAGAGTTTGCTGAATGGAAGGATTCAGCCTGGGAGAATCAAATGCAGTTTCAAGGCTTTTAGAGCTGCTGGAGTGAGCTCCGTGAGAGTCGGTTAAAACAGATGGTGCTGACCACATCTCTGCAAATGGACGGAGGCCACCAAAAGGTGGGAGGGAGACTACTGTGAGCAGTACTGTGTGTGCTGTTTTATATTATCTTGGCATCTGAGTTTAATTAGGCCATTGTTTCATTCTGAGGTGCCTTTTTTTTTTTTTAATGTTTTGGCTGCATTGGGTCTTCGTTCCTGTGCATGGGTTTCTCATTGCGATGGCTTCTCTTGTTGCGGATCATGGTCTCTAGGCGCATGGACTTAGTAGTTGTGGCATGTGGGCTCAGTTGTTGTGGCTCGCAGGCTCTAGAGCACAGGCTCAGTAGTTGTGGCACACGGGCTTAGTTGCTCCGCGGCATGTGGGATCTTCCCGGACCAGGGCTCGAACCCGTGTCCCCTGCATTGGCAGGCGGATTCTTAACCACTGTGCCACCAGGGAAACCCTGAGGTGCCTTTTTATTTCATAGAGAACCTGAGTGTGGGGAAGGCGGCAGAACTTGGTTTTCAGTGAGCCATGTGTTTTCTAGGACCTGGCTGGTTGGCCCGTGCCATCCTACGGGCACCTTGAAGAGGCACCCCAGCCTTCCACCCTCCATCAAAAAAGGAAAAAAATCTTAATCGTAAATGTGTAGTCACTTCTTTGTTGTTTGAATTGGTTATGGTAAGGATGTAATAATTCTGTGATTTAAAACAAAATGTTTAATAAAAATGAAAAAAAAATCTTAAATCAGACCTTACAGAAAAATACACCATAGGAAGTATAAGTCCTCTTATTTTATCCCCTTGTTCTCTTTCCATGATCACCAAACTCTTGGTCCAGGTTTTTATTTGAAGACCGCTGTTTAACTTCAATTTCACATCTTCACTTGATAGTAGTTATTTTATTAGTAACTGGTTTGAGAATATGTCTATGAAGGCTACTAAGAAATCAGCAGTGTTTTTTTTTTTTTTTTTTTTTTTTTTTTTTTTTTTTTTTTTTTTTTTTTTTTTTGTGGTACGCGGGCCTCTCACTGTTGTGGCCTCTCCCGTTGCGGAGCACAGGCTCCGGATGCACAGGCTCAGCAGCCATGGCTCACGGGCCCAGCCGCTCCGCGGTATATGGGATCCTCCCAGACCGGGGCACGAACCCGTATCCCCTGCATCGGCAGGCGGACTCTCAACCACTGCGCCACCAGGGAGGCCCATCAGCAGTGTTTTTAAAAGACTATATTTTTATTGGTGCCAGCAGCATCCAGATACGCTTAAAAGGGTACCACAGATGTGTAGGAGTTGGTGAACTTACTCATTCTGAAACAATTATTTGTGTGCACATGCTGTGCAGTGACACAGGAGTGCTAGCACAACTGGGATGTAGAAGGAATGAACGCCCTCTTGGACTCTGCCTGGAAGCTCAGCCCTTGTAAGGAGGGCACTTGAGTGTCTTCCCTCCCTTCTCTTCTGTCACCCTGCATTACTCTGCATGGCGGGGATAGCTTCCCACTCTTGAACTTTCCTGCCTCCTGTTCCTCTTGCAACCAGAAGCCCTGACTGGCTGATGTGGAGTCTTTTGTTAAGAATCTACGGGTGGGGACTTCCCTGGTGGTCCAGTGGTTAAGACTCTGCACTTCCACTGCAGGGGGCGCAGGTTCAAACCCTGGTCGGGGAACTAAGATCCCGCATGCATGCCGTCAGCGCGGCCAAGAAATTTTAAAAGAAGAAAAGAAAAAAAGAATCAGTGGGTGAAGCTATGAGAGTAGACCCTTATTTTAGGGGTCAGCTGATTTGACCTGATTTAATATGTGTGAGTTGCGTAAGCTCATTTCTAAATGTATTTTTTTCATTTTCTAGAAGCTCCCTTACCAAACCCAGTGCATTAACTACTGTGCTTCTCAAGGCCACAAATAGCTTCTCTTTCACTGCCTTTGCTCCAGCATTCCCTCCCCTGTTGGCTTTTTGGACTGTTAGAGGTAGCTGGAACGTTGGGGAGGGATCAGAGGCTCATGGCCATGTGAAATGTGAACCTTCATCTTATCCTGCACTCTGAAAGATGACAAGAATGGCCCTATGATTTCCTGAGGGTCCCCAGCACCCCTATTGTCTTACTTTTGGAGTAAGATACTGAACACCCTAGATATAATCAACATTCAGTTTGCTATATATGTTTCTGTATTTTAAATACCATGTCTTCAGAGTAGCTGACTTCTTTTTTTTTTTCATCTTAAAGGTTTTGAAATCAGGATGACTTCCATTTTAGTGTCTATAATATAGCATTTTTTTCTTTTCTTGAAAAGCTTAGAATGTCCATGATCTAGAATTTAGGAATCTGGGCATTTATTAAATTTGGAATGAATATTCACACACACACACACACACACACACACCCTAGTATGGGGCACACAGTACTCACGCAGAAGCAGACTGACCTACCTCTCTTGCCCGTTTTTAAGGTTTCAGAGCACCGTTCAGGTGAGCAAGTTGCAGGACCTCGTCAACCGCAGCAAGACGGCCAGGTGCAGAGGACGGTTTGTCTGCCCAGTGATCCTTTTCAAGGGCAAGGTAAGACCACGCTGTAGCCTCGCACTCCCTGAGACCCTCTCGTGGGGTACCTGGCTTAACGCAAAGTGTAGAGTCTCATGTTCTTGGCTTTTGCCAGCCGAGTTTGGGTGATTACTGGGTGCCTGGTGCGGTGGGAAGCAGGCCAGAGAAACAGACCAATTCTGATATGACTTTTTTTGAAGGTGAGTCTAATTAGGAAAGGGATAGTCGCAGCAGAGGACCCCACCCTGTGTCCTGGAGCCAGACTGCCTACGTTCTGATCCTGGCTCTGTTACTTCCTACCTGTGCAAGGCCTCAGTTTCTTCCTCTATAAAATGGGGGAAATAATCATGCCTACATCAAAAGTTTATGAGTAGATTAGACCAGATGAGTAAGTACATTGTTGTTTGTTCATTCTTTCAGTCATATAATTTACCAAGTATTTATTGAATGTGTGTCATGTTCAGGCCTCGAGGTACATCAGCATATAAGGTAGACAAAAATCCTCACCCTTATCAAGCTTGTATTCTAGTGACTGTTGTTAATTTGGCTGCCCACTATGGTCTCATTTCACCTCTTTTTATAATCCTTTGGTGTATTTGATATTCCCATTTTGCAGATGAAACGAAGGGTCAAAGTGGTTAAATAACTTCCCCAAGTTTACACAACTAGAGAGCTGGGGTTTAAACTTACTGCAAAATGCCCTCAAGTTACCACACTGCAGCTTAGGGCCACATGGTGTGGTGTCAGAGGAACCCACTTAAGACGGGCAGCAGTTGGGGACTTCCCTGGCGGTCCAGTGGTTAAGACCCTGTGCTTCCACTTCAGGGGGTGTGGGTTCGATCCCTGGTTGGGGAACTAAGATCCTGCATGCTGTGCAGTGTGGCCAAAAATTAAAATAAAAAAAAACAAAACAGATGGGCAGCAGTGTGGACTGACAGACACAGCCTCATTAAGTGAGCGGGACTAGGCAGCAAGCTTTGGAGGAAGGGTGGGAGGGTGTTCCAGGCAGGTGCCAGCGTTGGGGGAGCATGAAGGCAGGCGTGGAAAGTCCGAGAGACTCCCTGACGGGAGCGCAAGGTACGTGGTGGAGCCGAGGATGGAAGGGACTGAACGCAGGAGGCTGGACGCTGGCCAAGGTGTTTAGGTTTGCTGGGAGAGCCACTGTGATTTCTGAGCAGGGAAGTACAAGATGCAAATAGCATTTTGAGAAAGATTAATCCAGAAGGAACGGACTAACAGAGAGCCTGGACCAGGGGAGGGAAGCAGGGGTGTAGGCTCTCTATTCTTTTTTTTTTTTTTTTTAAGGTTTTTTTTTTTTTTTAATGTGGACCAATTTTTTTTTTTAATCTTTATTGAGTTTGTTACAGTATTGCTTCTGTTCTATGTTTTGGTTTTTTGGCCGCCAGGCATGTGGGATCTTAGCTTCCTTACCAGGGATCGAACCCGCACCCCCTGCATTGGAAGGTGAAGTCTCAACCACTGGACCGCCAGGGAAGTCCCTTAGGCTCTCTATTCTAGTCGTCCAATATGTATCTGAATGTGCTGTGGTCTTGGGGCCTGTCGGACTATAGTCCGGCTCCCAGCGCAGGTGAGGGCTGGGGCAGGGCAGTGGGGCGGAGAGACACAGGGCTTGTTTCCATCCCTTTGTGCCTTTCTTTCGTAAAATGGAAGAAGGGGGATGTGAAAAGGGGGGTAGGAAAGGAGACTTGACCACAGGCTTTCGTGGACAGGTCGATTTTAGGGAAAAGTATGTCTGGAAGTCAAGTTCCAGAAATCGATCTTTTTAAAGCTATTTATTCCCTCTTCCCCTTTGGAAAGTTTCATGTTGCTGTAAGCTCTGGGAACTCCAGTTTAGATAACTGGACTATAACACACTGCTCCGTGGGGCATAGTGCTTGTTGCTAGAAATTACATAGGAAATACTCAAACCTGTGCTTCCCACAGTGTGTTCCATAGAATAGTAGTTTAAGGATGTGCTTGTACAAAGCATTCCCTGTCAAACCAGGGTGAGAGATAGCACATTACTAGATTTGGCCTGACCCCCAAGCTCTAGATTCGAGAGGTACATCGGTTAAGTGTGCACTGACATAGGAAAGGCTCTGAGAAGTCCTGAAGCAGAGGGACCTGTGTAGTGTTGTCAGGTCTGCTATTTCTCACTCGGCAGACCTTGAGGAAGGGACTTTCCGGAATGCATTTGGGAAGTGCCACATTGACTGGCTTAGGCCAGTGAGATTGCAGCAGGCCTGGGAGAAAGAGCCCAAGGCAACTCATTTCAGAGGGAGGGCGAAGCGTTGGAGGGATTCTTTTTGGTTTTTGGCCATGCCCGTGCAGCCTGTGGGGTCTTAGTTCCCCAAGCAGGGATCGAACACCTTATATATGTTTTATTCCTGTTGTGTTTGCAAGTCTGCTGTCTCCTCTCAGCCGTAATCCCTTAGAGGGCAGAGGCCTTGTCTTGCTGCTGTCCTCCCAGCGCCTAGCAAGTGCCCACCCAGCTTATACGTGCAAGCTCGGTAGGAAGACACTGCTCTTTAAAGTGGTAGTGGGCTCTCTGCTGGGTTCTAGGGGGACAGGTGACTAAGACAGTCCTGTCCCTGTGGAGCTCAGTGAGTGGGGAAGGTTGACCTGTGAACTAGCAGCTGAGAGGGAGATGTGGAAGGGCAGGAGAGGGTCTTCTGTTGTGAGGTGGGGATCTCATCCTCAGAGACGTGGCTCCCAGCAGGCCCTAGCCAGTGCGGTGACAGCAGTGTTTGCTACCAGCACATCCTGCCGGGCTGGGGAGGGGGAGGTATGTTCAGAAGTGCCCGCTTCCTGCTCCTCTCCAGATTCAGTCCAGTGTGGCTGGGGCAGCCAAGGAACTAAATGTCTGATTGTACTTCATTTCAATTAAAATTTCCATTTTATAGCTGAAGCAATGTAGATTTTTTTGGTTAAACCCAACTTTATTTTGGGGCAGGACTATGTTTCCCTTTAAATGCTGAAAATAAAGTATCCTAGTTGAGGTGTGCTGCGAGTATAAAATACATATTGGATTTTGAAGACTTAGTCCAAAAAATGTAAAACATTAATAATTTTTAAAGTGATTATATGTTGACATAGTAATATTTTGGATATGTTGGGTTAAATAAGATATATTACTAAAATTTTTTTGCAACTAAGTTCAAGCATTTAAGGGTAAGCAGTTCTCCCATGCCGTTCTCTTCCCCAACATGTGTATCTGGGTTTTAGGCAATTAAAATTGGAACAGGTCATCTTTCTCTTTGTTTCCTCCCTTAAGAGATGGGGAGCAGAGGTCAGCTGCTTTTATTCCGTGTGCTAAAGTTGGTTACTACATTAGCATATCCTGTAGAGCCGTATTTCTCATGCAGAGTTAGAGGCCACTCCTAATTAGGTAAATGGAGAGCTTTCAGAGTACATCCTGCTTTTTCAGTCAAGAGTGAAGCTTAAAGCACAGAAATAGCAGGTTATGCTTTGGAGCCATGAGGCCAGGGAGCAAGGTCAGGTGTTAGACTCTGCCTGGGGCCTGGGGGTGCAGGTTCCCCCAGGTGCCGGCTCGGGACCTTCCTGCAGAGGTTGGTGCTTCACTTGGGGAGCTGGCCATCTCTCTCATTCTTCTCCATCTGACGAGTCCTCTGTGCCAGGTGTGTCTGCCTCAGTTACCAAAAAGACAGGGTTGAAAAGAGATGGGAGAACTGAGCAGAAAGAAGAATCTGAGCCTTGAAAAGAAGTCAGAGCTCAGCAGCTAAGGAAGGGGGGCGGGTGTCCGCTCTGAAAAGATTTAACAGTAATGCAAAAAAGACTGAGATTTGGTGCCAGCAGCTTGGATGATGGGGGAGGGTGGGCATGATAACATCTCCCAGTCAAACTCAAACCACGTACCCCCCACTGTCTTGCTTTCAGGAATCAGACCTCCCTTCTTAACCATGAGAGTCTTGGGGGGTCCTCAACCTGAAGATTGACATTCCCCTGCTGCAGTTCCTAATTACTGGGTTGGTCTCTTCAGAGTAGGGGCTCTTATCGGGGGCTGGAGATGGGTCCATGGATGGACTTGGAGATGTAGGTAAACTCTGGTGTGTACATTTTTATCCAGAGACAGTTTATCATTTTCATCAGATTTTCAAAATGCTTTTGGACCCAGAAAAAATGAAGCAGCCCCTGCAGAGTGCATCCTGCTCAGGCCAGCAGGAATCTCTGCCCGAGCCCTTCTTCATAGGCTTCCAGGACAACCCTCCCACGATTGCATTCTTGCCCCCGGCACTGGAAAAGCACCCCACCCCACCCCCGGTTGTAGCAGGTTGCCTTTCTATCACCTGCCCCCTGTCCCAGGCTGCCACTGCCTCAGAAAGCCGGGTGATGACCTGCCGGTTCCCACCACACCCCTTTCCTAGCAGCAAAACCGTTTCTTTCCCCCTGTCTTAACGGGTGGAGAAGGAGACCCCTTGGGCAGTATTCTGTAGTTTTCCAGGGACCTCCTTACACCGCCAGGCTGCGTGACCCGTTCAGAAATGCCTTCCCCCCGCCTAGTGTAACCTCCCAGCCACCCTCACAGCCTCCCCCAGCCTGTAACTAGACCTTGGGGTCACCAGATACCTCCTCCCATTCCTCCTGGATCTCATCAAACACAATTTATAAAGATTCAGCCTTAAAGTTAAATAATGAAGTTCATGCCCATTGCCTGGTTTCTAGAATTCTAGCTCTTGAAATGCTCCTTAGTGATGAGGAAAGAGTAAAAGGATAGTTAAGCACAGTTACAGCCACTACACCTCCTTGATACAGAGGAGAGAGAAGATAAAATTAAAAACAAAAAAACAAAAAAACCAAACATTTCTCCCTTAATTGGCCCTCCTGCTGCAAAGGTTGCCCTCCACTGCTCTAAGCAGTCCCAGTGACGGTCAGCACGCAGGCTCCAGAGGGAGGTGGGCTCGATCAGATCCCCCCTCTGTGGGACCTTAGGCATCACTTCACTTCCCTGCGCCCGTCCCTCGTCTTTTCATCTGTGAAGCAGCAACAGTGCCTGCCGCATCTCCCTCATGGGCTTGTGTAAATCCAGTGGGAAGGTGGTGCACTTGTTTCAGGCCTGTACTCACAAACACGTGTGATAACCACCAGATCTCACCCAAGTACATGCGTGACGACCACTGACTCTACCCATTACTGTTAGTGACACTCTGGGGCCTCTCGTTTGGGAGAGAGAACCTCTTGACAGAGGCTGCAGGTTAAATTCTAGGCATACTTCGGAGCGACTGCTGTGAAGACTATGGGCAGCGCTCCTGCACCCATTTTCCTGGCCTGGAGGGTCCCCAGGGGTTCCCCCCACTGTGTGCACTTCAGAAAACCACCTGACTGTTGGTCAGAGGGTACAAACTTCCAGTTGTAAGATGAATAAGTTCTGTGGATCTAATGTACAGCATGGTGATTATAGTTAATAATATTGTATTAGATACATGAAAGTTGCACAGAGAGATGATCTTAAATGTTTTCACCACAAAAAAAGAAATGGTGATTATGTGACATGATGCAGGTGTTAGCTAATGCTACGATGGTAATGATTTTGCAATATGTAAGCATATCAAATCAGCGTGTTGTGCACCTTAAACTTACACAATGTCATATGTCAATTATATCTCAAGAAAGGCTGGGAAAAACCAAACCAAAAAACTCCAGAAAACCACCTGACCCTGAAAATGTGGTTTCTCTCCCAGCATATTTGCAGGTCGGCGACGCTGGCTGGATGGGGGGAGCTGTATGGACGCACTGGCTACAACTATATTTTCTCAGGTGAGCATTGAGCTGCACCATCTTTGACTAAGAACAGGAACCCAGTGGTGGAGAATAGCCACCTAGGGCTGCAGTGGTGGAGGTGGACGGGCAGCAAGCTGGGGGATGGGCCAGGGCCCTCCCTTCGTCACCTGAGGAGATGCTGGGGGTGAAGAAGACTGCCAGGCATGTGGGGCATCGGGTGCTGAGAGAGGCAGTAGTGTGGTCCTTGGGGTGGAGCCGGGGGGAGACTGGTCAGGAAGCCCCTGGGTAGAGCCCCTGCCTCGGCCTCGGTGCTCACCGCAGGTTCTCCCACAGGGGGTGCAGACGACGCCTGGGCAGATGCAGAGGATGTCACGGAGGAGGACTGTGCGCTTCGGTCAGTGCCAGGTGGTTATGGGTCTGGGCTTGGGTTGGGGGCAGGCCTCTGAGCGTTGGTGGCCATTTTCCTACTGACGGTCGTGACGTCATCAGTGGTCCAGGTGAGTGGATTGGCCCCCTTCCTCCTGCTGCCAGGCCCACGCCCCTGCAACAGGGTTGTTGAAGTCCACCCTGTAGCTTCACCCGAAGCTGAGTTTATGGACTACCTGAGCAGTCTGTGCTTGCCAGGACTGCAGAGCGAGTGCCCCAGCCCTGGGGTTCCTGGCACCCCCGGCCCAAAACACAGGCCAGACATCTGTGTGTCTTCAAGCCCCACGGTTTCCAGGGTGCTGACGTGTGGCCTACCAGGTGATGCACAGCACACCCGGCCCAAGGCACAGGGCAAGCAAGGACTGTGGTCCCCAGATGAGAGATGTGGGCACTAGAAGCTCCACAGCTGTGTGATAGGTGCCATAAGGAGCTTGCTACAGAGGAATGTTTCAGGCCCCCTTAAAGGCAGGGAGGAGGCTGGCTCCCACTCTTCCTCTCTCCTTCCCAAATATTTTTGGAAAACAGCAGTAATGGATATTTTGGAAAAGCTCCTTTGCATGGTCTGTGCCACATGGAAAGTCTTTAACTGGTGTCAAGTGTCTCTGGAATGCACGCCAGCACCCTAGTCAGATCAGCCGCCCAAAATCACGGCTCGGTGCATGAAAAGGCATCTCGCTGTGCCCGGCTTCTGCCCGTTAGTTCCAAGAGCAGTGGCTCTGGCTTGTGCTCAAGAATGTTTGGCCCATCCCCCGGGATCAGACGACCTCTGCCCCAGCCAGACCATCTTCCACAGGGCGCACTGTTCTTGGTGAGGGGTCCGCCGGGAACAGCAAAGCAGTGGGCGTGAAAAAAAAAATTAATAGTGACTGTGTATTCGTTCTGCTTTTGCCTTTATCTGTGTGACTGATCCAAAGGCAGCCTGGGGATTAGGAAAACTTTATCTTCCTCCTTGCTTCAGAGGCCTTCTAAGCAGAAGGAATTCACTTGCTCATATTTCACAATCAGTTGATAACAGCTCTAAAAAGCCCATCTCCCAGTGAAAGTTTCAATCTGTTACATTTTGAGCAAGTCATGTGGTTAAAAACGGTCATAAATGGGGGAAAGGGAGGGGGGTGGAGAGAGATAAACTCTAACGGAGGCTCAAAGACTCTATCAGTCACTAGCCTGCTGCTTTTTAGAACTCGGAGATTATCTTGAGTCTTCTGGCTTAAAGTCAAGCAGTGCCAAAAAGCCCTTTCCTGCCCCAGCTGCAGATTGCTTCTCTTTGAAATGCGTCCCAGAGAGCGGGATAATCTCTTAGAAAGTCACCTTCCCTGGGAGCGGTTGTCCTGTCTTGACCCTCCCCTCTGTCTTCTGGAGAAGGGAATCAGAAGTTCTTCTGTAGGAACTAGACTCCCTTGAACGCGCCCCTCACGCCCCAGACTTTTGTGGATGAATGTGCAGTGCAGCTTCTCCCTCTGGCTCTTTGTTTCAGAAGTTCCGACACGCATCTTTTTGATAAGGTCAGAGGGTATGACATCAAGCTGCTCCGGTACCTGTCAGTGAAATACATCTGTGACCTGATGGTGGAGAACAAGAAGGTGAAGTTTGGCATGAAGTGAGTGCAGGGCACCCCCTGCGAAGTGGGTGGAGGCCGTGTGCTCACAGGCTCGTGGGGTCAGAGATGGCACAGAGCAGTTACAAGGGCACACCGCGTACCAGGCCTCGTGCATCCTCTCCCTGTATCCTCACACAGCCCTCCCTGCAAGGAGGTTCTAGTGTCCCCCTCTTGCAGGGGAGAAACTGAAGCCGGAGAGGTTGTCACTTGCTCGGGGTGGTGCGGAGAGCACCAGGGGAGCCGTGGGTCGCGAACGTGTGCTCTGCTGCCGCTGCGCCGTCTCTGGTAGATTAGAGTCTCTTTTAAAGTGGATCGAAAAAATCACTATTTACTCAATTTTCATGTCCTGTATGGAACAAATCTTCATACGATAAGGCAAAATTAGAAACAAATGGAACCTGGGTTAGGGTGATGAAATTTGGGGAATTTTTCCAAAGTGTTGTTTATTTTTTATAACACCCACTTTTAATTATGCCGAGTATGTCTTAGAAAATAAGCCACCCTGAGGCTGTTACAGCTCAGCTGTTTGCAGTCACCTGCGCATCCCGCTGTCTGTCACAGTAGTTCTGCGTCTCTCCGATGCTGTCCGGGAGTGTCCGCAGTGGATGCCAGAGAAGGTGGAGGCGAGAGTCCGCCCCAGGGCCCCTTTTGGACAGTGTCTCTGTTATTTTGCTCTTTTCTCACTCCGTCCTGCGGGTCAGGGGGCGGTGCTGCCTTCTCGGGAAGCTTGTTCCGCGGCTTCGGTCCCGTTGCAGGTGTGTGGTGTCCGGGGGAGTCGGAGCTCTCACCTGGTGACTTGGGGTAGAGGCGGCAGAGCAGTCGCGTTTCTTAGTCACTCTAAGTGAGCCGCCTGGAGGGCATCATTCCTAACTCTGAACAGTAATTTCTACAGCAGGAGGATCATTCGAGCTGTGGTAACGCTTGTGGGGAATGGTGTGCGCGTGTTGTGATGCCGTAACACGTTGTATCCTGTCTTGTAGTGTCACCTCCTCCGAGAAGGTGGACAAAGCCCAGCGCTATGCCGACTTCACTCTCCTCTCCATCCCGTATCCAGGTAGGGGCTCTTTCCAGGGTCTGGTCAAGGGACAGGCTTCCCAGGACTGGGGCTCTTTGAGGCCCTCCTCAGGCCCTGGCCACTTAGGTGCACAGATGCCCCGGAGCTCTCGGGCAGGATCTGCTGTTGCTCAGCATGGGGCAGTGCAGCTCCCGGTCCTTGGCTCTCACCTTAGGGTAGGACACTGTCCTTGTGTGTGTGTGGGGGGGCTTTCCCCTGGGAGGGGCCCAGGAATGGAGCCCTGGCTCAGGTCCTCCCTACTGCGCTCTTGAGCGAGTT
This sequence comes from Hyperoodon ampullatus, assembly GCF_949752795.1. Lineage (NCBI taxonomy): Eukaryota > Metazoa > Chordata > Mammalia > Artiodactyla > Ziphiidae > Hyperoodon > Hyperoodon ampullatus. The sequence goes on along the minus strand of NC_136923.1, from coordinate 7,960,658 downwards.
ACTTTGCCTCGCCCCGCCTCAGGTTTTCTCAGGTGTCACTGGAAGTTGGTGAGGCTTAGCTCAGGGTCTTGTGCGGATTAGGTGAGGTCGGGTTGATCGGCGTGCTCTGTGCAGCTAATGTGCTCTTTCAGTGTGAAATGACACGGTTAGTCCTCCGTGTCAGCAACCAGCTATGCTGCGCTGGCTGTGGCCGTGGTGAGGATGTAAGTGCTCTGTCCCCAGTTGCACGTGGTTGGTGGCCTCACCGTGTCACAGAGCACCGTGGTGAGCACACAGCTGGCTGCATTTGTCTCTGGCACAGACTGTATGCGACGTGTGGCCAAGGCAGTGTTCTCTGCACTGGATACTGAAGCTGCGTTGGTCCAGTTTGTAGCGTTTAAGCTTTGTTTCTGGCAGCACCTGCTTGTACAAGGAGGTATTAGATCCCTAACGTCAGCACCAAACTTTGTCAACAGGCAGCAGGAAGTGGACCCTTCCTCCTTGAAACCTCTCTGCTGCTCCTCAGCAGGAGCACCTGCCTTCAGTCCTGTGCTGGATCTTGTCTCCTCATCTTGGAGCCATGTGGCCAATAGAGCAGGCTGGTGACCCCAGGTTGCAATAGAGCCACGAGGCCTTCTCATTAGAAGCTCAAGTTCATCCACTGCCTCGTGGGCAGAGGGTATCCTCATCAGTGTGAGCTGGTGGTATCCAAACCACGACCCCTGTGGCCTGGCTCTCTTACAGTGGCCTCCTTCAGGGTCTCTCCTCACTCTTCTCTGCTAGCTTAGCATTTGGTGGCATTTAGGGCTGGGCGTGCATTCCAGTCCCAGCACTGTGTCCTTGAACAAGTCCCTTAACCCTTCTGAGCATCAGTTTCATCCTGCATAAAATGTGGTTAATGGTGCTTATTCTGGGTGAAGTGCCAGACCTGTCCCTGACAGGTGCTCACCGACACCAGGCCGAGTGACGGGTACATGGGAGGAGAGGCTCGCTTTCGGCAGATGCAGAACCATGATGATGATGCCATGGGCTCGGCAGCGTCAGAGATGTGTCAAGACAGGGATGTCCCCACTGGGGGTCTGCACTGGAGCTGCCCTCAGGTAGCTCTAAAGCTGGCTTTCAGACTAGGCTCCTGACTCTCAGGAGATGCTCTGGGGGTCCCCAGACTGAAGTACTCTCTGCCGAATGAACGGGAGAGGACTGAGTTGGCTGAGGAACCAGGCGTCAGCTTTCTTTATTTGTATTCAGCTTCTCGGTGAGACTTGGCTTAGAAAAAATTGTTTTGTGGCAGTCCAGTGGTTCAGACTCCGTGCTTCCACTGAAGGGGCATGGGTTTGATCCCTGGTTGGGGAAATAAGGATCCCGCATGCCGCATGGCAGCAGCCAAAAAGAAACAAACAAACAAACAAACAAAAACCACACCACACTTGAAAACAAAGAAAAGAAAAGAAAAGAAAAAAAATCGTTTTGCTCCAGAACAGTAGCACAATATCCTTTCTGCTGTCGTTGGGCAGCTTGTTAAAAGACTCCTGAAATATTAACTAACACCTTTTGACCCAGTTATTCATTAGGCCATAATCCAGCCAGCTTGGGCCTGAAGATGTTCATCATGTCTGATTATACCAGCCAAACATGGGAAATGTTTTCATTAATCAGAATAATGATGATGTAAATGATGGTACAGCCATCCATAGTAGAATGAGATATTACATCGTCATAGAAAAATGCTTAAGGTGCTAATAAGCAAGATAGAAAATTAAATACTACAATCTCAACTATGTAAGAGAAAAAGTGCTTACACAAAATGGTAAGAAAAGAATATGCCAGAATGGTAAGATGATACCATCTCTCTGTGAATTTTTTTCCCTCATTCTTCCCAGAATATCATGTACTGCATCTGATAGTTGTGTATGGTGTTGAGGGGAGATTAAGAGGCATCAGTAAAAATCCAGAAGCCTAGGTGGCAGGAGATGCTGTTGCACACCCAGATGAGGGGACAGGAGAAGCACTTACCTTGCTTACCTTAATTACCTTGCTTCCTCTGCTGATGTTCTTGAATTTCTTTATGTGCCTACATTATTATACTTCGTAACAAAATTGCTGTTATCCAGACCAAGTCCTGAAACGCGCTCTGCTGCCATTTCAGGGGTCTCTGTTGAGCCCTCTGATGACTTTGAAGCCCAGACAGGAACTGCGGTGGTATCAGTTCTCTGTCAGGACTAACTTAGGCTTAGACTAGCCCTTGAAAACGAGAAGTGTTCTAGGAGCACTTCCTTCAGGGCACCAAGATAGACGGGGCCAAAAACTCCCCAGCATGAGTCTAATTTGTTTCCCTCTTGAGTGAGCGTCCGTTCTCACTTCACTTTTGGTCCTGTCTGTTTGCCTCTCAACAGGCTCAGAAGCCCGTTCAGGTAATGAATGTCAAGGCATTGCCCTGGGTACTGAGGCTGTTTTAATTCTCTCCGTTTCTCACAGTCAGTTGCTTCTGCATTATATGCTGGTCAGAGCTCGGCCTGGAGCCTGCAGTGTTGATTCAAGCGCTCAAGTTTGAGAAAACAGCACTTTACGGGAGTTCTGAGGAATGATTGGTGTCCCTCCTAAGCCCAGGCTCATAAGCTCAGGACCTCTGTCTGATATTTATATTTCTTCTTTCTCCCAGTGAGGCACCCAAGAATCCGCTGAAGTGTTAGAGCTGAGGATTGATTCCCGACTTCCCCGTCCACAGTGAGGCCTGGGGGATTCGAGTGCAGGAGTGTGTGGGGTGGGGAGAGCCAGGTCTGCAGAACACACAGGCTAAGTCTCCAGACCTTCCTCCACGAAAGAACCTTTGCTTTCTTCCCTGGTGTGGCCCCAGACAGGAGCATGTCCCAAGAGGAGCTGGAGAGTTCCGTGTGAAAGTTTATGGCCTGTGGCTACTTTGACAGAATTCAGGCAACTGTTTTGTTGCCTTTGGGGACCTCAGCAGACTTGGACCTGTGGCCAAAGCCTTGTGCCCTCTGGAGTTTGTGTTGGTGCCGGTGGAGGAACTGAGAGGAGTGCAGGCCTCGTTCTCCCCAGGCTGAGCTGCAGGGCTGCACTGGGGCTCTCGCTGCAGCGGTGGCATGAGGATGGCACCAGTGTGCTGTCACCTGAGTGCCACTTGTACCAGTGCTGTGCCAGCTGTTTTATACGTATTATTTCATTTCATCCTTAACCACTTTACAAATGAGAAAATCAAGGCTTAGAGAAATTAACTTGTTCACAGTCACAGAGCTACGTGAAAGGCTGAGGTTTGAAGCTGGGAACATTGCCAAGGCCCTTTTCCCTCCACTCCTCTCTCTGTTCCTGGTCTTACTCTGGTGGTATTTCTTATAGTTTTTCTAGTGAATGATACAGAAAGCACATCTTGGCGAGGTTTGTTGGAGAAGGACGTGTCTCTTGAGCGCCTGTCACATTTCAGGCACTGTCCGTGGTCCTTTCTCTCATGTTACGATGTTTGGTCCTCACTGAAAGCCTGCGAGGTTGGTACAGGCAGACCTCATTTTATTGCTCTTCGCTTTGTTACTCTTCACATATTGCATTTTACAAATTGAACATTTGTGGCAAGCCTGTGTCAAGTCTGTTGGAGACATTTTTCCAGTATTTGTTCACCTCATGTCTCTGTCACATTTTGATAGTTCTCACAATACCTCAGACTTTTCCATTATCACTCCATTTGTTATGCTGACCTGTGATCAGTGATCTTTGATGTTACTATTCCACCTCACTGTAGGCTCAGATTATGGTCAGCGTTTTTTAGCAATAAGGTTTTTTTTTTTTTTTTTTTTGGCCGTGCTGTGTGGCTTGTAGGATCTTAGTTCCCTGACCAGGGATTGAACCGGAGCCCACAGCAGTGTACCAAGTCCTAACCATTGGACAGCCAGGGAATTCCCTGAAGTATTTTTTATTTAAGGTATTTTTTAAATTTAAGATATATATTTTTTTAGACATAGTGCTATCACACGCTCAATAAACTATAATACAGTGTAAACATAACTTTAATATGCACTTGGAAACCAAAAAATTCATGTGGCTTGCTTTATTGCGGTGGTCTGGAACTGAACCATCAATATCTCTGAAGTGTGTCTGTATCAGGAGGGAGGGTGATCCTCCATAACTAGGTAAGTTGCTGAGAAAGTGCTGCCAGGGCTCAAGTTGTAAACTGCGCTGTTGTTCGCTGGCTGTTGGCACTTCAGGGACTTGTAGGGCAAAGGGACCTGAAATGAGAGAAAAGTGACCAACAACCAGTGAGCACAGATGGAGAGAGATGCAGAGGTGTGCAGGCAGGGGCTGCCTCATCGGGAAGGTCTCTGGCTAGAAACCCAAGCAAGGATCGTTGGAGGCTCCCGCTTGCCCGGTCCAGCCCCCACTCGTGTCAGCTGGGGCCCACTTTGGAGTGTGTGCGCTGGTGGCCGCCCTGGTCCTCCAGCACCCAGGGGCATCTCAGGACACTGGGCCAGGAAGGGTGGTGTCATGACTCTGCCCTTCTTTTCCAGGCTGTGAATTTTTCAAGGAATATAAGGATCGGGATTACATGGCTGAAGGGCTCATTTTTAACTGGAAGCAGGTATGAGCAATAACATTCATCAGCTTGGGTCTTCTGTTTGTGAAGGGAAACCAGCTAGTAATCTTCTTGGGGAAAACAGCTACCCTTCTCCTTTCTTTGCTCTTCCCTGAATGAGTCTCATTATTTTTCTGTCTCTCCTCCATGTATGTACATCATATATACTTTTCTCTCCCCCTTTAATTTCTCCCTTTCTTTAAAAGAGTTTTCAGGGACAAGGTAGGAAAAGTCCTTCATTTTTGCTCTGCTGTCTGTGTGAAGAGCTCCTCCCCAGTGGGTGAGAGCAGCCCAGGAGCTGCCGGAGGCTGAATACGGCTGATCACCTCTGTGTCAGCCGTAAACACTCAAACGGCCAACTGAAAAGCTCCACTTGGCAGCAGTATCTGGTCCCTTTGATTTTTAAGCTGTCACTCCCAGGGTGGCACAGGCATCTGGCCCTGAGAAGGCGAGCACTGGGCGGGGGACATCCTGCCTGCCTGTGGTAGCCACAGCTTCAGGGCCTGAACCTGCCTGGTCATCCTGGCTTCTCCTGGTGGACAGCCTGCATCTCACAGTGTCTTTCTGTCCCCAGGACTACGTTGATGCCCCTTTGAGCATCCCCGACTTCCTGACTTGCTCTCTGAACATTGACTGGAGCCAGTATCAGGTGAGGGGACCCCTGGTGCCTGCCCCACAAGTCCCTCAGGCAGACACCTGAAGGCCTGGCTTGTGACCTCTGACCTCCTGGGAAAGGAGGAGCTGCTTACCTGTTTAACTCTCTCTCCTGATTTCTTGGCCCAGAAAATCAAAGCTTTCTGAACATGACTCACTAAAAGATTTGCATCCACCAGGGGGTTCTGTTTCCAGAGGAGGACCTCATGGAGTTTGCTTTTCCAGCTCTGGGATTTAGTGACTTTTTTCATTTTACCTTTTAAATGCGTGTTCCATCAGAGAAAGTGCAGAGCTACCTGACCTGATTTGGTTATAGAAACCTTAAAATTATTTCCACTGTGCTTCTCTCCTCTTGTCATCGTCTGCCGCGGAAGGGTCCCCAGTCTTTTTTTTTTTTTTTTTTTTTTTTTTGGCTGCATTGGGTCTTCGTTGCTGTGCGCAGGCTTTCTCTAGTTGCAGCGAGCAGGGGCTACTCTTCGTTGCGGTGCGCAGCCTTCTCATTGCGATGGCTTCTCTTGTTGTGGAGCACGGACTCTAGGCACGTGGACTTCAGTAGTTGTGACACACAGGTTCGGTAGTTGTGGCTCACAGGCTCTAGAGCACAGGCTCAGTAGTTGTGGCACACAGGCCTCTTTGCTCCACGGCATGTGGGATCTTCCCAGACCAGGGATTGAACCCATGTCCCCTGCATTGGCAGGTGGATTCTTAACCACCGTGCCACCAAGGAAGTCCGAAGGGTCCCCAGTCTTACTGGATGGATCCGTCTCTCTACCATGTTTAGCCCACTGTACACGCCCACAGGCCATTAGCAGTGCCCTTGCCACTTGCTTCAGCCAGGACAAATAGCCTCGTTCTTCCCACTGCCTTCCCCATGTCTATTCCCTCTGCCTGGCTGGCCCTCCCAGCCTCCTCTGGTCTGGCTGACACACTGCCTTCAGGATTGGGCTCGAGTGTCCCCTCCAAGAAGAATTCCCTGATGTGCCTCCTTGCCCCCATCCCTAGAGAGGTTGGATGCTTGCATCTACATTCCCATTAATCCAGGCTCTGGGCTCGGCCTGGCCTCTCTCGGTGATCCACACCTACTTCCTTTTCCAAGTGTCCTGTCATGCAAGCGCTTCAAACTCAAGCTGCCCAAAATGGAATTGGCCACAACGCACAGCACCCCCGGGCCCTCCACCATTTATCCAGATGCTCAGACTCGAAAAATGGGGGCTCTTCCCCCCAACACCCACGGCTGGTCCCATCAGTTCTGTAAGTCTCTGCCCCAGGGAAACTCCCCGGTCCTTCTTGCCTCCATCTCTTAGATCACTGGCCTAATGCAGGCTACCATCGTCTCATGGCTGAGCGTGGGCCCATGTTGAAGGGGCAACCGACTGGAAATAGTGAACGTAAAGCACGTGAATAGGGCCTGGCAGAGCGCGATACTCAGATGATGGGGCAGGGTCGTCACTGTCACTCCTTCCTTCACAGCTGCCACTGACTTTCCTTTTTCCCTCAGGATAAGTCCAAGGACCCTTATGTGGTCCACCCAGCTCCACGTGGTCCAGGCTTGTTCTTGTGACTCACTGGCCGTCCCCTCCCTCTCCTCCAGCTACCCTGACCGCCTCTCCACCCCTTAGGGAAGATGTTCTCCAGGTTTGCACATGCTGTTCTCTCTGCCACAAACACTCGTGTGCTTTCCCTCCCCTTTTCTCACATGCATGTCACCATCTCCAAGAAGCCTTCCCTAAGGGTCCCCATGGATCAGGCTAGGCTCACCTCCCCAATTAACATGGTCCTGCAGCATCTTAGAGGGCTCCTTTTAATTAGCACACCTGCAGCAATTCACTTTGCCTTCCCTTCCCTCCAGCCTCAGGGCTAGAGTCATTGTGTTCACTGCTGTGTCCCAGGGCCAGGCCCACAGTCACGTTCACACCACTGTTTCCCATTGCACGAGCGGTAGTGCATGTGTGGCTGTTGCTGACCTCTGTGTAGCCAGATGGAATTCCATAGAGCTCTGCTCTTTCATTCTGTGCCCGAAGACCCCTTCCAGTGGCTGCTGCTCCTCAAGCTGGCCCCTGACTATGAATAGTCAGTGAAGGAGCATTCTACAGGTACCTCCTAGTCCCTAAGCATGAAGCCTTACAGCTGCAGAGGTGCCAAAATGGCCTCCGCCCTCACTGGGCTCAGTCTAGGAAAATTCCGAGGCAACAGCATAACTATCACCTGCGTAGTAAGGGTATTGACCAGTGGCCACAAAAGAAGACTCTGTAGAGAAGATAATGGGGCTGGGTCTTTAAAGGATAAGTAGGAGTTTGCCAGCCAGGGAAAGAGTGCACCAGGCATGGAAACGTAAGGCCGATATGTGGGACTCACCTCTGCACCTGGAGGCTTTGTCACAGCACACATAGGTCGAGAGAGTCAGAGGTGAGCCTGGATTTTCATGCATTTCCCAGGTCCTCTTCTGTTTGTCACTCTGGTATCTGAGGAAGTGTTCCTACAGTACAGTGTGTGACCACAGGCCTGGGTCCAGACCCCAGCTCAGCTTAGCTGTGTGACCTTGGGCCTCTGTCAACCCAGCGCTCCCCAGGCTGTGGTTCCTGCCCCAGCCCTGGGCACGGTGGCCAACGGTGTCCGCCACCACTCCTTGGTCATTTGTGTCCCCTTCAAACAGCTGCCGTTGTGGGAGCTGCCCTGCGGGCTCGTCCTTGGTCACCTCCTGCCCTCTCCCGGCCGCTGCAGCCCTCCCCCAGTCAGCCTGACCTCCCTGCACACCTGCTGCGTAGCTCCCGCCTCTCCTGCTTCTCCTCACCCGCTGGAATCACAGCTCGGAGGAAATCTCTTGGCAGTGGTGTGTGTGACATGTTGAACCAGATGAGTGGAGAGACCCCCGAGCCACCATGGGTAGTAATAAGTTTATTAGCACGGCACTGCAGCGGCTTTCTCTGGAGCTCCTGAAAGTGGGTCAGGGCTCTCCAGGGTCCGTGGGAAGGTCAGGTAAATGAGCCTGGTTTAAATTCCCGGGAAAGCCATTCCAATTACAGGTGCTGTGTTCACCCTCCCCAGGGGAGCGCTCTCGCTAGCTGGCATTCACCGCCCTCTCTGCACAGCCCCAGACACTGAGAAGCAGTCATGTTAAGAGACTGTCCCCAGCTAGGGGGAGGGGGCCGCAGAACTGGGTCATGCCCCTCCATGGGGTTCCGGATTGCAAAAAGGACTGTTTCTCAGAGGGTCTAGTCTGGACCTTTAGCTTGGGCTAGAACAGAGGTTCCGATCTCTATGGCTTTTGCTTATTTTTGCTCTCCCACCTCACGGGCCTCCTGTTTTAAAAGATTTTTGTTTACCGAACAGACTGCATTTGTTACTCATTAAAAGACTATGCAGTGAGTAGCAATAAAAAACGTATGAAACGTGATTGATGAGAAGGTTGATGGTTACCTTGGTTTCTGTGATGTGATGGCAGATAAAGAAATGGCTCTTTCCATTTGGTGACAATGGCCACGGGCTCAGGGCTCTTTGTCGGCTTCTGTTAATTCCCTAGACAGCCGTGCCTGGAGCCCAGGGCTCAGAGCAGGCTAGTGTCCGGCTGCTGCTCGTGGCTGTGGGGCTGTGGGTTGCCCAGGCTCCTGCACGGCTTCCCCTCCCTCACCCGCACGTTGGGTCAGAGCACACTGAGGGAGGGGCCTGTGGGGGAGGGTGCAGGGACATATGAAAAGTGAAGTTTCAGGTAGTGTGGGATTTGGGACCTGTGGCCTGTGACCATGAGCCTGGGGTACTTGTTTCCCCAGAATAACTCATAGCATTTTATTTTAAAAATGCTTTAAATTCCCATTCTGAGTGAACACCTATTCATAGAATCCTTTTATTTTTCTTCTCCAACAGAGTTGGGATCTGGTGCAACAAACACAAAACTACCTGAAACTGCTGCTTTCCATAATTAACAGTGATGGTGAGTCTGCCTCTGCTTGCCTCAAGCCATAGGATCTTCTGGGTGTTCCCAGGTCCTGACATCGCGAATGTGTGTTTATTGGGGCCTTTTGCTCTATGGGAGGATTTGGGGACTCCCTTGTCATTGGCAGATTTATTCCATGCCCAAAATTATGAACTTGTTACCATCTGAACCACATTCAGCTGGCCTTTGAGCTTTCAGCATCAGCCTTTTGCCGATGTGTTTCTGCACTGGGTCAGCTGGGCTTTGAGCTTTGAGCATCAGCCTTTTGTGTGGGGCTGCAGTGGCCTCTTTTGGTTCTGAAAGGTGAGAGAAAGTCAATCCTGGCCTCTTCTTGGACACACACAAGAGCCCCTGGAGGGCCTGTTCTCCAGAGGGGACTCCAGCCAGTTTGACTGTTTTGATTGGATGAGCCCATCATGCTCAGTGTCCTAGGGCAGTCTGACTCTGGTTCCTCCATATCAGTCAGGACCTGTGTGGGGTTGCACTTGCTTGAACAAATGGAAATGTATTCGTTTATATAACCAAGAAGGCCCAAGAGCAGAGCCAGGTGCCAAATACCACAAAGAATCTCTCCTTGTCTCATACCCACTGTTCAGTTAGCTTCGTGGCTGGCAATCGTTCCAGACTTGTTTCCTGCTGTCTTAACCCCTCCAGAAGAGGGAGACGGCCTCTGTCCCAGAGCTCCTGCTCATTGCCTCAGTTTGGATCCAGTGCCCATCCTTGAACCGGTCACTGTGGCCAGGTTGGCAGAAACATCACATGCCTGCCTCTGGAGCTAGGCCGTGGTTCTGGGGTGGCCTGGCTCTCACCCCAGGCCAGGGCGGTGGCACATCCCCTTCTCATCAGCCCGTGTTTGCCTCTCTTCTGGGCCTCCCGTTCCATGTTCCTGTGTAGATGACAGCGGACTGCTGGTACACTGTATCTCAGGCTGGGACCGGACGCCCCTCTTCATCTCTCTCCTGCGCCTTTCCTTGTGGGCTGTGAGTATGGACGGGCTGGGCCGTGGGGTTAGGGAGCATTCAGAGGCCCTTCCAAGATGTACCCTTTGTGAGCGCTGGGACTGTTTCCAGAAAGCAGAGAGGCTTCGGAGCGAGGGACCTCACGTGTCCAGAGCAGGTGTCGTGTTTAACCCCGCTCCGGGGCCTGTCAGGCAGCCTGGTTGTCACGGGGGCGGTGGTTGTGACTCAGCCCCCGAGGCCAGGAGGGGGCCGTCATGGGGAGGCTTCTTTCTGATCTGGGCCCGTCTCTTCCAGGACGGGCTCATCCACGCATCCCTGAAGCCCGCTGAGATCCTCTACCTAACAGTGGCCTACGACTGGTTCCTCTTCGGGTGAGCCTTCGGGAACTGTCAGGCTGTGGGGTGCTCCGGTGCTTGGGAACCGCCTTTTTGTGTGCCTGGGTGTGGTGGCCCCTGTGACAGGGTTGAAGGTGAAGACGGTCCCACCCCCTTGGGAAGAGAGAAGGTGTGGTCGGGTCCATCTGAGGCTGGGGTGCCAAAGCCATGGGCTGTCCCTGTGCCTCTGGTCCCCCTTCATCCTCTTGTCTGGGAGGTGCTCGCTTTGACCTCCTCGCCTTCTTGTTTCAGGCACATGTTGGTAGATCGACTCAGCAAAGGAGAGGAGGTGGGTACTGTTCACGGTCCGCGAACACACGTCAGGGCTCCGCGAGCTCGGGCTCTTTTACCCCCAAGAGGGACAGGATGATGGTCCGTTTGGTGTCCACACTTTGGGGGCGGTTCCTTGCCTGGTGTGTGCTGGGATCAGGCAGCGTGGCAGGAAAAGCACCGGCACAGCAGCCCCGTTCTGAGCCTCAGTCCCCCTCTCTCGCGGAGAGAACACTCACCTGTGACCTTCGTGTGTCAGTCCTCTTCCCCCCATTCTGTGCCGGCCTTCTTACGGGTGGTCTTGTTTTCTGCACTCAGCTCTGGAACCAGTTTACAAGTCCTCTCCTGTGCCCCTCACCCTCACAGCTAAAGCCAGAAGCTCTTCCCTGTCCTCCCTTGTCTCATCACACCCACTCGGCTGCTTTTAAGCCCCAGGGCCTTCCGTGCAAGCAGGGTCCTGCCTGCTCCTCGCCACCCGGCCGGTCCCGGCCCGCGGGCTGTGGGTCCCCCTTCCTGTCCACGCGCTGTCCCTCCTTCCTCCTCTCTGCCCTGTCCACGCCTTATCCTTTAACTACCTTTTCCAGTCTTTGGCTCTTCGGTACTCTTGTTTTCAGCCTGTTTTCCCTGCACACAGACCTGGAGTCAGACCTGAGTGTGAACCCCAGTTGTGCCACTTACTGCCTGGGTGACCTTGGGTAATGTGATTAACCTTGAGTCTCCCGGTGTCGATTCTGCTGCCTCACAAAGAGAACGAGTCCAGATGCCCAGCGTGGGAGCTGCACGCAGTGTTGGCTCCCCCCGCATTTTCCTGAGGCATCTTTCTCACCCTCCTGAGGCCGCCTCTTTCTGGGCATCTTCTCTTGTGCATTCTTCTTTTGTTCCTCCCTCTCAGCTGCTCCTCTCCCCTTCTAAATCTCTTTGTTTGAGCACTTATTGCATCCGCCAGGACTGCAGAGCTCATAAGCCTGTTCCTCAGAGGCCTCCATGAACTCTGTCAGAGGTGGTGACTTTGGCACTGAAATCTGCACGTAAAGCCCCTTTGCAGCCTCTCATTTTGAGATTTGCTGGAGCTGGCGCTCCAGTACCTGCTGTCCCCCATGCTGTCTCCCCGTCCCCAGAGCAGGCCAGATTCCTCCTTCAGAGACTGGGCAGGGGATGCGGCTGAGCCCAGTGGATTCTGGACTCAAACCCTGGCCATGTCTCAACATAAACAAGAGGGTCTTCTCAGCTGGGAGGGTTGGCAGGATGTGGGCTTTTCTCTTAGCCCTCCCTTCCTCCCCGCACACACTCAAAACTCTGATACTTTAAAAACTTGCAAAAAGCTGGGGCTTGTTAAACAGCTCCGTACCCCTCCTTTGCCTTTGAGGCTCTCAGAGCACATTAGCATATTAAAGACTAAAAAATCTGTGGTGAAGACACCTATTTAATTTTATGTAACGGGGACTTCCCTGGCTGTCCAGTGGTTAGGACTCTGTGCTCAAGACTCCGTGCTTTCACTGCAGAGGACCCAGGTTCAGTCCTGGTCGGGGAACTAAAATCCCACAAGCTGTGCGGGGCGGCCAAAAAAAAAAGTTATGTAACAAAGTTTTCATACTGGCCTGACCTAGGCGCCCTCCCTCTTTTTTTATTTTTTGAGGAGATCTTACGGGGCTCTGGGATACCCTGTGGGTATTTTTCCAAGTGAGGGGTTGATGGACCACACCTTGCGGAATCAACTGCAGAGACTATGCATTGTGTGCACTTCACAGAGGCCCGTTGGACCAGGGCACTGGCTGGAAGGGAGAAGAGAGAATTTGCTCACGGAGCTGGGGATGCGGATGCGGGGTCAGAGCTCAGGAGCCTCCTCCGGCTTTTGCCCGCCTCAGACTTCGTCTTGCCCCTTAGAGTTTCTGAACAGTGCAGGCTGTGGGCCAGGCAGTAGCTGCCCCGCACCCCTGGTTCTCCTGAACCACTGTTTCCGGGTATTGCTTCTACAAAATCTGATCTCTTGCCCTTGCATTGTGTTCCTGCTGTGTCCATTAATCTTCTTGCCCCAAAATTCTCTCCCAGCTGTCCTTCCCTGTTAGCCTCTCTCCCTGGGATTCTTAGGAGAGGCTGAGGGGGAGAAGCCGCTGTTCTCTTCATCCTTTTCAGTAGCTTGAGAACATGTGTGTTCAGTTTGAATATGGTTTGAAACATCACTGGCTTTACCCTCTTGCGTTCTCAGGAAGGAAACACCCTTCCTTCCTTGCCCCAGCCCAGGCACACCTGCCCGACCTCCTAAGCCTTCTCTACCGCCCGTACTGTTTCTACACCAGAATATCCAGCAGGGTCCCCAAAGCAGGGCTGCTGTCCATCAGGGGTTGACCAGGGTCACTGGTTGCCCTCTCCTGGGAGTTCTGCCACCTAGATTCTTCTCCCTGGAGACTGCTATCTTCTCATGTGTGCTGCTTTTTGGTCTCTCAGATTTTCTTCTTCTGCTTCAATTTTTTGAAGCATATCATCTCTGAGGAGTTCTCTGCTCTGAAGATACAGAGGTAAGGAGAGACCTGCTCTCACTGGGAGCAAGGTGCTCCGGGAAGGGCCGCGCTAGGGCTGGGGCGGGGGCGGGGGTCCTGCTCGCTGCCTTAGCCCTTCCCTGCTTCCCTGCATGCTTGGCAGGCTGGCTTCCTATCCCTGCCTTCCCTCTGAGGGCAGGTAGGGGTACCTGGGGAGGGCCAGTGGCTGAAGAGGCTCATCTTGTGACTCGGAGAGCAGGGCTCGTTGCTGCAGGGAAAAGCCAGCCCAAGGATAGGGGGACTCCCAGCTCCCCATGCCACCACCATGGCAGAAGATTCTCCTGCCTGAGCTGATGGCTTCCTTCCCTGTGCTGCTGCAGAGGGGTGTCTGCACAGCCCACCGCCACAGAGCAGAGTCTGCTTCCAGCCTGGCAAACACAGGGGTCTTGCTTGGTAATTGCTTTAGGACCCCTGTGAGAGTTGGTGTCTTTGCTTGCTTTCCAAGTCCAAGCTTTCCAAATCTAAGCTCGTAGTGTGCTGGACCAGACTTGAACTCTGAGGGCCACACTGACATGGAGGCGGCAGACTTTGCTGGCCTCCCAGAAGTGGGCCTGGCCTTTCTGCAACAGTTTAGGTAGGACCTGTGTCCATGAGTTTCCAGTGAGTTGGAGCTTCTTTCCCAGGTGGACAGCATGCGGGGGACATGGGAGACCTCAGCCCAATCTGGAATTCACTGTCATGGCTTCTGTTTATAGGAGGAAGAGTTTGCCAGCCCGGGATGCAGGCTTCACTGTGGAAGATATCTGCATGCTGAGTGAGTTATGGGCCCCAGCAGACTTCCTCTGTATATCTTTCTGATTATAGATCACATAGGGACTGTTTGTTCTAGAAACTTCTGTGTGGAAGAGGTGGGGGGCCCCTAGCAGGAGAAGATACTGTGCTGACTGATGGCACTGGCTTCTTTCAGGACGGAAGGATCGTGGCAGCACCACCAGCCTTGGCAGTGACTTCTCTCTGGTCATGGAGAGCTCCCCAGGAGCCGCCGGGAGCTTCACCTATGAGACCGTGGAGCTGGTCCCTGCAGGAGCACAGACTCAGGCAGCTTGGTGAGGGCCAGGCTGGAACTAAGCTTGCTAACAGCTGTGAGCCAGGGCTCCAGCTCCAGGGAACCCCAGGAACAAAGGGGCCCCCGACAGTAGGCCTGAGAGCTGAGCTCCATGCCCTGCTGTCTCTACTGGGCCTCAGAGGCCAGCCATCTGGTTGGTGGGGGGCACTGCGGGATGAAGGAGGAAGCTGCAGGGCTGGGAAGATAGGGTCGGGTGCGGGGGGGCGCTGGTGTTAAAGGGACTTCCTGGGGGTGCTCCCTGGTATCATTCGCCTGGGAGGTGGGGGGCCAGCTTAGAAAAAGAAAGAAGGCGTGAGTACAAAATAATGATTGGGAATTGGGAGCTCGTTGAGGGTCAGCTCCTGTGAGAATCAGATGACCTTCCCTCTGGACAAAGGGCTCAATATTTTGTATAACATTAGCAGGGAAGGTCAGTTACTGAAGTGTTAGTTAAGAATCTGTTTTCCAGCATGTGCACTGAGGCCAGCAGGCCAGTTTTGATCAGACGTCACATTCCCTCTGTGAAGACACAGCTCGCTGCCCATGGCCGAGCCCAGGGGAGTGCTGAAGTATGCCCACTCCCATGTGGCATTTTTCCAGTGCAAGTAAAAAGTGGGCCCTGAGATTGAGTACAGGTGGGCAGAGGGTTTGCCTGAGGTGGCCCCTTAGCCAGCAGCCCTATCTTTCCACTGCAGGAGGAAGAGCCACTCATCCTCTCCACAGAGTGTGCTCTGGAACCGGCCGCAGCCCTCAGAGGACCGCCTGCCTTCCCACCAGGCGCTGGTGGAAGCCAAGTCCTCCAGCTCCTCGTCCTCGAACCATTCTGACAACTTTTTCAGGCTGGGTAGCAGTCCCCTGGAGGTCCCCAAGCCCAGGTGAGGACCTCCAAAGTCCTAATGGTGGGGTGGCTAGCCCTTCCCTGTTAATAAGGCTGGAGAGTGGGGTTCCAGGGCATGCGGCCTGGCGGGCAGTGCACCCAGGAGGCCAGAGGGGATCGACAAGCTTGCAGGCTCACGCACTGTTTGGAGGATGGGTTAATGTTTGGATACAGAGCAGGAGCTGGTTTGCAGAGGGCTTTGAGACTCCCCCTTCCCAGAGCCCTGGCGGATGGGTATCCAGAAGGTGTAGTAGTTGTGATGTCATGGGCAGGGAGTTGGGGCTGCCCCTCCCTCTCGCCTTTGCCAGGTCTCAGCCCCCCTGTGGACCTCACATTCTGATTAAAGAGATGGCCCTAGATCCTCCGAGGTGCTTCTGTCTCTCCCGTTCCTCGTCTGAATGGGTGGGGCACTGGAGAGGACAGACGGTAGGGAGCTAGGCTAGATGTGTGTGGCTGGGGCAACCCTCGCAGGCCTGCACATCTGGAAAGGGAGCAGCTCAGCCAGGATGGACAGGTGTGGCTGGAGTGTGCTGCAGAACTGATGTTTCCTTGGTGAGGTTAAAGCTGAGCACTGGCCAGGGGCTTAGGACTGAGGGATGGCCTGGCATTTGGGGGAGGCATTTCCTTGCTGACCCCATAACACTCCTTCCATGTCATACAGCCAGGGAAGGAGGCCTGTGAATTACTTTGTTTTCTAAGGCCTTGAGAATGTCTGGCCCTTCTGAAGAGAACAAAGAAGTGTGGGACTTAGGAGGTCCTTACTAAATTCCAGGGAGAAAAGACATCTAGCAGAAAGATGGTGAGCGTTGAAGTCCACTCTAGATTCAAGCCCAGCTCTGTTGGATACTGCTCCAGAATTTCAGGTCTTTCCTTGTGGCAGGCATGTTACCAAGGAGGAAACTGAACCCAAAGGTCACAGCTTATTACAAGGAGAACCCTGAAACTTTGGGAACTCTCCTCCCATCCCCGTCCTCTGGTTTTTCCTTTCTGGGCAAAAGCAAGCAATGGAGGAAGGTGGGGACGAGCACCCTCCCCACACAGGCTGAGCGGATGAGCTCCAGGTGAGTGGAGCTGCACTGTCCAGGGGGTCCCGTGTGCTCACCTCTGAAGGGGAGCCCTTCAGCTTGGAGCTCTGCCATGTCCGTCAGCGCTGTAGCTGAGTCTATTAAATAAAGGCCACAACCCCTCTGTCCCCACGGGTTTGGTGGAGGCAGCTGAGCGGAGATGGTGCCGAGCACACAAGCCCATGTGCCGTGCTCATCCGCGTCCTCTGTGCCACCCTGCTTGTCTGTGCAGCTGTCCTCGGGGCCCCTGTGGGCCTGCTGCGGCACCGTGTGACCCTTCCTCTTCTGGGCTGGAGCTCTTGGTCATCGCCCCTGCCTCCTTTTCTGCCTGTGCAACATTGCTGGACAACTAGGAAGGAAACCAGAAGATTCCTCCTGTCCCCTGGGTCCTCCCTGGTCTTAACTGTCCAACTGTTGGGGGCTCCCACACTGAGGCAGCACCCCATCATACACCTTAGCTTTTTATCATTCCCTCTTCCTGACAAAAGATCCTAGTTCCAATCTTGTGGCCATTTCCCTCAGTCTTGCCAGTGGTTATCTGCCTGCACTTGGGGCTCAGATGCTTATGGCTGGCCCAGGATGGTCCAGGAGGCTGAGGAGGATTGGGGGTGTCCTCCTGATCTCACGGCCCTGTGAGCTGGGGCCTGGTGAAGGAGGCTGGAGTAACTGGGCCAAAATGGGGCGCCTTGGAAAGGCGTGAGGTGGACTGCTGTGAGGTGTTTGATGGCTCTGCTGGTTTATTCTGGGAGTGCCTGCTTGTAGCCAGGCTGGGCTGGCCAGGTGACAAGGTTCTGGATTGGCTGCTTGTTTGCCAGAGGACTTGAAAGACTAGTTTATTCAGATTTGGAGCATTCTAATTATAATTACATATTTCCATTAACATTAAAATTAATTTAGTCTCTCTTATCTTAAAGTGCCTGAGGGATCTTGTCATTAGCTTTCCTGCTTCTCTTAGGGAACAACAACCAATCAGCTTTTTAGTGCAGCAGAGGGAACTGTGTGGAAAGAAACCCTTTAGTAAAGCTAGCTGTGACGGCCGAAATTCCCCTTACAATGTGAATTCTCTGGATTTCCTATGCTCCACATTCCCAAGTTCTACAAACATATCTCTTTTAAGGTAGGACTTCCCTGTGAAAAGAATTGGTGAAGCTTTGTTCAAAGCTAAGAAGTAGGTGTCGGATTCAGAAGAAAGTTCTGTGGGGTGCTGACTCTTATCCAGTCCCAACCCCGTACCCTTCACTGGCAAGACTGGTGGCCCTTTTGCATCATTAGCTTCTACTGCAGCAGCTTCTAACTGAGATGCGTTTCTGGACCATTGTTAAATCTCTCGTCACCTGTAGGGCTGGGGGCTGGGAAGAGGCAGGACCAGTGCTCACATGCCTCTCTGAGCCCTGGTCAGTAAAGTGCCCCGCTCCGTGTGTACTCTTGGTCTCTGCTCCAGAGTCAGACATCTTTAGGGATGGGGGTTGCTAGCATAGCACTGTCCGTGCCTGAGGAGGGATGGCACTACCACTGAGCCCAGCTGGAAGCCAAGCTGCCTGAAGAGCACATGAACTTGGCTGAGGGACATCCAGCGGCCTGGTTGGTGAGCTAAGTGACAACATAGGCGCCAACTCTGCTGCCCAGATAGCTGCCCTTTCCCCATCCTTCACCACCTACTAACTGCTTGTTATGAGCAATGAGCTCTGCCCCCAGCTATGTTTAATGAGGCAGAGAAACCGGATTGCTTTCTGTAACACATAGGGTTCCTGTCTTAACCTTTGATGTGTTCTCCCATGGGGCCATAGCTTCAGACCAGAGATGAGCGGTGAGAAGCCTAAAGGCATTGCCAGCTTGAGACCCATAAGAGAAAACTTGGAGCCCCAAAAGACTTCTCCTTGGGCTGCTGCAGGAAAGCAGAGGTCCCTGGTTCACACAAGCACACACACCTGCACAAACAGACACACAGACACAGACATACCCCAATGCCTGAAGTCCAGGCTGAGGGAAACTGATGACTTTTCAAATCTGATGAATCTTGTCCTAGCCGTTTCTGAAGTCACCTGTTCCGTGGGGTCAGGCCCTTGTTGAACCGAAGGATTCTTCCCTAAGGCCCCATTCCTGGAGGCGTTCACTTGGGCAGAGGCTGTGGGACCATCACCTGGAGGCTTGGTAGTGGTGGGGGGTAGGTACAAATTAGGTGACATTCAAGCTCTCTGAAAGGCTAGGATTCTGGGTCTTGGCTCAAATGTTCGTTCCCTGCATGACTTCAGGCATGTCACTTGATAGCTTTGCGTTTCTTTTTTCTCATCAGAGGCTTAAATGGGCAACTACCTGCCCGGGTCCTTCCTAGCTGTGAACCTTCAAGCCCTCTCTGTGAGCTGTCAGATCGGGTGCTTTTAGATGCGAGTAACAGAAAATCCATCTCAGAAGAGTTTAAACAATAAAGGAAAACCGTTGGTTTACATTGGAAAAATGCAGCCTTCAGGCACAGCTTCATCAAGGTTCCAACTCCGTTTCCCTATGGTTCTTTCTCCTTGCCTCTTTCTACATGCTAGCTTTGTCTTCTGGCCAGCTTCCCTAATGGTGGCCAGCTACTCCACGTGCTTCCCTTCTCACATCCAGGGACCACGTGAAGGCCTCTTTTCCAACCATAGATCAGAAACTCTGTGCTTTATTCCAGTTGGAAGTTGGAAGTGTCCATCCCCGAGCCAATCCCTGAGGCCTCCACCACCTCTTACCAGGAAGGAGGATCGGTGTGCTATGCGGCTAGCATGGGTTTTGGTCAGCCTGGGTTTCAATCCCAGCTTTGCCACTTCTAGCTGTGTGACTTGGAAAAAACACTTCCCTTCTGAGCTTAGTCTTTTTTATCCCGTCTTTAAAGTGGGAGTAATGATCCTGGTCTCCATGAGTTTGGGTTTAAGTGAGACAATGGAGCAAAATACCTGGCACATAGTAATACTCATCCTTTGCATGAGTACTAGAAATGCTCAGTAAACTGTAGTTGTGGTTAAGACCCATCCTTATCAGTCTCATTTCTGAAGGACTGTCGGCTGTGTCAGAGCACTGGGCAGCTAGGTAAAAGGCCAGATCAGGTACCTCAGGCCAGACCTTTTTCTCCTTGCCTCAGCTGTGTGGCTTGGGCCAGCTCTGCTTGTGTGGGTGCTCCTGTACCCCCTTCCAAAAGGACCAGCTAAAAGCTAAAACACTTGCCTGAGCTGGCCCACAGCAGGGGTCTGGCAGGTGTGGGGCAGGGTGGGGCCATTTAGCTCTGTTGGTGCTGTGAACAGGGGCTTAAGCCATACCCATCTAAGGGAGTGAAATATTGCCAAGAAGCCAACCTCCTGGGCAGAGGTCTGGGCCCTGGGGATGTGGATGGATGACCTTGGAAGCACTGTCAGCTCCACAGTTGTCCAGTTTGAGGGTGGCTTGGCCCCGTGTGCCCTCCAGTCCTGTAGGTAGATCGGTGGAGGTAGATGCTGTGTTTGCACTCGTGTAAGGGTATAGGGCAGAAGAGCATGGGGTTTTATTAAGGCTGGTTGCGTTACCTGTGTACTGAGGCTAACTTGAAAGTTTTCCTTCCTTCTTTCACTCGGCAGGTGCAGGTGCTTCCTTCTCGTGACTGTTCCCTGTCATCTTTAGGTGCCCCCTCTAGCCAGCTACTCCAGATGTGCACTTACGAGGACTTCTTTGCTTAGCACAGCCCCTTGCTCTCAAACCCAGGAATGCAACGGTTGCTTTGCAACGCTTTCCTTGACAAAAGCCTCAAATACGAAGATTCATTTGGAGCCTGTGTGCTCACTCTTGAAAAAGATGCAAAAGATGGTTGGCTGCTTGCTGAGATTCCTTTGTGACCCCTGGGATCATGCGCCCTGTTGCTGTCTGTGCTGCCTACTCCATACTACAGCTGTCCCCTGGCTGCTTCAAGCATGGTTCTTGCTTGGGGGTGCTACCTGCTGGACGCGGGAAGTACAGGCAAGGGACTAGCCTAGGAGACCAAGAGCCCTTGCTGGGAACCTCTCTGTAACCATATTCCATATGTCATTTTCCCATTGGAAGTGTGAGTCTCTGATAGCCCTGGGGAGTGGGGTTAGGAGCATAAGAAACCCCCATGTTCCCTGCCCCGTAAGTCCCTCATCCTACCCAGCCTCCTCTACTTCACGTTACTTTCATTCCCTCGACACTCTGCTGTTTAGCAATTATTTTCCCGAAAACTGGAAAAGAAACTCTACCTTAAAGTTTGAGCAAGAGGTGAGATTTGTGGAGCCAGGCTGCCCTCAAGAGGGGTTGCATTGACTGAAGACTCCGGCATGACCCAGAGGAAGCACAGGGCAGGCACCACATGGTGGCGTGTAGCTTGCTCTTGCATGTAGGCAGCTGTCTCTGATTTACAGACAGTTAAGGATCACCAGAGATACAGTGTCTGGCCTGAACCCTACCAAGTTTCTCCATGTAGGAAGAAGGAAGCCCTGCTTTGTCAGTCACTAGGGCTTCCACCAGGTAGCAGACCATGACCTGTCCTCATCCCCAGTGCTGCTGTCTTACACCTTCCAGAGTAGAGCAGGAGCAATGAATATGGCAAGTCTCTATGTTGCGGTGGCGGGGCGGGGTCCGATTCATGGCGGCTTTAACGTAGAAAGCTAGCTGTTTTCCCTGGTCTCAAGGTGGTTCTGTTGTACAACAAATCTGTAATCAATCTTGGCTTTAAAAATCTCTTCTTGCACTCTGTAGCCGTGGAACCTTGGGCAAGTGTCCTTACCTGTCTGGGCTGCCATTTTCCTGCCTCTAAGAAGGAGGTGATTTACGATCAGCAGAGATGCAGCGCTGGCCAGAGCTGCACTCAGCTTGGCAACTACTTGAGGATAAAGCTGGCCTGGGGACCCATGGGGAATGTCACCTCAGTCTAGGAGCCCTTGACTCCAGCTAACTGGGTGGGCCAAATTTTTCAGTTTCCCACCCCCTGTACCACTATTCATGCTTCTGCTCTGTTTCTGGGTCCCTACAGGAGCACCTTCTGCTATTCTTGAATTAAAGAACAAAGGGTCAAGCATCAAAGATGATGCACCTCTGGGGATTGGGACCGGGGTAGCTGATGGAAGTGCCTTGTTTGATGTTTCCCTATCTCCTCCCTTCCTCCCCCACCAGCTGGGCTACTGTCCAGAGACAGCAGAGAAGGCTGGGCTGTGAGTGGGGAGGTGGTGACAGTGGTAGATTCCCAATACAGCTTTCCTCTCCCCGCACCCCCCGAACCTCTGTTTGAAAAAGGCCTGATGAAGTTGGCAAGTTGGCTGCCTGATTCATTCCTTCCCTCTGGGCATAGCCAGTGAGTTTGCTGGGTTGATGCTCGTGAATACGAACTTTGGCTCCTGGAAGGCGCTGCAGAGGAAGAGGGCGGGGCTCAGGGCTCCCGTCACCTTCCTCGTCTATCTAGGTCACAGCCCGCACCGTCCCCAAGAGGCTTGTTCTCCCATCTCTACCATAGGACCTCAGTGGCCCGGGTTCTGCATTGCCACCCTGCCAATCTGCATGCCAGGGAGTGTGGGGTGATCCTGCCTCCCTGGTTCCTGGGGCGTTCAGCCTTGCTCCCCTCCTTTTGGTGCTGTTGAGATTTTACTTGCTTTGTCAGCCAGAGCAGGCATGCCCTGATCCCAGGCTTTGGTTGCTGGCTCACCTTTGTCACCATGCTTTGCTCTTGTTCTTTTGCTCCTGTAAGTCTTTGCATGATGCATTGTCCTCACAGCTGAGCCTGCCTTATGGTCTTTTTTTTTTTTAATAAATTTATTTTATTTTATTTATTTATTTTTGGCTGCGTTGGGTCTTTGTTGCTGTGCGTGGGCTTTCTCTAGTTGCGGCGAGCGGGGGCTACTCTTCATTGCGGTGCTCGGGTCTTATTGCAGTGGCCTCTCTCGCTGCAGAGCACAGGCCCCAGGCACACAGGCCCAGCAGCTGTGGCTCGTGGGCTCCAGAGCTCAGGCTCAGCAGCTGCGGTGCATGGGCCCAGCTGCTCCTTGGCATGTGGGATCCTCCCAGACCAGGGCTTGAACCCGTGTCCCCTGCATTAGCAGGCAGATTCTTAACCAGTGCGCCACTAGGGAAGCCCCTGCCTTGTGGTTTTTACTCTTCTTTCTTGGTCATAACCTGTCCAGCTGTTTTTGTACTTTTGGAGAAAATGGTTGATGCTTACAACCATTTGTAACAAATGGTTACAGATGCTCTACCAACAGACCCTTGTGGCCCGGTCCCAGGGCCACCATAGCCTCCCCGCCCCACTCCTCCAGGGCCTCCCCTGTCAGGCATATGACTGACTACATCATCTCCCCTCTCTCTCCTCTCTGCCCCAGATCAGTGGACCATCCCCTGCCCGGATCCTCTCTCTCCACAGACTTTGGCAGCTGGCAGATGGTAACAGGCTGTGGCAGTATTCAGGAACGGGCTGTCCTGCACACAGACTCCTCTCTCCCTTTCAGCTTCCCGGATGAGCTCCCTAACAATTGTCTGTAAGTGTCTTGCTTGAGAAAACAGGATGCCCTGCCCCCCCACCCCACCCATATCAAAAGCTGGTGAGCCACTGAGTGCTGGCTAGGAATGAGGCAGCAGCAGGCCCCAGGGAGCCGGCCTGGGCTCCCTGCCCCTCCCGAGTGTCTCAGCTAAGTATACGTCACTGCTCCTGGACCCTGAGGTATGAAGGAGGCCTGATGGACTGCTCAGGAAGTGCGTTGGAGTGTGTTCACTCTCCCCGGCCTCTAAAACCCATCCATGGGTCTCTTGGGGCACACACCCTTAGAGAAAGCTGGCTGGACTCTAGCTATAAAAGATTCTATTTCTGTCCAAGGCTTTGCCTGACATGAGAACCCTTTGAAAGCAGAACAGTGGAGTAGTGAAAGGTGTATGGTGGAGACCAGAGCCAGAACGGAGCTGGGTTAGCCCAAGGTCTGTGCTCCCAAGCAGAACCGAGGGTTCCTTGCTGTCCCCTCCCCCCTTTTGTCATCTGCTTTTGTCTCTGGTCAGGAAAGAAAATTGGACAGGGTTGCCCATCCAAAGCCCAAGCCTGTAAAATCCTCTCCCTCCAAAGCTCCAATGCTGGACTTCCAGTTCTAGCAGAGCAGCTGCCTCTCTGCCGCCTGCCCCCCTGCCTGCACTGCTGTTTCACGGATGTCAGGCGGGGAGAGCCTCCGGTGGCCTGGGGAGCAGGATCTGCTTCTGGTCTGTGGCTGCCTAAGGGCCTTCACCTCCCCACCGGGTGCTGGGTGTTCATCACCACCACCAGAATCCAGTTCATACCCTCCAGTGCTGACAGGTTGGAGGCAAGTTGCCCTTGGGAGTTGAGAAGGATTCCTGCTGAGGGCAAGCAGGGGCCAGACCTCGGGATTCCTAGATGGTGCTCACAGGCCCTGGCCCCGCAGCTAGGGAGTAGCCCAAGGACTTCAGAGGCCACTAGGGCCTGGTACAGCCTTCTCTATAGCCAGGCCCTTAAGCCAGAAACAAGATCTCTTAGATTTTTGAGGATTAAAGAAATACTTGTCTGCACCTTTCTGTAGGCTCTTCCTACTTCAACCAGAGAGCCTAAGAGCCATCTCTGGAGGAAGCAGACATCTCTGCCCCTGCTTAATAGCACCCCTCACTTACCTGGTATTAGCCACCGAAACGGGCAGCTCTAGCCCCAGATCCTACAGTTTATGCCTTGGGTAGCTCTCTGTGCTCCCAGCCAACCCTCAGGTTAGGGGTGGTTCCCAGAGGAGAGCTAGGTTCTCTGTGATCCCATGGCCTCCAAGATTGCAGGATGGGCCTGGGGTCAGGGTTGATTCCTGATGAGGTCACATATTATGTGGGTTCACTGCTTTGGCTTTGGTGTCAGAGAAATTTAATCCAAATCCTAGCTGTTGTGTTTACTAGCTCTGGGGACTTCCCTGGCGGTCCAGTGGTTAAGACTCTGCACTTCCACTGCAGGGGCGGGGTACAGGTTCGATCCCTGGTTGGGGAACTAAGATCCCGCATGCCACATGGCCAAAAAAAACCAAAAAACAAAAAAACATGTTTATCAGTTCTGTCTTGGGATATCAGCCTTGACTTCTCTGAGCCTGCTAGCTCATCTCTTGAGAGGGAATGGCACTATGGTAGCTCCAGTCTCTGCCTGCCATATGTCCTCAAGTAGATCACATACCCTCTCTGGGTTCCAGTTATCTTGTTTCTAAATAGGTTGTGATCTCTCCCCTTTCTGCCTCCTAAAAATAGGGGGCAATGAGAATGCATACATATGGACCTTTAGATGTTCCCTGTGAATATGAACTACTATCTGTATTTCTCCTGGTTATATGCTCTCAGGAAAAGCTAAAGAAGTACACATGGTCTCCAGCCTATGTAATACCTAATTTGGAAGTAAAGAAAATCTGGGGCCACGTATCTCCCCCACATGCCAAGAGAGACTTCGGAGTTGTTCATGGTATTGCAGGAATCCAGTATCAGCCCCATTTTCTTAGTGCTGCTGCTAGAGCTATTTGACTTTCCTTCGCCCTGCAACCTGCGTCTGCTGCTGCTGCTGCTTTTCTCTCTCACTCTCACTCTCTCACTCTCTCTCACACACCCCCCACTCCCACCAATCTGTTTTCCCTGGGTCTGTCCTCCCCATACTTACCCTTGGACACTCACTTATCCTCATATCTCCATGTGCTACCCCAGGCCCTAGGTGCAAGTCATTTGGGCTTGGGAACTGGGAATATTGCTGCTGCTTCTAACAAATTTGCAGGAGGGGTTACCCAGTGATTGGTCTCTTAGGGGAAATTTTGGAGTGAGTTAGTGGTCAGGGCTGGTCTTGGTGCTTAGGTGGATGGGAACGTGAGGGCCCATCTCATGTGGGTCTGTGACCTTTCCTCTAATTCTGTGTCCCTCCTACCCCTAGACTTCAGAGGTTGAGTCCAGAGGTTGGGCGTGGCTGGTATCTCAGGCCTTTTCTATTAAAGACTCTTCAAGTCATCAAACAGCCTTATGTGGAATTCACACTTGTTCCGCTTCTTGACTTGTGATAAGTGCCTGTAGAGGCCAGGGAAGGAAAAGCAGATAGAATGAGAAAAGAAGTCCTGCTGGAAAAGCCAGCACCTTCCTAGCTGTTTACCTGGGGACTGCAGTGACTGAAGGTGAGGACTCTGGCCTCTCCAGGTAGGAACAGCAGCCTGAGAGCTGAGAGAGAGTTTAAGAGAGGAACAGGGCCAAATATTTGGGGCCTGAACCACAAGTGTATTATGGCCACGGGGCAGATGCTGGCCTTCACTGAGGAATGCAGAAGGATAGGCAGTGGGGTAAGGATGAGAATGTTGGATCCTGCCCCAGGGTTATGCATTAATTCTCTCTGTTTCCCTTCCTCCCTCCGCACAGGCTTACAGCCCTGAGTGAACGGGAGACTCGGCTCCAGGAGGTGCGCTCAGCCTTCTTGGCTGCCTACAGCAGCACAGTGGGGCTTCGGGCAGCAGCCCCCAGTCCCTCTGGTGCCATCGGCCTGCTGGAGCAGTTTGTCCGTGGTGTTGGACTCCGGGGCACCAGCAGCAGCACCTTATGAAGCAGCCAGCTCATGACAGCTTCCTGCTCCTCTCTCACCTGAGCCCTAAGCGGAATCAAAGCCATGCCCAGCCAAGGGGTGCTTCAAGGTGGGGGGGAATCTCCCCTTCTCCATCATGCACATGGCAGCCCCAAGGCTGAGCAGGGCCAAGGACGGGGTTCTCCCCCACCCCAGCTTCCTGACTGGTGTCCGCCACCCTACTTGTCACTGCCTCCCACCCACCTTAGTCTTTGCCAGGATTCCTGTCAACTCTCAGAACTATGTGGGGTTTCCCTGGGGCCTTGTGGAGGCCGAGACTTCACAAAAGACCCCCACTTCCCATTCTCGTCTCCTGGGGAGGAGGGGTCACCCGCACTGAGAATGAGGCAGTTTGACACAGATCACAAAATGAAATCAAAGCCTTTTTGAACAGCTACTCTATCGCATTATCATTTGGCTCCTGTCTTTGTGGAGTTATTTAGAAGGTTCTCCCTGTCCTTTTTGCTGGGGGGAGGGGTACAGATGACGCAGGAAGGGAGCTGGAGACTTGGGTGTTCCCCTTAACTCCTGAGCCATGAGTGTCTCCAGTGAGATGGGGACATGTAGTCACAGGCTGTTAAGGTGGGAGTAGTGGTCCTCAGGCCTGAGTGGGCCCTAGTCATCCCTAGGGAGCCTGTTTATCCATGCAGATTTCCAGGGCTGTCTGAAATTCAGACTTGATGTTGCTGAGATCTTCATTTAGCTGGGAAGGGGGTGGGGAGAATCTTCATTTTTAACAAGTTTAGCAGACTGGTACAGGTGACCTGCAGCCCCTGCGTTTGTTCGGTGAGGGATTGGCTTCCAGGGCTTTGGAGGTAGTAGGTGATGTGGGGAGGATGGACCTGGCTGACCACCTTCCGTGTGACCTGGAGTGGGTTGCATCCTCACAGAGTGTGTCTGCATCTCTTAACACCATGAAGGCATGCGGGTTCAAGGACATGGACAAAAGGTTTTGCACAGTGTGCTGTAACAGCCACCATTTACTGACCTCTGACTCTAAACACAAAAGAGGTCATCAGTGTGAATGCCAAGAAGAAGGAAATAATGCCGGTGGACATTTCTTGAGTATTTACTGTGTACAATCCCTTGTGCTAAATCCTTTCTGTGGATTATTCTCGATGAAATTTTACAACACCCCGAATAGGTGCTATTAATGGCCATTCTACTAATGAACCGACTGAGCCACAGATTAAGTAACTTGCCCAAGGTCACGCAAATGTGTAACTCTTCAGAGACTGAGGGAGGGAGGACGGGAGTGGGAAGGAGGAGAAGCAGACTGAGGGAGCGGCTCAAGAAGAGGAATCGACCCCAACGCCCACCAGGTATCTGGAACCCTTCAGCTTCGGGGACAGCTCGCGGGGGTGGGGGGCGCACTGGGTTTGGCCCCGGGGAAACGCGCTGGGAGGACTCTCCCACCTTGTGGGTTGGAGTTCGAATCTGTGTAAGGTTCTTGGCCTGCTCGAGGCTGCTCCAATGGGATGGGGGCCACCCGCAGGGCCGGGCGGGGCTGTGCTGCCATCTGGAGCCGCTGCGCCGCCGGCCACAGTGAAGGCGCGAGCAGCAAGAGTGCGCGCAGGGCTGGAGGGAGTGCAGCCTCCGCCGCCAGCGCCGCGGCGGCACATGGGCCGACCCCGCCGCCGCCCCTAGCAGCTCCGGCGGCCCCCGTCTCGCAGCCTGCCGCAGCTCCGGCCAGCCGACCAGCCATGTCGCTCAGCGGAGCCTCTGAGGGCAGCGTCCCGGCCACCAAGATTGAAATTACCGTGTCCTGCCGGTGAGCGGGCCACGCTGGGGAGGGCTTAGGCATTGCCCCAGCACCACCCAGCTCCGGGGCTCAACGCGGAGAGGGGCTAGACCGCTGGGGAAGCAGCATTCGGGAAGGAAAATCGCGGCTGCAGGCTCAGGGGAGTTGCTAGCGGACTCGGGAAGGGGGGTTCCTGGAACAGCTCCAACCACAAAAGAGGGCTCAGCCTGCGGCTTCAAGGGACTGGTCTCGGGGGTCCAGTAGGATCTGCGCCCCAGGAGGGCAAAGTTCTGAGGGCTAGCCCTCTTTCCTGGGCCCTTGGAGGCAGTCCAGTCCGCAGAGAAACGGTTCTTGGGCGGAGATTTCCGGTGTTGTCCAGGGTGCTGACAACGCGGGCCCCACACCCCCAGCCGGAGGTAGTAACGGGGGAGGGGAGTGTGATGTGAGCCCCATGCCTCCCTAGGTGCCCGTCTCTGGGCAGGTTCGAGGCGATGGGCTCCATAATGATCCACCCCCTGTCCGTCTGTCTGTCCCTTTCTCTAGGAACCTGCTGGACCTCGACACCTTCTCCAAGTCCGACCCCAGTAGGCGGCACCAGGGCCAGGAGGGAGGGAACTTGGGGTCCGGGAAAGACTGAGGGGCGGGGAGGGGGTGCGGGCCGACCTGAAGTCCTTCCCTCCCCGCCCCCGCTCCCGCCTGCAGTGGTGGTGCTTTACACGCAGAGCCGGGCCAGCCAAGAGTGGCGGGAGGTAAGTCCTAGAACCCTCGGCCAGTCCGGAGCCGCCCCTGGGAATCACCTGCCCCCTTACAGGCCTCGCGTTGACTCTCCGCTCTCCATTCAGTTCGGACGGACCGAGGTGATCGACAACACGCTGAACCCAGACTTCGTGCGCAAGTTCGTCCTCGACTACTTCTTCGAGGAAAAGCAAAACCTGCGCTTCGATGTGTGAGCCCCGCCCCGGATCTGGCTTGGACCGCCCCCCGACCTGGATCCGCCCGAAATT
The DNA here is from genome assembly GCF_949752795.1 of Hyperoodon ampullatus. Taxonomy (NCBI): domain Eukaryota; kingdom Metazoa; phylum Chordata; class Mammalia; order Artiodactyla; family Ziphiidae; genus Hyperoodon; species Hyperoodon ampullatus. The sequence continues at coordinate 7,932,097 of NC_136923.1, read as the reverse complement.
CCGGCTGGCTCCGCCCCTCCGCGGGGCCCCACCCCCACCCCTGGCCTGGCTCCACCCCCAAGCCCAGTTCTGTGGCACTCTGAAGGGCTCGGCTCAGCCTTAGCTCCGCCCACAAGTTTAGGTTCGCCCTGCCCTTAGGTCGGATCCAACCCAGTGCGCTCCCCAGGCCTAGTCCTGCCCACAACCGTTCTCCCTAATTTGGCTCCGCCCCTTCCCAAGCCCTACCTCTGACGTGACCCTGCCCCCAGCAGACCCCGGACTTGGCCTCGCCCCGGGTCTGACTCACAATGACGTCGACTCCTGCCCAAAGGAGGTCCAGGTTGAATTCGGGTCCAAGGCCGCCCCTCCCTCCACGCACAATTTTAGCCTGGACTCGAAATCCGACTCCTTTTCCAGGCTCTCCCACCAGCCCCGCCCCATGTTGGTCCCACTCTCTTCCCAGGTACAACGTCGACTCCAGAACCAACGTCTCCAAACCGGTGAGCGACCGTTCACTCACGGGCTGGCTGGGCACACAGGCGGCGCTCAGTGTGTGTTAAACGACCCTCCTTAGAACCCTCCTCCCCCTCAAACCCGACTCGACCTTCTTCGGCCCCGAACCTGCCCTCCCTGCCCTCCTCTCCTGCTCTTGCCTCGGTTTCCCGCCTGTGCCTCTTACTTACTCACTGCTACTCTTCCTTCTTGACTGCTGCTGGGACCCACAGAAGGTGAGGCTGAACGGGGCTGGGCGGGGGCGACATGTGGTGTGTGAAAGGCGAGGGGTGGGATGGTATCTTGGCTTAAAGTGATGGCAGGACCAAGAAGGGCAGCTTTCCTGGGGACCCCGTGCCTCCTTTAAAGCCCCGGCCGCGTGGTTCCGCTGCCTCCAGTCGCCGTGGTCAGTGCAGCAGCGTCACCAGGGCTGGGCTGGGACTCTGCGCCGCCAGCCGGTCCTCGCCCCGCTGACTCTGTATCCCGGCGCAGGATTTCCTGGGACAAGCGTTCCTGGCCCTGGGAGAGGTGATCGGAGGCCAGGGCAGCCGAGTAGAGCGACCCCTCACGTGAGCTGAACCTGAAGGGGAGCGGGGCAAGGGTGGGCCTCCAAATGCTCCTCCTAAAGACACAGCTGACTCTGTACTGATGGAGGCTGGGATTCCCCTGGTCAGGGGCCTTCAATGGCTTCCATCACCCTCCTGGGAAAATCCAACCTCCAGGGCTTTGCTCAAGTCAGTCTCAGGCCTGACGGATCTTCTGTCTCTCTCTTTCCTCACCCTTTTCATTCTTTTTTTAAGTCTGATTCAACCTGTAAGGTCCAGTTCCAAGCCCTTCTCCTCCAGGAAGCTTTCCTCACTAAATCAAGTTCTCTGGAATTTACATTACATTCACTCACTAAATATTTATTAGCTCATTTTGTATTCTATACCCTGTGCTAGGCACCAGGGATTTATCCATTCCACAAACACTACTGGGCCTATATACTCACTCTATGTCAGCCACTGTTCAAGGGGCTTGGGTTGCAATGGTGAACAAAACAAAGGTTCCTGCCCTCAGGGAGCTTATATAACAGAAGGGGGAGAAAAACAGTACAAAACTGACATAATAAATAAGTAAATTACATAATCTATTAGAAGACATTAAGTATTGAGGAATAAAGACAAAGTAGAGCAGAATTAGGGGGACTGGAAATGCTGGGTGGGTAGGTGTTGCAGTGTTCAACAGAATGTTTGAGTAGGCCTCCTAGAGAGGTAACTTCAGAGCAATGACCTGAAGGAAGTAAGGGAGTGCGCTGTGCAGATATCTGGAGGAGGAATGTTCCAGGCAGAGGAAACTGCCAGTGCAGAAGTCTGATATGTTCAAAGAGCAGCAAGGAGGCCAGTGTGGGTGGAACTGCGTGAGCAGGGGGAAGAAAGGAGAAGGTGAGTTTGGAGCATTGACAGTTAGAGCCTGTAGCCACTGTAAGGACTTCAGTTTTTACTCTGAGTTGGAAGTCACTGGAGGGTTCTGAGCAGAGGATTGATAGGATCTGACTTGCTTTCAAAGGATGCTGCCAGGTTGAGACTAAACCTTGGGTGGACAAAGCTAGAAGTAATCCATGGTGCTAGCAGTGAAGGAGGGGAGAATTGGTCAGATTCTGGATGTATCTTGAAGGTGGAGCCAACAGATTCCTGACAGACTGCATATGGATGCGAGAGGATAAGAGTCGAGGATGATACCAAGGCCTTTGGCCTGAACAAATGGAAAGATAGAGTTGCCATAAACGATGATATTTTTTTTAAAAAGTGAGGGAGGAGTAAGCTGTGGGAGGAAGTCAACCAGGAGTTCAGTCTGACCTGTTGAATTTCATAATTTTTATTAGACGTCTGAGTGGACGTGTCAAATAGGCAATAAGAAACGTGAATCTTAGGTGTTCTTTAAGGACATGAGATTAGATGAGATCACTAAGGGAGCGAGGAGAGCGGGAAGATCAAGGACTCCACGAATTGGAGCTAGAAAGGGAGGCTGAGAAAGATCATTAGTGAAATGGGAGGGTAACTGAGAGCAGGTGGTGCTGTCCTGGCAGCAAAGTGAAGGATGTGTATCATGGACAAGAGAGTGGCCAACCATGTCAAATGCTGCTGCAGGTCAAGGTGAGGATCAGGAACTGGCCATTGGATTTAGCCAGATGGAGGTCGCCGGTGATGCTGACAAGCAGAGTTTTGAAGGAGAGATGGGAGTGACAGCCTGGTTGGGGAGGTTTAGAAGAGAATGGAAGAGAGGAATGGGAATTAGAGAAAAGGAGGGGTGGCTGGAGAGGGACTTGAGAGCAAGAATAGGTCTGTAATATTTTAACATGAGAAAAATTATACCACATTTGTATGCTAATGGGAATGATCCAGTAGAAACTGAAAATTTGACATAATAAAAAGAGGGGGGGAGGGACTTCCCTGGCGGTCCAGTGGTTAAGACTCCACGCTTCCAATGTAGGGGGTGTGGGTTCAATCCCTGGTTGGGGAAGTAAGATCCCACATAAAGTGTGGCGTGGCCAAAAGAGAAAAAAGGGGGGGGGAGAGTTGCTAGAGTGACGTCACTGTGCAGGCAAGAGGGAGGGTGTGGAAAGTAGCACACAGTGGAGGGGTAAATAGGCACATGGATGGTCATTTATAGCAACGGTAGGAAGGCCTCGTGTTGGAGAAGATACTGGAGGCAGGGTGGGTGCGTGGTGGGTCTGTGGACATTCTCTTCTGGTTGCTTCAGTTTTGTCAGTGAGGTAGGCAACAAGGTCATTGGCTGAGAATGAGGATGGAGGAGGAGGCTTTCGGGTTGAGGAGGGAGGAGGAAGAGTGAAACTGCCATCTCGCAGAACTGGAAAAGTGAAGGGATTCGGGGTGTACGGTATGATTAAGGACACTCTTGACGTTTGTGGTCACACATTTAAAATGAAAGCAATTAGCATGAATGTGTGTTTTCCTCCGGCCATATTCAGTTGCACAGGTGTGATACGGGTTAGGCAGAGAATTGGATTTAACTAGGGCTGTGGTTCTGCCAGATAAGTATCTAGAAGTGAGAGAGGGCAAGGGAAAAGAAGTAGGATGCAAGGGAGTGGTTATTATAGTCCAGAGTAACTGGAATTCACACTGGGTGATGAGATGAGGGAGAACATTAAGGAAGCAAAGAACAGTGAGAAGGCAGTAGGATCAGCAACTCCGTTCTGAACGTGCAGGGGAAGAGTCCCTGTACTCATTACACTCTTTTTTTTTAAAGCACAGAGAGTCAGAGATCAAAGGGGCCAAAGAAATGGTTCAAATTCTCATTCTAAAGATGGGGAAAACCACATAGCAAGCTGGAGTCAAAACTTGAACTGAGAATACTCCTAACCTAGCTTCCTCTCTACCACACTTTTGGATCCCATGGGGGTTAGGGTTTGCAGGCCCATATCAACAGGGTCCCTGACTGCTTGGAGGCCCAAGGCAATTTGGGGACGGGTGTCCTGGTATGCACCCTTCAGGCACATGGAAGTGTCCCTTCTTGGGTCAGAAGAAGATAAGGCTGCCCTGGACTTTTTGATCTCACTCTTCACAGTCTTCAGAAAGCACAGCATCCTTGACCTAGCAAACCAGCCCTTTTGCCCCAGATCTGGATAGAAATTCCTCTCCCTCGTTAGGATTGCTACATCACGCTCTACTTGCCTATTGGCTTTGACATCCCACCTTCCCCTGGAAGCTCCCTGAAGGCAGGGTCTAGCAGAGCTGGAAAGTGCCAACTGGCCAATTCATTCCTAGAACAGTGTCTGATGTATCGTAGATGAAGAGTCTGCTTTGAGCAAGAGAACCACCTTCATATCTACCAAGCTTACCAACTGTTTTTCCTTCCATGCATTCATTCTGATCTCTTCACAACCCTGAGAGGTGGGCAAGATTCCCATTACATAAAGAGAAAACCAGGGCCCAAAGAAAGGGAAAATAACTTGCCCAGAACTCTAAATCCTATGTCTTTCCTATGCTACCATTATGATATGTCCACATAGGCTAGGTTAACCCCTTCCTTCCAGACTAGAAACCTTCCCCAGTCAAAGTCAAGTCTTTCCCCACCAGAAGCCACCTAGGACAGAGGTGGACATACTCGGGACTGTCATTCAATGACAGATTGGATCCCCTGACCTACCCAATCCCAGATTGGCCGCCCCAATTCTTGTTTCCTACTCTCCCCCCTCCCCTCACAAAGAGGCTTTTTCTGCTTCCAGGGGTGTACCAGGCAAGAAGTGTGGGACCATACTGCTGATCGCAGAGGAGCTTAGCAATTGTCGGGTCAGTAAGGGCCACATACTAGACCCAGGAGGCTCTCTTCTCTCCCCAAACTCCCTGTAGTGGGCTCTCTGAGTTTGTGAGCAATTTGAGTGTCAATAGCCCAATTTCATCCATAGGATATTGCCACCATGCAGCTGTGTGCAAACAAGCTGGACAAGAAGGACTTCTTTGGGAAATCAGACCCCTTCCTTGTGTTCTATAGGAGCAATGAGGATGGCACGTGAGTCACTGCCCCCACTGTGACCATGGGCCCATTAGGGCTCTTAGGCTGGGACATCTTAGACTCCACTAGGACCTGAGCCCAGAATCCACTCAAGGCAGTGCCTGATATGTGCTTGAATCTCCAAGAGTATCAGGCCCTGTCTCTGGGCTCAGTCCTACCCCAAAGGCAGGTTCCAATCCTCCTGTCCTCTCCAGGTTCACCATCTGCCACAAGACGGAGGTTGTGAAAAACACGCTGAATCCTGTGTGGCAGCCCTTCAGCATCCCTGTGCGGGTATTGTGCAATGGAGACTATGACAGGTCTGCTTCAGCATAAGCTAAGGAGTAAGGGGACAAGGGCGTGAGAGTGGGGTTCCTGGGCCCAAGAATGAAGGTAGAAGGGTCATAACAGTGTTGGAGGATCCTACTCAGTGAGACAGCGTTTTGGACGTGGAGATGGGTGCATAGGGAAGCAGACGGATAGCCACATGGATGAATAGGTGGATGGATGGATGGATGGATGGATGGATGGATGAAAGGGCAAATGAACAAATGAGTGAGCAGATACATGGAGGGGTGGTCAGATGAATAGATAAACTGGTGAATGCATAGATGGGTATGTGGATGGGTGTATAAGAGGACTGGTGGGTGGGTAGAGGGGGAGATGGATGAACGGATAGCAGATGAATAGATGAGTGGACTGATGGGTGGATTAGTGGATGGACAGATGATGGGTGGATGACTAAATGTGTGAGAGGATGGATGGGTATATGAGAGATTGGTGAGTTGGTTGGAGAGGCAGAGGGATGACTGAAAAAGCAGGAGCATAAACAGGTGGAATGACAGGTAGATTGATGGATAGACAGATGAATGGATGGTAGAGGGAATGGATGGATTATTGGATGAATTAGTTGGTGGATGAGTGTAAAGTAGATGGATGGGCTGACCATATGATCTAACAAATGGGCAGTATGAAGATAGGTGAGTGGCTAGAAGGATGGATGGGCATATAAGTGGATGGTTGTGTAGAAGAATGGATGATCAGATGGACAAATGTCAGATGGCTGGGTGTTTGGTTGGATAGATGAATCCTTCTTGATAGAGGAAATGCTTTCAGTTTTTCACCATTGAAAATGATGTTTGCTATGGTTTTGTCATATATGGCCTTTATTATGTTGAGGTAGGTTCCCTCTATGCCCACTTTCTGGAGAGTTTTTATCATAAATGGGTGTTGAATTTTGTCAAAAGCTTTTCTGCATCTGTTGAGATGATCATATGGTTTTTCTTCTTCAATTTGTTAATATGGTGTATCACATTGATTGATTTGCAGATACTGAAGAATCCTTGCATCCCTGGGATAAATCCCACTTGATCATGGTGTATGATCCTTTTAATGTGTTGTTGGACTCTGTTTGCTAGTATTTCGTTGAGGATTTTTGCATCTGTATTCGTGAGTGATATCAGTCTGTAATTTTTTTGTAGTATCTTTGTCTGGTTTTGGTATCAGGGTGATGGTGGCCTCATAGAATGAGTTTGGGAGTGTTCCTTCCTCTGCAATTTTTTGGAAGAGTTTGAGAAGGATGGGTGTTAGCTCTTCTCTAAATGTTTGATAGAATTCACCTGTGAAGCCAGCTGGTCCTGGACTTTTGTTTGTTGGAAGATTTTTAGTCACAGTTTTAATTTCCTTACTTGTGATTGGTCTGTTCATATTTTCTATTTCTTACTAGTTCAGTCTTGGAAGGTTATACCTTTCTAAGAATTTGTCCATTTCTTCCGGGTTTTCCATTTTATTGGCATATAGTTGCTTGTAGTAGTCTCCTAGGATGCTTTGTATTTCTGCGGGGTCCATTGTAACTTTTCCTTTTTCATTTCTAATTTTACTGATTTGAGTCCTCTCCCTCTTTTTCTTGATGAGTCTGGCTAAAGGTTTATCAATTTTGTTTATCTTCTCAAAGAACCAGCTTTTAGTTTTATTGATCTTTGCTATTGTTTCTATTTCATTTATTTCTGCTCTGATCTTTATGATTTCTTTCCTTCTACTAACTTTGGGTTTTGTTTGTTCTTCTTCCTCTAGTTCCTTTCGGTGTAAGGTCAGATGGTTTATTTGAGATTTTTCTTGTTTCTTGAGGTAGGATTGTATGGCTATAAACTTGCCTCCGAGAACTGCTTTGCTGCATCCCATAGGTTTTGGGTCGTCGTGTTTTCATTGTCATTTGTCTCTAGGTATTTTTTGATTTCCTCTTTGATTTCTTCAGTGATCTCTTGGTTATTTAGTAGCATATTGTTTAGCCTCCATGTGTTTGTGTTTTTTGTTTTTTTCCCTGTAATTGATTTCTGATCTCATAGCACTGTGGTCGGAAAAGATGCTTGATGTGATTTCAATTTTCTTAAATTTACTGAGGCTTGATTTGTGACCCAAGATGTGGTCTATCCTGGAGGATGTTCTGTGTGCACTTGAGAAGAAAGTGTAATCTGCTGTTTTCAGATGGAATGTCCTATAAATATCAATTAAATCTGTCTGGTCTATTGTGTCATTTAAAGCTTGTGTTTCCTTATTAATTTTCTGTTTGGATGATCTGTCCATTGGTGTAAGTGAGGTGTTAAAGTCCCGTACTATGATTGTGTTACTGTCGATTTCCTCTTTTATAGCTGTTAGCATTTGCCTTATGTATGGAGGTGTTCCTGTGTTGGGTGCATATATATTTAGAATTGTTATATATTCTTCTTAGATTGATCCCTTGATCATTATGTAGTGTCCTTCCTTGTCTCTTGTAACATTCTTTATTTTAAAGTCTATTTTATCTGATATGAATATTGCTACTCCGGCTTTCTTTTGATTTCCATTTGCATGGAACATCTTTTTCCATCCCCTCGCTTTTAGTCTGTATGTGTCCCTAGGTCTGAAGTGCGTCTTCTGTTGACAGCATATATATGGATCTTGTTTTTGTATCCATTCAGAGAGCCTGTGTCTTTTGGTTGGAGCGTTTAATCCATTCACGTTTAAGGTAATTATCAATATATATGTTCTTATTTCCATTTTCTTAATTGTTTTGGGTTTGTTTTTGTAGGTCCTTTTCTTCTCTTGTGTTTCCCCCTTAGAGAAGTTCCTTTAGCGTTTGTTGTAGAGCTGGATTGGTGGTGCTGAATTCTCTTAGCTTTTGCTTGTCTGTAAAGCTTTTGATTTCTCCGTCAAATCTGAATGAGATCCTTGCCGGGTAGAGTAATCTTGGTTGTACGTTCTTCCCTTTCATCACTTTAAATATATCATGCCACTCCCTTCTGGCTTGTAGAATTTCTGCTGAGAAATCAGCTGTTAACCTTATGGGAGTTCCCTTGTATGTTATTTGTCATTTTTCCCTTGTTGCTTTCAGTAATTTTTCTTCTTCTTTAATTTTTGTCAATTTGATTACTATGTGTCTCAGCGTGTTTCTCCTTGGGTTTATCCTGCCTGGGACTCTCTGTGCTTCCTAGACTTGGGTGGCTATTTCCTTTCCCATGTTAGGGAAGTTTTCGACTATAATCTCTTCAGATATTTTCTCGGGTCCTTTCTGTCTCTCTCTTCTCCTTCTGGGACCCCTATCATGCGAATGTTGTTGTGTTTAATGTTGTCCCAGAGGTCTCTTAGGCTGTCTTCATTTCTTTTCATTCTTTTTTCTTTATTCTGTTCCACAGCATTCTGGCTTCCAGGTCACTTATCCGTTCTTCTGTTTCAGTTATTCTGCTATTGATTCCTTCTAGTCTATTTTTTCATTTCAGTTATTTTATTGTTCATTTCTGTTTGTTTGTTCTTTAATTCTTCTAGGTCTTTGTTAAACATTTCGTGCATAATCTTGATCTTTGCCTCCATTATTTTCTGAGGCCCTGGATCATCTTCACTATCATTATTCTGCAGTCCTTTTCTGGAAGGTTGCCTATCTCCATTTAGTTGTTTTTCTGGGGGGTTATCTTGTTCCTTCATCTGGGACATAGTCCTCTGCCTTTTCATTTTGTCTGTCTTTCTGTGATTGTGGTTTTCCTTCCGCAGGCTGCAGGATTGTAGTCCTTCTTGTTTCTGCTGTCTGCCCTCTGGTGGATGAGGCTGTCTCAATAGTTCTTACTTTATAGAATGATTGTTAAATTAAATTAGTCTGTGAAAGTGCTGAGAACAATACCTGGAATATAGTAAGACTCCATAAGTTGTAGGGAATTCCCTGGCAGTCTAGTGGTTAGGACTCCACCCTTTCACTGCGGAGGGCCTGGGTTCAATCCCTGGTTGGGGAAATAAGATCCCGCAAGCTATGCGGTGCAGCCAAAAAAAAAAAAAAGTCAATAATAAAGTATAGTAACAGCAGTATAAATAGCAGTAGTAGTAGTAGTAATAGTGGTAGTGGCAGTAGATAGTTGGGTATGTGCATGGACTGATGAATGGATAGGACGGATAGGAGGAAGTTTGATAGAAGGACAGATGGGTGGATTGGAAGATGATTTATGTGTAGTTAAGTGGGTGGGGGTGTCTCAGATTTATCATACACACCCAGCCTACATTTATCTCCTGCATTTCAGAACGGTGAAGATTGATGTGTACGACTGGAACCGGGCTGGAAGGTAGCACTGCCCTGCGTAGTACTGCCCTCTCCTATAATTAGCAAACAGTTCCCTGAAATATGTAGTACATTCACTAGGAACCCCAAAGTAGCCTTGGGAGCCAGAAAGGTTGATGACAGATGCCAAGACCTTGGGTACAATTGATGCCCTCAGTTGTCTCTCTGGTATACTGTCTCTTCCCTTCTCTTCCTCTTAGCTTGGTCCCTCTTCTAGCCCAAGCCTCAGTGCCCTGCAACCCAAGTAGAGGCACAGATAGTGGAAATAAAAGACTGGTTTCGGGCTTCCCTGGTGGCGCAGTGGTTAAGAATCCACCTGCCAATGCAGGGGACACGGGTTCGAGCCCTGATCCGGGAAGATCCCACATGCCATGGAGCAACTAAGCCTGTGTACCACAACTACTGAGCCTGCACTCTACAGCCCACGAGCCACAACTACTGAGCCCGCCCACCACAACTACTGAAGCCCACACGCCTAGAGCTTGAACTCCAAAAGAAGAGAAGCCACCACAATGAGAAGCCTGCACACCACAACAAAGAGTAGCCCCGCTCGCTGCAGCTAGAGAAAGCCCAAGTGCAGCAACAAAGACCCAATGCAGCCAAAAATAAATAAATTTAAAGATAATAATAAATTAAAAAAAATAAAACTAATGAGATTACCTCCCAGCACTCTAATGGTTTATTTAAATTAAAAAAAAAAAAGACTGGTTTCAGAGATGGCTCCAAGCCACCAGCAGTTGTTGCTTACCCACCTCTGGTCTCATTGCAGTCACGACTTCATCGGTGAGTTTACCACCAGCTACAGAGAGCTGAGCAAGGCCCAGAACCAGTTCACAGTGTATGAGGTGAGAGCTCCAGCCCTGCCCAGGTTGCCCAGGCCCTCCATCCTAGTGTGCTCGGTCTGTGGTTCCCGTCCTGTTTCCCACCATCACTGTTATCTTCTTCACTTAGGTACTTAACCCTCGGAAGAAATGTAAGAAGAAGAAATATGTCAACTCGGGAACTGTGAGTACTCCCTAGAGCCCTGTCCCTCCCTGGATCCTTCTGTCTCTATCCCCACTGACATAGCATGACATGATAAATGTTGAGGGTATGGGAAAGCTGTTGGCACAGATTACTTGGATATAGTAATGTTGGATACAAGGTGGCACCACTTAAGTTTTTGTTGTGTTTTGTTTTTAATTTTTTTTTCTCTCACCTAAGGAAATTGTTTTGAAATTTACTCTTTTGCAGATTTTTGGGGAAAACCTAAGTTATATTTCCCAATTTAATATATTTTTGGAAACCCAAATGTTTCTGACAGCTTCCCCTTTTTGCCCTTTCAGAAATTGGACAGGATGGGGTAGGGGGTGAAATCAAGTGCCTCTTTCCCTTTTTCTACCCTAACTACACTTTCCAAAGTAGCAGGGCTGCCTCTTCTGTCCCACAGGTGACGCTGCTTTCCTTTTCTGTGGACTCTGAATTCACTTTTGTCGATTACATCAAGGGAGGGTGAGTCACAGGCCAAGCTTTTGGCTGAAAGCCCAGCAGTGAGTTACTCCCAGTTCTGAACCTCAGTTTTACTATTCATTAATGGTCAGGGTCCAAAGAGATCGTGAGGATAAACTTTAAAACACTTGGCAGACTACAAAGTGCTTTATAAAGTGCAGAGTGCCGCCCATCTTAGTTCTCTCCATGGGGCTGCCTTTCAACCCTAGCTTCCAGCCCGCCCTGGGAAGATGACAGACCAGTGGTTTTCAAAGGTGTCCCCAATAACCTTACTGGGGCCCAGGCAGAAGATATGTCCAGGCAAGAGGGAGAAGCCGAGGGAGAAACCAAGGGAGAGGGAAATGATAAGCAGGCTGGAGGGGACATCCTGCTTGGTTTAGTGGACGCAGGCAGACCTCGGAAAGGTACTTGTCTTCTCTAAACCTCACTTTTCTCCAGTGTAAAGTGGAGCTGTTAAGTACTACTTCAGGACGATAGTAAGGGTTAAATTAAATTGCATCGTCATATTATGTCGTGCAGCAGGCATTTAATTCTGCCACCCGAAGTGTGTTCAGTGGGCCAGCAGCATCTGCCTCACTTGGGAGTTTGTTAGAAATGCAGAATCTCAGGCTCCACCCAGACCATTCAGTTCAGAATTTGCATTTTAACACGATTCCCAGGTGGCTCATATGCATACTAGTGTTTGAGAAATCCCGGTATAGTAAGTTATTAGTCCCTCACTTCTCAATCCATCTATTTCCCCAATAGGACGCAGCTGAACTTCACAGTAGCCATTGACTTCACAGCTTCCAATGGTGAGGCATGGATGGGGGAATGGGGTGCGGAGGAATTCTAAAGAAGTCACTAGGGATTGGCCTGGATTCCAACCTGGGAATAAGAGTTAAGCTACCCAGGAAGCCCAGGCTTGAGGCAAGGCCCAGTCAGGCTCATACTGGGGCAGGAGTGTCGTGAGGAGATTACTGGGTGTAATGGTGGGAGAGGGTACAGAAAAATAAGTGGGTAAATGGATCAAAGAAAGTTGAAAGGATAGATAGGTCTACATAGCTTGAGAAGCAGATGAGTAAATGAATGGATGGGAGGGAATAGGAGTGTAATGAGAGATGAGTAGGTAAATGGCTGGATGACTGGGTGGGTAGATAGATTTATAAACAGAGGGGGCACATGAGTAATGAGTGAGTACAGTGGGTTAGACAGGTGGATGCATGAACCGGTACATGGGTGGACAAATGCTCAGATGTTTAAATTGGGGAAATGGATGCGTGGACAGGTGAATGGATCCATATGAGGACAGACAGGCAGGTGAATGAATGGGATGGATAGGGATGGATAGGGGTGGATAGGGGTGGATAGATGGATGAAAGAATATGGCTATATGGATGGATGAGAAAGAAAGAGAAATAGCAGGTGAACAAGTGAATGGATGGATAGATGGATGGATGGTTAGGTGGGTGGATAGCTGGATAAGAGAATGGAGAAGCGGATGGATGGAGATGAATAGGTAGACTGAAAGATGGATTTACGGCCAGTGGATGGGTGAATGGATGTATGAGTAGGTGGATGAACTGATGGATAGATATAGGGGTTGGTGGATGGATAGATGGACAAATGAACATTTGGATGACTGGGTAAAATAATGAGGGAGTACATGGGTAAAGAGTGGCTGAATGGATAGGTGGATGGATGCATACAATGATAGGCAGGTGAACTGATAGATCATCAAGATGACCATGAGGTGGGGCTCCTGTTTCCCTACAGGGAATCCCCTGCAGCCCACCTCCCTGCACTACATGAGTCCTTATCAGCTCAGCGCCTATGCCATGGCCCTCAAGGCAGTGGGAGAAATCATCCAGGACTATGACAGTGACAAGCTGTTCCCAGCTTACGGCTTTGGGGCCAAGCTGCCTCCCGAGGGACGGATCTCCCACCAGTTCCCCCTGGTATGGTATGGCCAGAACCTAGACTCCATGCCCTGGCATCTGGCCCACCCAAGTTGACAAGATTCTTCTGCTTATGTCTCTTCTAAGGGTCAAGGACCTGCCAAGTAGCAGGAGGAGCTAGGAGAAGGTGGCAGAGCAGGGAGGGGGCAGGGTTGGAGTTTGGAGGGGACTCTGAGAGACAGCAATGGAAGAAGGAAAGAGTGAGCTAGGATCAGCCCAGCAGGGCATCTTCCCTGACAGAACAACAATGATGAGGACCCCAACTGTGTGGGCATTGAGGGTGTGTTGGAGAGCTACTTCCAGAGCCTGCGCACAGTGCAGCTCTACGGGCCCACCTACTTCGCCCCTGTCATCAACCAGGTGGCCAGGTAAGGAAACTGGGTGGGGCTGGGGGAAATTGAGGGGACCCAGACAGTGAACTGACTTCCCAAGGATAGTTAGGACCACTCTTGGGTGAATTTGGGCTCTGGGGAGAAGGTGAAAGTTTCAGTGTTGGCCAGGCTCTGTTATAAAGAGGTTACATAATGCCTTATTCTGAGGTAGAAAGGGTGTCAACAAAGTACCCCAACCCCACTCCCTGGGAACAACGACCCAGGCCTCAAGTTTGGGGAAGAGAGAAGAGCCTACAGAACAGTGGATAAGGCACAAGTTTGGGCATCAGACCTGGGAGCGATCCCAGGTCTACCACTCACTAACCATGTGACCTGAAGCAACTTAGCTTCTCTAAGCCTCCATTTCATCCCTGTAAATAGGTGTAATAATGGATAACCATAGTACCTTCTTTATAGGGTTATTGGGAATTTAAAATTAGATAACAATATAAGAATGATTAGGACTTCCCTGGGGCCCAGTGGTTAAGAATCCACCTGCCAATGCAGGGGACATGGGTTCAAGCCCTGGTCCGGGAAGATCCCACATGCCGCAGAGCAACTAAGCCTGTGCGCCACAACTACTGAGCCTGAGCTCTAGAGCCCATGAGCCACAACTACTGAGCCCACATGCCACAACTACTGAAGCCCGCACACCTAGAGCCCTTGCTCCACAACAAGAGAAGCCACTGCAACAAGAAGCCCATGTACTGCAACGAAGAGTAGTCCCTGCTCGCCTCAACTAGAGAAAGCCCACGCACAGCAATGAAGACCCAACACAGCCAAAAATAAATATAAATAAAATAAATAAATTTTTTAAAAAAGAAATTACACAAACTCTTTAAAAAAAAAAAAAGAATGATTAGCACAGTGTGTGGCCCATAGTAAGTGCTCATGGTAGATTAAAATGAGCTCAAGTTGCAGATTAAACTATAGAAGAGTAACTTCTAAAAACAAAAGAATAACTCCAAATTTTCAGAACAAAAACATACAATGCAAAGAAAATCCAGCTCACGTAACAAATGATTTTCTTAAATGCAGATAAAATGACAACTAAAACCAAACATATGTTAGTGAACCTAAAGTTTCTCTGACTGAATAAAAAATAATAAGTAAACCGTAGTATGCTAAATAGAAGAGACCCAATGAAAACAAAGTACCTCAGAAAACTTGAAAGTAAAAAGATGAAACAAAAGGAATAAAAGTGGAAGGATTTCAGGGAGATTTATATGTCCAGAGACTTGCGTTTTCTCTAATAAAGATTAGTTATTTTCTAATTCATAGTGAGATAATAGTTTTTTTAATTACAAAAGTAACATAACATTGCTGTAGAAAATTTCAAGGATGGAGAAATTAAATAAGAAATCACCCAGAATACGGCCCATGGGAATGTAGATGTATATATAGTTATTGACAGTCTTTTCCTTATGCAACCATAATGGCAGTCAAATTACATGTAACATTTCACTACTGATTTTTTCACTTAATAATGGAACCTGAGCACATTTTTTTGTTGTTATTAAACAGACTTCTTAAATATTATCTTGGGCAAGTTCACTCATTCCTTCATTCAGTGAACATTCCATGAAGGAGAATGTAGCATGAATGTGGGCTGTGGGGCTAGACTAGCTAAGTTACACCCACTCTACCGCTTACTAGCTGTGTCACTTTGGGCAAGACTGTTAACCTCTCTGTGCCTGATTCCTCAGCTGTACATGGGGATAATAGTATCATAGAGCTGTTGTGAGGACTAAATTAATATTTGTCAAGCACCGAGAACAGTGCCTGCCACATTGTAAGTGCTATAGGTGTTAGCTATTACTGGTACTATTATTATCATTATTACTATTCTAAGGGCATCTGTGTGTGCTCCGTTCTCTGCTGGGGCACTAGAGACTCACAGATGAACCAGATCTAGGCTCAGCCCTTGAGATCTCCTGCCTTGGTGCAGGAGACAGAAATATAAACAAATCATTACCTTCTGTAGGCCGGAGCTTCCCAGACTTTTCCAGCAAGTTGCCTGTTGGCAAAGGCAAACAACCGCTTCCCCTAGGGGAAACTGGGGGCACAGCTGAAAGCAGCCAAGCTAAAAATGTCTTTGAAATCCCCATATTTTATCTTAAAAATTCATGCAAATTTATTCTTCTGATATTGTGTCCATGTTTGCTGTAATTTGGGGGGGGGGGAAGGTGTTTTACGTGTACTTAGAGTCATTTAGCTTTATCCACCAAATCATATAGTATAATGAGTGCTTCCGGTATCCTGTGACCTTGGGTTCCCCCTGGTACACATGCTGGTACCCTCAGGGGTGTGCGAACCCATTTGGAAGGGCAGACAGCCCGTCTTCGTGGGTGGCATCCTAGAAGGCAGAGGGAGAAGGAGAGTCTGAGAGACCCAAGGCAGCCTAGTCGTGGAGGGGACTGACTGCTTGGCTGGGTGCAGAGGGCAAACTGGACTATCAGAGGAAGACGCACAGAGCAGGCCTGGCAGCAGGAACCACATGTGAAAAGCACAGAGACATGAAGGGCCAGCTTGGTAAACAGTGAACCGTGTACTCTGACCAGAATGTGCAGTGTGTACGGAGGAGTATCCAAAGAGCAGGTTGGAACGAAGCCTGGAGGAATCAAGAGCTCAGGCTTTCGGTTCAGTTGGTCAAGCGTGGGCTTGGACCCCAGCTGCACCACCCCTTGGGGATGCTACTTAATGTCTCTGAACTTCACTTTTCTCATTTTAAAAATTGGAATAAAAAACGTGCCTACCTCATAGAATGGTGGTGAGGATTAAACTAGATCACGTATGTCAAGAGTGCGGCTGTGATTTTGATGATCGCAGACGACTCTGTCGTTTCCCAGCCCACAGCCAAGTGGGGCACAGACTGGCCTTCCCCAGCCAGTCACCCAGCTCCAGGTCTAAATGGCCTTGGGAATGCCAGGCATCGGCAGGGAGCCAAAGATGTACCTCCCGTGCCCCCAAGCCCTTCCATGCCCCCCAATGCCCTGGCTCACAGATCCCTTCATGAGGGGGCCATTGCCTGCTGCTCCAGCCTCATCTCTCTTCTGTGGGCCTAAGTACACCCCCTAGAACACACTCTCTTGGTTTGCACATGCTATTCCTTCTCTCTGGAACACTTTCCCTTTACCCTCCTTCCTCCACCCCACCTCCACCTCCACCTCCACCTGGCTAACTCCTACTCATTTTTCAGGTCTTAGGTTAGATGTCATGTCCTCAAAGCCCTAACTTCACTGCATCTCAGTGGTGAAAGCATCCATCTCCCCCCAGGACAACGTCCAATTCTCTGCTGCATGCTCAGCACCAAACTTGGTGCCTGACACATAGCAGGTGTGCAATGATTATTTGCAAAACGAGTGAGTGACAGGAAACAGTACCAGCCCAAGCCTATGAGGAGGCTGCAGCCAGAATTCAGGAACGGATCATGGCCCACTCCCACCCTGGGCCCTGGGCAAAATGAACTGTAGCTATTTGAATTCTCCACTCTCACCACGCTTTCCTCCTTTTTTACATCAAGCTTAAATACCAGCACTGTCCAACAGAACTCTGCAATGATGGAAATGTTCAGTATCTGTGATGTCCTCTATGGTAGCTACCAGGCACATACAGATAGTGAGCACTTGAAAAGTTGCTAGGGTGAACAAGGAAGTGAATGTTGAATTTTATTTAACTTAATTAATATAAATTTCAATAGGGGCTACCTTACTGGAGAGTGCAACTCCATCCTTTCCCATCCACACAGGGCCCGACACTGGAAGTCAAGAGACCAGGTCCTCCCTGAGGTCTCATTTTTCTTATGCGTAAAATAAGGGGACTAGAGTTAATGACTTCTGAAGTCCTTTTCCGATAAAAAAATCTTGGATTCAAAGACTGATAGTGAGAGAAGGAAAAGGAGCTCTGGGAGCAGCTGTTAGGCTGGCTGAGGACCCAGAAGCCTAGGCAGTGGGATGTGGTCAGCAGAGGGGAGAAGGGAGAGAGAGAAATGGGTGAGAGAGGGAAGAAAGGAGGCCTTCAGTCTTTGGTCTTGTTCTTGTATAAATACCAAAATCTTAACGGCCAACAAAGCCCTGTGTGGTTTGGGCCCCACCTCATTTCAGTCACATGGTCCACTCTGCTTCCTTCACTTTCTGGGCTCCAGAAAGGGTAGGATTCCTCCAGTCCCATTATGGGGCCTTTGTCCATACTGTTGCTTCTACCTGGAATGATCCTCCCCCTTCACTTAGCCTCTTCTCCTTCCTCCTCTCCTTTATCCTCAAACATTGTTTCCTTAAAGAAGCTTTCACTGACCTGGGCCATGTCAAGATCCCCTACAGGACACCGTCATAGCAGTGTCTCTTTCTATCCCAACTCTCCTCACAAGTGCAATTCTATAGCTATTTCTGCGATTCTTAGATCAGCATCCCCTCTCAAGAGGACTGGGATGGATTTGTTTTTTCTCACTGTGCACCTCCAGTGCCTAACACAGTACCTGCTACAGTGAGTGCTCTAAAAATGTAAGTGCAGGGATGGTAGGTGGGGCAGGCAGCCAGGTCTGGGGAAGGAGCATGCGCTTCAGAAGCCCCAGTCCTTGTCCACTGCTTACGTGCTGGCTATGGAAGTTTTAGGGACAGGACAGTCCTTTGAACTCTGGGCTTTCAGCTGAATTCTGATCTTGGCCTCTCACCCAGGGCTGCAGCCAAGATCTCTGATGGTTCTCAGTACTATGTTCTGCTCATCATCACTGATGGGGTCATCTCTGACATGACACAGACCAAGGAGGCCATTGTCAGTGTGAGTCTGAGGAGGAGGGCTTGGCAGGGAGGGGGTCACTGTTAATAACCGTGACGGGGTTGAGATTTTACCCTACATGCAAGTTAACAAGTCAGCCTGCCAGTTTCATGGATGCTGGCAGCAGACACAAAAGCAAAGGACTTTGGGACTTCCCTGGTGGTCCAGTGGTTAAGACTCTGCACTTCCACTGCAGGGGGTACGGGTTCGATCCCTGGTTGGGGAACTAAGATCCCACATGCCATGCAGCATGGCCAAAAAAAGCAAAGGACTTTGCTATTCCCAGCAATAGCAGTAGCTCAACTATCAGCATTGGCTCTGATTCACTAAGGCCCACTTCCCACAAGATAATGTGCAGAGGGCCAGATGACACCTGTACCCACAGTGGGTTGCATTATAGAACAGAAACCCTGAGTGTAGAGAACCCAAGTCTTTTATAATGGGCAGTAAGCATGCCTTCCCTTTGTTCCAGTGCGAGATACTATACCGGACAGTAAACAAACCTGCCCTTTGCTCTGTAGGAGGACACTGTATCTTTCAAGGCCGTTACATATGGAGACATCCTTGAAAAGATAATCTGACACAAAGGGAATCAGTGCCTCTGCTTGTAAGATGTGCAGAAACATCACACACACAGAATTGTCTCCTAACAGTCACTTCCCTTGTGATGCCTGCTCACCCCAACCATTTACCCTCTTTCCCTCACAGGCCTCCTCACTGCCCATGTCTATCATTATTGTCGGTGTGGGACCAGCCATGTTTGAGGGTAAGATCGGGGGTGTCCATGAGTGGGACCAATAACTGGGGAAAATAGGGGAGGATCTGGGCACCCAGGCCTGCCTCATAGAAAAGATAGGATGGATGCCTGTGCTGGACTTTGGCCAAGTCACAGACCTTCTCTGAACCTGTTTCCTCATCATAACCGAGGCTGTTGATACAAATACTTCCCTCCTGGGGTTCCTGGGATGAAGGAATGCGTGGGAGGGCATAAGAATAACTCCATTACAATGCCTAATATTTGTAGGACTTTGATACAACCGTTAGGCATTCTCATGATGACTCCAAAGGGGAGCTAAGAGGGAGGGGGCAGCATGGGTTGGTGTGGGAAAGGCCAATCAGCTGAGGGGTGTCTTTTCCGCAGCAATGGAAGAGTTGGATGGTGATGACGTGCGCGTGTCCTCTAGGGGACGCTATGCAGAGCGGGACATCGTTCAGGTAGACCTGACCAGGGAGAGGAAGTCATGGAGTCAAAAGGCACGGTGGGAAGGAGAGGCTAAGTTAGCAGCTATTCTCCTTTACTGCCTTCTTAATCACCTACCTGTCTTCCCTTCACTCTTTCAGCCTTCCTACATTCATGCAACAAATTCTTTTTGAGAAACAGGCAGGTTGCTGCAGCCATTGTGGATTCATAGTGTAGGAGATCCCCAGGCTCCTGCCCTCTAGTGGAGGCAACCAATAATAATCACACATCTCATTAGATTGTGATAAGTGCTCCAGGGGGACAGCGAATGCCACAATGAGAGCCTATAACAGGGACCTGATTAGGTAGGGTAGTCAGGGAAGGCTACTAGGAGGAAATGACATTTGAGCTGAAATCTAAAGGAGGGTATAAGCAGCACGTGAGAATGCCCTTAGGCTCAAAAGAACTTGCCCAGGGCTTCCCTGGTGGCGCAGTGGTTGAGAGTCCACCTGCCGATGCAGGGGACACGGGTTCGTGCCCCGGTCTGGGAAGATCCCACATGCTGCGGAGTGGCTGGGCCCGTGAGCCATGGCCGCTGAGCCTGCGCGTGCGGAGCCTGTGCTCCGCAACGGGAGAGGCCACAACAGTGAGAGGCCCGTGTACCAAAAAAAAAAGAACTTGCCCAGTCATGGAGAAGGCAAGAGGCCAGGGTGGCAGGATCACAGGGAGTGAGAGGAAGAGGAAGCCAAGGCCTTGCCTCTAAAAGAACTGGAAAGCTCTTGAAGGATTTTACGTAGAGAAGTGGGGTGGTCAGACTTGCATTTTAAGACATGCAGAGATGCTGCAGGACGGTGGACTATGGCAGGGCAAGAGAGGAGGCAGGTAGACCCGTTAATGAGGAAGCCTTTGAAGTAGTACAGGGGATTTGGATGGGAATGGAAGCAGTAGGGATGGAGAGAAGAAGCAGTTTCAAAAGATTATCTAAGAAAAATTTCCAAGAGTTGAAGATTTGATTAAATGGTGACAGGGAGTGATGGGGGCTTCAAGGATGATTCTCAGTTTTCTATACTGAGCCACTGGGTGAGTGACAGTCCCATTTACTGGGAAAGAGAAAGCTGGAGGAGGAGCAGATTTGGCAGACAAGCCTAGAATTCCGTTGTAAACACATTGGGCTTGAGGTATCTAAGACAAATGAAAGGAGATGTGATATGCACAACTAAATAAGTGGCTCTGGGCCTTAAAAAAGAGGTCAGGGATGGATGTATAAATTGGGGAGACATCAGGGAACAGGTTTTTTTCTTTAATTGAAGTATAGTTGATTTACAATATGTTTCAGGTATACAGCATAGTGATTCAGTATTTTTAGTTTATACTCCATTAAAAGTTATTAAAGATAAAAGCTATAACTCCCTGTGTTATACAATATATCCTTGTTGCTTATCTATTTTATACATAGTAGTTTGTATCTCTTAATCCAGGGAACAGTTTGTAAAGTCACAGAAGCGTATGAAATCACCCAGGAAGAGAACTGAGAGAGAGAAGGCACCAGATTTAGAGATTAGGTAGACCCAGAGGACTGGGGGTGGGGGTGGGGGGAAAGGCATCCGGAAAGGTAGGAGAATCTAGAAGAATGTAATGTGTCCAGAGTGGCAAGTGTTCAGGAAGATTATGGTCAAATGTAATAGAAAGCTAAAGAGGAGTCAGCAAGATGAGGCTGACAATCATTGCCCTCTGGACTAATTTGGGAAAATGGTGCTGTTGACACCGTTAGCGAGAGCCGTTCCAGTAGACGACATGAAGCCAACTTAGAGTGGGTTGAGGGTGAACAGAAGGTGAAAAAAAAAGTGGGTGGAGAGAAAGCAAATGTAGAAAGCTCCTCAAGATGGGGGAGAGAGAGAGGGTGATATTTGGAAAGAGACGTTAGGGGGTCAGAGAGGAAGCCTCCCTACTGCTGCCTTCCCCACTCCCCTCTCTTCTGTCCACCACCCACATCTGATTGTCTGTGCCTGTCCCAGTTCGTCCCATTCCGAGACTATGTCGACCGGTCAGGGAACCAGGTGCTGAGCATGGCCCGACTAGCCAAGGACGTGCTGGCCGAGATCCCAGAGCAGCTACTGTCCTATATGCGCACCAGGGACATCCAGCCTCGCCCTCCACCTCCTGCCGACCCCAGACCGACGCCAGCTCCACAGCATCCCTGAATAGCCCACCTATCCAAAGCCTAGCAGCCTGCTCACCTGCCTACCCACTGCTTGTGCTGAAAGCCAGAGGCACCTGGAACCCTGGACCTCACTGGAAGGCCAGCTTGGAGGATCAGTACTGGCTGGTCGAGCCCTCTGTCCCCCTCAGCCATAGGAGGGCCTGGCACTCCCTGCCTTCATGCCGATAATAAAGCGGATCTTTACTCCAGTTCTGTCTCATGGGTCTTGGGGAGGGAGGGACCCAGGATCTGGGGCCACACCAAGAGAAGGAGGGGGAAGGACCGTTTCAGCTAGGGTTCATCCCCACCCTAACACACAATCATCTAACACTTCAGACATTCTTCAGATACGTTAAGAAACAAGTGAATCTTTATGTGTATACATTTCTTCTGAGGGGGGAGGCCCATAGCTTTTACCAGATTCTACAAGGGGTTCTTGACCTCAAAAGGGGTCAGCTTTAAGATGATTCTGTATAACTCTGCTCTAATCCATTTAGTCCAAGGTTTTTGAGTGAGGATAATAAAAAGAGTTGATATTTTCTTTGAGTATTCACTACACATCAGACACTATGCTAGGTGACTTACAGGTATCATCTTATTTAATCCTCACAACAATCCTGTGAGGTAAGCACTATTTTATCTCCATTTTACAAATGAAGAAACTGAGGCTCAGAGAGGTTAAGTCACTTATTGTAGAGATCCCAACTGACTCCAGATCCCAAGATCTTAATCAGCAAACCTCTTCCTGGGGTGTTAATTTTATTAGGATGTTTGGGGGAAGACACTGTATATGAAAACACATACTTTATAGTGGGTCAACTGCAAGGTTTGTATTAAGATAAAATAGAAGTTTCCAGATGCTTTGGGCTTTGCCCCAGAACCCTGGCAGAATCTTTCACACTCCCCGTTGATGGCAAAACTGGACAGGCTCAGCAACAAGTATTGTTTAACAAGTGGACTCTTCCTGGCCCCCAAGTTCTCCGAAGCCCCCAAGAACTGACAACAGAGTTGTCGAGCTCAGCTTTACAAATTAGTAAAGGTAGGTGAGGAAGAATTTAACGATATGAGGTAGGAAGAATTTAACGACTTGCCCAAGTTCACATGGCCACTAAGCGGCCCAGTCACATTAAAAGCAGCTCTGTTTTGACACTATCTTCCAACCGGCAACCCGTAGCCATGAAGCATTTCCCCGCCTACCTACAGGGTTCCAGCATCTGAATCTCATTTTACCTTACACAACCCCTTTCACGCCCCACCAGCCTTCTGCACCACCCCCAATCAGGCCGCTACTTTCAGATTCACACCTTTTTCTCCAGCCCTGCCCCTTTACCTTTTCCAAGCCCCACCCTTTACCTTCAGCCTCGCATCGTTTTTCCCAGCTATATCCTTTCTCCCGTCTCCAAGTTCCAGGCCCACCCAAAGCCCCGCCCTTTCTTTTCTGAGGCCCACTTTTCTGTTTAGTCCCACGCTTCACCCCCCGTTCAGCCCCTGTTCTCCTTACTGGGGTTCTGCTTTACTGATAGCCCCGCCCACTCTCCGCAAACCCTGCCCCGCAGACTGGTTTATTCTCTTCCAGCCCCGCCCCGCCCCTACCTATAACTCCGGGTCCCCATTAGGCTCCAGTCCGCGTCCCTCTTGCTCTTGGCCCTGCCCCCAGTCCCGCCCCATGGCTCCCGCCCCGCCTCGCCGCCTTCCTCCGAGACCAAGGCCAGGTCCCTACCGCAGCCGCGGCGCCAGCAGGAGGGAGGGAGGGAGGAGGGGGGGAGAGAGGCAGAGGGGGAAGGGAGAAGGGCGGGCTCCTCACGCCCAGTCCGCGCTCACAGTACGTGGCCGCAGATTCGCTACAAACGGCCCCACCACTCCCGACCCCGAATACCGCAACTTCAGCCTCCAGAAACTCAACTCTAAGATGGAGGTGCTAGAAAAGCCATGTAGGGTGTCCAGGGGCCCTTCCGAATCCCAGAGAATGGCTTCTCGAGCCTCAACGGGCGGGCGGGGATCTGTGGCGAAAGTGCAGCTCGGCAGCGTTGCGGCGTCGCGTTTACCCTGCGCAGACGCCGTCGCCGCCGCTGCTGCCGCCGCCGCCGCTGCCACTGCCTTTGCCGCCACCGTCTCCGCCGCTGCCGTCCCCGCGCTGCCTCCGGGAGCCTCCATTGTTCCGGCGGTGCTGGGTCCCGAGACCGGGCAACCTAGGGGCTTTCTTAAGGGGCGGCGGCCGCCGCAGTCGAGAGACCGGGGCGCCGGCGGGACTGGGAGCGGCAGGGGTCAGCGCGGGAATCCCAGGGAGCCGGGCCAGAGCGTGGGGCGGCAGAGGGTCGGGGTGGCGAGGTCTGCAGTCTCCGGAATTGGGGCTCCCCATCCCCGGCCCGTCTTTCCCCGCCGGCCTCCCCTAGTGGGGTCGGAGCCCCGGCGGGCGCCCTCGGCAATGAGCCCGGACTCGAGGTGGCCGGTGAGTGCGGGCCAGGGACCAGGGCGGGAGTGGCCAGCCGGGAAGGGGTAGGCTACTTTCGTGGGGCGAGCACTGAGCTGCCCAGCCCGAGTACCCTCGGGCCACTCCAGCCCGGAGAACTGACAGTGCACTCGCTCACAGCCTGCATCCCGGGCAACAGTGTATCCTTCGGGGTTGCCTGGGGCTGCCTGGGCCAATGGCAGGCGAAGAGCCTTGTTTAACTTTTTACACTTCGACAAAGGGGAAACGTAGCCGCATCCGGGAGAGGGCTGCGGGCACCGCCCGGGCCCGGCCTAATCCCTCTGGCCTCCGCCCCTACTTCCTCCAGCCCTCGGAGCGCCTGGGGCAGATGCCGCCGCCATACCCCTGGGCTGGGGCCCTCCCCACGGGCTTTCGGGTCTAAGTTGCCTTGTCTCTCCTCAGTGCTTCTGTTTCTGAGTCCCAGCGGGACGTTTGCTGGGGGTTTCTGTGCTGATTAGGGAGCCGGGGCAGCAGAGCTGCAGCGTTCACCAGGGACTCATCATAGAAAGAGGAGAGTTTGTTTGTGCTTCTGATTGGTTTGTTTAAAGACAGGTGCAGGTAGGAAGTAGGGGCGAGTTTAAGGAGTAGTTTTACTGATATGACAATCTGGGGCTTTGACAGAGAGACTGGAGCAGCTCACTAGCTTGGTTAAGTCGCAGGAGAGGAGCCAACAAGGACCGTTATTAATCAGGGAGCTCAGGGTGGCTTTGCTTGGAATGGTGCCAAGACCACAGTTAAATTGTTGCACTCAGCTAGGCCTGGAGAAATTGGGGCAGTCTCTCTGACCAAACTGGACTTCCTGGGGGCTGGTGCCATCTGCTGTCTCCACTCACCCAGGAACACTGGAGAGGAGGAAGGGAGGGCTCTGAGGACTAGCATGGAGCTGAGTGTGCCTGGATTGTCATGTTCCTGTTTGTACCCTTAGGGCCTGGTGCCACTCCCAGGGCCAGGGCACAGGCTTACCGTAAAGGCCTCAGAAATTAACATTCTTTCTGTAACCCAGTGATTTCTGCTGGAGTCCAGGACCAAATCATTGGCTACCTGTTCAAGCTTCGGCATGGGCTGACACTAGCCTTCATCCGTCTCAGCTCCAGAACTGGTGATCCCCTCATTTAGCTATTCATTCAACAGATTATTTATTCATTGGCCAAAACAACACTACATGCCAGGTACTGGGGATACAGAGGTGGGTAGGCTCTGGTGTCTGCACTGCACAGCTCCCAGTCTAATGGGAGGAGACAGAGAACGTCCAGTGTGGTGAATGCCATGGTGGAGGTGAGGATGAAATGCTGTGGAAACACAGCTCTCCATGGGAGAGACAAAGAAGCATAACAGGAGTGACATTCGAGCCGTGTTTTGAAGAATGAGTAGGAGCTCACTAATCAGGGAGGATGGAAGGCATTCTAAATAGAGATCATCTTGCAGGAATGAGAGGTTGTAGCATTCAGGGACTGGCAGGTTGCCCTGGTTAGACAGAAATACAGCTGTAACTGGTGAAAAGAAGAACCTAGAAAGGAGGACTAAGGCCAAACAGTGAAAGGAGCACCTTGGATATCATCATAAGGAATTTGGATATTATCCTGAAGTAAGTGGGGAACATCAGGAGGCTTTTAATCAAGAGACTAACATGATCATTTCTACTTGGTAGAAAGATCGTTCTGGACACATTGTGTGAGATTAGGCTAGAAGAACTGAGACATAGAGCAGGATGATCAGGCAAGAGGTGATAAGGCCGAGACTGTGGCCATGTTGTGGAGGAGGGGGCATTTGGAGCTGCCGTAGAGGTTGGCTGGCCAGGACCCTTGGGGAGAGGGAGGGCTGGAGAGAGTGGAGTGGGTGGCCAGGAACTCTTCCCTGGGCCTGTGCTAACTGATCTGTACATTCTAGATGTGACAGCATGGGGGTGGACTTTGACGTGAAGACTTTCTGCCACAACTTGCGGGCAACTAAGCCACCGTATGAGTGCCCCGTGGAGACCTGCCGCAAGGTCTACAAGAGTTACAGTGGTATTGAGTACCACCTGTACCACTATGACCATGACAACCCACCGCCCCCACAGCAGACTCCACTCCGAAAGCACAAGAAGAAGGGGCGCCAGTCACGCCCAGCCAACAAGCAGTCGCCCACCCCCTCAGAGGTATCCCAGTCGCCCAGCCGTGAGGTGATGAGTTACGCACAGGCCCAGCGCATGGTGGAGGTGGACCTGCACGGCCGCGTCCACCGCATCAGCATCTTTGACAACCTGGATGTGGTGTCAGAAGATGAGGAGGCCCCTGAGGAGGCCCCTGAGAACGGCAGCAATAAGGAGAACACTGAGACACCGGCTGCTACTCCCAAGTCAGGCAAGCATAAGAACAAGGAGAAGCGCAAGGACTCCAACCATCACCATCACCACAATGCTTCTGCAAGCACCACTCCCAAGCTGCCAGAGGTGGTATACCGGGAGTTGGAGCAGGATACCCCTGATGCCCCGCCCCGGCCAACTTCCTATTACCGGTAAGGCCGCCTCCACCTCCCAACTCTGGAAAACTGGTCAAACAGGGCTCAGGAGTCAATGATAGGTGATAGGAAGTGGCAGGGGTAAAGCATAGCGGAAGCACACTGGTCCTGCCAAGGCAGAAAAGTGCCCCAGCTAATGATGATGGCAGTTCCTCTACACTGCCACGTGCCAGGCCCTGCACTGGGTGCTTTATAGGCATTCCATTATTTTATTCTCACAACTCACTCAGGTAGGTATTGTTCCGATTTCACAGATGAGGAAACCACGGTCCAGAAAAAGGACCAGACTTCCGAGAAGTCACATGTCAGTAGGTAGCTGACAAACCCAGGTTCCTCTGACTCCAAAGCTGCACTATTTCCACAGTATCAAAAGGTCCCATTTTTTATTCCTGACTCTTTCTACTCCATCACTCTGTGATCTTGGGAAAGGCATCCAACTTTTGGTGTTGCAGTGACCCCATGTGCAGAGTAGGTATAATATTCCTGTGCTAGCCTAAAGGTACAAGACTAGGGACAATGATTTCATAAGGTTATAAAATCAGTTTGTAAATCTAAAGAAGTAATTTTCCCATTACTTGTTCTGTTGTTGTCACCCGTCCTTTAGCCTGCGTAAGCAGTATTTTCATCGCCTATGTTTTGTACTCCTCCAATGACCCTTTTATTTGTTTCATTTAACTGTTTCTTAGCACCCCACTTCCTTCCAAAAATTAGTCACAGTGGCTCCTAATAAAGTCACAGGCATAGGGCTTCCCTGGTGACGCAGTGGTTGGGAATCCACCTGCCAATGCAGGGGACATGGGTTCAAGCGCTGATCCGGGAAGATCCCACATGCCGTGGAGCAACTAAGCCCGTGTGCCACAACTACTGAGCCTGCGCTCTAGAGCCTGTGAGCCACGACTGCTGAGGCCTGTGTGCCTGGAGCCCATGCTCCGCGACAGGAGGGGCCACCACAGTGAGAAGCCCGCATGCAGCAACAAAGACCCAACGCAGCCAAAAATAAATTAATTAATTAGTATTTTTAAAAAGTCGCAGGCATGAGGCTACATTCCTTTAACTTGAGGTAGAAAATGAAGGAGTGGGGGAGTGTGGTGGTGGAATTACGTACAGAAACCCCAGCTGAAGGATGGAATAAAAGCCAAGTGTACAACTTCTTAGAGCCTTGGCATCCAAGTCAAAGAGGGCATTTGGGTGAGTTAGTTAAGGAGCCATCTTTGGTATCAGCTAATCAGAAAGCCTGATCTCTGACAAGGACTTGTTGTAAAGGTTTTTATATGAAAGGTAGTTTTTACCAGCAGGGAAACCCATGTGATGTCATACTAAATCTCAGTGGGTTTTTTTTTTGTTTTGTTTTTTTTTGCGGTACGCGGGCCTCTCACTGTTGTGGCCTCTCCTGTTGCGGAGCACAGGCTCCGGACGCGCAGGCTCAGCGGCCATGGCTCACGGGTCCAGCCGCTCCGCGGCATGTGGGATCTTCCCGGACCGGGGCACGAACCCGTGTCCCCTGCATTGGCAGGCGGACTCTCAACCACTGTGCCACCAGGGAAGCCCTAAATCTCAGTTTTTTTGAAAGCAAATCTTTGGGAACTCAAGTAATTTGGCCCAGTGTGTCACTCTCCTCTCACCGCTGTTCACCGCCAGTCTCTTCTTCCTCTCTTCCATCCTTTCATCTGTTCAGCCCAGCTGCATTTCCCTCTGGCTTTCCACTGTCTCTCTTGTCTGTTAGTACTGCCTGCCATGCCCACCTCCCAACACACAGGCCCCTCTCTGGGCCTGCCCTCTCTCCTAATGGCTCTTCAGTGCTCTTAGCTCCAGTAGGCAGCCCAGCCCAGCTCCTATGCTCCTTTTCTTCATCCCTCCACTCAGATTCACTCTTTCCTCCGGGGGATCAGATCTATTCTCCAGGCAGCAGCTCTCAGCTGGTGCACTGCAATCAGTTGGGAGGTGTGTTGCATGTAATTTGTTACTACTGTTAGCAGAACTGCCTGTTCTGGAAATGATTTACTTTTTATATAAATGTAAGAAGATTTGAGGTCATCTCTGTAATAACACCACTTGCTCTTGCTCACATCTGGTATGCTTTCTTGAGGGGGAGAGAGAGGGTGGAGTGTCAGCTGTTGTGTCAGGAATTGTACGTGACATGCAGCCTACCTTATCTGCGCCACGCCTGTAATCCTGGTGCACGGTGGGAGTGTGTTATGCACCATCACATAATGTCACGTGTGTCGTGGCAGAGAAAAGGTTGAGAGCTGGTGCCAAGGCCTGGAAGGGACCAGATGTTTCACACTAGCCCTGAGCCACACCCTTTTTCAAGGATGAGGACATTGCCTTCACCTTGGGGAAGAGGTAAAGGGCTAAGGAAGAAGTTGCTTCTGATAGGCACGGTATTTTAGTCTGTCCTCCCTTCCACCCCCTAAGTGTCTTTCAAAGGAACAACACTGAGCACCTATTTCTGTGTGGTGACTCAGGCATGGTTCTTGCCTCTATCTAATAGTGGAGGAGTTAAGACACAAAAACAGTTATAACGCAAGACAGGGTGGGGCAGATCTATACGAAAACTAATAATAAAGCTAACATTTATTGAGTGCTTGCTCCATGCCAGCTACTGTTCTAAGCCCTTTACCTGTAGTAACTCATTTAATGTTCACAACAGCTGTATGAAATAGGTTCAAGTTAGCATCACCATTCTACAGATGTGGAAACCGAGGCCCAGAGAGATCAGCTCACTCGCCTGCTGTCATCCAGAGCATGGCTCCGGGACCTCTGCTTGCCTGGCCTGCTCTAGCCCCCAGAGCCACATTTCCCTTGTGGAGAGGAGAGGGGAGACATGGGAACTCACATTTATCTGGGGCCTGCCGTGTGCCACTTGATTTAGCCCATTTGTTTTTGTGATTCCATTTAATCCTGACATCTTTGGGAGTAAGCAGTAGTATCCTCATCCTGTCCTCAGTAAAACTGAGGTTCAGGGCTTCCCTAGCGGCGCAGCGGTTGAGAGTCTGCCTGCCGATGCAGGGGACTCGGGTTCGCGTCCCAGTCTGGGAAGATCCCACATGCTGCGGAGCGGCTGGGCCCGTGAGCCATGGCCGCTGAGCCTGCGCGTCCGGAGCCTGTGCTCCACAACGGGAGAGGCCACAACAGTGAGAGGCCCGCGTACCGCAAAAAAAAAATAAATAAATAAAACTGAGGTTCAGAAAAGGGCAGTGATGTCCTGAATGCCACAAAGTAACAGAGCCAGGATGTAAGTCCAGGTTTGTTAGAGGGCAAAGCCCTGTTCTTTCCGTTGTAGCTCCCTGTAGCTTTACGACGCCAGGGTCAGGCCACCTAGAGTGTGCATGGCAAGGGTGTGGGGAGCCTGCTTTGTGTCCCAGCCACCTGGAGCGATCCTTAGCCGCAGTCCTGCTGGCCCACTGAGTGCTGTGATGAAGAGGAATTTGAATCCTCACTCTGCCACTTCCTGGTGGTGTGAACTCTGTGTTGGGCAGTGAATTAACTTCTCAGAGCTTCCAGTTTCCTCATCTATAAAGTGAGGGCAGTAAAAACATGGATCCTATGGCTATGGGGAAACTAAATGTGATAACTTAGCACAATGCCTAGCTTATAGTAAATGCTCAGTAAATCTTAGCTCTTCTGACTGTTATTTCCCAAGGCTATGCAGAGAGCAAAGAGTACCTAGAGTTTGAGGGAGCCCTGAGCTGATGCTGGCACCAGCTAACAGAAGACCTACAGCAGCTGCATTCAGGACATAGCCAGTTGGTGCTAAAACAACTTACGTATGATTTGCAAATGAAAACTGAGGACCTTCCTTCCGCTGACTCCATGTACCATCACCCGGACCACCCCCGTAATGGGTCCTAGCCGCCCCATCCTTCAGGAGTCTGGCTGAGCTTCTGCACCTCAAAGGAGGCAGTGTAGCAGCTAGGACATGAGCTTTGAAATCGGCATGGTTGGGTTCATATCCCAGCTCTGCCACTTGCTCACAAGAGGGCCAGGGCAGGTGAATTAACCTCCCCAAATGTAAGGTTTCCTTTTCTGCAAAATAAGAATGATATAGGACTGAGAGTGCCTGGGGTAAAGGGGAGGATAGAATGAGACAACACAGGTGTAAAGGCACAGGCCTGGAATAGGGTGCGTGCTCGGCAGATGTAGCCCATGGTCTTTAAGGGAGGGAAATCTCAACCTTCTGGTGCTGAGCTGCCCGTGTGCACTGCAGGTACATCGAGAAGTCGGCGGAAGAGCTGGATGAGGAAGTAGAGTATGACATGGATGAGGAGGACTACATCTGGCTGGATATCATGAACGAGCGGCGGAAGACGGAGGGTGTGAGTCCCATTCCGCAGGAAATCTTTGAGTACCTAATGGACCGGCTGGAGAAAGAGTCCTACTTTGAGAGCCACAATAAAGGCGACCCCAATGCGCTAGTGGATGAGGATGCTGTGTGCTGTATCTGCAATGATGGTGAGTGCCAGAACAGCAATGTCATCCTCTTCTGTGACATGTGCAACCTGGCTGTGCACCAGGAGTGCTACGGTGTCCCCTACATCCCTGAAGGCCAGTGGCTGTGCCGCCGCTGCCTACAGTCACCCTCCCGTGCTGTGGACTGCGCCCTGTGCCCCAACAAGGGTGGTGCCTTCAAGCAGACAGATGATGGGCGCTGGGCCCATGTGGTGTGTGCCCTCTGGATCCCTGAGGTCTGCTTCGCCAACACGGTCTTCCTGGAGCCTATCGACAGCATCGAGCATATCCCGCCAGCTCGCTGGAAGCTGACCTGCTACATTTGCAAACAGCGGGGCTCAGGGGCCTGCATCCAGTGCCACAAGGCCAACTGCTACACAGCCTTCCATGTGACATGTGCCCAGCAGGCCGGCCTTTACATGAAGATGGAGCCTGTGCGGGAGACGGGTGCCAATGGCACCTCCTTCAGCGTCCGCAAGACTGCCTACTGCGACATCCATACACCTCCAGGTTCAGCACGCCGCCTGCCTGCCCTGTCCCACAGCGAGGGGGAGGAGGAGGAGGAGGAGGAAGAGGAGGAGGGTAAGAGCTGGAGTTCAGAGAAGGTCAAGAAGGCCAAGGCCAAGTCCCGGATCAAGATGAAGAAGGCGCGGAAGATCTTGGCAGAGAAACGGGCAGCAGCACCTGTGGTGTCTGTGCCCTGCATCCCACCACACAGGTATGAGGGGAGCAGGGGGACAGGCTGTTGAGGGAAGAAGCCCTGTTGGAGACTGACAGCCCCCTGAGTGGAGTGACAGGGTTGGGGTATCTTCTTACTATCAGGAGCTACATAGAAGTTTTGGGGGTTTTGTTTTTGTTTTTGTTTTTGTTTTTTTTTTGTTTTTTTTTTTTTTTTTTGCAGTACGCGGGCCTCTCACTGTTGTGGCCACTCCCACTGCAGAGCACAGGCTCCGGACGCGCAGGCCCAGCGGCCATGGCTCACGGGCCCAGCCGCTCCGCGGCATGTGGGATCTTCCCAGACCGGGGCACGAACCCGTATCCCCTGCATCGGCAGGCGGACTCTCAACCACTGCGCCACCAGGGAAGCCCATGTTTTTGTTTTTTTTAAATATCAAAAGAGATGAGCTCTAGCAGTTCACCTGGCTTTTACATTATGAACCAGAAACTTCAGCTTTTATCTGGCAGACCTAACATGTGTTTTAAACTGCCTTCCATTTTGATGAGGTGGTTTAAGTTAGGAAGAAAGAGGATGGAATAGCTACCAGCCACAGTGGAAGAAATGGTCTGACTCTGAAGGGAGAATGGAATGAAGAAGGGGGAAGGATACGCTCAAGGAATTGTGACATGGTTACTGCCACAGATAAGTCCAAATGAGGGCTGCAGTCATCAGTTATTTTTTACTCTCTCTCGTGCTATCTAGTCGATTTCCTATAGTTTACTGCTGTACAATAGTACTTCATCTTAAAACCTTCCCAGGCTCAGTCTGAGTTGAGTATCCCAGGGTCAAATAGTACTCTGGGCTGCAGTGACAAGAGCAGTCTTAGGGGCCAGGCTCCCTGACCCACTGGTGAACAGGATTATGGATCTGGCTTAGAGCTGGGAGCTTGGCTTCCTGTCTGCTGAGTTGCCATTGACAGCTCTCTTTGCTCTTCTTTGCCTTAGCCCAGTGTCATAGGCCTTTTTTTTTTTTTTTTTTTTTTGCGGTACGCGGGCCTCTCACTGCTGTGGCCTCTCCCGTTGCGGAGCACAGGCTCCGGACGCGCAGGCTCAGCAGCCACGGCTCACGGGCCCAGCCGCTCCTCAGCATGTGGGATCTTCCCGGACTGGGGCACGAACC
Organism: Hyperoodon ampullatus; assembly: GCF_949752795.1. Taxonomy (NCBI): domain Eukaryota; kingdom Metazoa; phylum Chordata; class Mammalia; order Artiodactyla; family Ziphiidae; genus Hyperoodon; species Hyperoodon ampullatus. Next base: position 7,899,349 of record NC_136923.1, on the reverse strand, counting down.
CGTGTCCCCTGCATCGGCAGGTGGACTCTCAACCACTGCGCCACCAGGGAAGCCCCATAGGCCTTTTTGACAATAGATTTATTCCCTATTTAGCCCCACTCAGAAGCTCTCATCAGCCAGAGACCACTGTTCTGCTTAAGAAAATCGGGGCCCAAGAGGTTTTTCTCTTTGCTCTCCTGCTTCCCAGGCTCAGTAAGATCACTAACCGCCTGACCATCCAAAGGAAGAGCCAGTTCATGCAGAGGCTGCACAGCTACTGGACGCTAAAGAGGCAGTCACGGAATGGGGTCCCACTGCTGCGTCGCCTGCAGACACACCTGCAGTCTCAGAGGAACTGTGACCAAGTTGGGGTACTGTGTCAGATTCCCTGTGGGCTCTAGGAACTAGTGCCAGGGGGACGAGGACAGAGATTTTTTTTTGGCCATACCACCCGGCATGTGGGATCTTAGTTCCCCGACCAGGGATCGAACCTGCACCCCCTGCCTTGGAAGCGCAGAGTCTTAACCACTGGGCCGCCAGGGAAGTCCCCAAGGACAGAGATTTGTGACTGTAGTTTCCAGTGTCTGAGGGCTTGGGCTGTTTCCTCCTTTAAACTAGGCCTCAAAGCAAGCTCAGGATGAAATCCTTACAGATTTTTTTTTTTTTTTTTTTGCGGTACACGGGCCTCTCACTGTTGTGGCCTCTCCCGTTGTGGAGCACAGGCTCCAGATCGGCAGGCTCAGCGGCCATGGCTCACGGGCCCAGCCGCTCCGCGGCATGTGGGATCTTCCCGGACCGGGGCACGAACCCACGTCCCCTGCATCGGCAGGCAGACTCTCAACCACTGCGCCACCAAGGAAGCCCCATTACAGATTATTTTTAATGCATTTTTCCTATGTGTTCATCTGTTCGTTCACAGCAAGCATATACTCAGCACTGACTCTGTGTTGGGCCTAGGGGACACGTGGGTTGAGCAGCTTCCACTTCAGTTAGTTAGTGAGCCTACCAGTAAATCACTGCTCCCTCCTTTGGCTTTACCTGCCCTTGACCCAAGTTTCCTGGGCTCTCGTCTCCTCTGGCTCTCTCATCATTTCCTGATCCCTTTTTTGCCTCTTCAGAGAGATTCTGAGGACAAAAACTGGGCCCTCAAAGAACAGCTCAAGTCCTGGCAGCGGCTTCGGCATGACCTGGAGCGAGCCCGGCTGCTGGTGGAGCTGATCCGCAAGCGGGAGAAACTCAAAAGGGAGACGGTGAGTGCTCCTGGGCCAACTCTTTTTTACAGTAGAGAAAACAGACCCAGGGAAACAGAAAACACGGACAAGTATGTGTCACCTGTCCAGGAAGCAACAGGGCTGATGTGGGAGTCAGGTCTCCTGAGCTCAGTTTGCTCTCAGGCCCACCGGAAGCAGAATGTCACAGGAGAGTATGAACGGAATCCTAAATTATTTGATGCAGGTAGCTGGTGCTGGGAGCTCAAGGAAGGGAAAGTCCAGAGGAGTCAAGTACACCGAGCTGTGTGGGGTGGGAAGGAAGGCGAGTTCCCATACCAGCTACAACCATCTCCTCAGACCTCTCTGCCAAGGGACTGGCCTAGGCCTGGCTGACTGGGCCTTTATGTGTGTCAGATCAAGGTCCAGCAGATTGCCATGGAGATGCAGCTGACCCCTTTCCTCATCCTCCTCCGAAAAACCCTGGAGCAGCTCCAAGAGAAGGACACAGGCAACATCTTCAGCGAGCCGGTCCCTCTGTCTGAGGTAACCGAATTGGACGAAGTAAGAATCCCTTCCCCTCACTCCACCTTCTTTCTGTTCCTCTCCCAGATGGACCCCCGCTGCAGGTCTGGGCCAGGGACTAGGAGGGGACCTTGAAGAGAGGGGCTGGTGGCTCTGGGGCTCCAGGATGAACTGGAGCCACATGCATCACCTGGACTCTGTCTTGTCCCTGTCATATCCCAAGGGCCCAGAATGGGAGGCAATCTGCACTCCTTCCCCAGAGGCAGGGACTGAGTCTGCCAAATGAATTATCCCAGGGCAGGAAGACACTTTCCGGGTGCTGAACCCTAGAACGGAGAATTTAGAAGGCTCAGCACCTAAAGGACCATCTCTGAAGCCCTAGGTCCTGACTGGCAGACTCTTCTCTCTAAAAGGTATAAAATGAGAGGCCTGAGGCAGCAGCCTCCTTATAAGTCTTAATGATAAGTAAAAAGAGCTATAGGAATGCAAGGTGGTGTTATTTCCAGAGGATTCCCCTAGTCATTTTCTTACTAAAGCCTCATATGGCTCTAGGAGGTAGATTTGGCTGTAATTTCATTACTGTTTTCTAGGTGAGGAAAAGAAGGCCCAGTGAGGTTAAGAGGCTTGCCAAGGTCACACAGCTTGTGACTAGTAAAGTCAAGACTAGAATCCGGCTTTCTTTTCCCCTGTGCTGTATGCCTGCCTCTAACTGTGGTGGGAGGAGGTCGCTGGATGCATTTCAAGGGAGGTTGTTAGGAACAGGGGCTCAGGGGGAATGCGGAACGTATCTCCACTTAGCTACACCTACCGTGTTCTCCCAGGTACCTGACTACCTAGACCACATCAAAAAGCCTATGGACTTTTTCACCATGAAGCAGAACTTGGAGGCTTACCGCTACCTGAACTTTGATGATTTTGAGGAGGACTTCAACCTCATCGTCAGCAACTGCCTCAAGTATAATGCCAAGGATACCATCTTCTACCGGGCAGCAGTGCGGCTCCGTGAGCAGGGTGTTACTGTGCTCCGCCAGGCCCGGCGCCAGGCAGAAAAAATGGGCATTGACTTTGAGACGGGCATGCATATCCCCCACAGCCTGGCTGGAGACGAGGCCTCACACCACACCGAAGATGGTGGGTGATTAAGTCACACCTCCACATAGAGGCCAATGCCAGGGATGAACAGCTTTCCAAAGTCCCCTCCTGGGAGCAGGCAGTGTAGGCAGGAAGCAGCTAGGCTGAGCAGTGGCAGGCTATCCCCAGGAATGCTCTCTAAGAAGCCAGATTGGGTGAATGGATAGCAATCCCTGCCATTCCACATCTCGGTGCTACTGTTTTACAGCTGTTCCTGGTGAGAAGCAGAGGGGGAGAAGAGTGGGTTTCTTGTTGCCTGCCCAGGTTCACGGGGCCCAGAGGACTGCCCTGAGTCTGACCCTTTCCTCCCTGTTCCCACCCCTGGCAGCAGAGGAAGAGCGGCTGGTCCTGCTGGAGAACCAGAAGCACTTGCCAGTGGAAGAGCAGCTGAAGCTGTTGCTCGAGCGGCTGGATGAGGTGAATGCCAGTAAGCAGAGCGTGGGCCGCTCACGGCGTGCAAAGATGATCAAGAAAGAGATGACGGCACTGCGGCGCAAGCTTGCCAACCAGCGGGAAACTGGACGGGATGGGCCTGAGCGGCATGGCCCCTCCAGCCGGGGCAGCCTGACACCCCACCCGGCAGCCTGTGACAAGGACGGGCAGACAGACAGTGCCGCCGAGGAGAGCAGCAGCCAGGAGACAAGCAAAGGTCTGAACCCCGCAGCATGGTGGACCCCGAGGCCAGCCAGACTTTGACTCTGCAGCACACACTCAATGCCTGCCATAACCCAGGCAGAGGTCCCTCATGCACAGCCAGCTGCACTTTCTCCCTCATTCCCCAGTCAAGGGCCTCTTAGCTGCCTCTCTGGCTATTTGTATAAGAGACAATGTTCCCAACTCCATGCCCCCCAAGTTATCTCCCCTACTCTAGCTGGAGTTATGGTCCTATATACCCAGGGCCTACCCTGGACGTATGCCCTTCCCACATCAGGCCCCTCACCGACTCTCCTTCTCTCTTTCTCTGCTCCAGGCCTGGGTCCCAACATGTCCTCAACCCCCGCACATGAGGTGGGCAGGAGAACCTCAGTTCTGTTCTCCAAAAAGAACCCGAAGACAGCTGGACCGCCCAAGAGGCCGGGCCGGCCCCCCAAAAACCGGGAGAGCCAGATGACCCCCAGCCACGGAGGCAGTCCTGTGGGGCCCCCCCAGCTCCCCATCATGGGCTCCCTGCGTCAGCGCAAGCGGGGTAGGAGCCCTCGGCCCAGTTCGAGTTCAGACAGCGACAGTGATAAATCCACAGAAGACCCCCCAATGGGTGAGCGTCACCATCACCCGGCCCCCCAGTAGAGTGAGCAAAGCTGCCATCCTTCCCAATATAACTCCCACCTACCCCTTCATTTGCCCATAATATATCAGAGCTAGAAGGGCCCTTAGGAATCCTTTAATTCAATTCCCTCATTTTACAGACGGGGAACTGAAGCCCAGAGATGCTGACCCAGCTAGATTCCCATCCAGGGCCCACCCCCGCCCAACCCCGCACTCCATTGTATCACTTCGCCTTTTCTCTTCTTATCCTCCTTGGGGAATCTCCTTTAAGCCATTTGTGTCCTAAGGCCAGTAACTGCCAAGGGAAGTACAAGGGGTGGGGCAGAGCTGTGGCCAACTGTGGTGGACACTGCCCAGAGCTAGCTCTGCTGGCCAAGGTTGGAGGAATTTTCCAGCACAGAAGTGAAAGCCAAGCTCTAAGTCCCACTTACCCCCAGTAGATCTCTGATCTACATCTTCCTGACTGATTCCTTCCCTTCCCCCCTCCCTCCAACCAAGACTTAGCAGCCAACGGCTTCAGCGGTGGAAACCAGCCAGTAAAGAAGAGTTTCTTGGTATATCGTAATGACTGCAGCCTTCCTCGGAGCAGCTCGGACTCTGAGTCCAGCAGCAGTAGCAGCAGCAGCGCTGCCTCAGACCGGACCAGGTACCAGTCCTCCGGATCAAGACCCACCTCCGGGATGGCCTTCCAGATTTCCCTATGGGGAGTGGGGTGGCAGCCATCTTAGCCTAGATTAAGATGGCTCAAACCAAAGGTTCTCTGCAAAATAAATGGAATAGATGAGACTGTCACCATAATGAAACAGAGGGGCCCACCCTGTGTTAAGCTGATGGTTCAGAACAGTGGGCATAAACTGGTTCCTTGTGGGCTGGATTTGGCCTGCAGACATTTTGTTTGGCCAGCATAGTATTAAAAAAAAAAAAAAAAGATTCGGAAATGCCATATAAAATTCCCAGTTTCTATAGTCTCTTTAAAAGCCAGACTGGCGGGCTTCCCTGGTGGCGCAGTGGTTGAGAGTCCGCCTGCCGATGCAGGGGATACGGGTTCGTGCCCCGGTCCGGGAAGATCCCACGTGCCGTGGAGCGGCTGGGGCCGTGAGCCATGGCCGCTGAGCCTGCGCGTCCGGAGCCTGTGCTCCGCAACGGGAGAGGCCACAGCAGTGAGAGGCCCGCGTACCGCAAAAAAAAAAAAAATCAGACTGGCAATTCTGGCCACTGTTGACTTAAGACGGGCGCATGCATTCATTGCTACTGCTATATCCAGCCCACTTCAGTCAGACCACCCCCAAGTCCCTGAGGGCATTTGAGTTTGAAATTCTTCAAGTAGCGTCTGCTTTCCAAACATCTTAGACCCTAGGGGCTTAAAGAAGGGAGGATACCCACCATGCCATTCCCCACTCTTCCCCTCCTTTGAGTTGAGCTTCCCTTTTGTCCACAGCACAACGCCTTCAAAACAAGGCCGGGGCAAGCCCTCCTTCTCTCGGGGCACGTTCCCAGAGGACAGCAGTGAAGATACCTCAGGCACTGAGAACGAGGCCTACTCCGTGGGCACTGGCCGCGGCGTGGGCCACAGCAGTAAGTACGCCCGCCCAAAGCCAGGGGTTCTGGGGGCCCAGTGTCAGGGCCTTGCCAGACCCCGGACTGCTGACCCTTCCCCTCTCCCCCATTCCTGTGAAGTGGTAAGGAAGAGTCTGGGCCGGGGAGCTGGCTGGCTGTCAGAGGATGAGGACTCCCCGCTGGATGCTCTGGACCTGGTGTGGGCCAAATGCCGAGGGTATCCATCATACCCAGCTCTGGTAGGCTTCCACTTTTCTTGTCATATTCCTTGTCTTCCAACCCCAGAACACAGACTCAAAAGTAGCAGACTTTTCCTCCTCTGCTGAGCTGCAGAGCACAGGAAGGAGTCTTTGGCAGATAGACACTTAGAGTTCCCTGGTTAGTTTCTCCATCTCTCCCTTTTTCTTCCCTTTGCCCCTTGGGCTCTGAAATACTTCAGCATGGGAAGAAGCCACAGGTCAGCACTGCAGCCCTAGGAGTGTGATAACCTTTTTCTGTTCCCACTTCAGATGTAGTCTCCAAATTCTTGGATAGGGTAAGCCTTGGGAAGGAAGAGACTGAACTAAACCAAGGTCTTATTACACCCTTAGATCATTGATCCAAAGATGCCCCGGGAAGGTATGTTCCACCATGGGGTTCCCATCCCTGTGCCCCCACTGGAGGTGCTGAAACTTGGGGAACAGATGACCCAGGAAGCCCGAGAGCATCTCTACCTCGTCCTCTTCTTTGACAACAAGCGAACCTGGTAAGGGAGGAGAGGAGCATTTGATGTGACTCATAGCCACAGATGCAACCCTCGGTATCGGGGCCGGCTGCCAGGGAACGCCAGCAACAGACAGCCTGAGCTGTCATAAATCAGTGAGGGAGGGACTTAGATCTTTGAGCAAAAGGGTTGTGTTGACCAAGAGTCTGAGAGACTGAGCGGGCAGCAGCTGACAGACAGCTGTAGCTAGAAATCAAAGGACCGTGAGTGACTGTGACAAATGTGGGGGTGGCTCCCCACCCAGACTAAGGTGGCTTCTAGACTTAACTTTTCCCACCTCTGCCTCCATGGTGACAAGATGGGGATAAAGCAGGCATAATCATTCAGGTTCTGAATCCCTGTTCCGTCACACGTGTAGTCTCTGGTTGTGAATTGTCTGCAGAGGATGTTTAATGTTAGTTAAGTCTGCCTGGAGCCCACTGGACATGGTACCTATTTCAGGATAGGCCAAGGCTCCTTTTGGTGCCCATAAATACCCTATGATTACCCCGTTGTGACCGATGACTGGGCTGTTTTCATCACTAGCCTGTGAGCGGTTTCTGGAGAGCAGGGACTGCATCTCTTGGTTTCTTTAATTCCCACCAGAGCCTGGCCCAGAGTGGGGCACTCAGGAGGAGTTTTTGAAGGAATGAACAAGTGAGGAAGGCTGGTGCCTGTTGCTTCCCCAGAGATAAGAGATGACTTACTCGATTCTCACCTCGTCCTACAGGCAGTGGCTGCCCAGGACTAAGCTGGTTCCTCTGGGTGTGAACCAGGACCTTGACAAGGAGAAGATGCTGGAGGGCCGGAAATCCAACATCCGCAAGTCAGTACAGATTGCCTACCACAGGGCTCTGCAGCACCGCAGCAAGGTGCAGGGCGAGCAGAGCAGTGAGACCAGCGATAGTGACTGATACTGTCCAGCACAACCCAGCCTACAGTGCCCTGCCGCCTCTCTCCTCCCCTTTGCTCACGGTCCTGGAGTGGCACCGGCCTCTGCACTGACTCATTCCTGGTCTTGGGGCCAGTCTCAGGGGAAGCTGGGTGGGGGAGGTCCCTCCCGCCCTGAGTGCAGCTGGACTGTACAGAACACTCCAAGGGCCCACGAGGGCCCTGCGCAACGAGAGGGGAGGTCCCGCAGGCCAGACAGCTCCAGAGACCTCATGGCATTGCAGCGCAAGTTGGTGGGCCAAGGTCAGGACGCTGCGTAAAACAGGCCATCCAACCACCTCTGCCTCCTCGTGCCAGGAGAACCCCTAACTGCCTAGTGGCCTGAGGCCCCTGAGGTGGTGAGGTGAGCTGGCATCTGCACAGCCTAGCAGTGAGGTTGATGTCTGTCCAGCCCGGAAGAGGGGCACTAGGTGACCCCCCTCCCCTGCTGTTGTAGATACTGTAAATAGTGGAGAATTTAAATTATTCTCATTTGTAACTGCGTTTCCGGGTCGCGCCAGAGTCATTTGGTACTAAAAAAAGACGGGGGCCTGTCCCCACGTCCCTCCTTCCCATAGATTCCCCCACCTTTCAAACTGGTTTGTATTTATTTCAAAGGAAGAAAATATATTGGTTCTTAGAAAATAAATGGTCTGTTTGGAATTCTTGGTTCTTGCCTTCTGCCAGGGCAAAAGTAAGGCTGTGTTCCTCGGGGATGGTGAATAATTGGGCCCAAGTGGTTGCTGGCTGCTGTGCCTGCTGCACTTGTCAGACAACAGCAAAGATAATATTGGGTTGGCCGAAAAGTTCATTCGTGTTTTTCTGTAACATCTTACGGAAAAACCCAAACGAACTTTTTGGCTAACCCAGTATGACAGCTCCCGTTCCCCATGTCCTTCACTGAGCGGTAGACCCTGTGCTGAAGCACTTTTAGATACACAGTTTTGTATAATCCTTGCAATAACTACGGGGAAAGCTAATGACAGGGTAGTTATCTCCACAAAGACACCAAGGTTTAGACAAATTAAGTAACTTTCCCAAGTTCCCACAACTAGGAAGTCGCAGAGCTAGCATTTAACAAGAGCCTGCCTCCCAAGCTGGCTCTTCAACCAGTATGCCGAACGGCTGGAAGGGAAGAGTCTAGCGGCCATTCCTTCGTGAACGGCAGATGCTTCGAGTCCTTTGCCAGTTGGATGGTCCGGGTGCTGCTTCAGAGTCACTATAGCTGTGTGACCCTTCTTCCCCTGTTTAGCTGGGGACTGAGCAGGAATGCAGAGGGACTCTTCATTCCCCACCTTGACACCTTCTCTTACAATTTAAACATTTACTGGAGGAATGCCCTCTAAGCACCAGGCACCTGTGGGCTGTCGTGCCTGCAGAGGAGACACGCACAGGAAGCAGCTGCCCCAGGGCCTTGTGGCTCCTGAAGCCCGGAACTGAGACGCTGCCAGGCTCACAGCCCCCGCTGCTAGGAACTGTGGCAAGAGGGACACAGATAAAGCAGCTGCCAGTCTGTCCCTTAAGGAATCTGAAGGCTAATGGCTCAGATACAGTAACCAAGAATCACCGCCCGGAGGCAGTGCTTGTGTCCCTGCGTTTTGTGTCCTTCTCCGGAAGGTAAGAAGTTACATGATACATCTCTGCTGGGCCAGGTAGCCGACCCTGGCACCGGGGCTGCCCGGGGGCCACACACTTGGTGGTCCTGTGGCCTCTCTGGGCCCCGTTGGGCAGGGCTGAGGGAGTGCTGTGGAGGAAGGCCCTAGACGGAGGGAGCAGCTGTGGCAGCCAGCGGGCAGCGCCCGGCGGGACAGTCCGAGGAGGCAGGCCTCTGACGAGGAAGTCCGTGAGGAGGCCTAAGCCTACAGCGTCGAGGCTCAGGGACAAGCCCTTGGAGGGTAGCGGTTCCAGAATCCTCGGGAGCCAGACGCCGTGGAGACACCTCAGGGGCTCGGCGGGCCCGGAGCTGCGTTCCGGCGCGATTCTCAGTGACGGGGTGGTTCAGGGGAGGTCGACTGAGGAGGGCGAGGATCGGCGAGGATCAGCCCGGAGAGGCTCGGTGAGAAAGGCTAAGGACGGCGAGGGATAGGCCTTGGTTCTGTGGGCGGGCAGACCCTGAGGAATCCCAGGGCTCTGAGAAGATCAGGCAGTGAGGACTGGGGCCTGAGGTCGCACAGTGCGCCCGGACCCTGGGGAGAGGGGATGGGACACACTGGCGTGCCGAGTGCAGCCGAGCCCACAGAGGAAAGCCCAAGGGCGGGCCGCTAGCCCAGCGCGCGCCAACCACGGCGGCGCCACGGAAAGGCCCGCCCACCCGCCGCCACGCCCGATTCTCATTGGCGACTCTTAACTCTCCGTGGATTGGCTACCTCTGGATCCAATTAGCCGGGCTTGAACCGTACTTCCGGTGAGAGAGGTCGGACCCCGAAGAAAGCTGAAGAGAGCGCTTGCGCGCGCTTCCCAAAGTCGCGGCAGCTCTTTGGGACAGTGGGGACAGTGGTGCGCGCCCGGAGGCTGTGGAGGGCGGGGGAGGATACGTAAGGAGGAAGGACGGGAGTGTCGGGACAGAGTGGGAGGGACGGAGCGTTGGTGGACCGCAAGGAGTGGGGCCTGTGGGGAGTGGAGAAATTAAATAAAACTGGGCGGGCCTTAAATAATCAAATTAAGAGGTTAGGATTTGGTGGGCGAGGCCTAAAGGGGCGTGACCTTTGGGGCGGGGTCTCTGCGGAGCGTAGAGCTGCTTTGAGTGGGCGGGGGCATCATGGGGCGGAGCCTGACGTGGAAATGTTAGCCGGCTCCCTTCTGCAGCGTAGCATGAGACATCGCACTCTAGCCTCCGTCCCGGCCCTGTGGGCCTCCATCCCCTGTCCACGCTCTGAGCTGCGCCTGGACCTAGTTCTGGCTTCTGGACAGTCATTCCGGTGAGTGACCCTGGCTCCTGGCTCCTCGGCACGGCAGATCCTGGGGTGCATTGGGGGTGATGGAAGAAACTTCATAGTACAAAAGAGGAGACCGAGGCATGGGTGGTGACCCTGTTACCTGCTTTATAAAGTGGAGGTGAGGTAATAAGCCTGCGCAGTGTTGTTGCGAGGATTACATGATATAATTGATGTAAAAGAAGGCACTTTTACTTTGCAATTTGAAAGTCAGTTTTGTATATGGAGCAGTTATAAGATGGGAGGGCCCCAAAGGGTGCAGGAAGGGAAACTGAGTGCTAGGGCTGCCCTGTGCCTGGGGGTCAGGTGGAGGGAGCAAAGCCCTGCGCACTGGAGTGGCGTGCTGGCCGACCAGGTATGGACATTGACCCAGACTGAGGAGCATCTTTACTGCACTGTGTACCGAGGGGATAAGGGCCGGGTTGGCAGGCCCACACTGGAAGAGCTAAAGGCCGTGCGACAGTACTTCCAGCTGGATGTCAGCCTTGCTCAGCTGTATCACCACTGGAGTTCTGTGGACCCCCACTTTCAAGAGGTGGCTCAGAAATTCCAAGGTGAGTACAGAGCCTGAGGCAGGGGTTGGGGTGCTTGTGATTTGGTTAAGTTACTCAGTTTCACCATCTGTAAAATGGGGACTATATCCACCTCATGGGATTTTATGAGGATTAAAGAAACTAAGACATGTAAAGTGCTTAGAATAGTGCCTGACACATAGTAATTGTTATTACTGTTATTATTGTCCTGCTGACCACCATAGTGGAGCGACAAGGATATTGAGCCAAATCCTGGCTGTGTGATCTGGGGCTGGTGACATCATTCATTCTGTACATGTTTACAGAGCATCAGCTGTGCGACTGGGGATACCACAGTGAACAAAACAGAAACAAATCCCCGCCCTCATAGTGCTTACATTGTGGCTTCTTCATCTGTGGAATGGGATGATAACCCAGACCTCACAAGATGCTATGAGGAATGAGAGCTCTGGTGTTGCTTTCTCTAACAGTGCTGTCCCTCATTCCCCTGGGATACCCTGGTGCCTTGGTACCTAGAATCTGACGGTGAGAAGAGGCCACTCCCAATAACAGGTGATTTCCGGTCCCCCTGCCTTTCTGGTCCCCAGGTGTGCGACTCCTGCAACAGGACCCCATCGAGTGTCTCTTCTCCTTCATCTGTTCCTCCAACAACAACATTGCCCGCATCACTGGCATGGTGGAGCGGCTCTGCCAGACCTTCGGACCTCGGCTCCTCCAGCTTGATGATGTCACCTACCATGGCTTCCCCAGCTTGCAGGCCCTGGCTGGTGAGTAGGTGGGTCCTTGCCTCCGGGCCTTCCAGCAGCTTTCAGGGTCTGTTCAGTTCTCCCCTGGTACCCTTCTCCCATCTCAAAGCTTCCTGCCTTTCTAAATACTGCCCTCATCCAGAACCACCCTGCCTGGTCTGATCAGCCCCGGTTACACCTCATCTTCCTTATCTGTCCCTGAAATGTCAGCACCTCACTAGTCTGGGCTTTTTGCCCCATGGGTTCAATGGCTCATCAGAAGACATCTGTATACAGTGTACAGTAATTTGGGCTTAAGAGCACGCATTCTAGAGACAGCCTGCCTGGGTCAGAATCTCAGCTCTGGCACGTGACTTCTACGTATATGACCTTGAGCACATTATTTAGCCTCTGTGTGCCTCAGTTTTTTAATCCATTGAATGGGATAAGAATAGCACTTACCTATCAGAGTTGTCATGAGGGTTGAGTAAAGGAATACACATACTGCACCTAGCACAGTCTTTGGTTTATGGGACGTAAACAGAAAATTCAATTTGTTATCTCTGCAATGAATCCAACAATTCTGCAACCAGAAACACATGTGTTCTTCATGGCAGCCCTGTGAGGCAAGTATTTTACAGAGGCAAGTATATCAGTTGGCAGATGTGAGAACCAAGCTAGAGAAAGTGCTTGGTGACTGCATAGCAAGGAGACAGCCCCCTCTGAAGAAAACAATGTTTTAGGTGCTTAGAAACCCAATCTTGGGTCTTAGCTCCCAGCTTAGTAGTCATAAGACCTCAAGAAATTCGTTCACCTCTCCAAGCTTCTCTTAACTTGTTTGTGGAATGGGAATAACAATCTCTATCCAGAAGGGTTTGAGGGATGGATAAAGCAATCATGAGGTAGGTAGTGTAATGGGTTAAGAGCACAGGCTTGGTGTCCCAGACCTCAGTGCAAGGTCCCATCTCTACCATGTCCTTTCTTGAGCAAGTTACTTAACCTCTTCTAAGCCTTCATTTTCTCCATCCATAAAGTGGGTAGAACAATAATATTGTCATCAGGGTCCTTGAGAAAAGTAAGCATGATAATGTACCTAAAGCACTTTGCCAATGCATGATACCCAGCACTTGAAAATAGAAGCTGTTGCTGTTATTATGACTTTTATTTTAGATCATGAATGTGAACGCCCTTTGGAAAGGTTAAGGAACTTAACTGGGGAGTTCCTCCAGGGCAGCAAGTCCTTCTCAGTCCCTGCTGCAGTGCACAGCACATAGTCAGTGCTCAGAGAACATTTGTGGAGGGGCAGAACCCAGGCCTTAACCCTTTCCTTTGTACATGCAGGTGTCCTGGGGTCTCCCAGAGGGTGGCAAGTTAGGAGAGGGGTGCTTAGGGAAAGCATTCCTGTGGGGTGCAGGGCTCACACACTAGCCTGATGACAGGAAGGATGTGATAATGCCTGACCCCTGATCCCCTCCCCACCACCCCACAGGGCCACAGGTGGAGGCTCAGCTCAGGAAGTTGGGCCTGGGGTATCGTGCCCGCTATGTGAGTGCCAGTGCCCGAGCCATCCTGGAAGAACGGGGTGGACTTCCCTGGCTGCAGCAGCTGCGCAAGGCCCCCTACGAGGAGGCCCATAAGGCCCTCTGCACCCTGCCTGGGGTAGGCACCAAGGTAAGGCCCCAGGGGGGTAGGAGCTGCCCTCACCACCCATGCAGAGATTAGCGGAGGAGGAGAGAAAGCAGGCCTGAGAGTTGGGTGCTTGGATGCGGGCTTCTCTTCTGGAGGCAGAGTGGGAAGGAGAAAGGATACCAGCAGATGTTTTAGAGAAATACAGAATGCAGAAAGTGTATAAAAGACATTGCTCTTTGAATGCATTTTTAGAAAAACCATTTGTTCAGGTACATATATACACTGCTATATGCAGAAGTTTCCAGAAGGAATCACAGGGAACTTAATAGTGGTTACCTTTGGGAAGACAAATGAAAAGATGTTTCCACTTTTCATTTTGTTCTTCTCTTAAAATTATATGTACTTATAGAACTTCTTGTTTAATATCAACAGTGTTAGCTATCAGAAAGATGTTTGGGAATTTGGCATTTATTCTTTTCTTTTTTATATTTCTCTGTACTTTAAAAATGAACTTTTGTTTAAAGAACTCTTTAATGGGCTCTGAACTCCAGCCTAACATTAAATATTGGTTCTGCGTCTGCCTAGCTGTGTAACTTTGGCCAAGTCATTTCACCTTTCAGAACCTCAGTTTTCTTGTCTGCGAAACAAGACGAGGGGCTTCCCTGGTGGCGCAGTGGTTTAGAATCCGCCTGCCAATACAGGAGGCACGGGTTCGAGCCCTGGTCCGGGAGGATCCTACATGCTACGGAGCAACTAAGCCCTGGGGCCACAGCTGCTGAGCTTACGCTCTGGATCCCGCGAGGCACAACTGCTGAGCCCGCATGCCACAACTACTGAAGCCCGTGCACCTAGAGCCCGTGGTTCACAACAAGAGAAGCCACAGCAATAAGCCTGTGTGCCACAACGAGGAGGGGCCCCCACTCACCGCAACTAGAGAAAAGCCTGTGTGAAGCAACGAAGACCCAACGCAGCCAAAAATAAATAAATAAATTTATTTAAAAAAAAGAGAACCTGACACACATAAGATGTTCACCCAGTAGCACTCCCATCATGGCTCTTTTTTATTTTTATTTATATATATATATATATATATTTTTTTTTTTTTTTTTTTTTGCAGTACGTGGGCCTCTCCCGCTGCAGAGCACAGGCTCCAGATGTGCAGGCTCAGTGGCCATGGCTCACGGGCCCAGCCACTCCGCGGCATGTGGGATCTTCCCGGACCGGGGCACGAACCCGTGCCCCCTACATCAGCAGGCGGACTCTCAACCACTGCGCCACCAGGGAAGCCCTATATTTTTTTTTTAAAGAATTTCTTAATACCAGGAGCTATTTCTTTTTTAAATTAATTAATTAATTTATTTTTGGCTGCATTGGGTCCACGCAGGCTTTCTCTAGTTGCGGTGAGCAGGGGCTCCTCTTCATTGCAATACGTGGGCTTCTCAATTGCAGTGGCTTCTCTTGTTGTGGAGCACAGGCTGTAGGTGCATGGGCTCAGTAGTTGTGGCTCGCGGGCTCTAGAGCGCAGGCTCAGTAGCTGTGGCGCACGGGCTTAGTTGCTCCGCGGCATGTGGGATCTTCCTGGACCAGGTCTTGAACGCATGTCCCCTGCATTGGCAGGCGGATTCTTAACCACTGTGCTACAAGGGAAGTCCACACAGCTGTTTTTTAAATTATTAATAGAATGTACAATCATAGTAAACTCAGAGTGGGGAAGGAAGCAGCTGGCTTTGGGGCTAGAAGCAGGTTGCTGGCTGGACCCTGCCATTCCTCCTCTGTGGCTCACTCTGTGTCTGTCATAGGTGGCCGACTGCATCTGCTTGATGGCCCTAGACAAGCCCCAGGCTGTGCCCGTGGATGTCCACGTGTGGCAGATCGCTCAATGTGACTACAGCTGGCACCCCACCACCGCCAAGGGTCCGAGCCCCCAGGCCAACAAGGAACTGGGTAAGGAGAGAGTGGGATGTCGGGGCTGGCAGTGGGCTGAGGTGGTGGAAACTTGCCACACCTCCCCCTGCACCCCACGCTTGTGTATAGGGAGCAGGAAGGCCAATCAATGTCGCCTCACCACTTCTGGTTTAGGAAGCTTTTTCCGGAGCCTGTGGGGACCTTATGCTGGCTGGGCCCAAGCAGTGAGTGTACCTAGGCTTCCCATCCTCCTCCATTCCAGACCCCATAGGACTTCTCCCCAAGCCCTGACCCACTTTCTTCTACGCCACCACTGCCCCAGGTGACCCTAAAGGACTCTCCACCCACCCCAGCCCTGACTCCAGTGGACTCTCCTTGCCCCAGCCCTGCCCCCCATGAACCCTTCCGGCTCCCCACACTGCCCCCCCAGTCTTGACCCCAGTGTACCCTCTCTCCACTCAGACTCCTCCCCCCCACCAGGTGCTGTTCAGTGCTGACCTGCGCCAACCCCACCGAGCTCAGGAGCCACCAGCAAAGCGCAGAAAGAGATGCCCAGGGCCAGAAGGCTAGGTGGGGGCGCTGGACGAAGGGATTCCCAAAACACCCCTCCCCACTATTCCCCCTTCTCACCCCCATCCAGTCTCACGTTGGAAAGGGGGCTCCCTGCAGCGACCTCAGGGGCCAGGCACCCTCAAGTCAAGCAGTTTGCGCTACAGTGTGGGATGGGAGTTGTCTGGGGAGACAGAGCTCCCTGTGGTTTTCACCTCTTCCCTTTATTATAAGGAGGAACAATAAAATAGAAACATTTGTATGGAAAATGCAGTGGAGGGGCTGTAGGGAAAGGGGTGCGGAGCGGGTGGAGCAGGGTAATTCCCCAGTTCAGGGAGGGAGGGGGAGCAGGCTGCCCCCAACCCCTCCTACACGGGGAATCCAGGCCCCTAGAGCTGGGGGGCCAGTGTGGGAGACAGTTCCGGGCCCGGCTCCACGCAGCAGTCTCGACAGCAGCAGCTGGCCACCGGCCCTACACGGGGAGAGAAAGCAGAGTTGGCCACAGGAGGAGACCCTGTGCCCTAGCCTGGGTGCCTCTCTGTGGACCACCCTTGCCCTTCCACAGAGCCCAGGGCCTCACCCCCAGCTGCTGGGGCCAGCAGCTCCCCATGGCTCGCCGTCTGTCCCTGCCCCTCCTGGGTGGTGCCCAGCTGTAGCTTCCTCATGTGCCGCACCACGGCCGTGGCGTTGAAGGCTTGCTGTGGAGAGAGGCGGAAGAAGGGACTTTGGAGAGAGTGGGACATCACGGGGCAGGGTCTGGCGGTGGAATTCTCGCAGCAGTTCTGTTAGTTTTATTCAGGCGATATTGGTTGATCGCCTGAAACTCCTGAAACGACTACAAGGCTTTAGTAAATTAGATTCAGTCATATCATACAGTAATACACACAGGCACATGTATAAAATGTATATATAGATAGACGTGCGTAACTTTTTATATATAATTAATTTATAGTCACATAATAGTAAACAATATAGCATTATGTGTCAGGCACTGTTCTAAGCACTTTACATAGTAGTTCATTTAATCTTCACGAATGTCTTTGAGGTGGGCACTATTACTGTCACCATTGTCAAAGGAGGAAGCTGAGGCACAGAGAGGTTAACTAACTTGCCCAGGTGTGTGTGTATCATTCTCTATTCAACCTATCCACTGAGATGTCCCTCAAATTTACCATGTTCCAAACCAAAATCATCCCCTAAAACAAGTTTCTGCCCCTGGGATCTCCATCTTAGTGACGGTACCGCCATTCACCTCGTCCTCAACCAAAATCTTGCGCCAGCCCTGGACATCTCTTCTCTCCCCCAATATCCATTCTACCATCACTTCTTGTCAGTTCTGCCTCCCAAACGACTGCTGGACCAACCAGTGTTCTCTGTTCACATTGCCACTGCTCTGGTCCAAGCCCTCACCGTCTCCTGATTGTGTCTCTGCCACAGCCCCCTGAAGGGTCTCCCAGCCTCCACTGTGCCTTTCTGCATCTTGAGAGCCCTTTCTAATGGGCAAGTTCCAGCTGAAAATCCTTCTGGGGCTCCTCAGCATCCTCAGGATCAAGTCATTGCTCCACTGTGGCACTCAAGCCCCTGAGCAGCCTGGCCCCTACCTGGATCTGCAGCCTGGGCTCCTGCCCCACAGCTCCTCCAGTCCAGCCAGGCTTAGCGCTTGCACTGCCCTGAATGGCTGCACTCTCACGTCTCCTGGCCCTTTGCACCCTGGTTCCGTCTGCCTCAGACATTATTCTGCTGTGTCCAGCTAATTCCTACTCGGCTATCATGTCTGACAGGTTTATGCCTCTTCCAGGACCTCGTAGCTTGGGTTCGATGTCTCCTTAAGAAGTATACACTGTTCTCCCTCTAGACTTGGAGGTCAGGGACCATCACTGGAATAGAGTAGGTGTCACAGAGCACTGAATGAATGAATGAGGTTCTTCAGTAAGCACCCCTGAGCATTTACAATGTGCCCCACGAGGTGCGAGCTGCTGTGTGAGCTGAGGGCTGGATGGGGCTGGGGAGGAGTCCTGGGGAGGCTGGGACCCAGGACTAAACGTGGGCTCACCTTCCACTTGCTCTTGGCAAAGTTCTTCTTGATCTGCTCGCTTACTGACTGGTGAATATTCTTATCTAGAGCCGTATCTCCTGCAATCCTAGAGCGGATGTGTGTGGAGGGCTGTCAGTGAAGGTAGAGGCAGGCCTGGGGGCCCCAGATCCCACCCCAGCCCGCAGCTTGTGGGAACTCTCACCAGGGGTGCTGCAAGGCCTGTTGACAGGTGAACCTCTTCTCTGCATCCTTCTCCATCAAGTGCCGGATGAAGTCTTTGGCTGAATCCCCAAGATAAGAGCAAAGACAGCATGGTGGTGCCTGAGAACACCCCCAAGATAGAACCCACCCCTCAGGTCTGGCTGGCACCAAAGCCAGATCTGTCCATTCACCACCTCACCCCACCTGCACCCTTTTCTCTAAGCCCCCAGACCCACCCCAACTCTCCAGCTTTCTCCCTGAAGAATGACTTGTTCCTAGAGAAGATTGTGCTCAGTGTATTCACACTGATGTGTACATGATTGATAATGGCTTCACAGCTTTGCCTCCTAATTGGAGGCACAGGAGGACAGATAAAAACATGAATGGTGGTGTCTTAGGCATTAGGAAGTCAGTGGGGGGAGGTATTTTCTAAAATACTATGTTTGAAGACCAAATGAATGAAAGCCTACAGTTTCTCAGGCCAGGAGCCAGGCAAAGAGAAGCACCCAGGGTGGGTGTCTGGTCTCGAAGACAGCTCTTAGTCTGGGGCTGGGGAATCTGGTGGAAGGAAGGCAGAGAGGAGACCCCCAAAGCAGATGAGGAAGGCACCGGAGGTAGGACCCAGGGGAAGAAAGCAAAGCCCCAAATACCGGAGTCAGAGATGTCGTCCCAATAAGGAGAGTCAAACTCGTACTCAGCCTTCAAAATCTGTTCAAAGAGTTTGGCATCATTCTCGTCATAGAAGGGGGGATAACCACAGAGCCTGGGCAAGGAGAAACTCATTCTCATTTCCATTTTCATTGTACCCACTGGCTCCGGGATGGAGCTTTGGGGCAGTCTCAGGGATCAGGCAGGACCCATGGGAAGGAGTTCCCCCTTTTACAAAAAGGGGAAATTTACCCCTCTCTGCCTTGCTCACTCCTGTCCAGCTACCCTGGCTTTCTGTTCCTTAGCATGCCGCCATATGTCCTTCCTCAGGGCCTTTGCACTTGCTGTGCCCTCTGCCTAAACCATTCTCCCCCCACAACTCGAATGTCTGGCTCCCTCACTTCAGTCAGGATGCCACTCATGCCACCTCCTCAGAGAGGCTCCCTGACCTCCTATCTAAAATAGCATCCATCCCCATCTCCCTCCCCTGCTTGATTTTTCTTCTTAATATTTCTTACCACCTGCCATTATTTTATAGATTTACTTACTTATTTATTTTCTGTCTCCCTTACTAGCATGTCTGCTCCCTGAGGGCAGGCACCTTGTCTGTCTGATTCTCTGCTAAAGCCTCAGTGCTTGGCACAGTGCCAGAAACATAGTATCTGTTGAGTGAGGTAATATTAGTCATTAATTAGTAGATATAAATATGGACGGCAGGAAAGAAGAAATGGCAGAGAGGAGGAAGAGAGCAAAGTAGGAGAGAGGAGAACTCTGAAGCCACATCCCCAACGGCCAAGCCCCCACTCACAGGATATAGGCGATGACCCCAATGGACCAGCAATCCACTGCCTTGCTGTAGGGCTTCTGGGCCAGCACTTCAGGGGCTGTGGAGGGAAGGGGACATGGTGGTGACAAATCTGCCCGGCAGCTTTGGGTTCCTCCCCCGCCCACAGTCCCAGCCCACGGCCCTCCGCACCCACGTATCCTGGGGTCCCGCAGGCTGTGGAGAGCACGCTGCCGGGGTCTTCCATCTTAGAGAGGCCAAAGTCGGAGATCATGATCTTGGAGTCTTCATCCATGCTGTAGTACAGCAGATTCTCTGGCTTGGAAGATGGGAGGTGGGGGAAGAGGAGTGGGAGATGGCCAGAGGCCAGCAGGACCTTCTGCCTCCCCAAGCACCCCAGCGAGCCCCCCAAAAGCCACTGTGGTGTCACAACTGCCATCTTGGTTGGAGGCACAAGAAACTCAATTAAGTTCGAAGTTCCAAAAGGACAAGGGCCTCCGGGATATGGAAGGGAATTTCCTATAAACCTCAGGTGTATACTGTGACGCCCTAAAGAATTTCTGAGGAGCTCCCGTGCACCAGATCCTGTGCTGTGCTTGATTTCAATTTATCCTTACCACATCCCTGCTAGCCCACTCTGAATAATCCCACTTTACAGGGGGGAAACTGATGCCTTGAGAGGCAAAGTGACTTGCCTGAGAATCTACAGTTAGGGAGGGGAGTGGCAGGGAGAGAATTCAGACCCAGATCTGTTTCACCCCAGCACTCTTCTCCTAGAGCAGAATGAAATGTACTACAAAGCGTGAACCCCATCATTGTCTCTCTGAGGAGCAGGCTTTCAGGGGCTTCTGGCTTTCTTCTTTGTGTTTTGCTGTCCCATTCAAGTTTTCTACAAAGAGCAAGTGGGACTTTTTTTTTTTTTTTTTTTTTTTTTGTGGTACGCGGGCCTCTCACTGTTGTGGCCTCTCCCGTTGCGGAGCACAGGCTCCGGATGCACAGGCTCAGCAGCCATGGCTCACGGGCCCAGCCGCTCCGCGGTATATGGGATCCTCCCAGACCGGGGCACGAACCCGTATCCCCTGCATCGGCAGGCGGACTCTCAACCACTGCGCCACCAGGGAGGCCCAGCAAGTGGGACTTTTATTATCAGAAAAAGACATAAGATGCGACTGGGATAAAATCACAGCACAGTTCACCTTTGTGTCCATTTGTGTGTCGGAGATGGAATGGGGAGGAAGCAGTTTAGGGCTTACCAGGTCAATTCTGCAGATGGGAAGGCAAGGCTCAGCAAGGGGGTGAGAGGTACCCAAGGTCTCAGTGAGGAGTTTGCAGAGGCCCCACCCCTGGTGCCCCAGCTCCCCACACACCCTCACACCCACCTTGAGGTCTCGGTGTACGATGCCCAGGTCGTGCAGGTACTTGACGGCATCCAGCACCTGGAAGATGAGGCGGCTGGCGTCCCGCTCTGTGTAGAAGCCTTTTTCCACAATTCGGTCAAACAGCTCCCCACCTGACACCCTGTAGCCAGGGACAGGGCAGTCTGGACAAGAGAACGGGAGGCAGAGAGGCCAGGGAGGGGGCAGCAGGGAGAGCTGTGAGGAAGCGGCAGAGGCAGGGCCACTCACAGCTGCATGATGAGATAGAGGTGTCCCCCGCTTTCATAGATGTCATCCAGGGCTACAATGTTGGGGTGCTTGATCCTGAAAGGAGAAAGGAGGTGGTTCAGAGCTGAGGACAGTTCAGCCACCTCCCCAGCCTCATCGTGAAGAACCACCGCCTGCAAACCTGGGCAGGACGAGCCTAAGATCTGGGTCTCAAAGGGAAAAGCTGATTTACCATGATGTATCATAGTGTCATGGAAGGCAGGAGAGCCACAGGGGTTAACACTGGGCTCCGGCGTCAGACAGACCTGGGTCCTCACCCTCCTCTGCCACGTGCTGTTCGCGGGCAAGTCTTCTCACCTCACAGTGCTGATCAGTATATGATTTTAACACTTGTCTGGGTTTATAAAGTTGTCAGCCTCCCCCACCAGAATGTCATCTCCACGAGACCAGCAGCTTTGTCTTGCTCACCACTGTTGCTCCACACCTGGTGCAGAGTGGGTGCTCACTCATATTCACTGAATTGGGGGTAACCTCTCCGGGCCTCAGTTTCTTCATCTATTATATGAAGCCAGTGATAGTACTTCCCTCCACGTGCTGGAGTGAGGATCATGTGAGGAAATGCAGGGAAGAATCGGCACAATGCCTGGCACACAGTAAACGCTCCAGAAAGGAACCAATGATGGTAATTGAGGGAAGATTTGGCTCTGCCACAAACTTGCTGTGTGACCTTGAGCAAGTCCTTTGTCCTCTCCGGGCCTCAGTCTTCCTGACCCAATAGTGGAAATGATTATTTCATCCCTGCCCATGGTGGTTGGAAAGCTCAGGGGGGAGGCTGGAAGTGAAGATTCCATATGAGCTTTCCAGTGAGAACAGCAGGTTTTCCATTAGCATGAACAGTTCAGAGACCATTTGGTTGTTGAGTCAGGGCATCCGCAGATGGGCATTTTTCAACTTGCTGGGTGGTTTAATATGTGGCAGGAACTTGCGGTAGGTCTAGAGATAACGTCAGTTGAGATACATGGGTTCGAGACATGTTCAAAGATTGACCTTTAGATCTGATTGGACATTAAACCACTGTAAAGAAGCAGTGGCATCTCAGTCACATCTGTCATGTTAGCTGTTGTGCCAGGCACTTGAAATAAAGGACCTCTAGTGCTCACCAAATCCCTACCAAGTGGAGATTATTACCCTGTGTTACAAATGAACAATTTGAGGCTCAGAGAGGTTAGATGATTTGCCCAAAGCAGAGATAGGAAGCGAATGGGAGGGGTCAAGGCAGGGTCAAGCCAGGGCAGGGACAGGATGTGGCTCACGTACTTGTGCAGGACAGCAATCTCATTCTGCATGCTACCCTCCTTGCCCTCCAGAGCCTTCTTGGCGATACATTTGATGGCCACCAGCTTCTGAGTCCTCTTATCTTCTGCCAGGATTACCTCCGAGAAGGCCCCTCTGCAGAGAGAGGGGATTCACGAGGTGGGGAACTCAGCTTCCCTCCAGCCTCTCCTCCATCCCCCTATGGGTTACGTGACCATCCCCAGACCAAGGAGATGGGATGAGCCTCCCTCCATCACTCATTCACCTCCCTGGTGCCAGAGGTGACCCAGCCTGGCCAATCAGAGTAGTCTATCCCCTGGCCACAGTAATTGGGTCCTGTGATATAAGCCAGGTTACTGGCACTATGAGGATGAGGTGCTCTTTCCTGCTAAGCTGGTAAGATGTAAGCTTGGAGCTAATGGTGGTCATCTTTGCCACCACTTGGGGAGAGCCTGCTTGAGAATGAAGCCAACACAAAGGAAATCAGAGCTGAGAAACTGTCAAAGACAATTTCCTGATAACATCATGTGAGCCCCTGCATCCCATGCCTGAAGTTTACTCCCTAGGCTTTTTTTTTTTTTTTTTTTTTTTTTTTTGTGATACGCGGGCCTCTCACTGTTGTGGCCTCTCTCATTGTGGAGCACAGGCTCCGGACGTGCAGGCTCAGCGGCCATGGCTCATGGGCCCAGCTGCTCCGCGGCATGTGGGATCTTCCCAGACCGGGGCACGAACCCATGTCCCCTGCATTAGCGGGCGGACTCTCAACCACTGTGCCACCAGGGAACCCTAGGCTTTTTATGTGCATGACTGATTCACTCCTTCTTCTGCAAAAGCCAATTTGAGTCATGGCTTATTTAACACCCTTTAGAACCATGAAGAACCATCAGCATCACCTGGGAACTTTTAAGAAGTGTGGAATCTCAGGCCCCACCCTAGACCTACTAAATCAGAATCTGCATTTTTAATTTTTATTATTTTATTTTTGGCTGTGTTGGATCTTTGTTGCTGCACGCGGGCTTTCTCTAGTTGCGGCGAGCGGGGGCTACCCTTTGTTGCAGTGCGCAGGCTTCTCATTGTGGTGGCTTCTCTTATTGAGCACGGGCTCTAGGCACGCAGGCTTCAGTAGTTGTGGCTCACGGGCTCTAGAGTGTCGGCTCAGTAGTTGTGGTGCACAGGCTTAGTTGCTCCGCAGCATGTGGGATCTTCCCGGACCAGGGCTCGAACCTGTGTCCCCTGCATTGGCAGGCGGATTCTTAACTACTGCGCCACCAGGAAAGCCCTAGAATCTGCATTTTAAGAAGACTGTCAGGTGATGTGTATGCTCACTGAAGTTTGAGAAGCAATGCTTTCTAACAGGCTCTTAGAAAGGAACACATTCATTTTCACTAAAGTTCACTGATTAAGGAGGGTTTACTAGAGCATTCTTTCTAGGACAGTTTGCTTTCCCTGGGATAATAAGAAGTCATAAGTCAAAGAAAAGCATCTCTCGTGAAAGCTCAATCATCAGAATAACTAGTGACTGTGATAGCCTCATTGCTGGTTTCCAGTCTTGTCCCTCTCCAATTTACCTTCTATGCTGTGGCCAGAGTGACCATCCTGAATTGCAAATCTGCCACAAAGTCTTAAATGTCTTCTTATGGCTCATGGGATCAAGTCCAGCCTCCATAGCTTGGCTTTCAGGCCTTACATGACCTGTTCCTCTCTCTTCTCAGCCTCTTCTTCCACTCTTCCCCCAGCCTCTGATTAGAAGCTCCACTAGACTCTCTCTCCTTCCACACGTAACATACCTCTGAACCTTTGCTGATGCTATTCCTTCTGCCTGGAATGCCTTCTCCCTCTCTGACAAGTACACTCCTACCCATCCTTTAGTCCCCAGCTCTAATACTCCCTTCTCCAGAAAGTTCTCCACACAGAAGCCACTGCTCTCTCTGGGCTCAACAAAGTCCTCATTCCCGAATTTAGCTAGAGCACAGCACACACCCTGTTGTCATTTTCTGTAGGTCTGTCTCCCTCACATGTTTGGGATCGACTTGGGAGATCAGGTTTGAGTTATTTCTGGATTCCCACCACTGAGAACAGAGCCACGCCCAGCTTCAGTTCTAAAACCTAGGCCAGAACCCCCAGTTCTTGGCAGCAAGTTTGAAAAACTGCCTCCTTCATTCCTCTTACTTTCTTTTCGTCACGGGAACCCAGAGCTGTGGCAAAAGCAGCCTCTGTTCCACCCACTGTCAGCCAGAAGTGAGAAGCCCAGGCCAGTCGGGCCATACAAGGCCACCATGGGGCCTGGGCAGTAGGAAACAGGAAGCAGTGATCAACTGGCTAGAGGAAGCACCACCCTGGACTCAGCCTCCCCAGACAGTCAGGCCCAGGGGTGAGGACCTTCCCAACCCCACCCCCCAGCTCAGGGACAGCTCCCCCTTCTCTCCTGCCCTGAGACTCACGTTCCCAGAACATCACGGAAGTCGTAAATGTCCCCAATGTCCTCCGCCTGCTTCCAGCTGGGGCCTTCCACTGCCCCCGGCATGGCCCACTGCCCCCTGGCCACAGCCAGGGCTCCTGGGGAAGGGAATGGAAGGAAAAGACTCAGCAGGGCCCAGCCTTCTTCGTGGGAACTTACTGGGGGCCCCATTCAGCCTGCATTTATTCATTCCTTGATTCATTCATTTGACAAAATCATTCAACTTTCACTCATTCACAGGTCATTTGTTCATTCAGCAACATCCATGCATCATATCCTTAGGCCTAGAGGAAAATCCTTCAGGGTGGCAGCAAAATTCTTTATTCAACAAAGTCACTCATTCATTCGTTTATTCAGCTCACCTCCCAGTTTCTCCCTCTCTAAATCCAAACACTCAGGGGGACACTGACCTCTGGGAGGACAGCAGAGAAGACCCCAGAGCAGCTTGTAGAAATGCACAGCCCCGGAGGATCCCCCGTCCCCAGAACCAGCGATGTCCCAGCCCCACCCTGGGAATTGCTGGGGTGTCTCCTCTCCCTCCTCCTTCTCCCTGCCAGTCGGAAATCAGGTTTCCGGCAGCCTGGGCTTCCAGCAATATCTCAGCCATGTTTTTAAATAGCTCCTTCTGCACTGTTACCACAGCAACAGCAGCCACAGCTGGAGCTCCCCGGACCTCCTGTTACCCTCCTCTCACTCCTGACTCCCCATCCGGGTCCCAGCAGCCTGAGAAATGGTCCCACCCAACCTGTCCCCTCCCGGCTTGATCTCACCCTGATCCAGCCTGTACTTTTCTCTGTTGAGACGTCTGTCTCAACCAGCAGTAGAGGGTGAGCATTCTCTCTCCATTTATGAGATGGAGAATTGGGAGACTGAGGTTGGCGATGGATAGGGTCTGGACCCAGAGTTGCCCAATGACCCTAGCTGGGGCCCCAGCTAAGCTTGCTGAAGGTAAAGGCCTTGGTGGGGGCTTCAGCCAGACTAGGACCCATCTAGAGAACACAGCCTCTCAATCCCATCCCAGGCCCACAGAAAGTGAGGCCAAAAGAGACCAGTGTACTGTGTGACCTCAGGGAGAGCACTTTTCTTCTCTGTTTCTTCTGTGGGAAAATGAGGGGAAGGTGCCCTGACTAGAGCCCCTGGTGTGCGATCCCACTCTTTGGGTGGGACTTTGTTCCCAAGGGGGGTCTGGCCACCTATCCCAGGGGCAGAAACTTCTAGGAAAGGAGACTTGATGGTAAGCTCTAGAGGCAGAATTTTAAAACCCACCTGGAGGCCTGGCAAGTACAAACCTCACAGTTCCACACATATGCCTACACCCACATACACCACACCAAGACCCACCCACACCCCTGAACCCAAACACCTGCCCCCAGATCCAGCACACTCCATCTCCAGATGATACTCTGACATCTCATCATACATGTACACCCAGACATCAGC
Source organism: Hyperoodon ampullatus (assembly GCF_949752795.1). NCBI lineage: Eukaryota > Metazoa > Chordata > Mammalia > Artiodactyla > Ziphiidae > Hyperoodon > Hyperoodon ampullatus. Next base: position 7,873,253 of record NC_136923.1, on the reverse strand, counting down.
ACACATGTCCAAACACACTTCCTCAGACATCCTCACACCCAGACATCCCTCCCACAGATCCCTCTCACACCCCAAAACACACATCCACATACACCTGGACGAGATGACATGCAGACAGGACAGACACACACCCCTCACCTGTATACCAGACATCCCAGATTCATTCACACCCTTCACCCTCCAGCTCCTATACACCCTAGAAGCTCTTAAACTCCAAATCCTCAAAACATCTAACTCCAAACATCCTCAGTACACAACTGTATACCCCCCAACTCTGACTTACTACCCTTTGAGCCAGATTCCAGCACACACAACACCTAGATACACAATGTGCAGCCCAAACACTGATTCCCAGACATCCCCACCCATACGGATACCCTTACACACCAACATGCTGCAACTTCATATCAGATCCACTTGTCTGTGCTATGACATTCGCATACCCCAACACGGCCCCCACACGTCTTTACCTCCTAATGCCCAGTCTCGTCCTTCCTCTTTTACCCACTCAGTAAAGGCACCTGCTGGGCCTGGGGCATAGGTGGGGGAGAAAGGCCCAGCCCTGCCCCTGTAGAGTCCAGTACGCCCAGGCACCTCCTCCCATCTTTCGGGGGTGGTATCCAGCGGCTGAAGGGTCCCGCCGCCCGCCAGTGCCCAGGGTCGTGGGCGGGGCGGTTCCCGGGCTGTACCTGCGGCTGCCCAGCCGCGGGGCTGGCTGGGAGGCGCGAGTTGGCAGGTGCCGAGCTCCGTCCGCCGTCCGCCGCTGCAGCGCGCTTGGCCCGCCCGCCCGCTCTCGCGCTGGGGCTCGATTCGGGCTCAGCTGGCTCCCTCCGCCCGGCCGCGGCTCTGACGTCAGAGGAGGAGGAGCCTGCGGCGGAGGGACTAGGGACTGGGAGGTGAGGATCCGCTCCGGGGCTAGGGAAGGGGCGCTGGGGGCGGGGGAACCCCTCAGTTCAGGTTGGAGCCTCCCTTGTAGTCTTTCCATCCTTCGTCTCCCGGCAGGGTCCCCGTTTCACAGAAGGAGCAAATGAGGCACAGAGAGATGAAGGGTTCAGAATCAGCAGTTGGTCAGAAGCAGAGTCGAATTCGAACCCAAGTCTGTCTGATGCCGGAAGCTGGCCATTTTCACCCTGTCTCTTGGAGTTTCTTTCAGACCAGTTCCGTGAGCTCCCTTGAGGTTGGACTCTGTCCTTCCTCCCCTCCCTCTCCCCTCACCTCCGCCCCGGGGAATTAGGCCCTGGGAAGGGCTTAGGGGACTGATGGGTGTGGAGGGATGGGGCCGTAGGGAAAGGACAAAGCAAGAGTAGGAGGCAGTGAAGAGAACTGAGGCAACCGTAGGGTGGGGGCCGCATTTGACAGGCGGGAAAACTAAAGTCCGAGGTCCCCCTCTGAGGCAGAGCTGATGCCCTACCTCCCTACACCTGCCGGGCAGAACAGGAGGGTGCCCAGAGAGCCTGGAGCGGGGAGGGACGGGGGAGGAGGGAGAGTTAAATCAGGATCCTGGAGGAAGTCGGCCAAAGAGGACCACGTGACTGGGCAGGCGCCAGTGGCCGATGGCTCGGGGCCAGGTTGGGGAGGGAAAGCCCGAAAGTGCTCCGGGGAGCTAGGCAGGGGGCCAAGGGACCTGACTGACGTCCTCTTACGCAAGGCCTTCTTTGGGAAGGTGGCCCGGGGGCGGGAGGGGGGCAGCAACTCCCAGGAAGTATGGGTGGGGCTGGATGGACTGAAGCCAGCCAGAGGAGGCTCGTTGCCGAGGACCCCAACTCCATCTCCATCATCACCCAGTGCTGGCCCCAACTTTGAATTCCTGCATTTTCCAGGAAGATTGGGAAGGGACAATGCTTACCCCCAACTCAACTTCAACTGGCTTTTCCCTCTCTTATCCTCAGGACTGTGTCTGCCCATTTTACAGTGAGAAAGGAAGATGGCTAAGGTTCCTAGAAAGGCTTTTTTTAAAAAATAAATTTATTTTATTTTATTTATTTATTTTTGGCTGCGTTGGGTCTTCCTTGCTGCCCGCTGGCTTTCTATAGTTATGGCGAGAGTAGGTGGGCGGGCTTCAGCAGTTGTGGCTCGTGGGCTCCAGAGCACAGGCTCACTAGTTGTGGCGCACGGACTTAGTGGCTCCGTGGCTCCGTGGCATGTGGGATCTTCCCGGCCCAGGGCTCAAACCCATGTCCCCTGCATTGACAGGCGGATTCTTAACCACTGCACCACCAGGGAAATCCCCCTAGAAAGGCTTTTGAGACTAACTTATCTGAGTCACACTCTGCCTTTCTGAGTCTCAGTTTCTTCATTGGGAATATGCGAATATCGGTGACTGACTCAGAATTCTCCTGAGAATTCTATGAGACTGATGTATGTGAAATGCCTTGAATACCACTGGAATTAAAAATTTGACAGCTAGGGCTTCCCTGGTGGCGCAGTGGTTAAGAGTCCGCCTGCTGCTGCAGGGGACACGGGTTCGTGCCCCGGTCGGGAAAGATCCCACATACTGTGGAGCAGCTGGGCCCGTGAGCCATTACCGCTGAGCTTGCGCGTCCGGAGCCTATGCTCCGCAACGGGAGAAGCCACAAAAAAAATAAAAAAATTGACAGCTAAAATTTACTTTTAGTGTAAACTGAGGCTCCGAGAACGGACCTGATTTGCCTGAGGATAGGGGGCTAAGGGGCAATTTCCCTCCCCTAAATCTCCTTGCCATTGGTTAGATTCTTTCACTTGTCAAGTAATAGAATCCCAACCTAAGCCAGCTTCACCAAAGAGGAACCTATGGCTCACAATAGCTGAGGCAAGATTGAAAGAGGAACACCATGGATCAGGGTGTGAGACTGGAATTGGAGACACAATACTTGGAGGATTTGCTTTTTCTCATCTCTCCTTGTCTCGATTTTTCTTTACACTTCGGCTTCCTTTCCTCTGCAGAGTGATCTCCTCTACCTGGCAGGAAGCATGGTGTGAGGCAGCCCCAACTTTCCACCTGAACCCAGCAAAAGAGGAGCTACACCCAGTTTCATGTATCAGCCTCAGGGAGGGACTCCGATGGGCTCTGCTGGAGTGACATGCCTATGCCTTTACCCCCAGAACTGTTGCCAGAGGAATAAGGTACTATACAGGGTAAGTGTGCTGTCATGGGCAGCCACACCAAAGTCACAGGGAATGAAGATGGCTATCTTGCCCAAAGGAAATAGCAGTGCTGGGCAGGCACAACTAATAAATCCATCCCAGCCGTGCTCCCATCAGTCAGAAAAAAAACAGCGTTAATATGTTTTGGTACATATTCTTCCAGACTTTTTTTGATGTGTATACATATACACACTTCCTCCTATAGCCCCCACTTCCAGTGAGCATATTTCAAGGTACTGAAGCAAAAAGTCAAGGAAAGTCAAATATACGAAAAAAAAAAGTAAAGGAAATAATCCTCTTCTCTCTTTTGTTATTAAAAAATGACAAAACAACTCAGACATCTCCATCAATTCTTTTATTATTTATTTATTTATTTATTTGGCTGCACCAGGTCTTAGTTGAGGCATGTGGGATCTTTAGTTGCAGTGTGCAGGATCTTTAGTTGTGGCATGCAAACTCTTAGTTACAGCATGTGGGATCTAGTTCCCTGACTAGGGATCAGACCTGGGCCCCCTTCATTGGGAGCTAGGAGTCTTAGCCACTCGACCACGAGGGAAGTCCCTCCATCAATTCTTGAATCCAACAGAAAATTAGCCATTAGATGAGTGAATGATATTTTAAGATTAGAGAGAAATGGAAGAAATCACAAGGAAAATATGGACAGGTTTCTTTACAAACATAAAAACATTTTTTTTTTTTTTTTTTTTTTTGCGGTACGCGGGCCTCTCACTGTTGTGGCCTCTCCCATTGCGGAGCACAGGCTCCGGACGCGCAGGCTCAGCGGCCATGGCTCACGGGCCCAGCCACTCCGCGGCACGTGGGATCTTCCCAGATCGGGGCACGAACCCACGTCCCCTGCATCGGCAGGCGGACTCTCAACCACTGCGCCACCAGGGAAGCCCAAAACATTCTTTTTTTTAATTGAAGTATAGTTGATTTACAATGTTGTGTTAATTTCAGCTGTACAGCAAAGTGATTTGCCTATACATATATATATATGTATATGTATATATACACATTCTTTTTTTATATTCTTTTCTGTTACGGTTTATACATATATAAACCGTATATATAAACTGTATATACATATACATATATATATATGTATATATACACATTCTTTTTTTATAATCTCTTCCATTACGGTTTATCATAGGATACTAAATATAATTCTCTGTGCTATACAGTAGGACCTTGAGTTTATCCATTCCATATATAATAGCTTACATCTGCTAACCCCAGCCTCCACCCCATCCTTCCCCCAACCCCCTCCCTGTTGGCAACCACAAATCTGTCCTCTGTGTCTGTGAGTCTGTTTCTGCTTCGTAGATAGGTTCATTTCGTGTCATATTTTATCTTATTTATTTATTTATTTTTTGGCCATGCTGCACAGCTTGCGGGATCTTAGTTCCCCGACCAAGGATTGAACCTGAGCCACGGCAGTGAAAATGCCAAATCCTAACCACTGGACCACCAGGGTGTTCCTTGTGTCATATTTTAGATTCCACACGTAAGTGATACCATATGGTTATTTGTCTTTCTCTGTCTGACTTGGTTCACTTAGTATGATAATCTCTAGTTGTACCCATGTTGCTGCAAATGGCATTATTTCATTCTTTTTTGTGGCTGAATAGTAGTCCATTGTATATAGGTACCCCATTTTCTTTATCCAGTCATCTGTAAAAGGACATTTAGGTTATTTCCATGTCTTGGCTATTGTGAATAGTGCTGCAGTGAACATAGGGGTGCCTGTATCTTTTTGGATTAGAGTTTTGTCTGGATATATGCTCAGGAGTGGGATTGCTGGATTATATGGTAGCTCTGTTTTTAGTTTTCTGAAGAACCTCCATTCTGTTCTCCATAGTGGCTGCACCAACTTACATTCCCACCAACAGTGTAGGAGGGTTCCCTTTCCTCCACACCCTCTCCAGCATTTGTTATTTGTAGCGTTTTAATGATGGCCATTCTGACCAGTGTGAGGTGGTGCCTCATTGTAATTTTGATTTGTATTTCTCTAATAATGATGTTGAACCTCTTTTCATGTGCCTATTGGCCATTTATATTTCTTCTTTGGAGAAATGTCTATTTAGGTCTTCTGCTCATTTTTCGATTGGGTTGTTTGTTTTTTTGTGAGTTGTATAAGCTGTTCGTATATTTTGGAAATTAAGCCCTTGTCTGTTGCATCACAAACATAAAAACATTCCTAACTTCTGTTTTTGGAAACAAACCAAAAACAAACAAACAAACAAAAAACCCTACCTTATTCCAAAATCATAACTAACAGTAAAAGGCAAACTTCAGACTGGGGAAATGTTTTACAGACAATGCGTTAATATTTCCATTATGTAAAGAACATAAAATTGATAACAGACTAAGAACCCAATAAATGGTCAAAGGAGACAGATGAAACACAGTGAACATGGAACATTCTCTACCTCACAAGTAGTTAAGGAAGTACAAACTAAAAGAAGCCATTTATACCCTCTCAAATATAAAGTTTTAAAAAACTGGTAACCCCAAAAGCTGGTGTTAGTGTGAGCAATGGATACTTCTACATTTCTGGTGGGAAAATGACTTGCTAAAAATCTTTCTTTTGGAAAGCAATTTGGCAGTATGCATCAAAGGCTTAAATAATGTCCAGGCCTGGGGCTTCCCTGGTGGTGCAGTGGTTAAGAATCCGCCTGCCAATGTAGGGGACACGGGTTTGAGCCCTGGTCCAGGAGATCCCACATGCCTCGAAGCAACTAAGCCCATGCGCCACAACTGCTGAGCCTGTGCTCTAGAGACCGCAAGCCACAACTGCTGAGCCTGCACTCCACAACTACTGAAGCCTGTGCACCTAGAGCCCATGCTCCACAACAAGAGAAGCCACCGCAGTGAGAAGCCTGCACACCACAATGAAGAGTAGGCCCCGCTCGCCGCAACTAGAGAAAGCCTGCACGCAGCAATTAAGACGCAACGCAGCCAAAAATAAATAAATTTATAAAAAAAGGCCTTTTGACCCAGGAATTTCTCTTCTGGGAATCAATTTCAGGGAAATAATCCTAAATTAGGACAAAGGTATACACGCCAAGATGTTTGAAGAAATATTTTTATAACAGAAAAGTTTACAAGAAATCACCAAGAAGGGAATGATTAAAAAACATAAAGTACATCTACGAGATGTAATATTTCACAGCTCGTAAATTGATGGTAATGCAACCTACTTAAAAACAGGGAAAAAATGCTTATAATGTTAAGCAGGTATCAGTTTGATAACTTCAATGTAAAATGCAAACTACAAATTATTCATAGCAGAGTGGAGAGAAACACCACAAATGTTAATGGTTAAAGAATTATCTGATTCGGTTTTTTTTTTTAATTAATTAATTATTTATTTTTGCCTGCATTGGGTCTTCATTGAAAAAGTGGGCTTTCTCTAGTTGCCTAGTTGCGGTGAGTAGGGGCTACTCTTTCTTGTGGTGCGTGGGCTTCTCATTGCAGTGGCTTCTCTTGTTGCAGAGCACGGGCTCTAGGCGCACGGGCTTCAGTAGTAGTGGCTCACGGGTTCTAGAGTGCAGGCTCAGTAGTTGTGGCGCGTGGGCTTAGTTGCCCCACAGCATGTGCGATCTTTCCGGACCAGGGCTCGAACCCATCTCCCCTGCATTGGCAGGCGGATTCTTAACCACTGCGCAACCAGGGAAGTCCCTCTGATTCAGTTTTCTTTCTTTCACTTCTCTCTACATGTCTGTAGTCTCCAAACATTTTTTTGTTGGGTAATATTAACTTTACAATCAAAAAGTCACTTTTAAAAAAATTATGCCAAAAGATGGTAGGTGTGTACCAATTTGGTGTTCAGTTATTTAAATTGTATTTTAACAACAATAACAACAAAGAAATAGAATGGATTTTTTTTTTTTTTTTTTGCCGTACACGGGCCTCTCACTGTTGTGGCCTCTCCTGTTGCGGAGCACAAGCTCCGGACACGCAGGCTCAGCGGCCATGGCTCACGGGCCCAGCCACTCCGCGGCATGTGGGATCTTCCCGGACCGGGGCCCAAATCTGTGTCTCCTGCATCAGCAGGCGGGCTCTCAACCACTGCGCCACCAGGGAAGCCCTAGAATGGATTTAAGTGTTGAATTAATCACACCTTTTCTCTCCCTGCTAATGAAACAGTGATAGCGCATTGAAAGATTTGGAGTCAGATCTGGGTTCAAACTTCACCCCCACCCCTTACCAGCTGTGGGAACTTGGGCAAATCATTTAACAGCTCTGAGCCTCAGTTTCCTCATCTAGAGCATGACATAATCACACCAATAATCATACCTTCTTTGTAGGGTTATTTTGAGAATGAGACAACTTAGAAAATGCCTTTCACCCAGTAGGCTAGTTCCCTTGTTGTCACTTGGGTTCCTAGTGCATACTTGGTACTTATTGAGTGGGTGCTCAGTAAGAAGTGAGACAGAGAAGAGTTTTTTTCTCCTTTTCTAGACATTAGCTGCCCTAGGACAGCACTTTCAATATTATTTCTCCTTCCATTCTTGAAGCCCCACAAGTTCTAGTCAAGCTCGAAATCAAGCTCAAAATTTGGGGTTTCCCCTCTGCTTCCATGGTACCTACCCCTACTTCCTCACCCTATCAGTGGCAGCCTACCTTCAGAGGCTCAGAGGTCCCTCTAATATTTACTAGGTCTCACTAATTTCTCTTGGCTAACACAGGCATATTCTGGGGCAATGATTCTTTTTTTTGGAATTTCTGTATTTAATTTAATTTATTTTTTTAAACAGCAGGTTCTTATTAGTCATCCATTTTATACATATTAGTGTATACACATTAATCCCAATCTCCCAATTCATCCCACCACCACCACCCCCACCGCTTTCCCCACTTGGTGTCCATACGTTTGTTCTCTACACCTGTGTCTCTGTTTCTGCCCTGCAAACCGGTTCATCTATACCATTTTTCTAGGCTCCACATATATGCGTTAATATACGATATTTGTTTTTCTCTTTCTGACTTACTTCACTCTGTATGACAGTCTTTAGATCCATCCACATCTCTACAAATGACCAATTTCGTTCCTTTTGACGGCTGAGTAATATTCCATTGTATATATGTACCACATCTTCTTTATCCGTTTGTCTGTCAGTGGGCATTTAGCTTGCTTCCATGACCTGGCTATTGTCAATAGTGCTGCAATGAACATTGGGGTGCATGTGTATTTTCGAATTATGGTTTTCTCTGGGTATATGTCCAGTAGTGGGATTGCTGGGTCATATGGTAATTCTATTTTTAGTTTTTTAAGCAACCTCCATACTGTTCTCCATAGTGGCTATATCAATTTACATTCCCACCAGCAGTGCAAGAGGGTTCCCTTTCCTCCACACCCTCTCCAGCATTTGTTGTTTGTAAATTTTCTGATGATTCCCATTCTAACTGGTGTGAGGTGATACCTCATTGTAGCTTTGATTTGCACTTCTCTAATAATTAGTGATGCTCAGCAGCTTTTCATGTGATTCTTGGTCATCTGTATGTCTTCTTTAGAGAAATGTCTATTTAGGTCTTCTGCCCATTTTTGGATTGGGTTGTTTGTTTTTTTAATATTGAGCTGCATGAGCTGTTTATATATTTTGGAGATTAATCCTTTGTCCGTTGGTTCGTTTGCAAATATTTTCTCCTATTCTGAGGGCTGTCTTTCCATGTTGTTTGTAGTTTCCTTTGCTTTGAAAAAGCTTTTAAATTTCATTAGGTCCCATTTGTTTATTTTTGTTTTTATTTCTATTACTCTAGGAGGTGGATCAAAAAAGATCTTGCTGTGATTTATGTCAAAGAGTGTTCTTCCTATGTTTTCCTCTAAGAGTTTTAGAGTGTCCAATCTTTTTTTTTTTCGGCTGCATTGGGTCTTCGTTGCTGCGGGCGGGCTTTCTTTAGTTGTGGCAAGCGGGGGCTACTCTTCGTTGCGGTGCGGGAGTGTCCCGTCTTAACATTTAGGTCTCTAATCCATTTTGAGTTTATTTTTATGTATGGTGTTAGGGAGTGTTCTAATTTCATTCTTTTGCATGTAGCTGTCCACTTTTCCCAGCACCACTTATTGAAGAGGCTGTCTTTTCTCCATTGTATATCCTTGCCTCCTTTGTCATAGATTAGTTGACCATACGTGCATGGGTTTATCTCTGGGCTTTCTATCCTGTTCCGTTGATCTTTATTTCTGTTTTTGTGCCAGTGCCATATTGTCTTGATTACTGTAGCTATGTAGTGTAGTCTGAAGTCAGGGAGTCTGATTCCTCCAGCTCTGTTTTTTTTCCCTCAAAACTGCTTTGGCTATTTGGGGTCTTTTGTGTCTCCATACAAATTTTAAGATATTTTGTTCTAGTTCAGTAAAAAATGCCATTGGTAATTTGATAGGGATTGCATTGAATCTGTAGATTGCTTTGGGTAGTATAGTTATTTTCACAATATTGATTCTTGCAAGCCAAGGACATGGTATATCTCTCCATCTGTTTGTATCATCTTTAGTTTCTTTCATCAGTGTCATGTAGTTTTCTGCATACAGGTCTTTTGTCTCCCTAGGTAGATTTATTCCTAGGTATTTTATTCTTTTTGTTGCAATGGTAAATGGGAGTGTTTCTTTAATTTCTCATTCAGATTTTTCATCATTAGCGTATAGAAATGCAAGAGATATCTGTGCATTAATTTTGGGTTTTTTGTTTGTTTGTTTTTTAACATCTTTATTGGAGTATAATTGCTTTACAATGGTGTGTTAGTTTCTGCTTTATAACAGAGTGAATCAGCTATACATATATCCCCATATCTCCTCCCTCTTGCATCTCCCTCCCACCCTCCCTATCCCACCCCACAAGGTGGTCACCAAGCACCGAGCTGATCTCCCTGTGCTATGTGGCTGCTTCCCACTAGCTATCTATTTTACATTTGGTAGTATATATAAGTCCATGCCACTCTCTCACTTCATCTCAGCTTACCCTTCCCCTCCCCATGTCGTCAAGTCCATTGTGCATTAATTTTGTATCCTGCAACTTTACCAAATTCATTGATTAGCTCTAGCGGTTTTCTGCTGGCATCTTTAGGATTCTCTATGTATAGTATCATGTCATCTGCAAACAGTGACAGTTTTACTTCTTCTTTTCCAATTTGTATTCCTTTTACTTCTTTTTCTTCTCTGATTGCCGTGGCTAGGACTTCCAAAAACTATGCTGAATAATAGTGGCGAGAGTGGACATCCTTGTCTTGTTCCTGTTCTTAGAGGAAATGCTTTCAGTTTTTCACCATTGAGAATGATGTTTGCTGTGGGTTTGTCGTATATGACCTTTATTATGTTGAGGTAGGTTCCCTCTATGCCCACTTTCTGGAGAGTTTTTCTCATAAATGGGTGTTGAATTTTGTCAAAAGCTTTTTCTGCATCTATTGAGATGATCATATGGTTTTTCTTCTTCAATTTGTTAATATGGTGTATCACATTGATTGATTTGCATATGTTGAAGAATCCTTGCATCCCTGGGATAAATCCCACTTGATCATGGTGTATGATCCTTTTAATGTATTGTTGGATTCTGTTTGCTAGTATTTTGCTGAGGATTTTTGTATCTATATTCTTCAGTGATATTGGTTTGTAATTTTCTTTTCTTGTAGTATCTTTGTCTAGTTTTGGTATCAGGGTGATGGTGGCCTCATAGAATGAGTTTGGGAGTGTTCTTTCCTCTGCAATTTTTTGGAAGAGTTTGAGAAGTATGGGTGTTAGCTCTTCTCTAAATGTTTGATAGAATTCACCTGTGAAGCCATCTGGTCCTGGACTTTTGTTTGTTGGAAGATTTTTAATCACAGTTTCAATTTCCTTACTTGTGATTGGTCTGTTCATATTTTCTGTTTCTTCCTGGTTCAGTCTTGGAAGGTTATACCTTTCTAAGAATTTGTCCATTTCTTCCAGGCTGTCCATTTTATTGGCATAGAGTTGCTTGTAGTAGTCTCTTAGGATGCTTTGTATTTCTGCGGTGTCTTTTGTAACATCTCCTTTTTCATTTCTAATTTTATTGATTTGAGTCCTCTCCCTCGTTTTCTTGATGAGTCTGGCTAATGGTTTATAAATTTTATCTTCTCAAAGAACCAGCTTTTAGTTTTATTGATCTTTGCTATTGTTTCTGCTCTGATCTTTTTTTTTTTTTTTTTTAAGATTTAATTTTATTTATTTCTGGCTGCGTTGGGTCTTCGTTGCTGCTCGTGGGCTCTCTCTAGTTGTGGAGAGCGGGGGCCACTCTCTATTGCGGTGTGCGGGCTTCTCCTTGAGGTGGCTTCTCTTGTTGCGGAGCACGGGCTCTAGGCACATGGGCTTCAGTAGTTGTGGTGTGTAGGTTCAGTAGTTGTGGCTTGTGGGCTCTAGAGTGCAGGCTCAATAGTTTTGGCACACAGGCTTAGTTGCTCCGCGGCATGTGGGATCCTCCCGGTCCAGGGATCGAACCCATGTCACCTGCATTGGCAGGCGGACTCCTATCCACTGTGCCACGAGGGAAGTCCCTCTGCTCTGATCTTTATGATTTCTTTCCTTCTACTAACTTTGGGTTTTGTTTGTTCTTCTTCCTCTAGTTCCTTTAGGTGTAAGGTTAGATTGTTTATTTGAGATTTTTCTTGTTTCTTGAGGTAGGCTTGTATTGTTATAAACTTCCCTCTTAGAACTCCTTTTGCTGCATCCCATAGGTTTTGGATCGTCGTGTTTTCATTGTCATTTGTCTCTAGGCATTTTTTGATTTGCTCTTTGATTTCTTCAGTGATCTCTTGGTTATTTAGTAATGTATTGTTTAACCTCCATGTGTTTGTGTTTGTTGCATTTTTCCCCTGTAATTGATTTCTAATCTCATAGCATTGTGGTCAGAAAAGATGCTTGATATGATTTGAATTTTCTTAAATTTACTGAGGCTTGATTTGTGACCCAAGATGTGATCTATCCTGGAGAATATTCCATGTGTACTTGAGAAGAAAGTGTAATCTGCTGTTTTGGGATGGAATGTCCTATAAATATCAATTTAACCTATCTGGTCTGTTGTGTCATTTAAACTTTGTGTTTCCTTATTAATTTTCTGTTTGGATGATCTGTCCATTGGTGTAAGTGAGGTGTTAAAGTCCCCCACTATTATTATGTTACTGTCGATTTCCTCCTTTAGAGCTGTTAGCAGTTGCCTTATGTATTGAGGTGCTCCCATGTTGGGTGCATATATATTTATAATTGTTATATATTCCTTTTGGATTGATCCCTTGATCATTATGTAGTGTCCTTCCTTGTCTCTTATAACATTCTTTATTTTAAAGTCTATTTTATCTGATATGAGTATTGCTACTCCAGCTTTCTTTTGATTTCCATTTGCATGGAATATCTTTTTCCATCCCCTCATTTTCAGTCTGTATATGTCCCTAGGTCTGAAGTGGGTCTCTTGTAGATAGCATATATGTGGGTCTTGTTTTTGTATCCATTCAGCGAGCCTGTGTCTTTTGGTTGGAGCATTTAATCCATTTATGTTTAAGGTAATTATCAATATGTATGTTCCTATTACCATTTTCTTAATTGTTATGGATTTGTTTTTGTAGGTCCTTTTCTTCTCTTGTGTTTCCCACTTAGAGAAGTCCCTTTAGCGTTTGTTGTAGAGCTGGATTGGTGGTGCTGAATTCTCTTAGCTTTTGCTTGTCTGTAAAGCTTTTGATTTCTCTGTCAAATCTGAATGAGATCCTTGCTGGGTAGAGTAATCTTGGTTGTACGTTCTTCCCTTTCACCACTTTCAATATATCATGCCACTCCCTTCTGGCTTGTAGAATTTCTGCTGAGAAATCAGCTGTTAACCTTATGGGAGTTCCCTTGTATGTTATTTGTCGTTTTCCCCTCGTTGCTTTCAATAACTTTGTCTTTGATTTTTGTCAGTTTGATTACTGTGTGTCTCAGCGTGTTTCTCCTTGGGTTTATCCTGCCGGGGACTCTGTGTGCTTCCTGGACTTGGGTGGCTATTTCCTTTCCCATGTTAGGGAAGTTTTCGACAATAATCTCTTCTGATATTTTCTCGAGTCCTTTCTCTCTCTTCTCCTTCTGGGATCCCTATCATGCGAATGTTGTTGTGTTTAATGTTGTCCTAGAGGTCTCTTAGGCTGTCTTCATTTCTTTTCATTCTTTTTTCTTTATTCTGTTCCGCAGCAGTGAATTCAACCACTGTGTCTTCCAGGTCACTTATCCGTTCTTCTGCCTCAGTTATTCTGCTATTGATTCCTTCTAGTGTATTTTTCATTTAGTTATTGTATTGTTCATGCCTGTTTGTTTGTTCTTTAATTCTTCTAGGTGTTTGTTCTTCAATTCTTCTAGGTCTTTGTTAAACATTTCTTGCATCTTCTCCATCTTTGCCTCCATTCTTTTTCTGAGGTCCTGGATCATCTTCACTATCATTATTCTGAATTCTTTTTCTGAAAGGCTGCCTATCTCCACTTCATTTAGTTGTTTTTCTGGGGTTTTATCTTGTTCCTTCATCTGGTACATAGCCCTCTGCCTTTTCATCTTGTCTATCTTTCTGTGAATGTGGTTTTTGTTCCACAGGCTGCAGGATTGTAGTTCTTCTTGTTTCTGCTGTCTGCCCTGTGGTGGATGAGGCTATCTAAGAGGCTTGTGCAAGTTTCCTGATGGGAGGGTCTGGTGGTAGGTAGAGCTGTGTGTTGCTCTGGTGGGCATAGCTCAGTAAAACTTTAATCCACTTGTCTGCCGATGGGTGGGTTGGTGTTCCCTCCCTGTTAGTTGTTTAGCCTGAGGCGACCCAGCACAGGAGCCTACCAGGCTCTTTGGTGGGGCTAATGGCGGACTCTGGGAGGGCTCACGCCAAGGGGCACTTCTCAGAACTTCTGCTGCCAATGTCTTTGTTCCCACGGTGAGCCACAGCCACCCCTCGTCTCTGCAGAAGACCCTGCAACACTAGCAGATGGGTCTGGTTCAGTCTCCTATAGGGTCACTGCTTCTTCCCCTGGGTCCCGATGTGCATATTACTTTGTGTGTGCTCTCGAAGAGTGGAGTCTCTGTTTCCCCCAGTCCTGTCGAAGTCCTCAATCAAATCCCACTAGGCTTCAAAGTCTGATTCTCAAGGAATTCCTCCTCCCATTGCTGGACCCCCAGGTTGGGAAGCCTGACGTGGGGCTCAGAACCTTCACTCCAGTGGGTGGACTTCTGTGGTATAAGTGTTCTCCAGTCTGTGAGTCACCCACCCAGCAGTTATGCGATTTGAGTTTATTGTGATTGCGCCCCTCTTACTGTCTCATTGCGGCTTCTCCTTTGTCTTTGGATGTGGGGTGTCTTTTTTGGTGAGTTCCAGTGTCTTCCTGTCGATGATTGTTCAGCAGTTATTTGTGATTCGAGTGCTCTTGCAACAGGGAGTGCGCTCATGTCCTTCTACTCCGCCATCTTCCCCCCTGCCCTCCGTCTGGGGCAATGATTCTTCTGCTTTTCTCTGATTCTCAACCCACAATACCTACAATTTTGTATGTGAGGGTGCTGGTAGGCCCTAGAGAGGGACGTGTAAAAAGGGCCTCTAGAGTCTAAGACCTGCCTTACAATACTGGCTCACCACCAACTCTCTGATCTGGCCCTTCCCCTTTCTGTATCCTGGTTTCCTCATCTGTAAAATAAGTGTAATAATATTACCTGCTTTGACATAGGTTGTTGAGAGGATCAAATTCATGTACAGTGCTGAGCATCACCCTAGCTTTGTCCCTTGCATAACCGTCCTCCCAATGTTGTTTTAACAATAGGCCCTGAGCTTTCATCAAAGGTTGTGATAAGAAATCACCATGTGAAACTCAGTCTCCTTTTGCTGCCAAATTTATGGAGAATCTTATCAACATATGACTCTAGTTGAGAAATTTCTCCAGCATGACAAATTATTAGAATTTTTGTCCTGAAAACTGGGAGATGCTCTTTACTCTGATATCAAATGTTCTGAGACTGATGCATCATATTTCCATTTTTTGCCTTAGCTTCCAGGAAGCTTAGAGCTAAATCTAATGCTTAATGACAGTGACTCCATTAAATCAGATGGGCTTAACTTTATATTTGTATTTTATGAAACTCATGAGACACACCCTCAGTTATAAGTATTCTCAAATTCTTTTGGAAAAGAAAGAGGAGAAGAAGGGAAGAGAAGGAAACAGGTATAGTTTGAAAAGAGGGCTTGGCATGCCACCTACTCACTGTATCAACTAGAATATAGGTTTGGTTTCTCTAAGAGACACCCAAAATAATTGTGACTTAAATAAAATAGAAGTGTATAACAATCTGGCCACAGCAGTCTCAGGCTGGTACGATTACTACGAGGGACCCTAGCTTCTTATCTTATTGCTCAGCTTTTCCTATGGTGTCTTTGAGCACATATTTCAAGATGGGTGGCCACCATGCCTCATCCCAGCCAGGGGAAGAGGGGGACATGGAGGGCACACGCACTGGGACTCAAGACCTAATATTGGGGCTTCCCTGGTGGCACAGTGGTTGAGAGTATGCCTGCCAATGCAGGGGACACTGGTTTGTGCCCCGGTCCGGGAAGATCCCACATGCCGAGGAGTGGCTGGGCCCATGAGCCATGGCCGCTGAGCCTGCGCGTCCGGAGCCTGTGCTCCGCAACGGGAGAGGCCACAACAGTGAGTGGCCCGCGTACCGCAAAAAAAAAAAAAAAAAAAAAAAAAGACCTCATGGTCACACACATCTCTTCCACTCACATCCTGTCAGCCAAAACTTGGTTACGTGATCACACCTAACTGCACAGGAGGCTGGGATATTTAGTCTTTCAGAGGCACATGTCCAGCTGAAAATCAGGAGTTCTGTTACTATAGAAGATAGGGAGAACAGATTTGGAAGGGCATCTACCAGTTTCTGCCACATCCACCATCTGAGATGTATTTACTTCTTTTATTTATTTATTTATTTACTTACTTACTTACGTACTTACTTATTTATGGCTGCGTTGGGTCTTTGTAGCTGTGCGGTCTTTCTCTAGCTGCGGAGAGTAGGGGCTACTCTTCATTGCAGTGCGCGGTCTTATTGTGGTGGCTTCTCTTGTTGCAGAGCATGTGCTCTAGGCACGTGGGCTTCAGCAGTTGTGGCACGCAGGCTCAGTAGTTGTGGCACACGGGCTTAGTTGCTCCGAGGCATGTGGGATCTTCCTGGACCAGGGCTCGGACCTGTGTCCCCTGCATTGGCAGGTGGATTCTTAACCACTGCACCACCAGGGAAGTCCCTCAGATGTATTTCTTTGCACATGATTGCACTCCCGTCTGCCTCAATTTCACCCTCACCCCCTCTATTCAGTATAGCTTACATGCTGCTATCAGAGTACTTTCCACTTCAGAGTGTTATTATGGCACTGCCCTGGTCACAAACCAACTCTGGCTCCATACTACCTAGGAAAGTGATGCCCAAACTGTACAATGCATTAGGAATCAGCTGGAGGGTGTGCTAAAACAGAGACAGCTGGGCCCCACCTGTAGCCCTACTGACTGGGTAGGTCTGGGCCCTGAGAATTTGCATCTTTTTTTTTTTTTTTTTTTTTGCGGTACGCAGGCCTCCCACCATTGTGGCCTCTCCCGTTGCGGAGCACAGGCTCCGGACGCGCAGGCCCAGCGGGCATGGCTCATGGGCCCAGCCGCTCCGCAGCATGTGGGATCTTCCCGGACTGGGGCACGAACCCGTGTCCCCTGCATCGGCAGGTGGACTCTCAACCACTGCGCCACCAGGGAAGCCCAGAGAATGTGCATCTTTATTAAGTTCTCAGGTGATGCTGATGTTGCTGGTTCAGGAACCACACTTTGAGAGCCGTCGACCTCAAGAATAAAACCAGTGCTCCTTAACCTGCCATCCAAAGGCTATTCCAGCTTGGTCTCAACCTACTTTCCACCTCATCTCTCATCCTTCCCTCCCCCTCCACACACCCAGGGCTCCAGTCACACTGAAGTTCTCACCTCTCTCTAAGCAGGCAAGCTGTTCGCACCTTTGTGCCTTCCTGTTCCTTTTGTCTGGAATATCTTCTGATCGGCAACCTCCTTTCCACATCCTTCCCGAAGGCTTTCCTGACCCTCTAAGCTGTTGTTAAACCATTCTCTGTCCCAGGTCCCTACACATTTTGTACATTCTTCTATTATTGCTTTTATTGCCTTGTGTCTTGGTTGTCTGCCCAGCTGCCTCCCCACCTCTGAAGCCTTAGTCACCTACATAGCTCTTAGCCACGGTAACAGGGTCACTGAGTAAGGAAACAAAAGTATGAATGAGGAAAAGGAGGCAGGTAGATGGAGTGAATAAATCAATGAGGTGAGTGAAGAGAAGAAATGATGAGTGAGTTAATACACGAACAAGTGAGTTATGATCCATTATGTGCTTAGTTCTCTCCTTTGAGTCCTCAGTCACAGATCAGGAAAGGAATTTACCCTCTGATCATTTTTCCACAAAGTTCCAGCCATTGCTTTTTTTTTTTTTTTTTTGCCTGTGCCTTGTGGCCTTTAGGATCTCAGTTCCCCCACCCCGGCTACGGCAGTGAAAGCCCAGAATCCTAACCACTAGGCCACCAGGTTCTCATTGCTGTGGCTTCTCTTGTTGAGGAGCGTGGGCTCTAGGCACGTGGGCTTCAGTAGTTGTGGCATATGGGCTCAGTAGTTGTGGCTCGTGGGCTTAGTTGCTCTGCGGCATGTGGGATCTTCCTGGACCAGGACTCGAACCCGTGTCCCCTGCACTGGCAGGCAGATTCTTAACCACTGCGCCACCAGGGAAGTCTCCCATTGCTTCCTTCTTACCAGAAGTCACCTGGGACCCAGCATCTAACAGTCAGGTCCCCAGAACTGGCCTGGGGACCCATGCTGGGTCATGTTCCCTATGCCAGGGCTTAATCTCTACCCAGTCCTGTTCTCACTCACCCTGGTGTTTCTGAAAGTCAGTTGTAAGACATTTGGGACTCAGGTAATCGATGCTGGTGGATGATTTTCAGGGCCAAGACACAAAAGACTTTTTCACCAAACTGGTGATAAAGTGTCAATATTGTTTCAAATTAAAATTGGAGCCTAGGGAATTCCCTGGAGGTCCAGTGGTTAGGACTCCACACTTTCACTGCTGGGGTCGGGTTCAATCCCTGGTCAGGGAAATAAGATCCTGCAAGCCGTGGGGTGCGGCCAAAAAGTAAAATAATAAACAAATAAAATTGGAACCTTGAGGTGCTGGAAACTAATCTCCCCTTCATCACAGGGAACCCAGCTTTCTCCAAACCCCATAAAGGAAGCCTTCTTTGGCTCCAGTGGACATGGGTATGGCCATAAGAAGGGACTCCCTGTCCTGCTGTGGTTGTCAACTCTGTCAGGGATGGTGCTATCATGGTGGTAACTGTTACTGCAGCAAGGCTGTGTAGCCTCAGAAGGCAGTGAACCTTTTTTAGCTTTGATGTCCTCCTGTGCAGGGTAGGGATGTTACTACTCACCTTGCAGATGTGTGGTGAGCATCAAATAAGACATGGGAGTAAAGGGCCCAGCACAGTACTAGGCAGATAGTAGGTGTACAATAGAGAATAACTAGAATAACTAGAATTCTCACAACTATAAGAAAGTTAAGTTTTTTCCCTGATGAATCAGGCCCAGTCACTCTTCTAGGGTTTTTCCTTCTATTTATAATATCTACCTTCCTCTCTCACAATTCTACCTAATTTTGGGACTTCAGCTGCCCAGCTGTACCTCCTCCACAAATCTGTCTCTGTTCCTGGAACACTCTATGAACAACGCCTACCATACTTATGGTTTGGTCTAATGGACGTGGAAATGAGTAGTGAATTAAGAACAGGGTGTCTGTAGGCAGGGCTGCCATGTATGGTTGTACATGTTGTGCACTGCCTGAGCCTGGAAGTACCATTCACAGACTGTAAGGAAGTGGGGCCCTGATGCATTGTGTAATAAAGAGGCTCTGTGCGCAAGTCAGATGAACTGAGCTTGAAACCTGGCTCGACCACTAATCAATTGTTTGAGCAAGCAACACATGTAAACTCCTGACTTAGCTTCCTCATCTGTGAATGGGATGTTATTAGTACCTACCACGAGGGATAGTTGAGAGGATTCAGTAGCTTAATGAGTTTTATTTTTTTTTTTATTTTTTTTTTTTTTTGTCTTTGAACAATAAAAAGGTTTATGCTTTCAAATTAAAAAACACATATTGCAAACATTATGTAATAATAAAATTACAGCAAATGAAATATTCAGACTGACCCCACGGCATTCACACCACACCAGAATTTTGCCTGAAACAAAACAGTAAATTTTATCCCCCCAAGTAGGTAGGTCCATGCTGGTTGAACACTTCAGTCCTAGACCCCACGAATGAGGCACATAGTTCATGCTTAACAGATACATACATTAACCATTCTTAACCACCCCTCACCAGGGCCCTGACGGGTAGGAAGGATGAAATGTGAACACAAGCACTCCCATAGACAGAATTCTCCAATTATAAAAATTCATACATGTGACCTTTACCACATCTAGGAAGATAGCTGAGATTTTAATCTGTGAACCCACCTCTGAAAACCACAACAAAAATCAATAAGAAATGATTTAATGTAAAATATACAAATTTCTCAGTATGAGAACTTCCACAAAACAGGGAGAATGACAACTAAAACAATTTTTCTTAAAAAAGAACACTCCCCTTACCTTGTCCTTGCTACCCAACACTCAAAAACAAATCTGTACAAAACCACCAACACAGAAAAGGACCTTAGAGGATGTTACAACGCAAAGCCTTCAGACGTAATCTAAACTGCTCTCCTCACCGAGACCCTCCCCCGATAGAGCTGAGGGTTCCCAGGTCCACTGGGGAAAGTGAGTGGTCTCAGATCATCACCCCTGCTGTGCTACAGATGGTCCACGGTCACTCGCTGTCAAACTTAACAGAATTGACTTGGACAGAGATGGAGCCTCCCCGGTAACTGCCCCGCTTCTTCTTGGTTTTCTCGTGCCGGAAGGATTTGCCTTTGGTGAACTTCAGAACTTGATTGGCTCGCTCCCCCCAGTCTCCGGTTGCACCCCGCTTGGCGTCAAAGGAATTGTCTGCCACTCGAGCATCCACCTGAATTTCCTCCTCCCTGATCCTTCGGAATGGGGAGGATCCCCTTCGTTCTCCTTTATTCCTTTTAGGAAATGTGTTGGGGGTCTGGGGCTTTATCTTCTTGGCTGGAGGAGTCTCTGCCTCCTTAGCAACCTCATTCTGCTTCCACTTCTTTCCTGAACCTGGCTTAGCAACTGCCACTGCTGTCTTTTTCTTGCCCTCCTCCTCCTCATTGCTGTCCTTGTCTGCTTTTCCATTCTGGGCAGTCAGTGCAGAGGTGCCATTGGCCTTGGCGGCTTGTGGTCTTGGAGTGCCCTTGCCCTTGGGCTTCTCCTCTTCCTCCTGCTCACTGGAGTCCTCAGAGGAAGAAGTGCTGCTGCTCTCGGCCTTTGCTTTCTTCACACAGGCTGGTTTGGAAGGGGCTACAGTTCCCCTTGCCTTCTGTGGCTTCTTTTTGGCTGGGGGTTTAGGTGTCTTCTCTTCCTCGTCTTCCTCGCTGCTGGAGCTGTCTGAATCAGAGCTGCTGTCCCCACCACCCTGAGAGGCCCGCTTGGCAGGCAAAGATGGAGCTGCTTTGGCCATCACCTTGGACTTAGGGGTGGCTACATTCTTCTTTGTCTTCTCCTCCTCACTAGAACTGCTCTCCTCCTCGCTGGAGGTGCTATCAGCCTTTCTGGTCAGAGGCTTCTGGCCACTGGCTGCAGGCTGCTTGGGAGTTGTAGCTGGCTTAACCGCAGACTGCTTGGGAGTGGCAGCTGGCTTACCTGAGGAATTCTTGGTGGTACTGGCTGGCTTAGCAGGAGCTTCATCCTCAGAACTGTCGGAGTCTGAGCTGTCTGAAGAGCTCTCTGCTGCCTTCTTTGCTGGAGCTGGTTTAGTAGTTGCTTTGGAGATGACTGCCTTAGCTGGGGGTCTCTTTTCTTCCTCAGAACTTGAATCAGACTCGTCGCTGCTGTCCTCACTGCTCTCCACAGGCTGCTGCTTCTCTGCAGCTTTCTTGGGAGCCTGAATTCCCAGGGACTTCTTGGGTGGGGGAACAGAAGGCGGGGGAACTGAACTATAGGGACCTGGTTTTTTCTTCATGGGTTTTTTCTTCTGCTCTTCCTCCTCCTCCTCCTCACTGGAGGAGTCCTCACTGCTAGAACTCTTTTGGGCAGGAGTGGCAGCTGCTTTCACTGGGGCCTTGGCCACAACTTGCTTTTTAGGTGCAGTCTTCTTAGATACGGCTGCTGCCTTCTCCTCCTCTGAGTCATCATCACTGCTGCTGCTGCTACTGCTGCTGCTGCTATTACTACCAGCTGCTTTGCCATTGACTACTTTAGGTGCTGGACGAGCTGGTGTACCTGGTTTGGCTAGGGCTTTAGCCTGAGCTTTAGCTGCCATGGGTGTTGTCTTTGGCTTCTGGTTCTTTGGCACCTCATCCTCTGAGCTTGAGTCAGAATCAGAATCAGAGCTCTTGGCCTTCTTAGGAGGAGCTTTGACTGTCTTGGCTTGGGGCTTAACTCCCTTCTGGACAGGCTTTTTCTTTTTGTCCTCCTCCTCATCATCACTGGATTCTTCACTGCTGCTGCTGCTCTCTGATTTCTTGACTGCAGCCTTTCCAGGATGCTGAAGCAGACTGGCCCGCTTGGCAGGTACACCAGCTTTCTTAGCGGGAGGTCCTTGGGCTTTTTCCTCCTCGCTGCTGTCCTCACTGCTGTCACTGGATGAAGTCTTCTTCTTAGCCTTCTTAGTCACTGGTCCATTTGCCTGTAACTTCCGCTTTGGGGCCTTGGTGGACTTGAGCCAGAAACTATAGATGTCCAAGAGGGAAGAGGCGTTGGCATCCTGCTGGGTAGCGCCTGTTGCCTTGGCGAACTTGTTGGCCACATCCGAGAGCTGGTTATCGCGCAGAAAGCCGAGCACGAGGGGATACAGGTCGCTGGGAACCACGCGGCGCAAGCCGGCGTCAGCCATCCTCTCGGTAATACGCGTCACTCCTTAATGAGTTTTAACAGTGCCTTGTAAAGGACTGAATTTACTGAGCACTTAATTTTAGAAAGTAAGTGTGGGTGTTTTTTCTGAGAAGGCTGTACACAAGCTAGGGTCAGTGGGTCACCGAAAATCTGCAGCCGTGCCCCACTCCCCCAACCCCTCCCCCCCGCCATGTAGCAGGAGGCCGATCCTCATGCTGTCCTTTCTCGCAGGACCCTACTCCACCCTTCTTTTTGCCAAAATCCGCTTTTACTAGGTCTTCTTCAGTTGACAAATGACAGCTCCAAAGTAAACTAGATTAAGCCCAAAGAAGCATCTGTGGGTGGATATAACTGAACTCCAATGGAGGATCCAGGGCTCCAGGTACATCACGAGCACTCTGTCGTCTCCATCTCCTGGCTCTGCTTCTCTCTATTGGCTTTATTCTCAGGCAGACTCTTCCATGTGGCAGGAAAATGGGTTACTGGGTGGTTCAAGCTTATATTTTATGGTTTTTCATATAAAGGAAGAGCAATCCATAGAGCAATGGATTTCTTTCTGCATCCATAGAGCAATCTTATGGAAGGCCTCTGATTGGCCCAGCTTGGGTCACATGCCCACTCTTTGAATCAATCATTGTGGCTAGAGGGATGGTGGACTGAGATTGGCCAAGCTAGGGTCGTGTGTCCACGAGTTTGACAGCCCCACAGAGCTACATGGAACGGGGAGGGGACAGTTCTCCAATAGGAGAGGTGCTGAGCATACAAGAATGTTGGCCGTCCTGGCCATCCTTCTCTACCGCTCAGTTCATAGGTCAGTTCCTCAGGAAAGCTTCCCCTCCCCTCCTCCACGTGGACCTCAACCTTCCCACAGTAAATTGCAAATTATTCTCCGACTCTCTGACACCATAGTTTGGGAACAACTGGAGGCAGGGAGGCGAGTGTATTTATTCATCTGTGACTCCCAGGCCTAGCTTCCTAACCGGGGCTGTGGAAGGGGTGCTCTTGGTGGCCTATCCAGCATCCATTTCCCCTTCCTCTTCAGATCTTTGTTGGGTTCCACCTTGTCTCCCCACTGCCTTAGGCTTAGTGGGGAAGCTGACTCCATTTTCATGGAGAGTAGTTTAAACCCATTAGAGTCATCCCTTGCCAGTGACTGGTTCAAAAATGGGCATGTGGGACCTAGTTTGGGCTGGTGAGACACAAGGGTGTCTGGGAAAGGCTTCTTGCTCTTTTGGGTGGGCATGGAAGCCATCTGGCGCCTTCCTGCCCTCTCTCGTGCTGGACAGAAATGAGGAAGCATTTGGCCTCCATCAACTGCTACTGGCTGCCACTGGCTGCCACTGCACAGCTGGAAGGGAACTTACTTTAGGCAAAAGCTGACACCGTGGGAGTGTGGAGACACCTGGACCCTTGATGGCCTTGTTGAGTTGCTGGATTGGCTAACCCTGGATGCCACCCTGCCCCAGGACCGCCAAACCCCTAGCTAACACACTTCCTTGTTAAACCACCTTGAGCTGGGGTGTTCTGTTACCTGTGGCCACAAGTATCTTCAGAAAGCTCTCCCTGAATGAATGACCTAGGCGAGTGGCCACAGGCTGAGAGCCCTCAAGCATGCCCTCCTAAACTATGCCACCCACACAAGTTCCTTCCTACCCCACAATAACAGACATTCAAAGATTCTGGATGCTTTTTTAAAAAAACCACACCAGTCACTTTATTCTTAAGTTTGTACTTTACAAAACCACAAGGGAGAAGTCCTTGAGGGTGAAAGGGGTAGGGGAGTGGGAGATGGTGAAGAGGGGGATGAGGACAACCCAGAAATGAAGCCCCCCCCATCTTGGGGGACCAAGCAGAGACTGGGCCCCAGGCCAGCCCAGCAGGGCCTCTCGTGTCCTGGCTCTACAGAGCTGGGCCAAAAGACCTCAGGGAAGGGTCACAGCTTCTAGAGACTGTCGCCATTAGACAGGCAGCCACAGGCTGAGGCTTCTGGCAGCCCAAAGAAGGAAGTGGGCCTCCCCCTCCCAAGCCAAGGGGAGGCAGCCTGAGGCAGGGGTGAGAGCTACCCGTCCAGCAGCTTTAGGATGCTCTCACGCTCCTTCAGAGTCTTCCAGGCCTGGTCCTTCTCCTTCTTGGTGGGGGTCCGCTTCTTCTGCCGGGCAGCCATGATCTTGCGGAAGGCGTCCATGACCTCATTGTCTGCCATGCGGACCCGCTGCCTCAGCTCCTGCCGACTCACCTCCTCCTTTGCCAGCCTGTGGGGACCAGCCGGCCAGGTGCCATGGGAAGCCCACCAGAGTAGGGCTCCTCCCTCTTCCAGACTGAGCCCACCCCACTACCCAGGGCTGCCGCTCCTGTGGACCGTTTCATATCAAAAAGCAAAGTTATTGGGCTTCCCTGGTGGCGTAGTGGTTGAGAGTCCGCCTGCCGATGCAGGGGACATCGGGTTCGTGCCCCGGTCCGGGAAGATCCCACATGCCGTGGAGCAGCTGGGCCCGTGAGCCATGGCCGCTGAGCCTGCCCGTCCGGAGCCTGTGCTCCACAACGGGAGAGGCCACAGCAGTGAGAGGCCCGCGTACCGCAAAAAAAAAAAAAAAAAAAAAAAAAGCAAAGTTATTGGGCCACGCTTACATGGTGCCCTGTGCCAGGTACTACCTCTTCAAATATATCAGCTCAGTTAATCCTCCTAACAACCTTGTGAGGTAGGTACTATTATTCCTATGTTACCAGTGAGGAAACTGAGGCTCAAGGAGGATAAGAAATGCCCCAAGATCCCACAACTAGTGAGGAGGAGATCTGAATCAAGTCAGGCTTGCTCCAAACAATCTTCTTTAAAAGGTGTTCTGGGGGCTTCCCTGGTGGTGCAGTGGTTAAGAATCCGCCTCCCAATGCAGGGGACACGGGTTTGCGTCCTGGTCCGGGAAGATCCCACATGCCATGGAGCAACTAAGCCCGTGCACCACAACTACTGAGCCTGCACTCTAGAGCCCGTGCTCTGCAACAAGAGAAGCCACCGCAATGAAGAGTAGCCCAGCTCTCTGAAACTAGAGAAAGCCCGTGCACAGCAATGAAGACCCAATGCAGCCAAAAATAAATAAATGAAATAAATAATTTTTTAAAAAAAAGGTGTTCTGGTACCAGCAGAAGACCTGCTTTTACTTCAGCAACCAAATTCCAGATCAACCTAAGGGTCTAGACAGCCTGAGGTCTACAGGAGGTGAGTGAGATATCAAACTGACCCCTCCGAATGGAACCTGACCTATAAATTCAATTCATGGTGGAGCTGGAAGGTCACTTAGAGATCTATCTAGTCTAACCTGTAAATTTTTCAGAAGGGGAAGCTGCTGCTCAGGGCAGGAGATGCATTGCTTAAGGCCCTGCAACTACCCATGCAGGGCTGAGGGCTGCACACTGGCCTTCTGATAGCCAAGCTAGTTCCTTCACTGCCCATTACTTCTGTAGCTGCACATCCCCACTTTTCTCTCTCTCCCCTCCCCTTCCCTTCCTCAGTACTCTTTCATCTGTATTTTCCTCTTCTTGCCCTTGAAAGGGAACTAGAAAGAGGCTTTGGATCCGGCCTTGGGCTCCAGTTACAGCTTAGCTGTTTCTTGGCTGTGTGACCTTCAGCAGAGCGCTCATTTCACTGGGCCTTTATTTCCTCATTTGGTAAAACAGGGAAAACTAGCACCTACTCCCTGGGCTACAGCAGAGATTAAGTAAGAGGGTGTACATGAAGCCCCTGGTACACGGCAGGCACTCCGTATACCCTCATCCTTAAAGACCCCAGCAGCTTGCCAGCAACTTCTCCTCCTTCTAATGATGCACGTCTGTACCAGCCGCTCACGTGGTGACTGCAAGCCCTTTGCCCTGCCTCTCTTCCTAACCCAGCACAACGTTTAAGAGACCCGCAGAGGTGGCCAAATGAATGAGCATGCCCTGCTCTGTGGGGGCTCTGTGAGGTGGAGACACAGCACCTGCCTACGAGGAGCAAGGGGACTTAGATGGGCTGCTTCTCTATCTCCCCAATAAAAGGGGAGCCACTACCATGATCTCCCTACAGATACCACCTGCACCCTTGTTGTGAGGAGTGCAGACCAAGATGGATGGGAATAAATAGAAAATGAATGACATCGCACTAAAACACTGGTCAGTTCCTGGTGAGGGGCTGGGGTAATCGCAGATGCTCAAGAAAATGTTAACAGTTGATAAACTGAGGTGGAGAGTACACTGGTGTTTACTGTACTACTCCGTCATATTTTCTGTGTGTATAAAATTTTTCACAATAAAACTCCGGGGGAAAAAGAAAGTAAGCATGAAAAGACTTAAAAATAAACCACACAAAAAGATAAAAAATAAAAAAAATAATAAGCCATACAACAATGCGAATATAGTTAACACCACTGAACCGTACACTTGAAAATGGTTTAGAGGGTAAATTTTGTGTTATTTGTTTTTACCACAATTAGAAGTGAATAAACAAGTCACAGATGCCTGAGCTCTAGTCTGTGGAATGAGAATCTGTTTGAGACAAAACCAGTGGGGTGGTGCCCGGCACTGACATTTTTTTCAAAGCCCTCCGGATGATTTAGAGGCCCTGCCGGGTTTGGAAAGCCTGTCGTAAAGCTCCCGGAAGGTCACCAGCATGGCCAAGGCCTCGCTGGCCACGCCCTGGCCCAGGCATCCTGTCCACACTCACCTCAGCAGGTCGTGCTTCTTGGTGCGGTTGTGGGCACTGAGCGCTTTCAGCTCGGCCTGCCGTTTGCGCAGCTCCGCCAGAACTTCGTCCTCCGAGTCCTCTGCAGGGCGGTCCTCAGATTCCAGCAGGCCCTGGGCGATCAGCTCCTCCTTGATGCGGCTCTCCAGAGACTTGGTATGCGGCACACTGCAGGGAAAGGCAGTGCTCAGCTCAAGGGCCAGCCTGCAAGGGGGACCGCTCTGAGGTGCCCAAGGTTAGTGAACACCTTCCTTTCTCTTTGGGCACTGCCTCTCTATCTATCTACACATAAAAAATAGAGACGGGGGCTTCCCTGGTGGCGCAGTGGTTGAGAATCTGCCTGCCAATGCAGGGAACACAGGTTCGAGCCCTGGTCTGGGAAGATCTCACATGCCGCGGAGCAACTAGGCCCGTGAGCCACAACTACTGAGCCTGCGTGTCTGGAGCCTGTGCTCCACAACAAGAGAGGCCACAAGAGTGGCCCCCGCTTGCTGCAACGAAGACCCAACACAGCTAAAAATAAATAATTAAAAAAAAAAAAGAAAGAGACAGACACATCTGGTCTTGTAAACATAAGCAACAGATATCGATATGCTATGTAATATAAAATACAGAAAAACCTACAATGCTAACGACCCAAAAAGAATCACTATTTTGTTATCTGTTACTATTATATATATTACCATCTTCTTACCATGTTACGTTATATACATAAAAATATGTATTTTATGTTCTTATATAAATACTATATGTATTCCAGATTTTGTTACATATTATTCCCACTTTTTTTTTTTTTTTGCGGTACATGGGCCTCTCACTGTTGTGGCCTCTCCCGTTGCGGAGCACACGCTCCGGACGCACAGGCTCAGCGGCCACGGCTCATGGGCCCAGCCGCTCCGCGGCATGTGGGATCTTCCTGGACCGGGGCACGAACCCGTGTCCCCTGCATCGGCAGGCGGACTCTCAACCACTGCGCCACCAGGGAAGCCCTATTCCCACTTTTTTAATGTATTATTTTAGCTTTCCCCCACCATGTACCAACATTTAAATATATCTTAAGTAAAAATAGGATCATATTGTCTGTATTGTGCTACAACGGACAGTTTCCACTTATCACTCTGTTGTTTACATCTTTGCGTGTCAGTTAACTATACTTCTCTAATACGATTAATAGTTGCAAGTTATTTCATCATATGGACTTACGACAATTTAGTCAACCAGTCTCCTCCAGGTGGACATGTAGGTTGTTTATAGTAAGAACAGGGCCATGATGAAAACCCTGTACTAAGCCTGTGCATTTGGAAATCCTGGCCCAGCACGTACAGCTGACTTCTGTTGGTCTTTATCAAAATGTCCTCAGTCTCTCTATTAATGAAGACCATCCATGCTGGGATGGACAAAAGTCAACAGAAGCAGAGGCCAGACTGTGAGGTGTGGACAGGATGTCACTCACCTGAAGGGTTTGTTCTGATTGCGGGGAGAGGTGCTTGCCCCGTCAGCCCCTGATTCTTTTCCAGACATGTCCGGAATAGGAGAGTCCTCCATGGGGGAAATAATATTTTCCTAGAAGAGCACAGAAATGGATGGAGGGAGAAAGAGCTATAGTATTACCATTTTCCTGCCCGCCTCTGACCTACATGGACAGTCTTCACATACCAGAAATATCTTTTTCTCATCCCACCCTCTGTGGGAAGTCTTCCCAAAGTGACTCTCAAAAACTTTGATCATTTTAAAAATTCTTTTTTTTTTGTACTGATACCAAAAGAAAGGAGCACAAAAGAGTGACGGTAACACTCAACAATGGTAATGAGAAGAGCTAAGGTATGTTAACCATTTGCAATGCACCAGGCACCTGCGCTAAGCATGCTGCGGCAGAGGCTGCCAGCTGTCCAAAAGCCATTCTCGTCTTTCTTCCACAGTAGCTGGGCTTACGGCTGCCCAGATACACCACACTTCCCAGCCTCCCTTGCAGTCAGGGGTGGTCATCTGACAAACTCTCTCCAGTGGAAAGTGATTAGAAGAGATAAGAGCCACAGCTGGCCACGGCCTTCACACACTCCTCCTTGCTCTTTTTCTGTGGGCTCGGAGTGGCAATCACACTTGGAATGACCTTGTGCAGAATGCATGTTTAAGACAGCAAAGCCAGCATACGTGGGGTCTCTGTCTGATGGTGTGGGACGGAGATGTCCCCCTACCCCCATTTCAGCCAATCTGGAACGTGTGCCCAGAAAGACCTGGGAGAGAAAGACGCTATCATGTTTGAGACAGCCAGGAAACTGAGGCTCAAGAGGTGAAGAAATATGCCTAAGGGCAGCCAGCAGGCATAAATAAAGGGACCCTGAACCTGGGGTTTGAGTCCTGCTTCTATGTATTAGCTGTGTGACCTCAAGCAAACAGTTCCCTTTTTTGAGCCTCAACCTTGTTGGGTGTAACATGGGGTTAACCACTGTCTTTGCCTCTAACGAGAGGATGTGTAGAAAGCCCCTTGCACGGGGCCTTTAGCCAACGCTCAGCAAAAGTAACTGTGGAGTGGTGGCTACCTTGGGGGGAGGTTAAAAACTGGGAGGGGCGTGAGAGGGCCTTCAAGAATACTGATGATGTTTTCTTTTGTGGTCCTGGGGCTACCTGTACAAGTGTGCTCATTTGTGAAAACTGATCAAGCTGTACATTTATGATCTATGTACCTTTCTAAATGTATAATGTACTTCAATAAACAATAAAAATTAAACATTGAAACAGTGAATACAGTTCTTATTTTGGGTTGGGGTGCTCACCTCCACCAAGGCCTGCAGGAGTCGCTGTGTCAGGGCACCAAAGGGGCACCCGTCTTCCGGCTGCTCGTGCTGGGCCTCAGACTTCTTCAGCAGGGCATCCACATCTGAATCGGGCAGAGAAGGGGTGGACAGGTATGCTGAAGTGCTAGGAACTGAAGTCCTGGCCTGGGGTGGGCAGGGAGGTGAGGGGCCTACCTTTCGTGTCCAGTTCAGTCAGTGGCCCCATGAGGCCTTTCTTCTTGTCAGCCACGGCTGCTGCCCGGGCCCCGTCCTTCTGCTCCTCCAGCAGGTCCTCCTGTGCCCAGCGCTGGGAGTAGTGCTTCCCCAGGGGTGGGATCTGTGGGAGACATCCCATCCAGTCCCAAAGCAGTAAATACAGGCCAGTCGTGCCTGGGGTGTCAGGGGCTCTCTGCGCGCTTGGGACTGCCAACAGGCTCTTCGTTCATCCCTCATTGCTTCATTTACCTGTCTTTCCAAGTTCCCAGCCCAGGGCCAAGGCCTGAGCCTGGTACAGGTGAGAAGAGATAAAGGAGATAAAATCTCTACACTCACAGCCTAGTAAGGAAGCCAGGTACGTACGGAACTGAAACACACAGACGGCAATACAGAACAATTTCCAAGATGTAAGGTGCAGAATGGTGCGTGTACATGGACCTTTTCCGCTGACAGCTGTTATCTCTAGAGAGAACTATAGAGCCTAGGGTCAGAACTGAGAGGAAAATATCTTTTGCATTGCTTGAACTTGTTACTGCCTGTATGGATTATCTTTTCCGATAAATTTTTTAAAAATTCAGACAAGTGAAGTGACAGAGGTAGGTCAAGGTGCTGTGGCAGCACAAAAGACAGACCAACCTTCTGCTGGGGAATCTGCAAAGCCATTGTGGTGGCGGTAACATGCGATCGGGGGCTCGAAGGGTGTTAGTCTGCCAAGGGGAGAAGGGCATGTGCAGAGGCCCAGAGACCAGCAAGGACCCTGTGTGGGCCTGGAGTGAGGGCAAGGTGCTTGGGGGGGCTGGTAAATACAGCAGTGGAGAGGGAGTGTGGCCAAGGAAACTGGAGAGGGGCACTGGGGCTGTGCCACCAAGGGCTGAGACGCTTGGACTCAATTCTGTAGGTAATGGGAGCCAGGGGAGGCCATGTCGTGAGCACATCCGATCATGACAGCTGACCTATGGGAGAATTCCCCACCAACGCTTTTCAGTATTTTCTACATTTTCTTTAATGGAACCTTTTTTATTTTAATCATAAAAAAAATAAATTTTTATATGTTAAAAAAAAGAGAGTCCCCCTAGAGCAGCGGTCCCCAAGCTTTTTGGCACCAGGACCGGTTTTGTGGAAGACAGTTTTTCCATGGACCGGGGTGGGGGGCCGGGGGGTGGCTCAGGCGGTGATGTCAGCATATGGGGGAGCGGCAGATGAAGCTTCGCTCGCCCACTGCTCACCTCCTGCTGTGCTGCCTGGTTCCTAACTGGCTGTGGCCCGCTACCGGTCCGCGGCCCTGGGGTTGGGGACCCCTGCTCTAGAGGGAAGAAAGTGTTAAGAGGCTGTTAAGGTAAAAGCTGATGAAGGCTTGAGCCAAAGCAGAGGGGATGGCGATGAGAGAAAAAGGGAGGATCTCACTGAAGAAGATGCCTTAGGACGTGGTGACCATTTGGATGGGGTAGAAGGGAGGAAGCTGAGAGTAAGAACCTGGGTGTCTGAGTGGGTTAATGGAACAGACGAGAGGCTAGGCAGGGCAGGGAAGGAAGATGATGTACAGCACTGCGATCTCTGATGCTGAGGCACCTCTGAGCCTTCTTGTTCTCCATCACGTCTATCTAGGCCTGGGGTCTCTACCTTGTAATGTTCAGCCTCATCTTCTGGGGGTTTCAGTAGCTCCTCTAGCGTGCGCACCTCCTCACTGGTGATATCGGCACAGTAGGGCTCCACCGAAGCCCAGAATCTGCAGAGACAAGCAGAGCCTGACGGGGTGCCCCCTGCCCCACCAGCCTAAGCCCCGGGCCCTTCCACAGCCTCCAATACCCAAATCCCAAGGCCCATTTATGTCCCCTGGCCCAGAACCTGTTGGGGGCGTCATTCTTGGGGATACGTGGCACGTCAATTGGGTCATCAGTGAATTCATATTCCTGGATCTTGGGCTGAAGGTTTTTGGATTTGGGTCGCCCAGGGCCAGGGCCTGGCCCATGTCCCGCCTTCCCTTCCAGTTTCTGCTTCTTAGGCTTCCCATGTTTGGGGGGAGCACCAAGCTCATGGTCTCGACCCAGCTTCAGGAATCGTCGGTCACCTTTCTTATCCTGCCAGTCGGTGAGGATCTGAAATTCAGAGACTGTCACTGAGGGGGAGAAGGGAAGACACAGTACAACTCTGTCTCCCGGTTAAAAACAAGGATCTAGAACTCAAGAAGGCGCCAAGTCTCTCCCCCTCCCCTTTTTATCTAGCAAACGCCTACTCATCCTGCAAAACTCAGCTCCTTTTCTGTGCCCATCTCACAGGATTTTATTCATATATTTTTCATCATTCCATTCACTTGTTTGTCTGTATTGATTCACCTCCGTAGCACCCAAGCTGGTCACACAGCATTAGGCAGTTCAAACAAGTAGGTCACATCTCAGTGCACATTAGCCCTAGGAAAATACGCTGGTGGTAACTTTCTGGTGGAAGCAAGCATGCCTCCCAGCAAACCTTTACTTCAAATGTCACCACAACTGGGAAGCCTTTTCCGAATCAGTTATCCAGCTTCTTAGATGCTAAAATACAACTGATTGTGCCACAGCCCCGCTCAAAAAGCTTCAGTGGATTCCCAGAGACCACAAGTTAATTTTATTCATCTTCTGAAGTCCAGTTAAAATGGCATCTTCTTCCTCTATGAGTATCGAGTACTTCGTACCTCCACTGTAGGCCCAATCGTGTTGTTTGGTCATAACTAGAATAAACAGTGTACTTTGTCTCTTCAAGAAGATTATAAGCTATTGGAGACCAGGAAGTTCATCTTAGCCATCTCTGGTCCCCAGGATCTGGCACAGCACCTGGCACCCAGGGCTCAGAGAATATTTATGCCATAAATAGAAATAATGAGAGTCATACCAGTAAATAATGTTTAACATGCTTATTTAGTGTGAGACATTGGGCTGAGCCTTTGCAAAAAGTCTTTCTTTTAATTCTCACAAAAGCTCTGAGGTAGCTCCTATTATCCAGCCCACTTGGCAGATGGAGAACTGATCCTGAGAGGCAGGAAGTAACTTTTGCAAGCGTTGGAATTTAGCATTGGCAATAGCAACGCTAGCAAGCGCTTAGGTCAGGATTCAAATCCAGGCCTCCCCATTCCAGTTCCCCCAGTACTCCTAACCACAACAGCACTTCTCCTGGTACTTGTCTGACCTGCCCTTGCCTTTAGTTGGCAAACTCCCCAAAAGCCAAAACTGTCCTAATTACCTCTCTCTAGTGACTAGCACAGGACCCAGAACATTGTGGGGAGTGAGGGTCACTAGTTGCTTAGTGAATCGGAAATCTCGCAGTGTATGAGGATCATGCACATTCTTGCATATTTTCCATGTCACGCAAGCCCAGTTTGGGTCTCTCTCTTCCCCACTAAGCTCCTGTAACCCAGGCCTCAGCAGATGAGGCTAACCCATAACTTGTCACAGTCCATCCCTGGTGATGTACCCTCTGTGGGGTATCACCTGGGTTTCGGCCTCAAGCACCCGCAAGCGTCGGCTGGCAGAAGAAAGCAGGGTCTCAAGCTCCAGCTGCAGAGTGTCCAGCTCCTCGATACCGATGCCATCATCCTCAGAGCGGGCCAACACTGCTGTGTAGCGGGGACAGACCTTCAGGTGGTCCACAGACTTGAAGTCGTGGAACTGCAAGGGGCAGTCCTTCAGCTCACTCATGGCCCAGGATAGGGGACGCTGTGGAGCTGGAGAGGAAAGGACCACTGATGGGGAGTGGGGGGAAGTGGTACAAGAAAAGCCCAAGGGCTCCTTCCATCCAGGAGAAAGTCAGGCTTCAGTAACCTATTGACAAGGTTGATGGCACAGCTCCTACTCGTAGAGCACCTACTGTGTGCCAAGTGAGGTGCAGACACATTGCTGGCTTCTCACTGAATTTCTCACCCAACCCCATGAGCAGGGACCATTATCATCTCCATTTTACAGATGAGGAAACTGAGACTTTTCAAGTATGGGTTCATGTCCAAGCTTACCAACATGCAATTTGAATCCAGATAGTTTTGAGTCTGTGCCCCTAACCGCCATGATATACTACGCTTGTCTTCCTGATGCTCTTCCCTGCAGTTCCACTCTTCCTGAATTCTGCAAAGCCCCAGAGTTCCAAGCATCCCATACTTATTACCTTAATGTTCTTTGCGCCTCCCAGCCTCTCCTTGTCTCGCCCCTCCCCACCTCTGCCCCTTCTCTTTGCCCCGATAGTAAAATATGTGGGCTGGTAAGCCAGATATATCTGGATTCAAGCTCAGGCTTGACCAATCTCTATTTATGTAGCTCTGAACATGTTGATTAACTCTCCTGAGTCTCGGTTTTTCCATCCGTAAAATAGGGCAAAAGAAGCTTGAGTCTGTTTCCCCATAATTAGTCTGAATCTGTAAAATGGGGTAACAATAGTACCTACCTCCCAGGGATGTTCTGAGGATTAAGAGATGATGCCCGTCAAGAGCTCAGTTCAGTGCCTGGCACAGAAAAAGTGCGGCTGGTTAATGGCTGGCCCCACCCATGGATCGCCCCAATGTCCCGCTTTTAGGGTCCCAGTCCTCTAAGAACACCCTACCGCGGCCTCCGCCCCCTCTACCTCCTCCTTGCTGCCTCCCACGGCCCCGCGGCCACGGGAGGGGGCGGGGAGTTCCGGTCGGTGCGAGCAACCGCCCCGGAACTGGCTATGTGCGGGGCCCCTGCAGTTGACGCGGGGGCGGGAAGACGCGAGGGCCAGACCCTGTGTCTTTCGGAGGATGGAGGTTTGCGGGCAGCAAGCGAGCCCGCTGCAGGTGGGGTGGAGAGGGTATGCCTCGCGCGGACCCTAGGGAACAGCCCGGCGCCGGGGGGCGGGGCTCGGCAGCCGGGTTCTCTGCCGGGCAGTTAGTCCCGTCGAGCCCCAAAGGCTGTAGGTAGGAGGGGCCCGGAGAAAGGATGGGGGCGCAGAACCGGAAGGATCGAAGGGCTCCTCCGCCTCGCCTTGTCCTAATATGGTGCCCAACCTGAGGCCGGGCTGCACCATTGCATGACTATGAGGGAAGAAGGCGGCAAAGACGACAAGACGGCCAGAGTCGCAAGCAAGAGATCCATGGGTAACGGGAGAAGCTTGAGTAGTGACTCTACACTTCAGGAGCCTAAAACTACCAAGACAGTCCTAGGGGGAAAACTTCCGAGGGGCCAAATGTTCTTAGCCTCCTCCTCCCCCGCTCGGAGCGTTGATGGTACAGTCCAGACGTCCGGGCGGAGACTGCGGCTGCGCTTCTCGCGAAAGGGAAGGCGGTGCGGGACTGGCCACTTCCGCACTTCCGCTTTCCGGCCCAGCCAGCGCCCGCGATGGTGAGAGACGGGCCCCGGGCCAGGGACCCCCCGCTGTTCTGTCTCAAGGATCTGGGTCTGGGGGAGATGCGGCTTTGCAGCGGAGAGGCCCTGGGCCGAGGGATGCAGGGGGTGTGGGGGCACCCTGAGGCTGGGAGAAAGAGGGCGGGGCGGGGTCGAGGTGAGGAAGGGGCGAGCGGGGGACGCCCTTGTAAGAAGCAGGCCTTGCGGCTGCATAGTCTGGTCTTTGAAGCAGGTGGGGGATACTGAGGCATGGAGGAAGCCGGAAGTGGGCTCTCCTAGGTTCGTGGTAGCGCCTCGAAGGCACGTAGTAAGCCTCAGCCCGTAGTAGGGCCTCTGAGGTACATAGTAGGGCCACCTCCCCACCCAGAGTAGACCTTCACTAAATACACTCCCCTGTTCTCTCTTGCCCGCTTGATCCCACAGTTCTCTCAGGGAAACTTCCACACTTGCTTATCCCACTCCTCATGTTGCCCCAGCCTTGCTTCTTCCTCACTGAAGGATCTCTTTTATGCTGCCTCTACGCAGACCCCTTCCTGGTCAGAACTCAGCCGTATCCGCCTTACTGTAGAATATAAGCTCTAATACTGCTGACCCCTCCCTTCCAGGAAATCCTCTTGATAACTGGGGGTGTTCCTGGCAGTTGAGACTTTGGCTCACTACCTTCCCTTCTTTGCTCTCTCGCTGGTGATACCTATTTAATGTACAGGTTTTCGTGACCATGTGATCTATGGTGACTCCTAAATCTACCGTCCTAGGTTCACCTGGGAAGGTTCTCTTTCAAGGTTCACCTGGATATCTTGAAGACCCCTTGAAATTAGACCTCTGGATCAAAACTCATCTTCTCTCCCTAAACTTGCTCATCCTCTTGTGTTATTTATTCCGCCTTCGTGTCCTCTTACGTCAGCTAGAAAGCTGGGATATTCTTTTTTTGTTTTAATTTAGGCCATGCCTCTTGATTTTTTAAATATCAAACTTGTTGAGATATCACACGAGAATGTGTCCTATTTTTGAAAGGGCAGGCACCACAGGGCTGGCCACCTAAGATGCACCTTTTTCAGATTTGCTGTCTGAATTTTGACAGAGATCATCTTGCTTGTGCTGCATTGCTCCAGGCCAAGCCCTCATTACCCTCCTTAAATAACCTTCTCTGCCTGCTCTCTCACTTCCCTCTCCTCCAGTCCATTCTCCACAGAGTTGCCATGCAACTGTAGTCATGTAACTTCCTCCTCAGAAAGCCCCAGCAGTTCCTTGCCACCTTCAAAGAAGAGCTAAACTCAGTAGCGTGGCATTTGAGATTACCCATGAATCTCTAGGCTACCACTGCAGCCTCATCCATTGAATCTAAAATGCTTCCCGGCAACACTGTACTCGTTACTACTTCTGGAACTCTTACTGCGCTTTTTTGTTATTCTGATCTTGCTTAAGTTATTTTTTTCATTCATTCACTTATTCTACAGAAACTGAGTAAGACAGTGTATATGTAAGGTGCTGACTGAGCTAGGTGCAGGGTATGTAAATTTGAATAAAATAGACATGGTCTATTGACCATGGAGCTTACAGTTTAGTGAAGGAGAAAATTACTTTATTAAAGTTATATAAAGGGTGTGTCATTGTAAATTATAGTAAGTGCTATGAAGAGCGAAGTCAGGAAAGGCCTCTCCGAGGAAGGAGGAGGCCTTCCCTGAATAAGCCAAGATCTAAAGGATGACTTAGGCAAAGAAGGGGGAGAAAAGCCTGCAGGTAGATGGTTTGACATGTGTGAAGGCCTGAGGTGAGAACGAACTGGGCTTATACGAGGAACTGAAGATAGGCCAGTGTAGCTAGATGCCATTGCCTCTACTGGGAATGTCATTCTACTTTTTATCATTGTAAAGTCTTCCTAATCTTATTTCCATCTTCAAATCAAAACCAGTTTCTTTTGCAAATGTGTAAATTTATTTTACATTTTACCCATTATATCATAGTTACTTTCTCTGTTTTCCTGACCTAGTTGAACTGTTTTAATGGTAGAGGAGGTCTTAATCATCTTTGAATTCCCAGCCCCTAGTGTGCCTGGCACACTGTAGATTTATACATTTGTTGGCTCAAAAGGTAGATTGAGGGCTTCCCTGGTGGCGCAGTGGTTGAGAGTCCGCCTGCCGATGGCAGGGGACACGGGTTCGTGCCCCGGTCCGGGAAGATCCCACATGCCGCGGAGCGGCTGTGCCCGTGAGCCATGGCCGCTGAGCCTGTGCGTCCGGAGCCTGTGCTCCGCAACAGGAGAGGCCACAACAGTGAGAGGCCCACGTACCGCAAAAAAAAAAAAAAAGGTAGATTGAAGGCAGTCATTCACCTGTATGCTTCTAGACCAGAGTTTCTCAACTTCAGCACTGTTTGGGGCTGAATAATTCTTTGTTGTGCATTGTAGGATGTTAAGCAGTATGCCTGACTTCTGTCTACTCAATGCCAGTAACCCCTACCCCACCCCAAGTTGTGAAAATGAAAAATGTCTTGACATTGCCAAATGTCCCCTGGCAGGCAAAATGGTCCCCTGTTGAGAGCCACTGTTCTAAACCTAGAATGAAAGGCACCTTGAAGGCCTAGTCTATTGTGTTTACTGTAGTATCTGAGAGTCAGGGACCCTGAGTACTGCCTGGCTCTTGTGTAGCTGGACTAGGGGACCAGTGGGTTTGGTGAGACAGATTCTGATCCTCTGTTGGCGTTTTTCCTACAGACTGCCACTCTCCGTCCCTACCTGAGTGCCGTGCGGGCCACACTGCAGGCTGCCCTCTGCCTGGAGAATTTCTCCTCCCAGGTGGTAGAACGACACAACAAGCCGGAAGTGGAAGTCAGGTAGGGAAGGAAAAGGGGTGGGGTTGATGGGTGCAGCACCCAGAGATGACTGTGTGCCATGAACAACTTCCATCCTGGAGTTGTCCGTACAACTGCAGTTCACATTTTTTGTCTTGCTGCCAGATGAACAATGGTTCCCAATTTGAAGTTCAGAAAATAGGGTCAGTGGGTTGGCAGGACAAAACTCAGGAGAGAAGCTGCTCTGGAGTCAAGATTGCTTGACACAAGGTATGACTTCTCAGCGTAGGGCCATTTGGGAATTATCTCCCATGGAGTCAGTGAGCCCTCTGGCAGTTTAAGGAGAAGACTAAGAATTTAGTTACCTGAGATGCCACCTCTATTCTTTTCTAATTTAAAGGTCAAGGATTCCCCCCCGCACCCCCCCCCGCCAAAAAAAAACAACAACAACTGGACTCTTCCATCGTCTACTCCAAATATTCCATACTTGGGATTATTTTCTCTTGTGTAATTTATGTTTTATAAATAAATTATTCTTTTTCCCCTTTAAAATTTAATCTGGGACATATACAACTGAGATAAGCAGTGTTACCACACTAAGTTGATATGATTTGAATTTAAGAAAACTGACAAGATGTTAGGATGCGCCCTGTTATGCTACTTAACATATATGGTTTCCAATAGGCATTTTTAAAGGATAATAGCTCCCAGATAGCACCACCATAGTTAACTACCAACTTTCATCACAGGGATTCAGGGACATCAAAATGGGAACTGAGCTGAGAGGGATCTTAATGCTGAACAAGTGAATCCTTCTGGATTGATCATTAAAGGAGCCCAGACTGTTCGACTGTAGCATGTCCTTATCTCTGAGGCAGGCTCTCCCCTCATTCCCTAAACAGTGTATGGGTTTGCCTATAGTTATGAAAATAAGAGCTGTCATTTGTAAAGCTCCTGCAATGTGCCAGGCACACTATTAGACACTTGACCCTTTTTGATCTCTCTCAGTCCTCAGCAGTGAAATAGGAATCAGAGTCATTTTACAAATGAGGAAGTTGAGATTCCAATAGGGTCACTTGCCCAAGGAAAGTAACAGAGGAGGCTGGATTTCAAAACGTTTTCGCCCTGATTCCAGAGCCTGTGCTCTTTCTGCTGGAGAACATGCTTGCTGGCCCCCATCTTGGAGCAGCCCTGCTTGTGAGTCTCCTATTCCTTGGACTCTGTGGTCCCAGATAGTGATTTTAGGACCTGCCGTGGGGTCTCCTTGACCATTCTATTCTTTCATAGTACAGAGGCCTCTGTGATTTTGTGTTTTCAGGAGTAGCAAAGAGCTCCTGCTACAGCCTGTGACCATCAGCAGGAATGAGAAGGAAAAGGTTCTGATTGAAGGCTCCATCAACTCTGTCCGGGTCAGCATTGCTGTGAAACAGGTGAGCTCACCACAGATCCCCTGCCTCATCGGGAGGCCAGGGGCTCCCATGTGAGAGATCAGCATGCCAGCTTCAGAGTGCAAAGAAACCCAGGTTCTATTACCAGGAAATGATATGCCAAACTCATCAGCTCGGTAGAATAAAGAGA
The DNA here is from genome assembly GCF_949752795.1 of Hyperoodon ampullatus. Lineage (NCBI taxonomy): Eukaryota > Metazoa > Chordata > Mammalia > Artiodactyla > Ziphiidae > Hyperoodon > Hyperoodon ampullatus. Next base: position 7,833,714 of record NC_136923.1, on the reverse strand, counting down.
GATCAGCCCCATCTTCTAGGCCTTGGTCTGCATTAGAAGGCAGGAAACGGGGCTTCCCTGGTGGCGCAGTGGTTGAGAGTCCGCCTGCTGATGCAGGGGACACGGGTTCGTGCCCCGGTCCGGGAAGATCCCACATGCCTCAGAGCAGCTGTGCCCGTGAGCCATGGCCGCTGAGCCTGCGCTTCCGGAGCCTGTGCTCCGCAACGGGAGAGGTTACAACAGTGAGAGGCCCGCGTACCGCAAAAAAAAAAAAAGAAGGCAGGAAACGTAGCAGCCAAGGCTACAGGCCAGGTTGGTGTCAGGTCACAAAACTTTTCCTAAGGAATGAAGGATAAGTCCAGTTCAGAAAAATAAGCAGTGACTGTATCAATTTGATAGCCATAAACTCCAAAAGTGAGATTTAGGGTAAAAATATGAAGTGTAATTTCTTTTTCTTTTTTTTAAATAAATTAATTTTATTTATTTATTTTTGGCTGTGCTGGGTCTTCGTTGCCGTGCACAGGCTTTCTCTAGTTGCGGCGAGCAGGGGCTGCTCTTCCTTGCAGTGCACGGGCTTCTCATTGTGGTGGTTCTTGTTGCGGAACACAGGCTCTAGGCACACAGGCTTCAGTAGTTGTGGCGTGTGGGCTCAGTAGTTGTGGCGCACGGGCGTAGTTGCTTCGTGGCATGTGGGATCTTCCCGGACCAGGGCTCGAACCCGTGTCCCCAGCGATTGCAGGCAGGTTCTTAATCAGTGCGCCACCAGGGGAGTCCCAGGAAGTGTAATTTCCTATGTTTCCTCTGTGTTTCACAAATGTCTGACACTCCCACTACCACTGGAATTTCTGCCATATTTATTGACCACCTGGACACTTCTTAATAGATTTCTTTCAATTAACTTATTGTCTTTTTTAAAAATTATTTATTTATTTATTTATTCTTGGCTATGTTGGGTCTTCGCTGCTGCACGTGGGCTTTGTTTAGTTGCCACAAGTGGGGGCTACTCTTCATTGCAGTACGTGGGCTCTAGGCGCGTGGGCTTCAGTAGTTGTGGCACGTGGGCTCAGTAGTTGTGGCTCATGGGCTCTAGAGTGCAGGCTCAGTAGTTGTGGTGCACGGGCTTAGTTCCTCCGTGGCATGTGGGATCTTCCCGGACCAGGGCTCGAACCCATGTCCCCTGCATTCACAGGCAGATTCTTAACCACTGCGCCACCAGGGAAGCCCAACTTATTTTCTCCTACTTAAATTTGTTTGAAAAAGAAACTTTGTGCCACAAATGGAAAAACAATACCACTTGCCAAATTGAGGACAACTCTAAAAAACAAGCACATTGAAAACAAAACAAGGTTATTAAGTTCAGACCAGACACTTTTGCCTATAGAAAGCTCTAACCCAAGGGCCTGCTCTCTTTGTTGAAAGGGGAGATTAACAAGTGTTGGGGGCTGTTAAGGCTGTGTCTGCCCTGTGCAGCAAAATTCTTTTTTTTTTTAAGAAGATGTTGGGGGTAGGAGTTTTTATTAATTAATTAATTAATTTTTGCTGTATCGGGTCTTCGTTTCTGTGTGAGGGCTTTCTCTAGTTGTGGCAAGCGCGAGCCACTCTTCATCGCAGTGCGCGGGCCTCTCACTATTGCGGCCTCTCTTGTTGCGGAGCACAGGCTCCAGACGCGCAGGCTCAGCAGTTGTGGCTCACGGGCCTAGCTGCTCCGCAGCATGTGGGATCTTCCCAGACCAGGGCTCGAACCCGTGTCCCCTGCATTGGCAGGCAGATTCTCAACCACTGCGCCACCAGGGAAGCCCCAAAATTCTTCCTTCAGAAATGTTGAGAGTTCATCGGGGAGAAACTTTGGGGTTTGTTTGATGTTCATTGTTACTAAAGTGGAGACCACCTAAGGTTATCTCTGATATTCTTCACAGTATGTATCACAGACTGGAAAATGTAGCACTAGTGAAATAAGAAAGGAAAGGGTAGTTTTGAATATAGATGTGGACTCTGGAAGGAACAGATAAAAGGTCTGGGTTTGCCAGGACTTCCCTGGCAGTCCAGTGGTTAAGACTCTGCACTTCTACTGCAGGGGGCACAGGTTCTATCCCTGGTCGGGGAACTCTGCATGCCATGCGGCATGGCCAAAAGATAAAAAAAGATTTGGGCTTGCCAGAATTACTTTTGTGGAATGGGTGAAGGCAAGATCATGATAACGTCCCATTAAGGTGGACGGCTCTAATGTAGTAGCCCCTCTTTTCACTTGGCAACCAGTTACCCCACGATTCAGAGTTCAGGTGGCGGTGTTCCAATACCCAACCCCACTACCTCCAGCGAACCTGGGAGAAATTGCAGTCAGAAGACCAGGCTCCAGATTTCTGTTGGCCTAGAGTGTCAGCTTTAGGGAAACACATTTCTCCTTTGCTCTCACCAGGCTGATGAGATCGAGAAGATTTTATGTCACAAGTTCATGCGCTTCATGATGATGAGAGCAGAGAACTTCTTTATCCTCCGAAGGAAACCAGTGGAGGTGAGACTGTGTGATCCATATGTTTGTAATACCCAGAATTCCACTACCGAGTCAACTGTCACTGGCCTGGGATTGTTTCTAGAACTGGGATTGCTGCTCCCCCAGCTGTAGGGCACCCACAGCCTTAGTTGAGAGTTGGCCTTCATTTCGGCTGTTGTGGGAATAAGGGGAATCAACTTAGGAGGCTGGGTCTACCTCAACCACGGAAAAGGCAAAAAAGATGAGATTCGTTGTGCACCTTCCCAGAGCCTATAGTCTAGCGGCAGAAAGGGCATGATGAATCATAAATCTAAACTCTGCCACCAACTGAATCATAGTCTCAAGGCCACAGTTGACATTGGGTCAATTGTTGCCTGACTTTGTACTTGAGTCCCCTACAGACTCCCTGCCAGATCGACTCTCTGCCAGTGACTAAGCACCTGCCACACAGAGCAGCAAACACCGTCGTCAGACGCATTAGACATGTTGGCCAAGCTTGTCCTCATCCTGAGCTAAAATCTCTCCTGGTCCTAGATCTAACCTCCAGGGCCACCCAGAATAAATAAAGTTGCTCTTCTACATACAGCCCATCTGATAGTTAAAGACCTCAGTCCCATCCTTCTCCCACAGCATCTTCGCTTCTCTCTGGACTAGATGTTCCTTTTGTTTGATGAGATTCTTCTTTGACAAGATTTCCAGTCCCTTCACTCTCCCTTGACTCATTCTGAATGCAACTATCTGTGCCACAGATAGTCTGTCAGAGATGTCTGATAGACACAAAATTCTCAACTGGGTTTAGTTAATCCAACTGTTGGTTCCTTGGATCCAACATACACACCCCACCAGAGCAGGTGGGCTGCTGCCTGAAGGGCATGTAGCTTGGGATAGGGTCACAAGCAGCTGGAAGCATGTGGCTAAGTGGACATAGAGGGCATGGCCAGCTCAGCGCCCCCAGGATGCTGATTCTCTCCTGTTTCTTCTCTCCCTGCTCCCCACTGTCTTCCTTCCCTAGGGGTATGACATCAGTTTTCTGATCACCAACTTCCACACAGAGCAGATGTATAAACACAAGTTGGTGGACTTTGTGATCCACTTCATGGAAGAAATCGACAAGGAAATCAGTGAGATGAAGCTGTCGGTCAATGCCCGTGCACGCATTGTGGCCGAGGAGTTCCTCAAGAATGTAAGTGTAGGGGCCTTGCTGGTTTGCTTCCAGAAGTAGAAAGACCTATGGGTCGTGCTGAGAATTTAGCATCTGGTGGGAAAGTGGTGCCAACTGTGGGTGAATATTTCCTGAGACCTCTAGGAACTCTGGTGGGCTGCAGGTCAGCCTGATTCCTTGGGGCGGGAGGGCCCATGCTTCATGTTGGAGAGCTGCAGGGCATTTTCCATCTCCGGGGGCCTGGGGGATGCCTCTCTTAGTCGCTCATTTCTACATCTCAAAATGTACACAGTCCTTCCCTGTACCTAGTTCAATCCCCGAGTGAGGCAAGTTAAATCCACATGTGAATTTTCTAGGAGTATAGGGCAGTTAATCAGAGTATAATTCCACTTTTCAAACAGACTGGAATAGTTTCCTTCAGCATCTGCTTCTCAGGCTTAAAGTCATGATTTCTTCAGCCTGTTTTCCATCATTTTCATGGCTTAAGTCCTACAGATCCCTCTTTAGTTGTTTGTGCCTTCGTGACGGAAAGGACTACAGCCCTTTGAGGAGGATGAATTGTTTACACTGATGAAGTGATGACACAGTTGTTCTTTTTTAGTCATTCACGACGTGCCTTCTTTTTTTTTTTTTCTTTTTCCAAACAGTCCTTGGTTTGTTGTTATGTTCCCCTCAGAGTCAACTATGATCCCTAGATGGTAGAATTAGTGTTTACTCCTACCAGTGCATACAGATCCAGCCCAGGAGGAGCTCAGATTCCTGAAAACGGATATTACACCCGCTGCCCCTGGGCTTTAATTACACTGAGGACAGCCAGTGTACAAAGTAGCTGTACTGTGCACCCAGGGGAACACGCTTGTTCAGGTCACACAGGCCGTGGAGTCAGGCCACCTATGTGTGAGTCCGGCTCCACTGCTTCCTTGGGCATGTTACAGAACCTCTCGACTAAGCCTCAGTTTCCTCGGCTGTGAAGTGAGACTGTTAATTAATACGTACCTTTCAGTGTGGTTGAGCATTAATGAAGAAATGTGTATAAAGCATATCACCTGGTGCATAGTAAGCTTTCCCTGTATTGTAGCACAAGGTTATATGGCCAGGGCACTGGGAGGCCTCTAAATTCAACTGAAGAAAAATAGTTCTTGTCCCAATTTAGTATTTGGGTCATTCATTCAACAGTCATTTAGTTGTTACAGTAATTACATTTCTTTGGTAATACAGCTAAAAAAGTACATTCAGGTATCTCATTTAATACCTAAAACAATCTTTGAATCAGGTGTCATCCCCATTTCATAGATGAATTATCTGGGCTCTGGAAGTTAAGTCATATGTCCAAGATGCCTCAGCCAGTAAGTGAAGGAACCAGGAATTGGAGTTTTCAGACTCAAAAGATCTAAGATAGTATTATGGCATCAGGTGCATGTAAGGGTCGGTAAAAGGCCGGTAATGTACATGAGTGAGGCGGGCTATGTGGGGATCTGGTGAGCACATGCCTCACCTGAAGAGGATCACCACTGCACAGCTCTGGCCCTCCGGCTTCATCAAAAGAATCTCAAAATCTGGATCTTTGTGCAGTGTACTATATTTTCAAGGTTGGCTAATTCATATTCATATCGACTAATTCATATTCTTTTAAACTGTGGGCCAAACAGTGCTCATCTTTGGGCTGAGTTCAGCCTGTGGGCCATTGGTCCACAACCTCTGGTCTATAAAATGTCCAGGGCTGTTCTAGGCACAATGGGAGATAATTGAGGTTAGAAAGCATTTCAAGGGCCTGTCTTACTTGGAGGACCACCCGGAGCTTGACACAGAGTACCAGATCCTGGGTCCCTCTCTGAATCCCCAAGCATTTGCATGTGAGCCCCCATTTCTAAAGAAGGCAACCTCAGTTCAGCAAGCAAGGCTCAGTGACAGGGCTTTTTGGCAGCCCTTGTGGCACGGCCAAGGGGAGCCGTGGAAAAACCCACGTCACCCTTAATTTTTCTGCCTTGTCCAGTGCTAGGTTTTAGGGCCAGTGCCCCAAAGGTCACTGCTGAATGCTGGCTAAATTAGAGTGTGCCCACAGGGTGTCCTGAGACCCAACCCTGCCCTGTAGAGACCTGAGTACAGCTGCAGCTCTCAAATCAGCCCACCTCCCCAGAGCAAGCCTGCGAGGATACACTAATAACCATCATTCACCGCCTCTTGGTTCTCTTGACAGTTTTAAAGCATCTGGCTGGATCTCGTGGCCTTCCCCCTCAGACTCCCCCGTGTCTCTGCGAAGGCGTCCTGGAGTTACTCCCTGGAGCAGCGGTGGCGACGGCAGCAGCAGCAGCAGCAGAGGGGAGCTGGGTGTCGGGGTGGGCATTAGATGTGGGAGGGGGGGTGTGCTTGCTAGCTGGGCAGCAAAGCAGCAGTGGACCTGCCCCAAGGCCACATGTGCCTGGTCAGGCTGGCTTCTGATGTTCAGTCCCCTGGGCCGGGACAGATTTTTTTTAATGTCTTGAAACTTAAAACTCTGTGCTTGTAGGAGACTGTAACCTTTTTGTCTTTTTTTTTTTTTTTTAAACAAACAACCTCCACCTCCAGTGGCTGTGACTGGTCCCAGTGATTGTACCTTATTGGTCGCTGTGGGTCTGGGCGGGCCTGGAGCCAGAAGGCGACTACTGTTCCTCCCTGGAGCCACCACAGGTGGGGAGGGAGGGAGGTTTCAGACTCCAGTTCCTCTCCCTCGTTCTCTTATTTCCTTGGGCCCAGTAGAAGCGGTGGAGACCCTCTGCCAGCTTCCTGAGCTCTGCCTGAAGATGGCCACCCAGCACTGGTTGGGGACAAGGGCTGAACTGGTGGCCAGCAGCCACGCCTAGGAGCTGGGGCCTGAAAGCTAGGCAACCTCTGGCCGCAGGGGCCTCTTCGTGCCCTCCCAGCTGAGAGGGGCCGCTGTTTCGCCTTGTCTTTCAGTGCAGTGCCTGTGCTAGAGGTGGAGAGGTGAGTCCTCCAGAGCTTCCCGGCTGGGGGCCTCCTGCCTGCTCTGGCTCCTCGGCTCCCACGCTCGCTGTACCTTTTCTTATTCTGGTGGATCCTCCCTCCCCTAATTAAAGTCTCTTTTTGCCCCTCTGGGGGTGCATGAGGTCTGTGCTCTCTGTGTATACGTGAAAAGGGGAGGTGAGGCTTTTTCTTCCCTAAAACCATCTGGCTGGCACTTGGGCCTGGGGGTCCCCACCAGAGACAGTTTCGTGATTGGCCCCTGGCGTTAGTCCTGCCGAGGGCCCCAACCCAAGAGACCTCCATCGCAGTCCAGGCTCCCCCCATTTCTGGAACTGCTCTCTCTGCCTTTATAGAGCTTTGGTCCTTTTCACGTAATGAGCTCATTTGGGCTAGAAGGTAACCTCAGAGAAATAACGATCCCATTACATGGCTAAGGAAACTGAGGTTCCATGAGATGCGGCAGGCTGCCCCAAATGTCCCAGCTAGTGAGCAAGAAGGTAGAGTTCAAGATTTCTGCCTTTACCTGTGCTAAGACAGTAATCACTAGCCACGTGTGTCTAATTGTTACAGTTAAAAAAGTTTAAAATCTACTGTCTCAGTCCTACCAGTGCTCAATAGCTACAAGTTGCTGATGCCTGCCGTGTCACAGGGTATGTAAATAGAACATTTCCATCATTGCAGAAAGTCCTCTTGGACAGCACTAAACCTTAGTGATACCTTGAAGTTAAAAAAAAAAATGTCTTGAGTCCTGATTCTTACTGATGGATTTGAGCAAGTTATTTATAGTCTGTGCCTCAGTTTCTTAAAGTGGAGATAATGTAAATCTGACACAGTACCTGCCGTACAGGTACTGAATAAACAGTAACTGATCTTTCCACCAGCCCAGTATCCAAGCTGTTTGGTAACTTCCATTGTGCTGGATGTGGGGGATGACATCATCCCTGTCTCAGGGAGACTTGGGGGCCAGTAAAATGGCTGGGTGTGTAAATAGGTGCGTTGAAGCATTTCAGATTCACTAGTGGAATACTAGGGGGGTGCCCACAGGGGGTGTTTTTATGGAAGAGGACGTCAGGAAAGTTTCAGAAGGGTTGGCCTTTGAGCTGAGTTTTTCAAAAGAGTTTCTTCCATGTGGCCAAAAGGGGTCTCTTGAAACAGGACAAGGTACTGTTAAAGGATGGAGGGGCTGGGGGTGGAGGCAGCTTGGACAGCTGTCATCCCCTTTGTGACATTGCCTCTGTGACTCTCCCCCTCCTGCCTTGCAGAATTAGGTGTGCCCTTCTCTGGGGCATATGGCTGTATCCTAGCTTTGCAGTGAATGTTGCTCTCATGAAGGTGCTCACAGTGAAGGTGGATGTCCAGTCGAGTGTGGTAGCTGCTCACTCAGCCCTCACAGGACAGCATTGCCTGGGTGAGCCAGCCAGAACTCTCATTTGTCACAGATCCATCTCCCAGGGTTCAGAGCCCCTAAAACCAAATTTGCTGGCTGGTGAGTACAGACTGGATGGTTGCCAATCAGCCAGTCCTCTCCTGACGGCATGCCTTTTGGGAAGCCCAGTCACCAGCCACAGGGTTGGGAAGGGTGATTTCAGTGGTTAGGGTTGGCTGGACAGCTCTGTGGAGGACCCACCGTCACTGAGCAGATCTACCAGTGAATAAAAAAGCTGGGTTCGTGGACTTTGCTTGAGTGGGCATTGCTAGAGTTTCTCTCGCAGACTGTCCACTTGGTACTTGCATTACTGATAGGCAACCCTTCTGAGTGATGACATGGACTTGTGCTTAATAGCATTTCTGTTTCAGAGTTGGGCTCTGGAGTCAGATCTGGGTTCCAGTGCTGCCTCTGCTGTGTGATTTAAGGCGAAGTATTTAACGTCTTGGAGCCTTATTTATCTCACCTGTGACATTTGAGGTTAACACTTACCTACTACTTCCAAAAAGGTTGCTTATAGTCTTGTCTTGAGGGCTGTTGCATAACTTGTTTTTTTCTGCGGTCGAGTCAAACTTTATTTCCGAGGGTTTTTTTGGGGGGGAGGGTGTGTTCTGCACTTCATTATTTTCCCCATAATACTGCCCTGGCTTTCAAATCTACCCCCAAGGACCTTACCCTAGCTCCATCTGCCAGGTCCTGCAGATCTGATCAGGTCTCACCAGGACACTGGCTTCCTTTTAGTTCCCCAGGAAGGTTCTTACTCTCTCAGGGCTGTTGCTGAGACGTTCCTCTCCCTGGAATGCTATTCCTCCCCTGGCGAACTCCTCAACACCTTTGCATTCTGTAGGCTTCAGCTTAAATGTCACCTCTTCAGAGAGGACATCCTTGATTACCTTATATAAAGTGTGCCCCCTTCCTAGTTTCAGTTCATTGCTTGTTCATTGCCTTTATCATACCTACACCTGTTTTATTCCTGTGTTGCTTGCTTTTTGTTTGTTTCCCCTTCACTTGGCTGTAAGCTCCGTGAAATCAGGGACCATCTCTAGGTGGTTCTTCCGGTCCCCGGCACCTAGCTCACCACCTAGCATGTGGTCCCCTGTGAATACTGCGGAATAACTGAAGCCCCAGGCAGCGCTGGATAAAGAATTAGGACTCTGTAGGAACTGGCGGACCAGTGCTCTGCGCTTCCAACTCCAGCGCCCTGTTCATTAAGGGTCTGGGGCAGGTGAGGCTCGGAGTTTGGCCTGCTGGAAGTAGTCCCGCCGAACCAGCCGCCCGAGGCCTGATTGTGCCGGGGAATGGTTTCTAAGGCGACGAAAAACAGAGGGCGGGGCCTCAGAACGGAGGGCCCAGCTCGGGCACCGAAGGGCCCTCCCGCGAGACGCGGCTGCGCGCGGAGGGGAGGCGGGCTCTGGGGCCTTGGGAACGCGCGCGCGCGCGCGGCGAGGGGCGCATGCACGGTCGCGGCGCGGCGCTGCTCCTGAGGGCGGGGGAGCTGGGGGCTGCACCCCGCGGCTCCACCGCCTGGTACCGCCAGGACGCGGGTCCCGTGTGCAGCTGGCCGCGAAAACCGCTGCCGCCCGAGCCCCGCACCAGTCCCCCCGCCCCATGGCCCTGAGCGCGCCACTCCGAGTTCCGGCTTCCAGAGGTGGCTCCGGCAGGCGGCCAACGCTGGGCCGGCAGCCCAGCCTCGGCGCGCCGCCTAGGCTGCGACCTCGAGTCCTCGGCCCACGGCAGCCACGCCCCCCCGGGCCCTCGCTCACCCCGGCCCAGGAGGACGACCCGCCACAGGACGGTGAGGCCCCTTGCGGCCCGCCCCTCCTGCCCCGAGGCGGTTGGGGCCAGGACCAGAAGACTGGGGGCGGACGTGGGGATCCGGAGAAGAGCTGTAGAGGATGAGCATCCGGATGAAAAGTGGAGAAAGAGGAGGGGTGCCTACCCCAGCTCCACTGCGCATCTTTCTGCAGGTTCTCTTGTCCTTTGGTGAGGATTCTCCAAGGCGTCTCAACACATGGGCCGGCTCAGAAACGCCAAGATCCACGTGGAGAGAGCTATCAAGGTCGGAGGGAGCTTGGGGGTCTAGAAAGGGCCTGGAGAGTGGCTCATCCTGCCTCCCTGTTTTCTCCCATCCTTAGAAAACATACAAGAAAAAAATCCTTGATCCCACACCCATCTTCAAATACTTCCCCATTTTTCAATACCCCGTTCACAGCCAGAGTTCTTGGCAGAATTGTCTACTTTACCTGGGATTCACTCCTCAGCTCCCACCACTCTGGTTCCCTGCCCTTCCCCCCTCCCATCGGGAACCACTCTAGTCAAGGTCACTGGTGACCTCCAAGGAGCCAGATCCAGCAGTCAGTCCCTTTTCTGTCCTGACCTTGGTTTGGCACCTTAGGCACCGACCCCCCACACATGCCTTCCCTTTTGGCTGTCTGCACACTCCTAGTTCTCCTTCCCTCCCTCCCTGGCAGCTACTTTTCAGTTGCCTTTGAAGACTTCTAGGGACACTCCTGGTTCCCTGGGTCCCTCTCCACGCCTGTCTCCTTGGCCGTGAGTCCAGTCAGTGTGCTGTGCCCCCTACATGCCCTTTCCAGCCCAGCCTGTTCTCTAACTGCACGCTCCAGAGATCCAACCCCCCACTTGATATCTCCGCCCAGGGAACATCAAAGCATTTCAGACCCATGTCCCAAACCATGCTCTTGATTTTCCTGCCCAAACCTGTTCTCCTCCCCACTCTCTGGTCGTCTCCATCTCCCAGTTGTTCAAGCCAGAAATCGGATCTTTCGGGCCCTCACCCACACATCTAATCCCATTAGTCTCTATTTCCAAAACGAATCTCAACTCTCTTGCCTTGTTCCCATCCATCTCCACTGTAAGAACCTGCAGAAACCACAACAGCCTTCTGACTCGTCTGCCTGCCTCCATCCTTGTCTCCTCCATCTGTTTTCCGTACGACAGCAAGCCAGCAAGCCACACTTACAGCCTCCAACTATGTCACTCCCTCCCTTCACTTTACTGCTTCATGCTACTCTTAATATAAAATTCAAGTTCGTTCCAAGGCCTGCAGGACCTTCCACAGTCTACTCCTACCTCTCAGGAGGTCTCCCCCTCATTTTCCACACTCCATTCACCCTGGCTTCCTTCCAGTTCCTCCCAACCTCTCCAGCCTCAAGACCTTTGCACATGCTTTTCCCTCTGCCTGAACTGCCATTTGCCCAGCTCTGCACATTCCTGGCTCCTTCTCAGCCTCCCCTGACTGTGTTTCTCTGGGTCCCCATTAAGATCCAGTTTCTCGAGCTCGCCAGCCTGGATGTAAATTCCTGCTCTTTCATTTAACCACTGTGTGGCCAAGCTACTCAATCTCTCTATGTCTCTGTTTCATAACCAGTTAAGTGGTGATAATAGTATCTATTAAAAATACATATCATTGTTAGTAATGTATATAAGTGATTAACACATAGTAGGTGCTCAATAAATATTAGCAAATAAATATTGTTACTCTTATGATGATTACTATGCAGGTTGTTTTTCTATTTATTTATAGCCTGTCTCTTCTACTGGAATATAAAAATTTCCTGAAGGCAGAGACCATAGCTGTCTGGTTCACCATTATATCCCCTGTGGCAGGCACTTAGGCTGTACTTACTGAACAAGCATTCTTCTGTCACCTTGCAGCAGAGGAAGATTTTCATGATCCAAGGCCACTACCCTGTGATCCGGTGCCTTTTGCGCCGGAGGGGCTGGGTAGAAAAGAAGATGGTCCATCACTTGGGTACCACGCTGCCACCACCACACAAGAATCTGGATAGCTCAGTCATGGGTGACAGTGATACCACTGAGGATGGTGAGCAATCCCTCCCTTTCCCGAAACTTCCTGAGTCCCATCCCTTTGGTTCCCACTGTCCCAGGGTTGAGGCTGTGATATGGGCCTGTGGGGTGGGGACAGGGGCCTTACCAGGCCTGGTCTCTGCATCCACAGAGGACGAAGATGAAGATGAAGCATTCTGGCCACCACAGCTGTTCGACTTCGATGATTTACTGGAATTTGATGACCTGCATGGGACGCATGCTGTGATGGTGAGGGCCCAGTGGGCTGGACAGGGGTCTGCTTCGTTTGAGGGAGAGCACTGGAGTCCAGCTGGGTGACCCCAGACAAGTCCTTTCCTTCTCTGGGCCTCAGTTTCCCTATCTGTGGTAAAAACTGATTGGTTCTCTAAAGCCTAGGTAGGCCAGCAGAGTGGTGAGGGACACAGACAAGGCTGGCCTGGGTTCAGAACTGTTTGCTAGGTTGTTATCAGAAGCCGGCACAACCTCCATGCCTGGTAATTCCCCCTTCCAAATAAAAACCCCATAGTTCATCTTCCCCCGTCCCCAGCAAGGGAAGGCTAGCAGGAAGGGCTTAAAACGTTTTGAAAGAGGCTGATATGATGTTGTGGAGGGTATATGTGCTGAGATGGGGACACTTGGCTTTCAATCTTGGCACCACCACTTACTGAGCTGAGCTAGACCAAACTGCCGTTTTCGTCTGTCAGGCGAGGTGGAGGACTGCCACTTCCATATGGCCCAACCTTGTGAGCCCTTGGACAAGTCCCTGTGCCTCAGTTCCCTCATCTGTGACATGGGGATAATGGTAGCACCTACCTCATAGGGTCGTGGTGAGGATTAAATGAGTTGACATGGCAAGCTTAGAACAGGCACCTGGCACATGGTGTTACAGGTTATCAATAATCCTACCTCCCAGAGTTGCAGGAAGGACAGAGAGAGGTGGAGCCCACGAGAGAGCCTTTGTCACATGCTGTGTGCCCATCAGCTTGGAGTCACAGTCATGCCACTGAGCAAGTCACTAATGGCCAAGAGCCAGAACAAGATGTGGCGTTCAGTTGTGGGGCTTAGTCACTGCCTAGGGGCACCTGGCCAAAGGAGCTGCGAGCTCACCTGCTCTGTGCTCACCCAGTGTGTGCCCCGGAGGAAGAGATGTCTCTTCTTAACGTACACAAAGATGGCATGTGGGCTAGAGGCCCCCTTGGTAGCATCCTCTCCTTCCATTCACCCACCTTGCTCAGCAGGGCGGGGAGAAGCCTCCTTGGGCCTTGTGCTGCCCACATTAGCCTCCCCTGTCTCCTCCCCTCCCCACAGTCGCGCATGGTTCGGGATGAGATCCCTTACTTCATCTGGACCACTCGGCGGAATGTGCTGGACTGTCGCTTCCTCTCCAAGGATCAAATGATAAACCACTATGCCCGGGCGGGCTCCTTTACCACAAAGGTGGGTTCTCCAGGGCGCGGGCATGGCAGCTTCTAACCCCCCTGCCGCCCTTGGGCCGGCAACCCCACTCCCTGTTCTCCTCGTCAGTAAGAGTTTTCAGGAGATGGGGAGGTATATGACTCAGTGGGATTCGGACACGCCTGGGTTCAAATCCAACCCCTGCAGCATGTCTGGTACACATAGACATGATGCCTAACATAGACTCCAGGATCCAGATGGGATCTGGAGACAGAACAAACACCATGTCCGGTGATCGTGAGCAGGAGGACCCTTCTCTCCAAGCAGAGCATATCTGGCTGATGGATCCATTATATCTTAGCTGGGTTTATTAACAAGTGACTTCACCTCTCTGAGCCTCAGGTCCCTCATCTTTTTTTTTTTTTATTTTTTTTTTATTTTTGGCTGCTTTGGGTCTTTGTTGCTGCGCGGGGGCTTTCTCTAGTTGCGGCGAGCGGGGCCTACTCTTTATTGCGGTGCACGGGCTTCTCATTGCGGTGGCTTCTCTCATTGCAGAGCACAGGCTCTAGGCACGCGGGTTCAGTAGTCGTGGCACTCAGGCTCTAGAGCGCAGGCCCAGTAGTCGTGGCTCACGGGCCTAGCTGCTCCGCGGCATGTGGGATCTTCCCGGACCAGGGCTCGAACCCATGTCCCCTGCATTGGCAGGCGGATTCTTAACCACTGCGCCACCAGGGAAGCCCAGGTTCCTCATCTTTAAATGAGAATACCAGTAAGACCTATCTTCTAGGGTTATGGCAAGAATGATAGGCTTTATAACTGAGACCTGCTAGTATATTATTAGTGTGGACTGGGAGGATTCCTAGAGAAGGCAGGTATTTAAGGGTGTGAAAGAGCGGATAGGAAGGATGTGGGGCATGCTCGGCACAGGAAGCACGTGGGCAACACAGGGAGGTGGACATGAGCGGGTCAAGCCTAGCAAGTGGGGCAGAGGCTCTGAGCACATCCAAGCAGGGTCCCCTTGAGCTGTCTGGGTGTGTGCCAAGTGTGGGGGCCCTTGGAGGCCCTCTGGGCCAGTCGCACCCTGCCCCCTCAGCGGCTAACTCCATAGGTGGGTCTATGTCTCAATCTCCGGAATTTGCTGTGGTTTGAAGAGGCTGATGCCGACTCCTTCTTCCCGCGCTGCTACCGCCTGGGGGCTGAGGATGACAAAAAGGCCTTCATAGGTAAGGAGATGCCAGCCCCATGGACCCTCAGGCCAAAGGTTGAGAGCTAAAGCCCTGGCTGGTGTTGGAGAGCAAAGGGCCCCTCTCCTCATGCCCTCATCTACCCCAGCAGATATCCTTCTCCATCCCCAATCCTTATCTTTCCCTGATGTGCCTCCCTTAATGAGCCTCCTACCTTGGTCAACCCAGACCTCCAGAAGAGCTGTTGTAGCTTATCTTATTTTCTAGAGCAGGTTCTAAAAGTTGGTCGCTTGGTTGAGTTTGGAATCCAGAATAAGTTCCAACTTTGTGTCAGATTCCACTGGCTAGACTGGGTTCCAAATCTAGAAAAGGCTCTAGACTTCGGGATTCTCCGGCAGAATAGGCTCCAACTCCAGCACATGCTCTAAATTGAGGTCAGAATTTGGATCCAGATTAGATGCTAGGTTTAAATGAGTCTCCAAATCTGATATAGATTTTGGGCCAGGGTCTGGTTCTCAGGCTAGATAAGTATCAAAAGTGGATCAGGACATTGTAAATCAACTATACCTCAATTAAAAAATAAAATTAAAAAAAAATCACCAAAAAAAAAAAAGTGGATCAGGAACAGAAGAGAGAAATCAGACAGCAGATCCAGGCGTGATTCTGAAGGTAGAATATGAGCCAAGTCAAGTGGGGTTCTGGGTCTGGTTCTATAGTTGAAACAGAATCCAGGTTCTAATCCGGGTTCTAGAGTCAGAAACAGTAGTCAGGTTCCGGATCCAAAATGGGGCAGGTCATGATCAGGTTCCAGAACCAGAACAGGCCTGGAGCCTAGAGGCTGAGCAGGGTGTCCCCTGCCCCGGGCGCAGAGGACTTCTGGCTGACAGCTGCCCGCAACGTTCTCAAGCTGGTGGTGAAGTCAGAACGGAAGTCATACTCTATCCAAGCAGAAGAGGAGGAGGCCCCAGGTAAGTACTGTGCTTACCTCCACCCCCCCAGGTGCTTATCCTCCCACCCAGCCACACATGCACCCACCTGTTCATCCACGCATCTGCCTTTGTGTTTTTCTCATCCATCTGCCCATCCACCACCCCTTGCTACCAACCCATCCGTACATTTGCCCACCCATCTGTCCACCCTTTGTCCATCCATCTGCCTACGTCCTCACCCACCCGCCTCATGCACCTACCCATTCACCCATCCATTCATCTTCCCCCCCACTGTCGTTCTGTTCATTCACCTCCTCCTCTCGGCTCCTCTCTCCCTCTCCATCTAGCCACTCCACCGTCTTACCTATCTACCTATCTGTCCTTGTCTCCCCATCCATTTAACTCTTTTCCATCCATCCGTCCACCACCTATGTGTCCTCCGGCCCACCCACTCATCTCTTTTCTGTCCCAACCACCTACCCAAGTGTCTTCCTATACATTTTTTAATTGACCCACTGCCTCATTCAGCCCTCCCATGGGCCTGGCATGTGGCCAAGCACTCTAGAGAGGACAGACGAAGAGGATGTGGTCCATCCCTGCCCTGTGGGGAGCTCAGGTCTGTGAGGAGAGGCAGCTGTGAAACCGTGTAGTTTCACGTGGTCTGAGGACTCCTTGTGCCTTGTGAAGGGGGACACAGAGAGTCCCTCACTGCCTGCTGGCTCAACCCATTGCTTGCCTTTTCCCTCTCTGGACTTAGCTCCTACCTCACAGCCTCCATCCTGTAACCCAGGGTCTCCTCAGCCAGGGATTCGAAGAAGTGAGGGGCAACTCTACTGGGAGGAGGAAAATCCCTGGCTCTTCCAGAGGCCGACTGTCCAACTGCTGTCTCTTGGGTGTGTCAGGTGCAAAGAAGACTGTCACGTGTCAGGAGCAGGGGCACAAGGGCCGTAGGTGTGTCAGAACTCCCAAGCGCGGAGAGGCTGCAGGTGTGTGCTGGGTTATACGTGCTGAGATGCTTCAGGGACATTTAGGGTGGAGCCTCAAATGAGTGATAGGTCCTGGGACACTGGGGCCCAAGGGTGAGCACTGGGGCCGCAGGTGAATTTAGAACAAAAGCCCCAGGTGAGTGATAGGTCCCAGGGCAGTAGGGGATGCAGGTGTGTGCTGGGCCTCAGGTGTATTTAGGGTGAAGTCTCAGGTAAGTGACAGGCCTTGGGGCAATGAGGGCCATGGCATATGGGATAGTGACAGCCCCCTCCCTGTCTCTACAGGAGACAAGCAGCCCAAGAAACAAGAGAAAAAGCCGGTGACGGTGTCCCCAGAGTTTGTGGATGAGGCTCTGTGCGCCTGCAAGGAGCACCTTAACAACATGGCCCACGTGGACATTGACAAGGACATGGAGGCTCCGCTCTACCTGAGCCCTGAGGCCTGGTCCCTCTTCCTCCAGCGCTACTATCAAGTGGTCCAGTGAGTACCTCTGCAGCCCTGGCCATGGGGCATGGCAGGTGCTCCTTGCTCTCGGGCAGCTTCCGTGTTCTGAGCTGATGCTCAGGGACAGACCCTCTCTGTCGAGTGCTGCCCCCATCTCTCTCCAAGCCTCCCCGTTTCGTTCACCCTACTATTCTCCTTCTTCAGAACCCTCAAGACCTCCCACTGCCTCCATAATAGGGTCCAAACCACTCTTCCCAGATGTTGACATAGTGACTAAGATCACGGCTGTGCTGTCAGGTAGACCTGAGTCTGCCTTTGCCGCTTCCAAGCTCCGTGACCTTGGGAACGTCACTAATCTTTGAGCTTTGCTTTTCTCAAATGTAAAATTGGTTTAAAAATAATGTCTGCCTGAAAGGTAGGATTAGACAGGATAATTTGTATGACGTTCTCAGCACTGACTCATAGTATTCACTCACAAAGTAAGACTCTATTAAGTCATTTAGATTTTATCCTGCAGGCCAACATTTCCCAAAGTGTATTACACAGGATGCCAGTACTACAGGCTGTAAATAGAGTTTATGAAAAAAGGGCTTTTGTGGTCCATCACATTTGGAAAACATTGGGTCAAACAGAGTTAGTTAAAATAGGTTTCCATGATGCAGGACTTTTCAGAACCTATTGGTGGTATAAACCTCCAAGAGAGACAGAGTGTGCAAGTATATCCTGTACTTACGTGACCCCAGCCCCCCGCCCCAAGCATCCTGAGCGGTTGCATTTGCAGAACACACTCCGGGAAAAGGTTCTTGAGCAGAGCAAAGGAGTATTGAGATGGACCTGGAGCTGTTGTAGAGACTCCGTTCAACAGAGTGTGTGGGAGAGACTGGACGGAGGAGGGCCCTGAAGGCAGGAGCGCACTCAGCTTTTACCAAGCCCCTCCTGTGTGCCAGGAGTTGTACCAGGCTCCAGAAATGAAACGAAGTCCCTGCCCTCGGGCACACAGCAGTAAGCTGGGGGGAGTGCCAAGGGCCTCAGCTGGCATGACGTTAGAATAGAAAGGAACAGACAGATTTAATGATTGTTAGGGGAGACTGAAGAACTAATAAATGAACTTTGGACGAATGACTTACCAAGCACACCCACATCATTGATGAATAATTCATTTGTATCTTTTTTTAAACATTGGGAAACAAGAACTAGGTGACGCCATACTTTCCCCTCACCTGCCAGAAAACATGAAGCCACCCTTCTTAAATTAAGAATTATCAGGACTGAGTTAGAACAGTAGGTGGAGAGAATGTCAGCCCTCTGCATTTCTGGATGTGAGGCAAGTTGGGGGCTGGAGGAACCTCTCAAAAGTCAGGATTACGTAAAATATTACATCATATAACATTGCCTTGAATTGTTCAGTACAGATCATTAGCTTTTATTAATTTATTCAGTATTTACCGCTGCTTCTCAACTTTTTAAAAAACAAATCCATGACGCACCAGCCAGGCTTTTTTTTTTTTTTCTCCCACTCCCCCCACCAACCAGGCTTTTATCAAGGTTCACTTTCCACAGAAACACTGGGTTTTTTTTTTGCTAAATATAAAATCACATTGTCATGTTGAATACACTTTTTCAAGTTGCACGTACCCCTGCCACGACCATGTGATGCTCTCCTGGGCCAAATCACAGATTTGCTCAGCAGATTCTTCATGCCATGGCCACAGAAAAGTTTCCAGCAAACCTTGTGGAAATAGAAGAGCCAGGACTTACGTGTGAATAAGAGGCCTTGCCAAGCCCCCTCCATCTGACTGTCCCTGTTCCTGGCACTGCCCAGCTGCTGCTGCTGCTCCTGCCTTAGCAACAGAGAGATAAGTTCTCCGTGGCTGGAGACATTCAAGAGGCTAAGATGTTAAAGACACGTTACCATCTAGTGGAGGCTTCCTTCGTATTCATTCAGAAGAAAACAAATGGGAGAGTTCAGATGAGGCTACCATCTGGGGTATTTTGTGACTTGGTTTAGCTGAGGACATGTTGTGTCCTGTAGGGAACAGGTCCCTCTTTGTCCACGAACCCCTGTCAGTACAGCCCAGTTGCTGAGGCCAGCTCCCGCTAGAGGACTTACTTATCCAACCAGTCATTCAGTTAACAAACTTTCAGGGAGCGCCTAATAAGTGCCGGGTACTGCCTGGGGTTGGGACTACAACAGAGAATAACAACTACAAAAAACGTTCCTGCTCTCATAAAGCTTACATTCCAGTGAGCGGAGACAGGCAATAGCCAAATCAGTCTGGGTGTCAGGTGGTAAGTGATGGGAAGAGAAATAAATCAAGGAGACGTGTGATACAGATGTGCTAGAAAAGAATTAGACTAGGAAGGCGCCCACCTATCCACCAGTGTTAGGTTCTGATTAGGAAGGGAATGAACCCCCAAAAGCCCCTGTGGATGGAAGAATCAGGAAGAGTGGAGTTTGCATCCTCCCACTTAACTCAGTGTGTGGCCTTGGGCAAATCCCTCAACTCTCCAACCTTCAGTTTATACTTCTCTAAAATGGGACCAGTAACATCTCCCTGGAGATGGATTAGTGATAATATAGGTAAAGCCCTTGGCACAGTGCCTGGCACATAGTGGTGCCTCCTCATTTGATGCTGGTATGATTCAATTCTATCAAAGGCAGTTTTAATGTAATAGAAAGGGAGGTGGCAGCAGGGGGAGTGTTGGAGTGAGGGCGGTGCAGTAGGTCGAATGTCTCCATCCTCTCCCATCCCAGCAGTCTGGGACGGTGCCCTGGGCAGGGAGGGTTTGGGGGGCAGGCTGAGCGTGGGGCTGGAGGTTTGGGAGAGACCTATCTGGATCTCTAGGGGAAGGGCGTGACCAAAGTTGGTTGGACCATGGCCAGGGAGCTTTTGTCTCCCCTTGCCTTGTTCACCAGGATGCCCCCAGGCCCAGCGCTGCCCAAGTCCCATCATCTCCCCACAGCGAGGGGGCAGAACTCAGGTACCTCGACACCCAGGTCCAACGCTGTGAGGACATCCTGCAGCAGCTGCGGGCCGTGGTGCCCCAGATGGACATGGAAGGAGATCGCAACATCTGGATCGTGAAGCCGGGAGCCAAGTCCCGTGGACGAGGTGGGGGTCAGCCCCTGCTTCCTGTACCAGCACCCTACACCCTCCCCAGCTAGAGGCCAGGGAAGTTAAATAGTACAGGTTCTGTTGGAGCCAGACTACCTAGGTTCGAATCCCAGCTCTGCTACTTATATGTGTGACCTTGAGCAAGTTATATCACTTCTCTGAACCTCAGTTCCCTCATCGGTTGAGGATTAAACGAGGTAGTACATCTACCACTCAGCATGGTGCCTGGCACAGTAGCCACCCCATCCATGTTGGCTGCTGTGATGATGATGCCAGCACCTCCTCTCCTGCCCTGAGGGTTTAGGTTAATGCTTTAGGCAGGTCTGGTGATACTCACATGCAGTTGCTTGTCATCTAAGGGCTCTCATATTTGACCAGTGCATCCTTGTGAGGGTATAATACAGGGGTCAAGGATATGGATGCTGGGAGCAAGACTTCCTGGATTCAAACCCCAGCTCTGCCTCCTAATATCCATAAGACCTGGGGCAGGTTAGTTAACCTCTTCCGTGCCTCATTTTCATCATTGTTAAAATGAAACCAATAATGCCTACCTGAGAGGATTACATGAGAATCATATATGGAAAGTGCTTAGATCCTGCGCTTTTACAGAGCACCTGCTATGTAATAACAGCTGTTATTCTTAGCTGTTATTCTGACTGCTCAGCGTGAATGGAATTTGAACAGGGCAGGCAGCAAGCTGGGGTGGTGCATTAGCCCAGCCTTTAAAAGATGGTTAAGGACTTCCAAGATGTAAAAACCAGACTTCTGGCAGCAGATCACTCCATGTACTGCCTGTCCTTGGGTGAATTTGATCATGTCCAAGTGAAGCTGTCGCAGCTTCACACACTATGGGACACTCCTGTTGGGATGTCTTTTCAAAACCAGCATCATAGTCTTTTCTTTTTCTACCTTGGAAATAGTTTTTTTGGTTTTTTCCAAGTATGAAAATACGTAATTGTTATTTTTTTAAAAAAATCAGACAGTACAGAAAAGTGGAAGGAAGCAAAGGCACCCTTGATTTCACTGAGATAACTACAATTCACCTTGTGATGTGTTTCTTTCTATACTTCTATGCATCTGGAGAGTGTGTGCATGTTTCATTTTATTTTAAATAAGAGCATACTATTTGGTAGCTTCCTTTTTTCATTTATTATATCTTTCCATATCAGTGAGTATTACTCATTTATTTTTTGCACCTTTCTTTTTTCTTAACAGTAGATCTTGGAGATCACTCCATTTTAGTACATCTAGATCTGCTTTTCTTCCCCGCCTGTTTTTAGCTTATTATTATAGACACTTTTCAAACATACACAAAAGCAGAGAGAATAATACAGTGAATCCCAAAGTATTTCAACATTTTCTCTCCATTTTTAGAAAAACTTAATTGAAATATGTATACAATATACTTCACTGAAAAGGGTACGCATTGTGAATATACAACTCAGTGAATTGTCACACAGTGAGCACACTCGTGGAAACAGCACCCAGATCCTGAAATACAACACTACCTGCACTCTAGAGGGCCCCCTCCCATGCCATCTCCAGGTCTCTACCTCCTCACAATGGGAACCCCTATTCTGACTTATAACACCATAGATGAGTGTTGCCTGTTTTTGAATTTTATATAGAAGTACAGTACGTGCTTTCTTACCTCATTCTGTTTTACAGCTGCATAGTCTAATCTTATTTAGATGTACTCTCACGGTCTTACCTAATCCTTTTCTGATGGATATTTAGATGGCCACCATTTTTTTTTCCTGTTTGTTTGATTATTGATTGATGAATTGCTATTACAAGCAACACTGTGATGAATATCCTGTGCAGATATCTTAGTAGCCTTTCCATTTATTTCCTTAGGATAAATTCCTAAAAGTGAAATTGCTGGGTCAGAGGTCATGAACAGCCTCAATCTTTGGCTATACAGGCGTCATGTTATTGGGAATCTTAGTGATCATTCTGGCCATTTGAGAAAGGATCTGGCTTGGGAACCCAGCACAAGTTATTCTGTGCCCTTGGCGGGCAGTCAGACTGTTTGAGGGGCCAAACAATGAAGAAATGAGATTGATTTGTATGTTTGTTTGCCTTGTGATTCTTACTGTAGACCCTTGAACAACGTGGGTTTGAACTGCGTGGGTCCACATATATGCGGATTTCTTTCGCTGTATACATACTTCAGTACTACATGATCTGTTGTTGGTTGAATCCATGGATGCAGAACCACGGATACAGGGGGCCTACTGTAAAGTTATATGAGAATTTTTGACTGCTCGGAGGGTTGGCGCTCCTAATCCCCATGTTGTTCTAGGGTCAACTGTATATATCAGCGTTAAAATAACGCCTTATTAGCATAAGATACTTAACTTCGCTCGTTATAAAACAGATAAAATATTCTACCTAAGAGAAGGGCAAAAATAAATCATCAGCAGTGTTGATAGAATGTGGGCAAACACACACATCTCATACACTCTTACTGGGAGTGCAGATTGGTAGAACATTTTTGTTCTATAAAGTGAAAAAATGCACATACCCTTTGAGCCAGCAAATCTATAGCTAGAGATGTTTTCCACAGGTAACTAGTAATAATGATACGAGTTAACATTTACTGAATGCTCACCAAGTGCCAAGCAGTGTTCCAATTCCTTAGCATGTTTAAGTGCATAGAATCCTATGAAACTGAGGCACACACAACTCTTCCATAACCTGGGAACCTATCCATAGGACCTGGAAGCAGCACTTGGCTGCCTCTGGGGAAGGAGATGTATTTTTTTTAATTGTATACCCTTTTGTACTGCCTACTTTTCACTTCTGTTGTTTTATATTCCATTAGTTATTGTGAAAAACTAATCAAAGTCATTTATGCACATGGTTTTTAAAAAAGCCCAATACTGTTTGAATTGTTATCCATGCATATATTCCTTTTCATCAAGTAAAACTGGTTAATTTTTTTTTAAACTTTAAATCCTTAGCAGATTCTCAGCTTTCCCAAAGGGAGCAGGGAGAAGGACAGACTTATCCACTTGGGCCTATCAGTCCTTTGGGGATGAGAGCTTATGATGAGCTGTCCATGGTCCCCTGACCCATCTCCCAGCCCAAGCCTGGCCTGATCCCTGACCACCCTGTTTCCCCTGAAGGCATCGTGTGCATGGACCACCTGGAGGAGATGCTGAAGCTGGTGGACAGCAATCCCATGATGATGAAGGGTGGCAAGTGGGTGGTGCAGAAGTATATTGAGCAGCCCCTGCTCATCTTTGGCACCAAGTTTGATCTGAGACAGTGGTTCCTGGTGACCGACTGGAACCCACTTACTGTGTGGTTCTACCGCGACAGCTACATCCGCTTCTCTACACAGCCCTTCTCCTTGAAGAACCTGGACAAGTGAGTCTCCCCCAGAACCCTCACTCCCATGAGCTCCCAGTCTAGCTGGGGAGCTGGCAAGGAGCAGCGATTCCAGGGCAATGCAGGGCTCCCAACACACTCTGCAGGCAGGCAGGCCTCTATCCATCCAACCACCTGTGTGTACCCTGTGCCATTCATTGTTCTAGGCACGTGGGACACAACAGTGAACAAAACAAGCCCAGCCCTCAAGAGTTCATATTCCAGCAGGGAGAAACAGACAAGCCATGAACATAATCAGTAAAGTCATCTAATGGGTTAAAAGTGATACGTGTTATGGAAGAAAGGATGTAGAGCGCGGTAAAGGGGGACCAGGAGAAATGCGAGAGGAGAGAGGCAGGTTGCAGCGTTCATTTCAGGGGAGAGGAAGCCTGTTGAGCCCTCGGTTCAAATTCCGTCTCTGAAGCTTCCAAGCTCTGTGACTTGGGTCAGGTGAAAACCTATCAGTATTTAAGCTTCCGTTGCCACATCTGAAGAACGGAGGCAGTAATATGGAGCTCATAGCTGTCGGCTACTGAATGCTCTGTATGTGACGATTGCTGAGCACTTCATGTATGTTATCTCAGTCCTCCATGAAAACCCGGTGAAGTGGGTACTGTTACTTACCCCCATTTTACACATGTTGAAAGGAGCCCATGGGTTAAATGACTTATGTAAGGTCTTACCAGTCAGCGATGAAGATAGAACTTGAACACGTGTCTTGATGACCACGGGGCCCGTACTCTTAACCACCTTCTTATCTTCCAGGCACTGGGAGGGTTAACTGACACTGTCACAAAGTACTTAACACTGTGGCCCCTGTAGTTAGTACCCTCAGAGAGGTCCTGAGTGAAGACTGGTAGTGGCCCTAGAAGAATGTGATGAGGCCATTGTCACCTCAAGCTGAACGGTCCAGAGTGCTCCGGGCTGGTTCCGGGGTTTGCCTGCCCTCCCCACGTTTGGGTGGGAGGGGCACAGGGAGCCAGCCCTCAGCTTTCTGCTCTCTGTCCCAGCTCTGTGCACCTGTGCAACAACTCCATCCAGAAGCACCTGGAGAATTCATGCCACCGACACCCACTGCTGCCCTCAGACAACATGTGGTCAAGCCAGAAGTTCCAGGCTCACCTGCAGGAGATGGGGGCCCCGAACGCCTGGTCCACCATCATCGTGCCTGGCATGAAGGCTGCGGTGATCCACGCCCTGCAGACCTCCCAGGACACCGTGCAGTGTCGGAAGGCCAGCTTCGAGCTCTATGGCGCTGACTTTGTGTTCGGTGAGGACTTCCAGCCCTGGCTGATCGAGATCAACGCCAGCCCCACCATGGCACCCTCCACGGCTGTCACCGCCCAGCTCTGTGCCGGCGTACAGGCCGACACCCTGCGCGTAGTCATCGACCGGCGGCTGGACCACAGCTGTGACACGGGGGCCTTCGAGCTCATCTACAAACAGGTGAGGTGGCCAGGCCCAGGCAGCACCCAGGGAGGCCTTCCCATAGTGGAGCTCAGGGCTTTGCGGTCACATAAACTCAGCTCAAGTCCTGGTCCTGCCACAGTGACTGGGTATAGCCACTTCACCCCCTTGAGCCTCCATTTCCCCATCTGTTAGATGGACATGCTATAACCATCTTTCTCCTGGGGTTTGGGAGATGAAATGAGTTAACATGTGTGGATAATATTTCTAGAGAGGCCAGTAGCATAGTGTTAAAAGCATAGACTCTGAAACCTCCCTGGGTTCAAATCCTGGCTCAAATTCCTAACCTCTACGGGTCTCAGTTTCCTTATTTGTAGAGCGGGAATGAAAATGGTACCTACGTCATAAGATTGTGAAAATTAAATGAGCTGATACAGGTAAAGCACTTTAGAGGTGCCTGGCACATAGTAAATGCTGCAGAGGTTTTAGCTATTGTTAGTACCTAGTAAGGTTGTTAGGTGTTTTATGATAAATGCCATCACTGTAGAGTGCCTCACATGTAGTAAGAGTCAATTTGTGGAGGCTGCTATTATTATTGTTATGTTATTATTGTTGTTGTTGTTATTTATTTTACCTTGTTCCAAAAAGAGATTTGAGTCCACTTATTGAAATAAGATTTTTAGGGCTTCCCTGGTGGCGCAGTGGTTGAGAGTCCGCCTGCCGATGCAGGGGACACGGGTTCGTGCCCTGGTCCGGGAAGATCCCACATGCCGCGGAGCGGCTGGGCCTGTGAGCCATGGCCGCTGAGCCTGCGCGTCCGGAGCCTGTGCTCCGCAACGGGAGAGGCCACAACAGTGAGAGGCCTGCGTACCGCAAGAAACAAAAAAAAACCAAAAACAAACAAAAAAAAGAAATAAGATTTTTAAAAGTCAGAAAACTGACTTCAAGGGTTTCTGAACGTTGCAAGTAATTTCCTGTGGTTATTAAATTAAGTATCCTAATCCTTCTGATTAGGATTAGGCTTCCATCAAAGTTTGGCCACAGGGAGAGAATGTGCTGATCGTATAACCCAAGTGTCCTGGTCTTTGTCAGTTACTGATTGTATCTTAAATTAATATATTGGCATTTTGGCTTCAAAAAATGTAAATGAGGAAACATAAGGGCAGGAAAATAAGATGAAGCAAAGGGGAAGGGAAAGTTTTAACTTAGTGGTTCCCAAATGCTGATCACAGGCCAGAATCTCCTGGAAAGTTTTCCAAAGGTACCGTTGTCAGGAAGCCCCACCCCCAGAGGTTGACCCGAAATGACTGGTTTAGGGACTATGCATCTGCACTTTTCAAATATCCTAGTTATTCCCAAAATCTCTTACAGCCAAGTCTTTTTGTTTTGGTTTTGTAAACCAGCATGTAATCAGGATTCACACTTTGCATTGGTTGTTTTGTCTCTTTCATTTCCTTTCTTTGCTTTTTTTTTTTTTTTTTTTAAATAGATACTCCCACTCAGAAAGGAGAGGCAGGGTGGGAAGTACATAGGAATCATTAGTCCATAGCAACTGTGAAATCCACCCTGGCACTTAATTCTCCTTTTGCTCTTAGGATCCATTATTACTTTCTAGGAGTTCCCTGTGTCTCTTGCTTCCATTCACTGGGAAGTCAGTGCAGCCTTGAGTCATCCTCCCTCTTCTGTGATCATGCTTGGTAGTTCTTAGTCTGTTACCAGCTCAAAGAATTTTGGGGAATCAGAAGCCTCTTTCATTTCATATTGCATCTGTCCCTTTCAGTCCAAGTTGGTATTTTTAAAAGCCTTGTGGGTTTCTTGTATATCAATTTATAACCCATTTTATTACACAAAGGCCATGTCCACAGATCTTAGAGATAAACTCTTCTCTCTTCCATGAGGCTGATGTAGGACAACAGCCCTCAAAATTATAGAAGCCCTGCTGTTAACAGAGAGGGCCTGCAACCCTGTCTTTTAACTCAGAATGTGTTAAAGACTTAATCATAAGACCTACAGTTATACACTTGGGATGCTGAAAAGACCTGGAGCTGCTTTAAAGGACCTATTAGGCATGGCTTAGATTTCTCTGAAGTTTTTTTTGTTTTGTTTGTTTTTAGATATCATTGACATACAACATGGTTAGTTTCAGATGTACAACATAATATTTGTATATATTGTGAAATGATCACCACAGTAAGTCTAGTTAACATCCATCGCCACACTTACAATTTTTTTTTCCTTGCCTTTACTTTCTCAGCAACTTTGAAGTATACAATACAGCATTATTAACTATAGTCACCATTCTGTACCTTACATGACTTATTTATTTTGTAACTGAAAGTTTGTAACTTTTTATCCCCTTCACCCACTTTGCCTACCCACCAACTATCTGTTCTCTGTATCAGTGAGTTCAGTTTGTTTTTGATTTTAGATTCCACATATAATTGAAATTATATGGTGTTTGTCTTTCTCTGTCTGACGTATTTCACTTAGCATAATGCCCTCAAGGTCTATCCACATTGCCACAAATGGCAAGATTTTCTTCTTTTTGTTTATTTATTTATTTTTGGCCACACCATGCTGCATGTGGGATCTTAGTGCCCCGACCAGGGATCGAACCCATGCCCCCTTGCAGTGGTAGCGCAGAGCCTTAAACCACTGGACCGCCAAGGAAGTCCTGAGATTTTCTTCTTTTTAATGGCTGAGTAATACTCCTTTGTGTGTATATATAAATATATATATATATATATATATATATTTATATATACCACATTTTCTTTGTCTACTCATCCATGAGTGGATTCTTAGGTTGCTTCCATGTGTTGGTTATTGTAAATAATGCTGCCATGAACATGGGCTTGCAGATATCTTTTCAAGTTAGCGTTTTCATTTCCTTCAGATAAATACCCAGAAGTGCAATTGCTGGATCATATGGTAGTTTTATGTTTAACTTTTCGAGAAATCTCCATACTGTTTTCCATAGTGCCTGTAGCGATTTACATTCCCACCAACCATGCACAAGGGTTCCCTTTTCTTTACATCCTCGCCAACACTTATAATTTTTTGTCTTTCGGATGATAGCCATTCTAACAGGTGTAAGATGATATCTCACTGTGGCTTTGATTTGCATTTCCCTGATGATTAGTGATGTTGAGCACCTTTTCATGTACCTGTTGCCCATCTGTATGTCTTCTTTTGAAAAATGTCTATTCAGATCCTCTGCCCATTTTCTAATCAGATTGTCTTCATATATTTTGGGGACTTCCCTTGTGGTCCAGTGGTTAAGACTCCGTGCTTCCACTGCAGGGGGCATGGGTTAGATGCCTGGTTGGGGAACTAAGATCCTGCAAGATTCTGTCTGTATGTTTGGATATAAACCTCTTACAAATGATTTACAAACATTTTCTCCCGTTTGGTAGGTTGTCTTTTTTTTTTTTTTTAATTTTATTTATTTTTTTATATAGCAGATTCTTATTAGTTATCCATTTTATACATATTAGTGTATACATGTCAATCCCAATCTCCCAGTTCATCCCACCACCACCACGCCCCTGCCACTGCTTCCCCCCCTTGGTGTCCATACATTTGTTCTCTACATCTCCGTCTCAATTTCTGCCCTGCAAACCAGTTCATCTGTACCATTTTTCTAGGTTCCACATATATGCGTTAATATACGATATTTTTCTCTTTCTGACTTACTTCACTCTGTATGACAGTCTCTGGATCCATCCACATCTCTACAAATGACCCAATTTCATTCCTTTTTATGACTGAGTAATATTCCATTGTATATATGTACCACATCTTTGTTTTCCATTCGTCTGTCGATGGGCATTTAGGTTGCTTCCATAACCTGGCTGTTGTAAATAGTGCTGCAATGAACATTGGGGTGCATGTGCCTTTTCGAATTATGGTTTTCTCTGGGTATATGCCCAGTAGTGGGATTGCTGGGTCATATGGTAACTCTATTTTTAGTTTTTTAAGGAACCTCCATACTGTTCTCCATAGTGGCTGTATCAATTTACATTCCCACCAACGGTGCAAGAAGGTTCCCTTTTCTCCACACCCTCTCCAGCGTTTGTTGTTTATAGATTTTCTGATGATTCCCATTCTAACTGATGTGAGGTGATACCTCATTGTAGCTTTGATTTGCATTTCTCTAATAGTTAGTGATGTTGAGCAGCTTTTCACATGCTTCTTGGCCATCTGTATGTCTTCTTTAGAGAAATGTCTATTTAGGTCTTCTGCCCATTTTTTGATTGGGTTGTTCGTTTTTTTAATATTGAGCTGCATGAGTTGTTTATATATTTTGGAGATTAATCCTTTGTCCGTTGATTTGTTTGCAAATATTTTCTCCCATTCTGAGGGTTGTCTTTTCATCTTGTTTGTAGTTTCCTTTGCTTTGCAAAAGCTTTGAAGTTTCATTAGGTCCCATTTGTTTAATTGTGCTTTTATTTCCATTACTCTAGGAGGTGGATCAAAAAAGATCTTGCTGTGATTTATGTCAAAGAGTGTTCTTCCTATGTTTTCCTCTAAGAGTTTTATAGTGTCCAGTCTTACATTTAGGTCTCTAATCCAATTTGAGTTTATTTTTGTGTATGGTGTTAGGGAGTGTTCTAATTTCATTCTTTTACATGTAGCTGTCCACTTTTCCCAGCACCACTTATTGAAGAGGCTGTCTTTTCTCCATTGTATGTCCTTGCCTCCTTTGTCATAGATTAGTTGACCATAGGTGCGTGGGTTTATCTCTGGGCTTTCTATCCTGTTCCATTGATCTATATTTCTGTTTTTGTGCCAGTACCATATTGTCTTGATTACTGTAGCTATGTAGTGTAGTCTGAAGTCAGGGAGTCTGATTCCTCCAGCTCTGTTTTTTTCCCTCAAGACTGCTTTGGCTATTTGGGGTCTTTTGTGTTTCCATACAAATTTTAAGATTTTTTGCTCTAGTTCGTTAAAAAATGCCATTGGTAATTTGATAGAGGTTGCATTGAATCTGTAGATTGCTTTGGGTAGTATAGCCATTTTCACAATATTGATTCTTCCAATCCGAGAACATGGTATACCTGTCCATCTGTTTGTATCATATTTAATTTCTTTCATCAGTGTCTTATAGTTTTCTGCATACAGGTCTTTTGTCTCCCTAGGTAGGTTTATTCCTAGGTAATTTATTCTTTTTGTTGCAATGGTAAATGGGAGTGTTTCCTTAACTTCTCTTTCAGATTTTTCATCATTAGTGTATAGGAATGCAAGAGATTTCTGTGCATTAATTTTGTATCCTGCAACTTTACCAAATTCATTGATTAGCTCTAGTAGTTCTCTGGCGGCATCTTTAGGATTCTATATGTATAGTATCATGTCATCTGCAAACAGTGACAGTTTTACTTCTTCTTTTCCAATTTGTATTCCTTTTATTTCTTTTTCTTCTCTGATTGCTGTGGTTAGGACTTCCAAAAGTATGTTGAATAATAGTGGCGAGAGCGGACATCCTTGCCTTGTTCCTGATCTTAGAGGAAATGTTTTCAGCTTTTCACCATTGAGAATGATGTTTGCTGTGGGTTTGTTGTATATGGCCTTTATTATGTTGATGCAGTTTCCCTCTTTGCCCACTTTCTGGAGAGTTTTTATTATAAATGAGTGTTGAATTTTGTCAAAAGCTTTTTCTGCATCTATTGAGATGATCATATGGTTTTTCTTCTTCAATTTGTTAATATGGTGTATCACATTGATTGATCTGCATATATTGAAGAATCCTTGTGTCCCTGGGATAAATTACACTTGATCGTGGTGTATGATCCTTTTAATGTGTTGTTGGATTCTGTTTGCTAGTATTTTGTTGAGGATTTTTGCATCTATATTCATCAGTGATAGTGGTCTGTAATTTTCTTTTTTTGTAATATCTTTGTCTAGTTTTGATATCAGGGTGATGGTGGCCTCATAGAATGAGTTTGGGAGTGTTCCTTCCTCTGCAATTTTTTGGAAGAGTTTGAGAAGGATGGGTGTTAGCTTTTCTCTAAATGTTTGATAGAATCCACCTGTGAAGCCATCTGGTCCTGGACTTTTGTTTGTTGGAAGATTTTTAATCACAGTTTCAAAGTACTTACTTGTGATTGGTTTGGCCATATTTTCTGTTTCCTCCTGGTTCAGTCTTGGAAGGTTATACCCTTCTAAGAATTTGTCCATTTCTTCCAGGTTGTCCATTTTATTGGCATAGAGTTGCTTGTAGTAGTCTCTTAGGATGCTTTGTATTTCTGTGGCGTCTTTTGTAACGTCTCCTTTTTCATTTCTAATTTTATTGATTTGAGTCCTCTCCCTCTTTTTCTTGATGAGTCTGGCTAATAGTTTATCAATTTTATCTTCTCAAAGAACCAACTTTTAGGTTTATTGATCTTTGCTATTGTTTTCTTTGTTTCTGCTCTGATCTTTATGATTTCTTTCCTTCTACTAACTTTGGGTTTTGTTTGTTTTTCTTTCTCTAGTTCCTTTAGGTGTAAGTTTAGATTGTTTATTTGAGATTTTTCTTGTTTCTTGAGGCAGGTTTGTATTGCTATAAACTTCCCTCTTAGAACTGCGTTTGCTGCATCCCATAGGTTTTGGATTGTAGTGTTTTCACTGTCATTTGTCTCTAGGTATTTTTTGATTTCCTCTTTGATTTCTTTAGTGAACTCTTGGTTATTTAATAACGTATTGTTTAGCCTCCATGTGTTTGTGTTTGTTATGTTTTTTCCCTGTAATTGATTTCTAATTTCATAGCGTTGTGGTCAGAAAAGACGCTTGATATGATTTCAATTTTCTTAAATTTACTGAGGCTTGATTTGTGACCCAAGATGTGATCTATCCTGGAGAATGTTCCATGTACACTTGAGACGTGTAATCTGCTGTTTTGGGATGGAATGTCCTATAAATATCAATTAAATCTGTCTGGTCTGTTGTGTCATTTAAAGCTTGTGTTTCTTTATTATTTTTCTGTTTGGATGATCTGTCCATTGGTGTAACTGAGGTGTTAAAGTCCCCTACTATTATTGTGTTACTGTTGATTTCTTCTTTTATAGCTGTTAGCACTTGCCTTATGTATCGAGGTGTTCCTGTGTTGAGTGCATATATATTTAGAATTTTTATATCTTCTTCTTGGATTGATCCCTTGAAAATGTAGTGTTGTTCCTTGTCTCTTGTAACATTCTTTATTTTAAAGTCTATTATATCTGATATGAGTATTGCTACTCCAGCTTTCTTTCGATTTCCATTTGCATGGAATATCTTTTTCCATCCCCTCATTTTCAGTCTGTATATGTCCCTAGGTTTGAAGTGGGTCTCTTGTAGACAGCATATATATGGGTCTTGTTTTTGTATCCATTCAGCGAGCCTGTGTCTTTTGGTTGGAGCATTTAATCCATTTACTTTTAAGGTAATTATAGATATGTATGTTCCTGTTAGCATTTTCTTAATTGTAATGGGTTTGTTTTTGTAGGCCCTTTTCTTCTCTTGTGTTTCCCACTTAGAGAAGTTCCTTTAGCATTTGTTGTAGAGCTGGATTGGTGGTGCTGAATTCTCTTAGCTTTTGCTTGTCTGTAAAGCTTTTGATTTCTCCATCGAATGTGAATGAGATCCTTGCTGGGTAGAGTAATCTTGGTTGTAGGTTCTTCCCTTTCATCACTTTCAATATATCATGCAATTCCCTTCTGGCTTGTAGAGTTTCTGCTGAGAAATCAGCTGTTAACCTTATGGGAGTTCCCTTGTATGTTATTTGTCGTTTTTCCCTCGTTGCTTTCAGTAACTTTTCTTTGTCTTTGATTTTTGTTAATTTGATTACTATGTGTCTCAGCGTGTTTCTCCTTGGGTTTATCCTGCCTGGGATTCTCTGCACTTCCTGGACTTGGGTGGCTATTTCCTTTCCCATGTTAGGGAAGTTTTCAACTATAATCTCTTCAAATAGTTTCTCGAGTCCTTTCTCTCTCTCTCTTCTCCTTCTGGGACCCCTATAGTGCGAATGTTGTTGTGTTTAATGTTGTCCCAGAGGTCTCTTAGGCTGTCTTCATTTCTTTTCATTCTTTTTTCTTTATTCTGTTCCATGGCAGTGAATTCCACCTTTCTGTCTTCCAGGTCACTTATCCGTTCTTCTGTCTCAGCTATTCTGCTGTTGATTCCTTCTAGTGGATTTTTCATTTCAGTTATTGTACTGTTCATGTCTGTTTGTTTGTTCTTTAATTCTTCTCCGTCTTTGCTAAACATTTCTTGCATCTTCTCTATCTTTGCCTCCATTTTTTTCCCCAAGGTCCTGGATCATCTTCACTATCATTATTCTGAATTCTTTTTCTGGAAGGTTGCCTATCTCCACTTCATTTAGTTGTTTTTCTGGGGTTTTATCTTGTTCCTTCATCTGGTATGTAGCCCTCTGCCTTTTCATCTTGTCTGTCTTTCTGTGAATGTGGTTTTTGTTCCACAGACTGCAGGATTGTAGTTGTTCTTGTTTCTGCTGTCTGCCCTCTGGTGGATGAGGCTATCTAAGAGGCTTGTGCAAGTTTCCTGATGGGAGGGTCTGGTGGTGGGTAGAGCTGTGTGTTGCTCTGGTGGGCAGAGCTCAGTAAAACTTTAATCCACTTGTCTGCTGATGGGTGGGTTCCCTCCCTGTTGGTTGTTTGGCCTGACCCAGCACTGGATCCTACCGGCTCTTTGGTGGGGCTAATGGTGGACTCTGGCAGGGCTCATGCCAATGAGTACTTCCCAGAACTTTTGCTGCCAGTGTCCTTGTCCTCACGGTGAGCCACACCCTACCCCTGGCCTCTGGAGGAGACCCTTCAACACTAGCAGGTAGCTCTGGTTCAGTCTCCTGTGGGGTCACTGCTCCTTCCCCTGGGTCCTGATGCACACACTACTTTGTATGTGCCATCCAAGAGTGGAGTCTCTGTTTCCCCCAGTCCTGTCGAAGTCCTCAATCAAATCCCACTAGCCTTCAAAGTCTGATTCTCTAGGAATTCCTCCTCCCGTTGCCGGACCCCCAGGTTGGGAAGCCTGACATGGGGCTCAGAACCTTCACTCCAGTGGGTGGACTTCTGTGGTATAAGTGTTCTCCAGTCTGTGAGTCACCCACCCAGCAGTTATGGGATTTGATTTTATTGTGATTGTGCCCCTCCTGCCGTCTCATTGTGGCTTCTCCTTTGTCTTTGGATGTGGGGTATCTTTTTTGGTGAGTTCCAGTGTCTTCCTGTCGATGATTGTTCAGCAGTTAGTTATGATTCCGGTGCTCTCGCAAGAGGGAGTGAGCGCACGTCCTTCTCCTCCGCCATCTTGAACCAATCTGGTAGGTTGTCTTTTGTTTTGTTGATGATTTCCTTCACTGTGCAGAAGCTTTTTAGTTTGTTTATTTTTGCTTTTGTTGCCTTTGATTTTGGTGTCAAATCCAAAAAATCATTGCTAAGACTGACGTGAAGGAACTTCCTGCCTGTTTTCTTCTAGCAGTTTTATGGTTTAAGGTCTTATGTTCAACTCTTTAATCCATTTGAGTTGATTTTTCTGTATGGTGTAAGATAGTGGTCCAGTTTTATTCTTTTGCATGTGGCTGTCCAGTTTTCCTGACACTATTTATTAAAGAGACTGTATATTCTTGTCTCCTTTGTTATGAATTAATTGACCACATAAGTGTGGTTTATTTCTGGGCTTTTAATTCTGTTCCATTGATCTGCATGTCTGTTTTTATGCCAGTATCATACTATTTTGATCACTATAGCTTTGTAATATGGTTTGAAGTCAGGAAGTGTGATGCCTCCAGCTTTGTTCTTTCTCAAGATTTCTTTGACTATTCGGGGTCTTATGTGGTTCCATACATATTTGGGGATTGATTTTTCTATTTTTGTGAAAAACATCATTGGAATTTTGATAGGGATTGCATTGAACCTATAGATTCCTTTGGGTGGTATAGACATTTTAATAATATTAATTCTTCCAGTTCATGAGTACAGAGTATCTTTCCATTTATTTGTGTCATCTTCAATTTCTTTCTTCAGTGTCTTACAGTTTTCAGTGTACAGGTCTTTCACCTCCTTGGTTAAATTTATTCCTAGGTATTTTATTCTCTTTGATGTTCTTTAATCTCTTATAATCTAGAACAGCCCCACTGCTTTTTTTCCCCATGTTTGGATCTTTTGAAGGCACCAGGCTGGTTGTTTTACAGAACTGTCCCACATTCTGAATTTATCTGATTGTTTCCTCATGGTGGTATTTAACTTGTTCCTCTGTTATCTGAATGTCCTGTAAAGTAGAAGTTAGGTCACACAGCTTGATGAAGTTCAGATTACACATTTTTGGCAAGTATACTTGAGAGGTGATGCTGGGTACCTCATACAGCATCACAAGGCACACACTGTTGGAGTATCTCATGATTAGTGATGCTATGTCTGACCATGGCTTTAAGGTCTTGGCTACCAGATCTCTCCATTGTAAGTTGCATCCTCCCCTTTGCAATGATCAGTTTCTTTGTAGGGTGATTCTTTGGCAGTGTGAAGATGACACATTTTCCTCTCATCCTTTTCACCTACTTGTTTTGATATCTAGTTTTGATTCCTACCTATTGTATTAGAGTTGCAAAATGGTAAATTGCTAATTCTATCATTCCTTCTACGTTTATTAGCTGAGATTTTTCCATAAAGTTGAGCTTTGCCTCATCAACTGGGCTTTCCTTGAGCTCTGATATCTGTATTTTTTTTTATTGAAGTATAGTTGATTTACAATGTTGTGTTAACTTCTGCTCTCCAGCAGAAGTTATACACAGTTATACATATACATACATTCTTTTTCATGTTCTTCTCCTTTATGGTTTATTCCAGGATATTGAATGTAGTTCCCTGTGCTATACAGTAGGACCTTGATATCTGTATTTTTAAGAAGCTCCAAGTGGCTTTTTAGATAGATTCTAATCAGGATCCTTTCATGATGCAGAAAACACCTCAAACTAGCTCCAGATGAAAAGGAGGGTTACTAGGAACTTCCTTGGCAGTCCAGCAGTTAAGACTCTGTGCTTCCATGGCAAGGAGCATGGGTTTGCTCCCTGGTCAGGGAACTAAGATCCCGCATGCCATGTGGTGCGGCCAAAAAATAATAATAATAATAAATAATAAATAATAAATAAAAGGAGGGCTTCCCTGGTGGCGCAGTGGTTGAAAGTCTGCCTGCCGATGCAGGAGATGAGGGTTTGTGCCCTGGTCCGGGAAGATCCCACGTGCCGCGGAGCAGCTGGGCCCGTGAGCCATGGCCGCTGAGCCTGCGCGTCCGGAGCCTGTGCTCCGCAACGGGTGAGGCCACAACAGTGAGAGGCCCGCGTACCGCAAAAATAAATAAATTAATTAATTAAATAAAAGGAAATTCCTGGCAAGACACAGGGTGGGGGCTCTCCTGTGTCCAGCTGCAGGAAGTACAGCTTGGCTTAATGGGAATTGAAAGTGGTACAGGAACTCCTTTCTTGGGCTGTTTTCTCTGCCTCGGTCTGCATATTTGCTGCTTCATGCTCTCCATAGAATGCCTTCTTTGAGGCTCTGCTTCCGCATGTCTCGGGTTCAGACAAGGATTTAGGCAGGCTCTAGGCCTCTTACCTGTCTGGGTGTCATAACTCATATGCTCTCAGCAGAGAATCTTGCTCATCTCAGGAAGCTGTCCATCGGCAGTGGCCTGTGGAGGAGAACACACATTCCAGCGGCGGCTGGGCAGTTTAGGAGAGCAAGGGGTTGGAGGGGTGCAGGTGGGGGCATGGCTAAGACTTCCCCACTCCTCTGGGTTACTCATCTCAGGGGCTCTGTGACCCTCTAGGTACTGATTCAGCCCTCCAGGCCCAGACCCCTTAAGAGACAGAGATGGGCTTTGCATTTCTTGGCCCAGAAATGTCTCCTGACTAGGTGCCCCAGAAGTTAATTCCATCTACCTGTGCTCCGAGTCCTTCCAGGCCTAGGATTCCAGCAGCACTGTCTGAGCAGGCCTTGTCTCCTCTTCTTCCCCACAGCCTGCTGTGGAGGTGCCCCAGTATGTGGGTATCCGGCTTCTAGTAGAGGGCTCCACCATCAAGAAGCCCCTGGCGATGTGTCACCGGCAAATAGAAGTCCGCCCAGCCCTCCCTCACCTGCTGACCCAGCGAGGCTCTGGGGAACACAAGGACTCGGGACCCCTTACCCACAGGTCAGCTTCTAAGAAAGTTGCTGGGGCCAGGAGCCTGGGGCACACTGAGAAGCCAGACTCCACTGCCACCACCTCGGCCCCTGGAAAGGGGAAGAAAGGCAAGGCGAAAAGTGCCACAGCCCTGGTCTGCCCCAGTCTCCGGAAGTGGGACCCCCCCTAGCACGAGGATGGGCTGCATTTTCACCATGACCTTTGCTAGTGGGGACAGGCATCCCCACCCCTTGAACAGATTGCCATTGAGTCTGAAGAACCCCCAGGCCCTGGGTAAGACCATTCCCCCAAAACACCCCAGGGTCTCAAGGCAATTTCTTCCTGCTCTCCAAGCCCCTCCTAACCACCTGGATTTGTCCCACCCAAGAGCCACCAGTAGTAAGTGGTAGCCACCACTTACAAAGTATTTTTAAAAAGCACACAACCAAATGAGTATCGTCCCCTCCAAAGTAGTCACTCAGCCAGGCAGTTGTGCTCATTTCAAAGATGCCAGGACTCAGTCCCAGGTTGATCTCTCTCCAGAGCCCAAGCTTTTCCTGCTGCAGTATTCTGTCTTTGCCTCCATGCAAAGTTGCCTTGTGGAAAGGAACTAATATTTGTACAGCACCTAACAGTTTACACCGTGTTGATACCTGACCAGCTCCTTTAGTCCTCACAATCTAGTGAGTAGGTGCTATTATCCCCATTTTCCAGCTGAGGTATCAGGAAGTTTAAGGAAGTTGCCCGAGCTTGCACAGCTCAGAAGGGGCAGAGCTGGGATGCAGACCCAGGCCTGTTGGACTCCAAACCCTGTGTTCTTCCCACAGCCTCTGGAGAAGGAACCGGGTGGGCTCCATCCGCCCTCACACACCCCAGCCGTCAGCTCCCCCTGCCTCCCCGCCCTCCATGCACACCTGGAGGGGCAGCTGGTCAGCCTGGGGCTCCCCAGGCCCTCACAGCCCATCACCACTTCCCCACCTTCCACAGGACGGCCCAGCTGCCTTCTCCCCGTGTGCTCCGACCCCAGGGGCGGGGCCTCAGACTGAAGCACAGCAGGCTGGTGGGCTCTGAGGCCCTGTCGACCACAGGCAAGGCCTTGATGACTCTACCTACTGCCAAGGTTTTGATTTCCCTCCCACCTAACCCTGAGCTCAAGCTGGCACCCAACGCCCTGAAACCAAGAAAGGTGGGCCTTGAACGGTGACCCATACCCTGGTGGGCAATGCTGAGAACTGGGCTTTGGGCTGGAAGGGCACAGCTCCCAGGCTGGCCTGAGCCCCAAGGGAAGGGCTTGTTTCCCTCAGAACCCCCTTCCTGAACAGATTCCTGATCATCTCTCCCCTTCTCTCCTCCTTTCACACTGAGGCTCTTGCTCCCCAGCGCTTTCATGGTCCCCCACTTGGAAGTAACTTGTGGTCTCAACCCTTTGAAGTCGGAAATCTTCCTAGCACCCATAGGAAGATCAAGGCCAAAGGCAACTTCAAGGCCAGACTCTGCGACAAACCCAAGGCTGAGACATGCCTCATGACGACACTGAGCCTTCCGGGACCCCTGCCCCTTATCAGTGCACACCAGGGTCTGGGGGGCATGAGGGACGTGTGGCTACAGAAGTCCTTGCTTCGGTCATCACTGCCCTTATTCTGGACGCAGCACCAAGTAAAAAAGCAAATGAAGTATTTGAGGCTTGGCTCCTTTTCTCTTAGAGGGTGAAGAGAGAGTAGGGTGCGGCTCTGTACCCCAAGGTCCAGAACAAGAGCTAGAGGCCATCAGCAACTCCTCCACAAAGTAAGGCCCAGAATTCCCACCCAGTGACAGACATGAGGCATCCTGTCCAGGGACTCCCCTGGCGTCTCTGATCTCGGGGTGGAAGGATAAGTCTCATGTTACAGATGAGGAAACTGAGTCTGAACGAGGAGACATGGCTTGCCCAAGATCATGTGGCAGTGAGCAGAAGGCTGGGACACATTACCATGACTGCTGAGCCCTGCGGGTCTCCTCAGTCCCCAAGCCCAGAGGAGGAGCTGGGCTGGCAGCAGAATGACATCTAATGGGCACAAGATTTACAGCAGGAGACACAGCAGAAGAGTGGACCCAGCCCTTCTCCAGATGAAGTGGGTCTCTCCCTTCCTCTGCAAGGGGCCAAGGTCACCTAAAAAGGAAATATCCAATAAGCCACACCCATCTGAAAAAGTTTGGTATTTCTTCATTGTAATGGGTTGAACATTGGTATGTCTTCCTGGAACCTGTGAATATGACTTTATTTGGAAAAAAGGGTCTTTGTAGATGTAAGTACGTTGAAGGTTTTTAGATGAGATCATCCTGGATTATCCAGATGGGGCCTAAATCCAATGACAAGTGTCCTTACGAGAGACAAGAGAAGACAAACGAGGAGAAGGCCATGTGGAGACAGAGGCAGAGACTGGTGTGATGCAGCCACAAGCCAGGAAGAGGCAAGGAAGCATTCTCACCTAGAACCTTCAGGGAGAGCACAGCCCTGCTGACACCTTGATTTTGGACTCATGGCCTCCAGAACTGGGAGAGAATCCATTTCTGTTGTTGTAGGCCACTCAAGTTGTGGTAATTTGTTGCAGCAGCAGCCCTAGGAAACTAGCACACTAGTCAAATGAAGATACATAAATTCTGTATATTTATGAATCCATTCTTGCACAGCTGAACCAGGAGATGCGTACAAGCAGGCTCACAGCAGCACTGTGGTAACAGCTGACGACCTAAGTGTCCATTAACAGTCAGATGGATAGACTGCAAGCTCTGACATTCCAACTCTGCGCCGCACAACGGATGCATTTCACAGGGTAGAGCGAGAACAAGTCACAAAAGGATAAATGCAGCACAATTCCATTCCAACAGAAACTTCAGAAACGGCAAAATGAAATCTATTGTTTAGGGATGCATGTATATGTGGTAAAACTCTAAAAAACAAAGAATTCTCCCAAGTCTGGGCAGTGGTTTCCAACCTTGACTGAACAACAGTACCCATTCCAGAGCTTTTAAAAAAGATCTGATGCCAGGGTCTCCATCCCAGACTGGTGAAACCAGCATCTTTGGGGTGCAGTCATGGGAGGCATGGGTGTTTTTTTTAAGCTTTCTGAGTGGGCAGGGTAGGGGGTTCTCATGTCCGGCCAGGGTTGAGAGCTGTTGTTGTCTAGGATAGGAGAAGGGAGGGATGCTTCTCTTTTGTGCCGAGTGGTGGTTATGTGGGTGTCACCTTAGAGTTATTCTTTAAATCAGAGATGTTTTATGCACTCTGTATGTTTCATATATTTCACGGTTTTTTAAAGTGAAAGATCTAACATCTTCACTTGAATGAGTAGTCAAATACATAGAGACAGATGACAGGACCCTGGCAACTGCGGCTGGGAGGGCTGGGGGAGGGGAGTTGGTGTTTAATGGGGAGAGTCTCGGTTGGGGAAGATGAGAAAGTTCTGGAGATGGATGGTGGTGATGGCTGCACGACAGTGTGGATGTCCTTAATACCACTGAACTGTACACTTAAAAATGGTTAAGATGGTGAATTTTATTAGGTGTATTTTACCACAATTTTAAAAAAAACCTAACATTTTCTCTCAGCTAGAATTGGGCCAGAAACAGCCAAATATAAAGACCACATACTGAACTCAGCAGAAACCACGGTCCATGATAAACATTTTCTTTCTCAGCAAATCCTGCAAACAATACTATGAGGGTAGGTACTTTTATTATCTCAGGTCCAGAGAGGTGAAGTCATTTGCGCAACACCACACAGCAAGTGGCGTTAGGATGTGATCTTAAGTTTGTCCAACGACAGAGGATCTTCCACTGTGGCCTTCTGCGTGTTGAGCACTGACCTCACTCTCCTCGGGCCTGACTGCAGCCCATCCGCCCTCCAACCCCCACTGCTTTCCAGCGGGAACAAAAAGCCCAGAAGGACTATTGGTAGTGGAGCCCCAGGCAATGCAGGGTCTTGGAGAAATAAGAGGGCAAAGGAGCCAGAAGCTTGATAGGTGGGTCCCTGGGCCTGGCACCTGGGAGGTAGAGACAATGCAGGTGGAGGTGCAGGGGCAGCTGGGCAGCCTGGGAGGGGGTCAGGTGGAGGCGGCTGAGGAGGGCTTCATCCAGGACCTGGGGTGGGAGAGACATGTCAGCATTCAGCCAGGTGAGCTCTAAGCAAAATGGGAGTGAGGCAAGTACTTCCTCCTCCCTCTGCGTCCGTGTTCTGCATGCCTCTCTACACATACACATGTACACACTCAAACACACACACTACGTCAGAGACCAGCTAGGGGGTCACCGAATCAGTTTACTGGGCATTCAGCGAAACTACATTCCCCAGCCCCTCCTGCAGGGTGGTGAGGCCGTGTGATTGAGCCCCACTGAACGCCACAGGAGTGTGAGCATGTATCCTGCTTCCGGATCTGGCCCGAGAAAACCTCCCCCATGAACCTGCCCTGTCTCCTCCTCCGCTGGCTGGATAGCAACAGGCTGGGTCCCTGAGTGACCCATGCTTGGAGCAAGCCCATCTCTACCCTACCGCCATTAATTGGACTTAACACGGAAGGAAGTTATTGTGTTAAGGCTCTGGTACTTGAGGTTATTCTGTTAGAGTAGACAGAGTTACCCAAATAAACACAACCTCTTTTACCCCTTATGCCAAAAAGAATGGCAGACTTAGAAGGGCCTTTAGAAATCAGCCAGTTCGACTTCCTTATTGAACAGATGGGCAGAAAGAGACCCAAGAGAGGGGGTTTCACTTGCTCAGGGCCACAGAGCAAGACAGGGCTACAGGAAGCTATGGAAGCCCAAGCTGCATAGCTAATGTCTGGAGATGCTCTCCACCCCCACCCCCAGCCCACCCAAAAGGCAGCCGGCAGGTGGGCTTGGGTACCTGTCTTTGGGGCCTGGTGCTCTCAGCAGGCAGCAGAAAGCGCTGGCCCAGAACAGTGGCCACACGGGCAGAGTACATGTGGTCCCCGAGCAGAGGGCAGAGCTGTAGTGCCATGTGCGCCTGTAGCTGGCTGGGAAACGCTAGAAGACAAGAGAGACAGGACAGATGGCAGGCAGCGGCTCTTTCTGTCCACCCGGTATTGCCCCTCCCCTTTCCTCTGGGGAGATGCCACCCCCATTCTCAGATGCTGTGGTTTCAGAGAGGTGAATGCTACCACCCCTGCCAGTGGAGAGGGGCGCATGACCAGGTCGGGACAGTCAGAGCTGTCAATCTACCGGCCCTGTGGGATTCGTCCACGAAGAGGGGCAACCCTGAATTTACTGTGAAGCTACTGGGAATGAAGAACGCTCTTTCCCGCTGGGGTGTGAGCCTGGGGCTGCTGGAGCACCTGCCATCTCTGCCCCCACGGGGAGAGCCTGCGGGAGGAAGAAGCCAGCGGGCAGGAGGCGAAAAGAAAGTGAGAAACAGCTTCCTGATGATGTCCTCCGAGCCTCCGGAGGCAGCCAGGCCTGAACTTTGAGTTCCTGAGCCAATAACTTCCCCTTTTAGATGACACCAACTTGAACTGGTTTTGGGAAAACTTAAATGGTACAAAATTGTTCACATAAGTAAACTTATTAATCCTCCTGACAACCCTATAAGGTGGGTTCTGTCATCATTCCCACCTTATAGACAGGAAAACCGAAGCTCAAAAAGAAGTGACTGGCCCACCGTAAGCTGGGATTCAAACCCAGGAGCTGTCCTCTGCTTTCACATCTGGCAATATGCTGGATAATCTAAAAATCCACTTCTTATAAACCACTTAGAAACACTGGAAAACTTTAATGATCATCCTTCTAAATACACAGCTGGGCACAGAGGAAAGTAAGGTCCCCCAGACGAAGATACAAAAGGTAAATAAATCCAGAGCACAGGGAAGCCAACATTTCACCTATTCTAGGGTACTGCCAATCTTGGGATGCAGGGGGCTTGGGTTTAAGTAGCTACAGGGGGCCAGGGGTGAGGTCTTGGTGCCCAAATGAAATCAGAGAGGCTACATCTTCATCGACAGGATGGACCAGGAGAAAAAGCCAGCCACCAAGGAAGGGAGACGAGAACCTTAGGTCTGGATGAGGGGAAGAAGAAAGGATTCACAACCATAAGCTGCTCTCACACAGGTTTGGGGCTCTAATACCACTTGCATGAACTGTGAACTTCCAACTGAGACATTAATATTTAGGTCCTGAAGCAGTGACATGGGGCACTCAGCAGAAGCAAAGGCAGAACCTCTCCTGAAGTCACCACCTCCAATGAGGCAATAAAGGATTTCCACTGATAAAGGCCCAGCTTAACCTGAATTCACAATCCTGAATCACAGAACAAGAAGGAAACAATCCACCAAGGGGAGAGAGTCTGCAGGAAACAACAGGATTAGA
Source organism: Hyperoodon ampullatus (assembly GCF_949752795.1). Classification (NCBI taxonomy): domain Eukaryota; kingdom Metazoa; phylum Chordata; class Mammalia; order Artiodactyla; family Ziphiidae; genus Hyperoodon; species Hyperoodon ampullatus. The sequence continues at coordinate 7,790,550 of NC_136923.1, read as the reverse complement.
CCCTCAGAATCTCAGACAATGGAATTATAGAAACACAACATAAATATGTTTTAAATGACTAAAGACAAAAAAGAACAAGTAATACGAGAAAAAAACAGATACCCTATTTTTTGGAAGGCCATTTGTATTTGTAAAAGAACCAACTAAAAAAAAAAAGAACCAACCAGAACTTCTAGAAGTGAAAAATACAATCAATGGGTAGGTTAAACTGGCAGGTTAGATCCTGTGGAAGAGAAAATTACTCAACTGGAAGGTAGATCTAAAGATTACCCAGAAAGCAGCAGAGATAAAGACATGAAAAACGTGAAAGAAAAGTTGAGACAGCAGTAGAATGAGAAAGACGTCTATCAGGCCTTCAAAAGGAAGGATGCAAGAGGCGTATTTGAAAAGAACTTTCCAGGATAGATGAAATAGATTAATCCTCAGACTCAGGAAACAGTGAATCCCAAGCAAGATAAATAAAACTACACCCACACACCTGGATTCACCATAGTGAAACTACAGAACATCAAAGGTAAAGAGAAGACGTTGAGATCAACAACTAAGAAAAAACAGGTGTGCTGCAAAGGGGTGACCATCAGACTGATAGGAGAAGCACTGCCCCTCCAGGTGGAGCTGGTCACGTACATCCTTACAGTCCATCAAATGCTCCCCAGGCTGCCACTAAAACTACCACCACCCGCCCACCTCCTGCCTCCTCCAGCCAAATACCATTTGTCAAGTCTGGCTGGGGCTCCAGACCCACCTGTCAGTGGCTGCAGCTGGACCAGGGCACAGCCAGAGCCCGTGGCCACCACACGGAAGTAGCTGAGGGTCCTCTTGACACCTTCCAAGATGTCCTTTCGGGATGGGGACTTCACTGGAACGACCTGTGGTGGCAGCCCCCAAGAATGAACAAGCTTCACACACACCTGGGAACTACCCACAGACTCTGCTCGCTCCCAACAGACTCAGGACAGGGCCACAGTATAGGCAGTCGTCACTCGCCTGTATTAGGGGTCTGGAGGGCCAGTCACCCCACGTCTATATCCTGTAGGGGTAATATGTCTGGAAGGACCCCCCCTCTTCCCCACCTAGACCCTGACTCACAAGATTGACCCCATCAATGTGTTCCAGTTTCAGAGCTGCTTGGATCTTCCCCTCAGAAGTAGCTGGGATCCCATCAGTGACAGCACTGAGAAAGAGGCAAGAGGAAGTCACGTAGTGGCTTGCTGGGACCTCCCCACTGCCCTGGGAGCCTCCCAGCCCCTCTCACCAGTAGGTGACTGTGGGTCTCCTGGCTCTCTGTGAGTAAGTGAAGAACTTCTGGAGGCGGCTTGCTGTCTGGGGACAACTGGAGAGGAGTACAAGCCCAGAGGTTTCCCTGGAGGAAGGAGACAAATCACAAAAGTTAAAATCCCCTGGGCTCACCCACACAAAAAGGAGACCCCGGACTTTCCTGGCGTTCCAGTGGTTAAGACTCTGCGCTTCCAGTGCTGGGGGTGTGGGTTCAATACCTGGTATGAAGATCCTGTATGCCGCTTGGCACAGCCAAAAAAAAAAAAAAAAAGACCCCTAGAAAGGAACACCTGACCTGCTTAAGACCAAACAGTTACATCCTCTTGAGAAACAAGTAAGTCTTCCCCATGTTTGATAATAAGAGTACATTGCTTAAATGTGTTCCTCATTTTGCTCTGGCTCCCAGGGAGCTCAGAGCCAAACATCATAACAATTACCACCAACTGTTGAGTGTCTACCATGTGCTAGGCGCTATACTAGGAATTTTATATATATTAGCTATTAAATAATTAAATTCCCCACAAGCAAGCCCATGAGTTTGTGGAACTGCAGAAACATTTCATCTCAAGCACCGTCTCTAATAGATGGCAATTAGAGGAAAGAATATCACAGATCAATTGACAATACCTGCCATGAATATGGAATTAGAGAAGTGAGTGCACACTGAGCATAGATATTATTAGCTCTATTTTATGATTAAAGAAACTGAGGCTCAGTGGTAGCTAAGATCACAGTTTATGCATAAGGATTTGAACCCAGATCTATCCACTTCCTCCTCCTGTTCCTTGTATCCTACCTCTGTGATCCCAAACCAGCCCATGGAACATGTCTCAGTTTATTCCCAAGTAGTTATGCCCCCACCCCAGATGGATGTCTGTCCTTCTACCTTCCTCTCACCCCCACCACTTACTTCCCAGATGCTCGGACAACCTGGAGCTCCCGCTCCCCGAGCCCCAGGGACTGGCTCAGCTCCGGGAGCACTGAGAGCAACGTCCGCTCTCCCGGTTTTCCTGGGGAAAAAAAAGGAAGAGTACAAGTTGCTCCCAGAGGCAACTTTATCCCACCTTTCCTTTCTCTTCACTATTTCTTCCCCTCAGAGACGTCAAAACCCCTTTCATTGCATCTCTTTCCCCTGCCCATACCTGTCACTGGCAGGCCCTGTGGCTTGTTCAATGTCACCAGAGGTCCTGAAACGTATAATACATAAACATCATCAACAGCAAATGCAGTTTACAAAGCACTTACTCAATTCATATTATCGTGTGGTCCCAGTACAACTCATACATGAGTTATCATCCTGAAGTTTCTGAACCTTGCATATGCTAAGCTGGCTACCTGCCACGTCAGGGCCTTTGCACTTGCTGTTTCCTCTCTCTCAGATTTTCACGTGGCTGCTTTCTTCATATCATCGTGGCTCAAATGTCACCATCACAAAGAGGCCCGAGTCTCCAATCTAATGTCTGCTCCCTGCAGTTCCTCATCATCGCTGTTTTATTCATAGCACTAATCTCTAGTAAGTACCTTTTTCATTTATTTTCTGGTTAATTAATTTCTCCCGCTGAAATGTTGGCTCCCTGAAGGCAGAAACCATATTTATTTTGTTCAGCACTATATAGCCATGTCTAGAACAGTGCCTGGAACATAGCCTATGCTCAATAAATAGCTGAGAAAATTTAAAAATCACCGGAGACTGAGGCTCAGAGAAATTATTCTCCTAAAGCCACACAGCAAGCTGATTACAGAGCCTAGATATGGCTCCGAAGCCTGTGTTTTGCCCCTCAATAAACACTTTATTACAGCAATTTCCTTTACAGAGAGCCTACTAGTGCAAAGCTCTCTAGTTATTTACACTTTCCCACCCCACAGCCCTATCCCCATGATGCTGAGGCACAGAGAGATTATGTGTCTGGTCCCAGCTCCTATGGCTAGTGGGAGGCAGAACCAGGATTTGATCCCACAGGCTTTAGTAGGGAACCCAGCCAGATGCTCAGAAGGCTCAGGTGAAGACTCCTCTCCCCTTCTGGGTCTCCCTGCAGCTGTCCCTCCCACCCCTCACCTTTCTGATCCACCACAGCTGCCCTCAGCACATCAACCAGCTCCTCCCTACTGAGGTTCTCTGGCCGCAGCAGCCCCGAGACAGGCTGGTCATCCAGGGCCCCTGACCGTTTGCTGGAGCCTTGACGTTTCTGCTGATGCCTGGAAAAGGTTAGGTAAGCAACAGGAGAATCATTGCCGCCCATTCTTATCTCCACGCACCTCTTCCTAAATCCTGCGGCTTCCTACTAATGCTTCAGAAAGCCTGGGTTGAGTTTCCCGAAATGTTAGGTTCGACTGGCCCCACTGTACAGAACAGAGAACTGAGGCTCAGAGAGGTCTACTGACCAGTTTAGGGTCACACAGCAGAGCTGGATTAGAAGCCATATCTGCCTAACTCCAGATCCCGCACACACCCTCCCCCGGCCCCAACCTCCCTCCTACACAAAGGAGGGCGGGGGTTGCTAATCACCGGGCCTCGGTGCCAAAGCTTGAGGCTGTGCGCGCTGCGCGGACCCCCGGACCCCGCCGCCAGCCATCCCAGACCTGGCCCAAAACACGACAGCAGCCCATCTCCGGAGTGAGGACAGTGCGCATGTGTCCGGAAGGGCTCCCCGGTGATGCCCCACAGCGCGCTGATTGGTCAGATTGACTGTCAATCGGAATAGCGAGGCTCAGAGCTGTGAGAAGGCGGAGCTTTGCCTTTGCCAAGGAACGAGGTGAAGAAATTCTCGTCTGTGCTTTTGGGGAAAGCGAGACACGGAGCAGAGGAGGAATTTACTGGGGGTCAGAGGACCTGTCTTAGGACAAAGCCAGGTTTTCTGATCATCACGGCAATTCTTAGGAGTCTTCTGACTTCAAAAAAGAACCCGCCATTGTGCACAATTTTGTACGGCAAATTGGAAGAGAAAAAAAAAAAATCCACACTCGTTGGTATAGTGAACTTGCTTTGAAGAACACAGCCTGGTGCAAAATCCAAAAGGAAAAAAAGGCCAGAGGCAGAAAGACGTTCACTGCACCATTATTTATAAAAGCAAGACCAAAACAAATCTCAAAACCAGAAACAAATTGTCCTTTGATTAGATCTATAAGGGAAATAAATCTTACTCATCACCCATTCATCATTTTTTGAATGCTAACTCTACGCAAGGCCTTGGCACCTGTGAACTGCAAACAGATTAACAAGACTCGGCCCCAACCACAAGAAGTTCACCTTTAAGATCACAGCATCACAACCCACCTTGCGAAAAGCTGTGGAGATGCTGAGAGAGAGAAGAGTGAGGAGCCCAGGAGCCCGCTGAAATCTGAGAAAGCTCCCCAGCAGGGGTTGTGATTGACAGACTGTGGAGAACTTGGAAATTCACCAGGAGGGAAAGGTGTGGGTGGGAGGAGAGGGAGCGGGCAACAGGAAAAAGAAGACGGTAAGTGCAAAAAAAGCAAAAAGCAAAATGGGCTCTATCCTGTAATTACAACTATGGAAAAGTTACATGCAACCTGTGTATTATTTTGTTCACTAAGAGCACTATAACTTTCAATTCATTGTTTGCCTTAGTGAAGGACTGCAGATAAACCAACATCTGCCAACAGAGGAATGGCTAAATTAATTGTAGCACATACATACGCAGCCATTAATTGAAGAATGTGTGGGGGTCTACATATGATAATGTGAATCAATCTCCAGAATATATTAAATCAAAAAACAACAAAGTGGGGCTTCCCTGGTGGCGCAGTGGTTGAGAGTCCGCCTGCCGATGCAGGGGACACGGGTTCGTGCCCCGATCCCGGAAGATCCCACATGCCGCGGAGCGGCTGGGCCCGCGAGCCATGGCCGCGGAGCCTGTGTGTGTCCGGAGCCTGTGCTCCGCAACGGGAGAGGCCACAGCAGTGAGAGGCCCACGTACAGAAAAAAAAAAAAAAAAAAAAAAAAAAAAACAAAGTGAAGAACAGTGTGACTAGAATATGCATATATGTGCATGAGTGTGATTTACATATATTTATTGTATATTTCTGCATTTCTGAAAGGACATACACAAATGAGTTGTTGGTTGCTTCCAGAAAGGGAATCTGAAGTGAGAAAGTGAATAATTATTTTTACCCTTTAGAACTGCTTAAATTTTTAACCTCATTGATATATCTCTTCTTCAGACACACATGGAGCCCTAGTTTAAAAATATAAGCCAGACCAAAAAAAAAAGGGACTTCCCTAGTGGTCCAGTGGTTAAGACTCCTGCTTCCATTGCAGGGAGTGTGGGTTTGATCCCTGGTTGGGGAACTAAGATCCTGCATGCTGCATGGCATGGCCAAAAAAAAAAACTAAGCCAGATATAAAAGACTATGATTCATAAAAAAATTTTTTAATAATGAAAATAAGTAGAAATAAATTTTTTAAAAGACTGTGATTTTAGTTACATGACATTTTAGAAAAGTCAGTGGTTGACAAGGGCTGGAGTGGTTGAGGGAATGAGAATCGACTAGAAAGGGGAAGAAGGGAAATTTTTGGTGTACTGGAACTAGTGGTTACATATCTGTATAAATTTGCCAAACTTTATTGAACTATATACCTTAAAAGGGTAGATTTTATTGTATGTAAATTATACCTCAGTAAACGTAATTGTTTTTAATTCAAAGATTTAAATAGTCAATTTTAAAAGATATATATTTATTTATTTATTCGGTCATGCTATACAGCTATACAGCTATACAGCACGCAGGATCTTTTAGTTGCAGCATGTGGGATCTAGTTCCCTGACCAGGGATCTAATCCGGGCCCCCTGCATTGGGAGCGTGGAGTCTTAACCTCTGGACCAACCAGGGAAGTCCCAAAAGTCAATTTTTAAATGTGCACAAATTCAGACAGGACTGGCAAGAAATTTAGCAAGAATGCAAGTAATTTTATCTTGTTTGGGGCTTGGACATTACTGTGCTGTGTCCTAAGGCCCCGCGGTATTTTGGAACCCCTCTTCTGAAAGGTGCCTTCATAATTTGCAGCTTGAGCAAAGATGGAAAGGCGGAGGCCGAGGGGCAGGACAGCCTACCTTACCGACAGCAGACTTCTCCTCCACTGGCCACACTTGGCCCCAGGAAGGGCCATTCCCCCACTTGGACTGGCCCCTGGCCCTGCCAAGGCTTGAGCTCCCTTGCTCTTTGGAATTTTCCCTCCACATGCCCCAGCCTCAGCAAAGCCTGCCCTCTCCTGTTCACTGCCCGCAGCTGCTGCGACCCCATTAATCTCCAAGCTTCCAGAAGAAAAGGAAGAAACCTAATTATCCCTAGGCTGGGAGGGCTTAGTGCCGAGAGACAGTGATCAGCCACTCAAGACTCACGTGTGAAACTCAGAATATCAGGGGGAAGGCAAGTTGGGACAAATTCCAAGTTTCAGCCACCCCAGCCCAACTCAGTTTATGACTAACTTCACAAGAAGAGCAGGTAGGCCACAGCCTCAGCAAGAGTTGAATGGGAATAGCTTCTGTGCTGATGTAAACATAATGCCTTCATACCAGAAGGCCTACCCCATGGACCCAGGACAGCACTGAGCCAGGCCTCCAACCATAGCTGCAAGAGCAGGAAAGCCCAGAATGGAAATGTTCTTTGCTAGCTCTGGCAGCTCCTTCCACACATTGGCTGCAGGGTATGGGTCAGCTGCCAGAAATAACCCTCCAGACTTTAACTTTGGTAACACAGGCCTTTGTCTTAGTATTTAATAAACCCAAGTAGCCTTTATAGTTAGTCAGAAATGACACATATTTGAATCTGAGAGGCACAGACCAAAGCACAGTCTCCTACAAACCTAGCCTTTCATGCTTGTCTTGTTTGACTTGCTTGATATTGAAAAATGCCAGCTCACACTGATAAGCTAATACTCTGTGGCTACCTAACGGCTCATTTCGAAATCCTAAGATTAAGAGTTCTGAACACGAAAGGAGAGCTGTCTAGCAAGCTAGGGAAGGCTTCGGGGGAGAGTTGCATTACAGCTTGACTAGTACTTTCCCACCTACACACTTAAAAGGTTGTACTAAAATGTGACATTGAGAAACTGGAAGAGTGCCTTAATCCCATAATCCCTATTAAAGCCCTTCTTCTTCTTCTTTTTTTTTTTTTAATTGAGGTATAGTTGATTTACAGTGTTGTGTTAGTTTCTGGTGTACAGCAAAGTGATTCAGTTATACATATATATATTATTTTTCAGATTCTTTTCCATTGTAGGTTATTACAAGATATTGAATATAGTTCCCTGCGCCATACCGTAGGACCTTGTTTACCTTTTTTTTTTGGCGGGGGGGTACTCGGGCCTCTCACCGCTGTGGCCTCTCCCGTTGCAGAGCACAGGCTCCGGACGCGCAGGCTCAGCGGCCATGGCTCACGGGCCCAGCCGCTCCGCGGCGTGTGGGATCCTCCCGGACCGGGGCACGAACCCGTGTCCCCTGCATCGGCAGGCGGGCTCTCAACCACTGCGCCACCAGGGAAGCCCCCCTGTTTTATATATAGTCGTGTGTATCTGTGAATCCCAAGCTCCTAATGTGTCCCCCGTCCCCCTTCCCCTTCAGTAACCATAAGTTTGTTTTCTATGTCTGTGGGTCTGTTTCTGTTTTCTAAATAAGTTCATTTATGTCATGTTTTTAGATTCCACATAGAAGTGATATCATATGATATTTGTCTTTCTCTGTCTGACTTGCTTCACTTTTTGTGATCATCTCTGGGTCCATCCATGTTGCTGCACATGGCATTATTTCATTCTTTTTTATGGCTGAGTACTAGTCCATTGTATATATGTACCACATCTTCTTCACCCATTCATCTGTTGATGGACACTTAAATTGCTTCCATATCTTGGCTATTGTAAGTAGTGCTGCTATGAGCATTGGGGGGCACATCTCTTTTGGAATTAGAGTTTTTGTCTTTTCCAGATACATGGCCAGAAGTGGGATTGCTGGATCATATAGCAGCTTTATTTTTAGTTTTTTAGGAACCCCCATACTGTTCTCCATAGTGGCTGCACAATTTCCATTCCCACCAACAGTGTAGGAGGGTTCCTTTTTCTCCACACCCTCTCTAGCATTTATTATTTGTAGACTTTTTGATGATGGCCATTCTGACTAGTGTGACATGATACCTCATTGTAGTTTTGATTTGCACTTCTCTAATAATTAGCAGTGTTGAGCATCTTTTCATGTGCCTACTGGCCATCTATATGTCTTCTTTGGAGAGATGTCTATTTAGGTCTTCTGCCCATTTTTTGATTGGGTTTGCTTTTTGTGATATTGAGCTACATAAGCTGTTTTTATGTTTTGGAAATTAAGCCCTTGTCAGTTGCATCTTTTGCAAATATTTTCTCCCACTCTGGAGGTTGTATTTTCGTTTTGTTTATGGTTTCGTTTGCTGTGCAAAAGCTTTTGAGTTTATTTAGGTTGCATTGGTTTATTTTTGCTTTTATTTACACTATTCTAGGAGACAGATCCAAAATAAATATTGCTGCGATTTATGTCAAAGAATGTTCTGCCTCTGTTCTCCTCTAGGAGTTTTATAGTATCCAGTCTTACATTTAGGTCTTTAATTCATTTTGAGTTTCCTTTTGTATATGGTAGTAGAGAATGTTCTAATTTCATTCTTTTACATGGAGTTGTCTAGTTTTCCCAGCACCACTTATTGAAGAGACTGTCTTTTCTCCGTTGTATATTCTTACCCCCTTTGTCGAAGATTAATTGACTGTAGGTATGGGTTTATTTCTGGGCTCTCTATTTCCTTCTATTGATCCATATGTCTTTTTCTGTGCCAATACCATGCTGTTTTGATTACTGTAGCTTTGTAGTATTGTCTGAAGTCTGGGAGGGTTATGCCTCCAGCTTTGTTCTTTTTCCTCAGGATTGCTTTGGCAATTCTGGGTCTTTTGTGTTCCCAAAGTCCTTCTGGTAGGCAAACTTATTTTGGAAATTGTCATTTACCATATTGATTACATGATCTGCTCAAGCCTCAGATTAAGCAGACATTAGTTTCAGAATTAACTGTAATTTTTTTGTTGTTTGTTTTTTTGGTAGAAAAAGTGCTGTTTCCTATAACCCCACATTATGGAGAATGGTTTGACAACAGAGTTCTCTCTTCCCGTAGACCTTACCAACCTTCCAGATAGAATCCCACCCTCACCTCACAAAGAACAGAAGTAAAGAAGATGTATCAGCATAAATAATTTATTACGAACTCTCTAGTATCATACACGAGTGGGTTGACAATTCACTCAGAAGCATTTGGGACAGGAGGCCAGGAGGTAGGCAGTGTAATGAAAGTGTAGCATGTGAAGACAGGTTGCTGAGGGGCAGCCTTCCTACCATAGCCTGCTGGTGACCAGTCTTGGCCCGCTAAGCTACCTGGGGCAGGAAGGAGCCCAGCCAGGCCAAGAGCCCTCAGTTCTCCTTTGGCCAGCCCAGCCCAGGTTTCCGGCCCTTCCCCCTGCTTCATCATTCATGTTCCTGTGGGGCTGAGGGAGGTGTTGGGAAGGTAAGAAGCTCTCTAGCTGCCAGGCTTGTGGGTGCTACCAGCTGAGCATGGGGTCCCCGGTCTACTCCTTGGCTGGGCTTTCATTGCAGTATCTTCAGACAGGTCGGGATGAGGGATGGGGCTTTGCTCTTGGGGGGCTGCCCTCCCTCTGTGGCATCCAGGAGCTGCTGCAGGTAACAGGAGGTGCCGAGCAGCACGTGGCCTGTGGCCTGCATGCTGAAGAGGGCCCAGCGGAGAGCTTCTCTGGGTGGGATGAGAAGGCACTAGGGTCAAAACACAAAGAAAGCCCCTTCCTCCTCCTCCTCCTAAATGCCTGCTCCCCCACGCTGCATTCATAACTTCATAAACTGTAGAGTGTTGTGCAAACAGAACAGATGCTGCCCTCCCTCAGCAAATGGGACAGGGTCTACAGTGTTACCTGCAATCGTACCTTAACTGAGACGTCCACAACCTCCCTCTTCTCGTGCAAAATTCAAGCTCATTTAACAAGGCCTTTTATTTTTCTAATGCTACTTTGGGCCAGCCAGACTGACCTCTGTCACGTGACTCTGCCGTTCACAACCTCTGTTCTAGACAGAAGTGTTTCCAAGTCATTTGTAGTCTAGCTAATTTTCAGAGTGCTGGACGTGAAGATCTCCATGTCTGGTGTTGCAGTGTACTGAGGACAGAACTCCAGTCAGACAGGCCTGAGTGCTAACTCAGTTTCATTAGCTGTGGCAACCTTGGCAAACTCCTATAGCTCTGAGCTTCGGCACCCTCATCTGTAAAGTGAGATCATACCATTTTGATCCCACACAGGGTTAGGAGGATGAAATAACATAAATCACTTAACACAGGACCTGATATGTAGAAGAGAAGGGGAAACGTAGGGTCAAGACCAGCTGGTGAATGCTTGACTACTTTAACCAACTTCTTATCCAGATCTGTTTGAAAGAGACAGGTGAGGGTGACTAGGGGTGTCTAGTCCTAGGAGGGGTCAGGGAGAAGAAAACAAAAGGAACATAAATTCTTTCTGGCTGATATTAAAACTTGTCTTCTATTAACCTTCATTCAGTAAATGAACTTATGTTATGGCTGAGGTGGAGGGGGGCGGGAAGACAGTTAGAATCATAAACATCTATACATGAAAATACTTAAAAAATTTAAAGGTGAAACCTGAGAAGTATACCCATTTCTCAAATTAGAGAACTGAGGCTTCAAACCAGCTGTCTGGACATAAATAGGAATGAAATTCTGACACATGCTACAATATGGATGAACTTTGAAAACATTATGCTAAGTGAAATAAGCCAGACACAAAAGGGCAAGTATTGTATGATTATACTTACATGAGTTGCCTAGAATAGGAAAATTAATGTAGACAGGAAGTAGAACAGAGGTTAGCAGGGCTGGGGGAAGGGGGTGTGGAGAGTTAGTGTTTAATGGGTACAGAGTTACAGTTTGGGATGATGAAAAAGTTCTGGAAATAGATGCACAAGTAACTGTTGCACAACACTGTGAATGTACTTAATGTCACTGAATTTTATACTTAAAAAAAAGTGGTTAAAATGGTAAATTTTATGGTATATGTATTTTACCACCATTAAAGAAAAAACACTTGCTGACACCACTAAGTCATTCCACTGATTCCAGCTTGCTGTTGTTTTTTGTTTTTCTTTTGGGACCAATATGCCTACTGTGTTTAGGTCTGAGGGGCCCACTTCCCCTAGATGGACTGAGTTTAAAGGCTGAAACTTCCTGCTCTAGATTTTGCAATCTGCAAACTGCTGGCAGCAAGCCCAGATCAAGAGGGGTATATGATATGGTATAAGAGGAAAATGGAACTTCTTGCCATAGAACGAGGCTCAACCTGCCGCTGAGGGTTATCTGTGGCAGGCAGAACCATGCGGCCTCAGGTCCCTCATCTGCGGACTGGGAATGCAGAGAATAAACTCGGAAAGGCAAGAAGGTCTGGTGTGCTCTAGCTGCATACGTTCTGGCAGAACTCTGGAAGGAGTAGGATTTCTCAGAAGCCCCTGAGAATGAGGATCATATGCATCTTCATTCATTGTACAATTATTTGAATTATTGCTATGTACCAGCATTCACCAAGGTATTGGAGGCAACAGCAATTCTTGCCCTCATGGAGCTTGTTCTGACATCTTATTTATCTCTGTGTCTCTAGCTCATAGCATAGGGCCAGGACACAGAGTGCTCAGTAAACACTAAATGAAGCAACTGGGGAGGAGTAGCATCTGTCAGAAGTAACTGGCAAGAGGCTAGCTTTGTGGTTTTCGACTATTTGGATGCCTCTGCCTCAGTGGCTACATCCGCCTAGTGAGGTAAGAATTCTCTAGAGCACCACTGGAATAGCTGAATTTGGAAATCACTACCATAACAGTACTTGTCTTATGATTAAACATATTCCCATGCTTCCTGTGATACTTGATTAGACTTTCAAAAGTAAAGTAAAGTTTCTTTTAAAGTTCATTAGATGATGCAAATGACTTTTGTCCATAGACATACAAATTAATTCCGTTCTATGGAAGGACAGTTATTTCATCCCTCCCACCCCCATGGAAAAATCCAATTTTGTATTTATAAATAGCTCGGCATTCTTGTTGGATCTATATATGGGTGGGATTTTGAACTGATTGTAACTTCTTGCTGGTTCCCTCACTAGTTGAGTTCAATAAAATTTTTGACATATTTTTGCTCTTCTAATCAAAAGATTAGAAGACTACTTAGGAAAACTTACTACTTTAGGTGAAAAATAATTAGTTGTTATAGTGGAAGGTAATTAGAAAAGCTAAATGTATCCAGGTTCCACCAGCAGAAGTATATGTATCCCTTTGGCATACACTACTATAAAATAAAACATGAATTCAGCCATAAAGTCCTAGACAAATGCTAATTGTCATGCTTTGTCAGCATCAACACCAGGCTCAGGCTCCGAGAAGTCTGAGGTGCATGGGAGAAGATAGTGCCATCTCCCATTGCTTTGTACCCAGCCTGTCCCCAGCTAACCCCAATTCACTCACTTCATGACACGCCTGGCCCCGTAGCAGCGCAGATCATAGGAAAGGGAGTATGTGCCATAGAGAGTCGCCTTCACGTTCAGGCGGCCAATGAAGTCCTGTGGGTTCACCTTGTACAGGTGGAAGGTTACTCGGGCCACATCGATCTTCTTGGCAGGCTTACGGGAGAGGGAGAGCTGGTACCTAGTGCCCTGCATCAAGACAAGCATGTGGTTGGCACCCCTCAAGGATTTCTCCTAAGCTCCCAGTATTCTCCTTGACAGGTGGGATGTCACCTGCTCTGATGGGGGCTGCCATTTCTGCCCCTTATGGAGGACCATGAACACGGTGTCATCTGTCAGGGATTGGAAATACTCTTCTGTCTCTACAGTTGTGCCATCTTCCTCCAGCACCAGGAAGAAAGGCTTGTCTGCCAGCATCAGGGTATCCTGGACCTGGAGAATAAGGTAAGTGATGCTTCTGCCATCACATGTAGCCACAAAGCTGGTATGGGGAAGACCCACATCACACACCTCAGCTGGCACACCTCACACACACACAAGTGGGCCGGGATTTATGGGATGGGACTGGAACCCAGGGCTCTTGCTGTGAGATCACCATCCAAAGAACCTATATTATGGTATCCCTTGGTATCTGACTTCATGGTTAATATTCTAGAATAGTGCTGTCCAATAAAAATATAATGGAAGGGACTTCCCTGGTGGTCCAGTGGTAAAGAATCTGCCTTGCAATGCAGGGGAAGCGGGTTCGATCCCTGATCAGGGAACTAAGATCCCACATGCTGCGGGGCAACTAAGCCTGCGTGCCACAACTACTGAGCTTGTGCGCCTCAACTAGAGCCCGCGTGCTGCAGACTATAGAGCCCACACACCCTGGAGCCCACGCGCCACAACTAGAGAAGAGAAAACCCGCATGCCACACCTAGAGAGAAGCCCACGCACCACAATGAAAGATCGCTCATGCCTCAACGAAGATCCCGTGGGCCACAACTAAGACCCGACACAGAAAAAAAAAATAAATAAATAAAAATAAATAATACATAAATCTTAAAAAAAATATAATGGGAGTCACACATGTAATTTTTAGTTGCAATATAATTTGCATGCCATAAAATTCACTCTTTTAAAGTCCACAATCCAGTGGTTTTTAGCATATTCACAAAGTTGTGCAACTACCACCACTGTATAATTTCAAAACATTTTCAACCCCATTTTTACCCCATAGAGAAACCTAACCCCATTAGCTGTCACTCCCCATTTCCTAGCCCTTGGCAACCTCTCCTCTTCTGTCCATCTCTGTGGATCTGTCTATGCTGGACATTTCATATAAGTGGAATCATACAATGTGTGGTCTTTTTATACTGGCTTCTTTCACTTAACAAGGTTTCAACGTTCTTCTATGTTGCAGCATGATTCTTTAGTTTTTTATGGCTGAATAATATTCTACTAAATAGATATACCACATTTTTAATCCATTCTTCAATTGATGGACATGTGGGTTGTTTCTATTTTTTGAGTATTATGAATAATGCTGCTATGCACATTCATGTACAAATTTTTGTGTGACATGTCTTTTCAGTTTTCCTGGATATATACCTAGGATTGGAATTGCTGAGTCATATAATAACTCTACGTTTATTCTTCTTAAGGAAATACCAAACTGTTCTCTGAAGCTGTTGCATGATTTTACATTCCCAACAGCAATTTCTCCACATCCTCACCAACACTTATTTTAGTCTGTCTTTTATTTTAGCCATTCTAGTCGTATGACGTGTTTTTGATTTGCATTTCCCTAATGACTAAGGGTGCTGAGCATCTTTTCATGTGTTATCAGCCGTTTGTACATCTTCTTTGGAGAAACATCTACTCAGATTCTTTGCCCGTTTTCAACTGGATCATCTTTTTACTGAGTTTTAAGAGTTCTTTATATATTCTTGATACTAGACCCTTATCAGATATGTGATTTGCAAATATTTTCTCCCATTCTGTGGGTTATCTTTTCATTTTTTTTGATAGTGTCCTTTGATGCACATAAGTTTTTAATGTTGATAAGGTCCAACGTTTTTCCCTTTGGTTACTTGTGCTTTGGTGCCATATCTAAGAAACCAAGGTTATGAACACTTATACCTATGTTTTCTTCTAAGGGTTTTATAGTTTTAGCTCTACATTTAGGTCTTTGATCTACTTTGAATTAATTTTATATGTAGTATGAGGGAGGGATCCAACTTCATTCTTTTGCATTTGGATAGCCCATTGTCTCAGGAATATTTGTTGACAAGCCTATTCTTTCTCCATTGAATAGTCTTGGAATCCTGTTAAAAATCAGTTGACCACAGATACATGGATTTATTTCTGGACTCTCAGTTCTATTTAGTTGATTTGTATGTATTATGGGCTGAATGCTATCCCCCCCAAATTCATATGTTGAAGTCCTAATCCCAGTACCTCAGAATATGACTCTATTTAGAGATAGAGTCTTTAAAGAATTAATTACATTAAAATTAGGACATTAGAATGGGCCATAATCCACTATGACTTGTAAGAAGGAAAGGTGTCTTTATAAAAAGGAAAGATTAGGACAAGTTACTCCCAACCAAGTGTAGGGGGAGCACGGAAATGGGGAAGGGTGTCATTCTTGCCCAGTGTTACTACCACCCACAAGAGCTGTGTGTCCTTGGTTTCCTCTCCGCAAGCTTACCTGATCAATAGTTTTTACTTTTTTTTTTTACCATGCCAAGGGGCATGCGGGATCTTAGTTCCCTAACCAGGGATTGAACCTGTGCCCCCTGCATTGGAGCAGGAAGTCTTAACCACTGGACCACCAGGGAAGTCCCACCTAGTCAATAGTTTGAAGAAAGTCTTCCACAGCTGTTAACAAAGCTTTGCATGGAAGTCCAATGTAGGAGACAGATTGAAGGAGAATTGCCCTGCATGAAGGTAAGGGAAGGAGATAGGGAAGGGAATCTCTAAAATCTTGCTCAATACTCCAACTTCTGGGCAATTCTACAAGTTTAAGTACTACTGGAAAAGGGAACCTAAGGGTCCCTCCAGTAAGAAAAATAGACTCCAAATATACCACTGACCTATTGTTAGTATCAGATGGTAATGTACTGCCCTCCCCCTGTCAACAGACAGACAGGATTCCAGGTGGGCACTACAAGCCCACTGGAGCTGCCATTAGAAAGGAAATCTTTTCACCATCTAAGCCATGAACTCCATCCCTGCTGAACTCCTAGCTCATGATGCAGAGGCAGCTGTTGGGGCCATCTCTCAGACAAGGTCCCCATGGTGGGCTGTGCAGAGGCAGGCCCATTCCTACCTTGAGGCGGAGGTCCTCAAGGCTGTGTGTCATGATGCCCTTCCGCACACTCCGGTCAGCACTGCTTACTCTGCAGGGCCGGGCCCTGGGGGCCTCCGGGCTGGGCTCTGACAGCAGCTTCTGGGTCACCACCGAGGTGCTGACTGCCACGTACCTGGAGGCCATATGGAGCATCAGAATGAGCTGTGTGATGCCTCCCAGCCCTCAACGCACAGCAGGGTAACTTACCCTCCCAATCCTCTAGGCTGAGCTCGTCATATTCCTCCTCCCCTACCACCCACCAAACCTGCTCTAGATAGTCTTCCTCAAAAGCCTGCTGGGTTGGTGCATCGTTTTTTTTTTTTTTTTTTTTTTTTTTATTTATTTATTTATTTAGGCTGTGCCAGGTATTAGTTGCGGCTCGCGGGATCTTCATAGTGGTATGCAGGATCTTTAGTTGCAGCATGCGGACTTCTTAGTTTTGGCATGTATGTGGCATCTAGTTCCCCGACCAGGTATCGAACCCGTGCCCCCTGCATTGGGAGTGCGGAGTCTTACCCACTGGACCACCAGGGAAGTCCCTGGATCAGTGCATCTTAAACTTTAGTGGACACATCACTCCCCTGCTGATCTTGTTAAAATGCAGGTTCTGATTCAGTAGGTCTGGGTAGGTTCTGAGATTTTATGTATGTAATGAGTTCCCAAGTGATATTGACACTGCTGGGTTTCAGACCATGACAAGTAGCCAGTGATAGAAGACTACCCCACATTTGCCCAATTACCACTTTCCTCTCTTAGCCTCATTCTTCTCACCTGTAATGTGAGACGAAGTGGCAAAGCTGAGGTCAATATAAGACAGTTTTGAACTCAGATACACGATGTAGAACAAAAGGAGTGCAGTGAACCTAGATTTTGGAGTCAGGCAGACCCAAGTTCGAATCCTGACTCCACTACCCATTTGCTAGGTGACTGAGAGAGCCCACCCTGTGCCTCGGTTTCCCCATCTGTTAATTTGGCATAATAATCCCCACTTCCCAAAGTTGTGGTGAGGTTTAAATGAGATCAGTAATGAAAGCATCAAGCAGTATCTACCTCTTTCTACTCAATGTGTGATATGGGGGACTCTGGGGGAGAGACAGCAGCATTAATATCTCCTGGGGGCTTGTGGGAGGGGCAAATCTTGCGTCCCACTCCAGACCTCCTGAATCAGCACCTGCATTTGAACAAGACACCCAGGTGACTTGTGTGCCCATCGAAGTTCAAGGTCTGCCCTACAGCTCACAGTATCTCCCCTTCCCTTCCACGCTTGGCTCTCCTCACCTGGCGAGGGAGCTGGGGTAGAGGAGGCTGAGGGACTTCATGGCGTGTTCCATTCTCGTCAGCTGGACAGCGTTGGCCCTGGGAAGGAAGCAGAGACAGCTCCTTAGGTGGGGATGGGAGGGTCCCCTCTCTCTTGTCTTTTGACACAGAGCAACCCCACCTCCATCCAGCAAGCCTCTGCTCCGGTCTCCCCTAGCAGCTCACACACACACAACTCCCCCAGCCCTTCCCCTGTCCCACCCACGTACGCCACTGTGACCAAGCTGGAGACCCCCTTAGTGCCCAGGCTCAGGCCCCCTCAGCAGCCGCTCCTCCCTCCCCAGCACCACTCACTCCATGTTTCTCTGACCCTGGCTCTGGTCACACTGATCAGGGTTTGCAAGTCGGGACTGAAGAGGCCCTGCCTGGTTAGTTCCTGTCCCTGGGGGCAGAGTCCACTTTATGCTGGCAGGAGGCGAGTCACACCACCTTGCACTGCTGGGGACCTTCCCTCACCTGTTGTTCAGAGACCTCCCAGGCCAGGCAACCCAGTCTAAGCCTGCTCTCTCCAGTGGGTCCTTGAGCAATCCGAACCCCTCCTGAGGGTTCCTGCTGGCCAGAGACTTTCTACCATGATGGAACCGTTCTGTATCAGTTCTCTCCAATACTGGAGCTGCTAGTCCCACATGGCGACTGAGCACTTGAAGTGTGGCAGTACGACTGAGGAGCTGGATTTTTATTTTTATTGAATATTAACTAACTTAAATGTACACAGCCACTGTGGCTCAAGGCTGCTGGCAGCCATGCTGGGCACTAGCCGACGGCCCTGGGCTGACCTGCCAGCCTTTCTCTCCCGAGTCTGCTCGGTCCAGCTCCTGCAGGCTCCAAGCCCTCCTGCAGGCAGTTCCTCCACCTGTAATGCCTCCCTTGGCCCAGGGCTAAACATTTGCAGCCCTGAAGCCCGAGTTTCACCGTTTTCCATGTCTCGGAAAGCCTTCTTAGAGGCTCACAGAATTTCCCCTTCATCCTTGCACTTCCTTCTTCCTAGCCAAGTGGGCCTCAGTGTCTGCTTCTGCCATAGCAGCCCCGCTCCTTGGGTGCCTCGCCCTGAGATGTTCTCCCTTTCCCAGCCCCCATGCAGACAGGGCCTGCCTCAGAGCCAGGGGCCCAAGGAGTGCATGGAACGCAGCCCCCTCCCCAGTCTTTCCTTCTGACAATGCAGGGGACGCCCCAGGCCAGCCTGTCTGTGAAAGCCCTCTCCCCGACTTAGCACTACCCACAGCAGCTTGCTTCAGCCTCCCTCCTCACTCCCAATCGCAAAACTCCACCCAGCCCCACCTCAATGGTTCCCTAGGAGCCAGAACCAAAACAAAACAAAAAACCCAGAATAAGAAACCTTACCTCCCGCTTCCCAGCCTCCTTACCTTCCAATACTGCCCTGCTCAGCCCAGCCCTCCCTCCATTTTATTTCCAGCTCCCAGGGCAGCCCCTCCCATGGCCTCCAGCCCCAGCTGGAAAAGAGCACAGGCACTGAGTGTGCAGCTCTCACCCTTGGGATGTCAAGCCATCCTCGCTTCCAGAAAAAGCCAGAAAGGAGGGGTGGAGGCATGTTTTGAAAGATTTGGGGCAGAGTATGGCCCAGGACATGGTACTGGGCACACAGGGCACAGGAGACAGGCAGGTGTGCATGGTGGTCTCAGCTCTACCCATGTTCGCTGTTGGAGTGTAGACAAGTTCCCTTAACCTCCTGAGCCCCAGTTTCTCTCACCTCTTCAACAGAGATAATGACTCCTGTCTTAATGATCCTAACCGAGGTAAGGATTTGTAACAATAAAAGTAAAGGGCTTGGGCTTCCCTGGTGGCGCAGGGGTTGAGAGTCCGCCTGCCGATACAGGGGACACGGGTTCGTGCCCTGGTCCGGGAAGATCCCACATGCTGCGGAGCGGCTGGGCCCGTGAGCCATGGCCACTGAGCCTGCGCGTCCAGAGTCTGTGCTCTGCAACGGGAGAGGCCACAACAGCGAGAGGCCCATGTACAGCAAAAAAAAAAAAAAAAAAGTAAAGGGCTTTGCAACAGAGATACTTAATAGATAGAAACAAATATTGGTGTTATTGATAATATAATTATTTAATAATAGCAGATAATTTAATAATAATAATAAAGACTAGCTAAAATGTGTAGTGGTTAAGAGTGTAGTAAGATCTATGACCCAGCAGTTCTACATATACCTAATATTTGGAGTTATATATATATATCTCCAAGGGAAACGAAAATCTATGTCCACACAAAAACTCATACACGAGAAAGTTCATAGTGTTATTCATAACAGGCAAAATGTAGAAACAACCCAAATGTTCGTCCATTGATGAACAGATAAAAAACTGTGGTATATCCATAAATGGAATATTATTTGTCAATTGAAAGGATATATGCTACTACAGTACATGGACAAACGTTGAAAACATTATGCAAAGTGAAATCACAAGGGATTTATTATGCAAACATTATGCAAAGCCAGTCACAAGAGATCACATACATACTTGTATCATTCCACTTGTATGAAATGTCCAGAATAGACAAAACTATAAAGACAAAAAATTAATTAGTGGTTGTTTAGAGGGGCTGGGGAGTGTAAGGGGAATGGGGACTGCTAGTGGGCATGGGGTTTCTTTCAGGGGAGCCAAAAAAAAGTTCTAATCTAGTAATCTAAACACAATCTACTTTGATGATTGTGCTAAGTCTATTTGGAGGTTGTACAACCCTGCAAATATACTAAAACCATCGGATTGTACACCTAAGTGTGTATGGTATATGGATTATATGTCCATAAAGCTGTTTTAAAAAAAAGAGTTCAACCTCACCTTTCTTTTAGAGTTGGATTTTTCACACTAATGCATCAGAATCACATGGAAGGCTTGTTAAAAATTAGATTGCTGGGCTCCACCGCAGAGTTTCTGACTCAGTATGTCTGGGGTGGGGCCTAAGAAAGTGTATTTCTAAGAGTTTCCGAGGTGATGCTGACACTGTGGCTACTTAGGGACCCTATTCTGAAAACCAGCAGTCTAGCATTAGCTGTGTGATGTAACTCATCTAAGCTTCAGTTGGATCTAACAAATGGGGATTAAAAATAGTTCCTACCCCACTGGGTTGTCATGAAGATTAAATGAGATAATCGTGAAAAGTACTTGATAAAAAGTTTAGTGCGCCCTTCAGGCTCAATAAATAGCTAATCATCATCATCATCATCCTATTACTTATATCTAAATCCTTCCCTATAAAAGCTTTCAGGCAACCATCATTCACTCACTCAACAAATACTTATTAGGCACTTACCGTGTGCCAGCCCTCCTAGGGTCTGAGAATACAGCAGGAAACAACACAGCCTTGTCCCACACTTCAAGGAGCTGACATTCCTGGAGGAAGGGGGAACTCAGACCATGAACAAATATGCAAATAATCAAGATAATTTCAGATAATGATGTTCTGGGAAGAAAACAACACAAGGTGATATGATAGCAAATGGCTGGAGAGCTAGATTGGCCTGTGGGCTTAAAAAAAGGCCTCAGGGCTTCCCTGGTGGCGCAGTGGTTAAGAATCTGCCTGCCAACGCAGGGGACACGGGTTCGAGCCCTGGTCCGGGAAGATCCCACATGCCGCGGAGCCACAACTACTGAAGCCCATGCACCTAGAGCCCATGCTCCGCAACGAGAGAAGCCACCGCAGTGAGAAGCCTGCACACCGCGACGAAGAGTAACCGCCACTCGCCGCAACTAGAGAAAGCCCGCGCGCAACAACAAAGACCCAATGCAGCCAAAAATAAATAAATAAATGATAAATTAATTAAAAAAAAAAAAGAAAGCCTCAGAGGTGAGCTTTCAGCTAAATCCTGACTGATGAGAAGTCAGTCTTTTCAAGACCTGGAGTGTCTTGGTCTGTTTGGGCTGCTATACAGAATACCATAAACTGGTGGCTAATAAGCAACTTATTTCTCATAGTTCTGGAGGCTGACAAGTCCAAGATCAAGGTGCTGGTAGTTCTGGTCTCTGGTGAAGACCTTCCTGGCTCACAGACAGCTGTCCTCTGTCTGTGTCCTCACCTGGTAGAAGGAGCAAGAGAGTCTCTTTGATAGGTACACTAATCCCACCACCCCCAAATCCCACCTCCAAATACCATCACATTGGGGATTAGGTTTCAACATACAAATGGGGGCAAGGGTGGGGGACACAAACATTCAGACTACAGTGTTCCACCCGGGACTGGAATCCAGTCTTTTGAAGTCCTGGGGGTGGGCTGGGGGCATTCAAGGCAAAGGAAACATCAGTGCAAAGGATTTGAGAAGAGAATGAGCGGGGTGAGGAGACAGGAACACAAATCACGAAACTTCAAGACAGACCAAGAGCCAGAAGAGAAGTACCAGTACTTCAGGGAGGAAGTTCTGGGGAAAGGGTTGGGGCCCCTCCCTTGGACGTTCATGCCTCAAATATTTATTGAACATCCAACATGTGCCTAGTGTCTCATGATAAGCCAATGGATGACTCAGAAGCAGTCTGACTCAGAAGCCCTGATGAACATCATGGAAATCACACACAGAAAAGAAAAAGATAAGCACAAGCTAAAGCCAGAGAGTGTCTGTGGGGGATGGAGGAATGCTTGGTGAACCTGAGGATTCTTCACAGTGCTTAGGAGAAGAGGATAGTTTTGTTTTGTTTTATTTTGCGGTTCGCGGGCCCAGGGCACGAACCCGTGTCCCCTGCATCAGCAGGCGGACTCTCAACCACTGCGCCACCAGGGGAGCCCCCAAGAGGATAGTTTTGGCTCATTCATAATTTATGTATTCAGCAAGCATTTCTTATTTATTTATTTATTTATTTATTTATTTATTATTTATGGCTGCGTTGGGTCTTCGTTGCTGTGCGCATGCTTTCTCTAGTTGCGGTGAGCAGGGGCTACTCTTCGTTGCGGTGCACGGACTTCTTATTGCAGTGGCTACTCATGTTGCAGAGCACGGGCTCTAGGCACGCGGGCTTAGTAGTTGTGGCACACAGGCTCAGTAGTTGTGGCTCAAGGGCTTTAGAGCGCAGGCTCCGTAGTTGTGGCGCACGGGCTTAGTTGCTCCGCAGCATGTGGGGTCTTTCCGGACCAGGGATCGAACCCGTGTCCCCTGCACGCATTTTCTTAACCACTGCACCACCAGAGAAGTCCTGATGACTCGGTTCTTACCCCTCTCTTTGAGGCGCTCACCTCTAGTCTGGGAGGCAGATGTCTGAGCGTGGTTCTCAAATGCTGAAATGCATAAAATCATTTGAGCACCTTGGAACAGAGAAGGACTCTAGTTATGAAGCAAAATTGAGAAGCCAAAAAAGAAAAGACTATATATTCAACCTTATGAAAAAACTATTCTGCATGTTAAAATTGTAACACCATGAGTAAAGTCAAAAGACATACAATAAATAGGAAAAATATATGGCAACTAAAATTATAGACAAGAGGTCATCTCTCTCTCTCTCTCTCTCTCTGCCATCTGTATATAAATTAGCAAGACCAACAGGGCAGTAGAAAAATAGACAAAGGATACAAACACAGTTCAAGGAAATGAAATACAAATGACTCAAACATAAAAAGATACTTCAGTTTTTTCAGATAACAATTTTGAAATTTTCTTGTTTTATGTATTTTTTTATTGTGGTAAAATGTACATAACATAAAATTAACTATTTTTAAGTATACAGTTCAGTGGCATGAAGTATATTCATACAGTTGTGCAACCATCATCACCACATTCCTTGGCAACCACTACTCTGCTTTCTGCCTCTACCTAATTTTTTTCTTTCATGGCCTTGACATTTCTTAAAAGTATAGTCCAGTTATTTTGTAGAATGTCCCTCAATTTGAGTTTATCTGTCACCTCTTCATGATTAGATTCAGGTTAAGTATTTTGGGCAAGAATATCACCTCAGTGATGCTGTGTCCCTAATATTAGCAGGAGGCATAAGGAGTCAGTTTGTCTCACTTCTGGACAAGTTAACTTGATTACTTAGTTAAGGGGGTGCGTGCCAGTTTTCTCCACTGTAAAGTTACCGTTTCTTCTTGCAAAGATTAATCTGTGGGGAGATACTTCGAGATTTTGAGTGTGAAAGATGCACGCTCTTGGGAAAGTCACAGAAACCTTCCAGGCATCAGTGTCTCCATCTGTGAAGTGGGAACAGAGACGTCTTAAACTCGAATTAAAGAAAGTGTAAGCGCTCGAGAGGCTGGAGTATCAGCTCCCGACCTTGGCAAAAAGAAAGACGTGCTAGGTCTTAATTTTCTGCGCGCTCCAAATGCTGGGGAGAGACGGACAGGGCGGGGCCGAGAAGAAAAGCGTGTGCGTGTATGTGCGCGTGCGCAGGGACGTGACTACAGAGTCGGTCCTCCGGAGACAGAGAGGCCGGAAGTTGTCCTCACAGAACCGCTCGGCTGTTGGGTGGGCGGGGCTGAGGCGGTGCGCATAGGGTTGGCAGGCATGTTGGTGGTGGTCTAGTCGCTGAAGCTGGTCGGCGTGAAGGGCTCCAGGGCTCTGGACAGGGAAGATGGCGTCTCGGGCAGGCCCGCGAGCGGCCGGCACCGACGGCAGCGACTTTCAGCACCGGGAGCGCGTCGCCACGCACTACCAGATGAGGTATGAAGTGAGGCGAGGAGCTCGCAGGGCCTGGGACGCGACGCCGGCCCGGCCTCAGGTCTTGCTCCCCAGCCCGCTCTCGCGCACCTGCCAAGTCCCCTCCTACTGCGACGGCCCGGGGCCGGCCCCCAATCCCGGGAAGCCCTGTCGCTCCTGTGAGCTCCACCCCTTGATCCCGCTGTGCCTTGAGGGGTCCGGCCCCGCCTGGGCTCCGGTGTCTCGGCGATGCTGGCCCCGGTCTCTGACCTCGGGAACCTGATTTCTAATTGAGCCTCAGTTTGCTTATCTGGCAAGGGAAAATTAATCTACCTTTTCGGTCTTGGTGATGAATTAGTGAGCCAATAATCGCGTACAGAGCGTAGCATAAGATCTAGCACATAAGTCTGCCCAGTACGCGGTAGCTGTTATATTTTGGGTTGTTTGGGGGATTTGGACCTTGAAGTCCAGACTTACTCTGCCTCACATGAGTTTTATGAAACCCCACACATAAGGGATATTGCTACATTCGTTTATTCGTTCAACAAATATTTATTGAGCTTCTACCCATCAGGCATTGTGCTAGGCCCTGAGGATAGAATAGCGAAAGCAGCCCTGGTCTTTGTATTCATGTTATACCTTCAATAAAAAAGTTTATTGATAAACAAAACTGGTCCCTGCCTTCATGGAGCTTGAAGTCTACAAGTGACTGATTCCCTTCCCGCCCCACCTTTCCGCACTTTCTATAATGAATATTTTAAAAAATAAAAAAATTTTAGAGATTTTCTTTACTTAAATCCATTGAAATTTCCCAGAATCTTTTCCACGTCTTTTTCTCCACAGTTTTAAAGAATGACAAGCTCTTTGAAACCTCACTTTATTCTTATCCTTAGACCCTTGTCTAAAGGGCACCTCACAACTCAAGCCAGTGTTTTCATGCCTATCTAGAGCAGAAACTCTGCTCTGTGAAGGTGTGAAGGGGATGTATTTAGGACCTGAGGGAATTCAAAGAATAAGAGAAAATATCCTTACTTTAGACGAAAAATGTACTCTAGCTGGAGAAGTATGGGCAGCCTGAGTTGGTTTCCTTGCTGCCAATACCTCCTTCCATAGGCTTATTCTCCTGTGCTACAGAGTTCACTTTCATTTTTTTTTTTTTTTTTTGGCCATGCCATGGGGCTTGCAGGACCTTAGTTCCCCGACCAGGGATTGAACCTGTGGCCTTGGCAGTGAAAGCCCAGATTTCTAACCACTGGACCGCCAGGGAATTCCCCAGAGTTCTCTTTCTAAACACAGCCCTGAGTTGCTCTTCTGTCTTTAAAGTGACTCAGTGATAGTCTTTGCAAGTTCATATCCTGCTACTCGCCTCTCCACCGCAGTGTAGTCCTTCCACACCCAACCATTTGCTGTCCTGGAACACAAATGCTTATGCCTTTTTGCCTGCATGCTGTTACCTCTGCTTCGAATGTCCATCTCCGCCCGCATCTCAGAGCCTAGCTCAGATAACACCCTTGTCCAGACAGCCTTCTCAGTCAACTCATCTCAATCAGAATTTGTTACTCCTGCCTGTGATTCCATATATTTTGCAACATAGATTTACTAGAGTTTTTCCAGTTCGTTTTCTAATTGCTCTTTTCTTCCTGTGTACCTTGTTCCCAGCCTCCAGGCAGGAACTATACCTTATTCACGTCTGTTTCCCAGTGTCCAGTATAGTTGCCTGACATAGAGTTGGTGGTCAGGAAATTTTGAATGAAAGGTCCTTCTCCCTCTGCTCTGCCCCACAGTGTGACCCTCAAGCATGAAATCAAGAAGCTGATCTACGTGCATCTGGTCATATGGCTGCTGCTGGTTGCCAAGATGAGCGTGGGGCACCTGAGGCTCCTGTCGCATGATCAGGTGGCCATGCCCTATCAGTGGGAGTACCCCTATTTGCTGAGCATTGTGCCCTCCCTCTTGGGCCTCCTCTCCTTCCCCCGCAACAACATTAGCTACCTGGTGCTCTCCATGATCAGCATGGGGCTCTTTTCCATCGCTCCCCTCATATATGGCAGCATGGAGATGTTCCCTGCTGCACAGCAGCTCTACCGCCATGGCAAGGCCTACCGCTTCCTCTTTGGTTTTTCTGCCGTCTCCGTCATGTATCTGGTGTTGGTGCTGGTGGTCCAAGTGCATGCCTGGCAGTTATACTACAGCAAGAAGCTCCTAGACTCTTGGTTCACCAGCACACAGGAGAAGAAGCGTACATGAAGCCTGCTTGATGAACTACTGTGTGAGGTGAAGCCTGGGCCTCCCATGCAGTGGAGTGAGAGGGTGGAGGAGCTGTTCTAAGACCCCCTTCGGTGATTTTGGCAGCCGCGATGTTGGCAGCGAGTGCCAACTAGGCCCAAGTTCTGCAAAGCCCCTTCTGTTGCCATCAGCTGGTAGCAAAACTATGCTTAATTTACTCCTGGTTGGTGGAACTGGGTGGCAGAAGCTGTGAAACAAATTTCAGCTGGCTGAAGTTGAGATCCTTCTGAGTGTTTCATCCTTGCCTCTTCTCGGTCATTCTCTCTGCTTCCATCCATCACCCCTTAGCCACCGAGACTGAAGGAGATAGGGAATAAGTCACATTCTACTTCAGTCTATGAGTCATGGGGCAGGAAACATTTGAGAGGCTGCTCCCCTTGCAGGCTGTGGTCTCTACTGTGAAACGTTTTAATTGGAAAAACCTCAATAAAGTTACAACTGCGTTGTCCCCCCTGTGTTTTGTGTTCGGCATCTGATAGAGTGTGAAAAGTGTGTTGTTTGAGTGGCCTTAGTCACTAGGAGGTACATAGAGGCTCCCCGAGAAAACTGGCAGTGGCGGCGGGGAAGTGAACTGGACATAGGGAACTTAACTCATAGTTGCAACCCTGCAGCTGATTGGCAGGAACTACTGTGGGCCATACATTTAACCTCCACCTCTCAAATGGTCCGTTCTCATTTATCCAGCTTGGGTTGTGGGTTCGTCTTTTGGTTGGATATTCATGTTTATCATTCAGTGTTAACAGTGTTAGTTATGTGTCTAATACTGTTTTATGGTATCCAAAAGAATTTTAAAGTATCCTGCATATAGAAAATTTGCAATCTAGGTGAAATGTAGTATCCATGTGAAACAACTAATGAACACAGTATGTAATGGTGTGGAGCAGAGAAGTTAAAAATAGAAGTGGGAAAGAGATCTGTGAACTAAAGGCCCTTCCACACACAGAAGTCTGACACAGTAAAAATTTATTGCATGGAAGATGTGTTTTGGGCTTCCCTGGTGGCGCAGTGGTTAAGAATTCGCCTGCCAACGCAGGGGACACGGATTTGAGCCCTGGTCCGAGAAGATCCCACATGCCACGGAGCAACTAAGCGCATGCACTACAACTGCTGAAGCCTGCGAGCCTAGAGCCCGTGCTCCCCAACAAGAGAAGCCACCGCAATGAGAAGCCTGCGCACCACAACAAAGAGTAGCCCCCGCTCACCGCAACTAGAGAAAACCTGCGTGCAGCAACGAAGACCCAACGCAGCCAAAAATTAATAAATTTATTTAAAAAAATAAAAGATGTGTGTCCCTTTGCTCTTACCCACTTGACTTTATCGTGTCTGGATGATGCCCAGATCTCTAACTGCAGGTCGCTGCCCTTTCCAGAGTTATAGTCATTCTGTTCTATAAACATCAGGTATGGGGCTTCCCTGGTGGCGCAGTGGGTAAGAATCCGCCTGCCAATGCAGGGAACATGGGTTCGAGCCCTGGTCCGGGAAGATCCCACATGCCGTGGAGCACCTCAGCCCGTGCGCCACCACAAGTACTGAGCCTGCGCTCTAGAGTCCACGAGCCACAACTACTGAGCCAGCGTACCACAACTACTGAAACCCACACACCTAGAACCCATGCTCTGCAACAAGAGAAGCCACCACAATGAGAAGCCCGCACACCGCAATGAAGAGTAGCCCCTGCTTGCCGCAACTAGAGAAAGCCCGTGCGCAGCGACGAAGACCCAACACAGCCAAAAGTAAGTAAAAACAAAAACAGTAGGTATGTACTCAGTCTCTATTAGGTACTGGCAGTACTTCTAGGTACACAACCTTTAGATGTCCTGATTATCATTTCCAACTCAGTGTGTCCTAAACTTAACTCTTTGCCTTCTACCTCATATTCATTCCTCTTCCTGCATCCCTGTGTGCAAGTGAGTATGCCAAGAGTACAGCTCTGGATCATCATTAAGTCCCTACTATGTGCCATTTTTTTTTTTTCTTTTCTTTCTTTATTTTTGGCTGCGTTGGGTCTTTGTTGCTGCGCGCGGGCTTTCTCTAGTTGCGGCGAGCGGGGGCTGCTCTTTGTTGTGGTGTGCGGGCTTCTCATTGCGGTTGCTTCTCTTGTTGTGGAGCATGGGCTGCAGGTGTGCCGGCTTCAGTAGTTGTAGCACGTGGGCTCAGTAGTTGTGGCTCGTGGGCTCTAGAACACAGGCTCAGTAGTTGTGGTGCACGGGCTTAGTTGCTCCGTGGCATGTGGGATCTTCCCGGAACAGGGCTCGAACCCATGTTCCCTGCATTGGCAGGCGGATTCTTAACCACTGCGCCACCAGGGAAACCCTATGTGCCATTATTTTTTGAACAACCAAAATTCCTTAATCCTTTTCAGACATTTCCAAAGTGTGGTTCCAGTGCATCACTCCTGATTTATCTCCTGATACTGTCACTCACACACTGTCTGTCTCAGGAAAACCTCTTATGAATCCCCATATTGGTTCCATGTTTTCCCAGTTTCCTTAAAAATTTTCCTTTTCTGCTTTTATACTTCTTTATTATAATCTTTCAAGACCTAGTTTTATATGGTAATTCTGGAGCCTTCTGGCTACTTCAAGGAGTGAGGGTTCTTTCTTTGAATTCACATGGCATTTTAATTTTATCTCTTCTACTGACAGAATTACTAGTTTACATGTCTTTTCCTCACCGCTTGCTCTGTACCTAGTGTGCAGCATGCACTCTGAATTTATTGAATGAAGTAACTTGTTCTATTGTAGACTAAAGTCAGAGCAAAGAACTAGAGTGAAGGGTAGGATTTGGATAGCAGAGAGGTACAGATGGAAATGAGTGGGTAATGGAGTTATGTGCACCAGGCACAGATTGCTGATTTTTAAAGAACCGGGATGTAAATAATTATTATTTAAAAAAAGAATTTAAAATTTATTTGATTACTGGAATGGTACTTTACAGTCTTGTAGTGCTTTTCAAGACCCATTATGAAGGGACTTGCCTGGTGGTGCAGTGGTTGAGCATCCGCCTGCCAATGCAGGGGACATGGGTTCGATCCCTAGTCCGGGAAGATCCCACCTGCCACAGAGCAACTGAGCCCGCGTGCTACAACTACTGAAACCCATGCACCTAGAGCCCGTGCTCTGCAACAAGAGTAGCCACCACAATGAGAAGCCCGTGCACCACAACGAGGAGTAGTCCCCACTCGCCGCAACTAAAGAAAGCCCGCGCATAGCAACAAAGACCCAAAGCAGCAAAAAATAAATAAAATTAAAAGAGAGACCCATTATGAAAATTATTGTCCACACGAAAAGAGAGCCGTTTGGTTCATTTTAGTTTGCTGCTTGTTGGCTTGTTGGGATCCTGCTTTTTGGGCTTTCCAATCCTTTTTTCCCCCTGCCTCATGGTTGTAGTATTCCCTGAAGTAAACAAGATTCCCTTTGAAAAGGATCTTGATTTAGTGGGAAGAGCACTGTATTTGGATCAGAAGACAGGTTCAGGTACCGAGATCAGCCCTGCCAAATTCACAGGATTGTTCTGAAGATCAAATGAGGTAAAATCTTGTTGAAGGTGCTTTAAGAACCCTAACACTATACAAATGTGAGGAATGGTTATTAATCCCTAATGTTTACAGAGCTAGAGGGTGTAGGCCTTGGAAGAACCCTTAGTGAGCATCTAGTCTATGGGAAAGGCAGTGTGGTATGGTGGAAAGAACAGTTTTTGATATTACACTGACTCAGGTTAGAAATCTAGCCAGGCATTTTGCTACCTTTTGCCTTGAGGGAGATATCTGAGCCTCTGTTTTTATCTAACGTATGGGGATCATAGCATCTACCACCCAGGGTTGTTGTGAGGATTAAATAAAATAATGTATATAAACTGTATAGTACATAGTAGGTGCTTAATAAATATCAAAATCCCTTCCCTTGATGAGTAGTGTTGGTGTTCCCCTCTCAGATCGGGGGTCCCTTCCTCTTCTCTTAAGCATAACTTCTTGCATCGGTATTCTGGAGATTGATCCCTTCTGGAAGAGCAGGAATAAGAAAGGAACACTTGTGTACTCTTGGTTTTTGTTGGTCTAATTGGTTGGACCTTCTTGCCCAGGGTGCCCAAACAGTAGGCACAGTTGCCCCAACCGACCTTGGGAATCTGGCATTACAGAAAGAGCCTGGAGACGCTGCTGCATTATCTGACCAGCATCCATGCATGGGTAAGGCTTTGTCAGGAAGAATGGCTGCCCAAGGACCCCACAGTGTACTCTCTACCTGAGCACACGTAGGGGCCTGCCAAGACCTCCTGAGCGCCTGGCTTGCTCCCCACTTAAAGGTTATTGGAGAGTAAAGTCTGGATCAGCTCATTCAGACACAAACCACAGGTGAGATAGGCCTTGGCCACCTTCCAAAAGGACAGGACTTCTGTGCTGCAGGCCTGCCACACACCTCTGTTGCCTTTACTCCAGTTGGCCCCCTCCTATTCCAGCCACAGAAGTACTCCTCCCTTGTTGACACTTGCCAAACAATCCCTGCTGTCCTAGAAATCTGATCACTGATAACTCACTCCTGTAAGACCTACTATCCTTTTTTCTTTCCAACTATTACAATTTGTCCCCCCCCATGTTGTTAATCCTACCAACTCATCACATCGTTCCGTCTAGTACTTCTTTTTTTTTTTAAAGCCCTTCACGACATCTATTTTTTTTTTTTTTTTTTTTTTTTTGTGGTACGCGGGCCTCTCACTGTTGTGGCCTCTCCCGCTGCGGAGCACAGGCTCCGGACGCGCAGGCCCAGCAGCCATGGCCCACGGGCCCAGCCGCTCCGCGGCATATGGGATCCTCCCAGACCGGGGCACGAACCCGCATCCCCTGCATCGGCAGGCGGACTCCCAACCACTGCGCCACCAGGGAGGCCCACGACATCTATTTTTTAAAAAAATATTTATTTATTTGGTTGCACGGGGTCTTAGTTGCAGCAGGCGGGCTCCTTAGTTGTGGCATGAGAACTCTTAGTTATGGCATGCACGTGGGGATCTAGCTCCCTGACCAGGGATTGAACCCACGCCCCCTGCATTGGGAGCACAGAGTCTTATCCACTGCACCACCAGGGAAGTCCCCTCAATCTAGTACTTCTGTGGACTACAGGGCCCAGAAACCACAGATCTCCCCAAGCAGTGTGTTCTGACAGAAAGAGCTAGAAAGACACGGGGGTGAGTCTCAGCTCTCCATTTTGTGTTTGGACAAGTTACTTAATCTTCCCAGTGTTTCCAAGTCTGTAAGATGTTTAGTAAGACTGACCTCAAGGGTTGTAGTACCAATAATATGAGATAATGTGGGCAAAGCACACAGCCCAGAGCCTGATAGTAGGAGTTCAGCAAATTGTGATCTGACCCCCTCCCCGTTCCCCAGGGTGTGCTGGAATTCACCCGCTGTGCTTTTTACTTTAAATCCTTTTTGGAACAGGCTCTACAATAAACTAGCAAAACAATAAAGTACAGGGCTTCCCTGGTGGCGCAGTGGTTGAGAGTCCGCCTGCCGATGCAGGGGACGTGGGTTCGTGCCCCGGACCGGGAAGATCCCACATGCCGTGGAGCGGCTGGGCCCGTGAGCCATGGCCGCTGAGCCTGCGCGTCCGGAGGCTGTGCTCCTGCAACGGGAGAGGCCACAACAGTAAGAGGCCCGTGTACTGCAAAAAAAAAAAAAAAAAAAAAAAAAAAAAAAAAAAAAAAAAAAAATAAAGTACAGACCTCCTTTTCTCTGTCCTTTCCCCCTTTCTTCTTTCTTCCTCTGCCTTTTCTATGTGGTCCTTTTCTTCCCTTTCTGTTCTTTATTTCACGTGTGTATGTGTCTGTTATTTCTTTTCTGCTTCTCCTACCATACCTTAGCCAGGGTCAGGGAGCAATTAACCAAATATTTTCACTGTGAGAATCAAGTCAGAAGATAAAAGGAGTCAAAAGAGAAAAGTATTCTAGAATGGAGCCAAGTTTCTCACTTCACGCACCCAGCATTAGAAAACACATTATCGGTATAGATTTAAACCATTGTGGGCTAGGTGAAATTTAGGGGGAAGACTCCCTAACCTGTCTTTAGTATGGCTAGACCACCCTTTTCTCCCTTCACATCTTACTGATTTGTTTGCAGTGATGGACTTCAAGGCCAAAAGAGAACTGTGTCAGGCAGGCCCTTTTGGGTTCCCAGGAGCAGAGGGGGGTGAAGCAGTGGGAGGAGAGGCCATAAGGATGGTAGAAAGAGAAATGAACTGTGAGAGGATTTGGAACTCCTTGGGCTGGAGACCTTGACCAAATCATTCTCCTTTCTGCTTCCTTATTTCTCTCTTTATGAAATGAATAATTCTCACTTACCTGTCTTGTAAGGTGGTTAGGAGGATCAAATATGAAAGTGCTTATGAAATGTGAAATAGATAAACGGCTGCTTAGATGAAACATCATAATTTACATTTATTCAACTACAGAGCGCCTATTTCACGACATCCATTGCTAGGCACTGGAAAAACATAAAGATAAGAAAGGGTCTTTCTAAGAAACTCAAAAGCTAGAGAGTATTTTTAGGATAATGGGTACAATGGGGTCTTTAGACAGTGGACCTGAAGACTTAAGAACTAGAATTGGCCTAAAGATAGGTATGATCAAGCTACTAAAGTGCAGAGGGATAATAAGTCTCAAGATACCTTCTCCCAGTAGGTGTGCCCCAAACTTTCTACGGTGTGTGTCACCAAGGTGAGGGCTGAAGCAGATCAAATGCTCCATGAGCAGGAGGAAGCCATGGGACGACGTGGAGGGTCCCCACAGAGAATGGAGCCTCATCAGCATTGGAAACCACAGGAAACCAGGTCAATGCGTGGGACCCACTCCCTCAGCTCCAGGGCTCAGCTATGAGACCTGGGACTTCCTGAGCAGACTGTACTGATGAGTGGATCCTTGAAGCTGGAGGCCCTTTGGCAGAAGTGCTGGAAGTGGCCAACGGGTAGAGAAAGCTGGACCCTAGTCCTGAAAGTCAGCCAGGTGGGAGCCAGGATGCACAGGGGGACGTGAGGTTTACGTGCATCCTATAGTGCTTTTTTGTCCTGCCCAGCTCTAAGTGGTGCATCAGTCACCTGGGTCTCCAGCACCCACTGCAGAGAAGTGCTTGATGGCTCTGTCAGTCTTCTAAGTGAGAGGATGAAGCACGTGTCCAGGGGAGATTCAAGGCCAGGAGCATGCTAAGGGGCGGGTCTGATCTGCAGGGTGTTGCAGGAGTAGGAGGAGTTACGAAGTGGGTGCAGCCACCATCCATCCCCCTGACCCTGTGCCGGCCTCTTGCCTGTTATTTCTCTGCCAGAGCAGGAGCCCCCTTGCCTTCCAGGTAGGGGAGTAGGGTTTTCTGGGCGGCTAGTGTCCTTCAGTCCCTCCACTTGGAGGAGAAGGAATGTGGCCTGGCCGGCTGGTTGGGCTTGAGGAGGAGCTTTGGGGCAGGGCGGGGCAGGGGCAGGCTGAGGCGAGGGCTCCTGCTGGCACTGCACTCCCTGCTGCTGCACGGCAAGGCCCTGCCACCCACCTTCAGGAGGTGCAGCCATGTTCTGGATACCCTGACCCCTCGGAAGCCCATGGGGAGCCCCGGACTGGCAGCCCTGCTCCTGCCTCTCGTCCCGCTCCTCCTTGGCCTGTCTGCCTCTGCTGGTATTGGCTGCCCCTCCCTTCCCAGCTGGAGCACCCTCTGTCTGCTGGCCTCCCACATGGTAAGGTGTGCCTGCTGCTGCTGGGTGGGGACACCTGGCTGGCACAGGCTGGTAAAGCTCCCCACTCTCCGCCTGTCCTTTCCTGCTACCCAAGTCCCTGAGCTCTGATGGCAGCCTCAGTGTGTTCTCTACACCGTCTTGAAGGGATAGTCAAGGTCCTGGTGCACTGAGGGCCTGGGCAGGGTGGAGCTGGGAAGAAAAGAGCCAGAGTGGATGGGCTATTGGCTTCTGCGGACCTCGAAATTAGGTGATGTGAGGCAAAGACCCCAGGGAGAATGCTCCTCGTGGGAATACCTACTAATTATACTTCTGTCCTTTCTTTTCCCTACTGGGCCCTGTGCCTTCAGGATGACAGTTTCACTGGTGAGTCTCATTCCCCGCCCTGCTCGTCTTCCCCATTCTTCCATTCTAATTTTTGGTTCTCAACCTGGGAAGTAGCATAGTATCAAAGAAAAAACGCAAGGTGAGCCTGGATTTGTGTTGTAATTCTGCCACATACTCCGTGCATGGCTTCAGGCAGTGCACAGTTTCTGAGGGGTATAGCAGCACAGTAGAAATGATTATACAATGAAAACAGTTGTCCCTGAGCTGTGGGGAGGGTTAAATGAGAGCCAGGTACATCTCCAGGCACTCTCCCTTAATTGGTCCCTCACCAGTCAGTAATCCAGCAATGATCCTTCCTGTTTTATGGTACATTTTGTTATACTTTGTAAGGCATTTTCCCATGCGTTATGTTACTTGATCTTGACAGCAGCTCCACTTTATGAACGATGAAGCTGAGACTTAGAGGAGTCTGTAACTTGCCCCAGGTCAGTCGGCCAGGATGTAAGTGGCAGAGCTCAGCCTCAAGTCCAACTTTTCTGAGGCAGGAGGGAACTCCTGGGACCTTACCATTTGATTTCCTTCTCATCTTTCACAGGAAGGTCTGCCCAGATTCCTCGCCATACCCTATCGGCCTTTCCCCCCTCCCCAAAGCCTTGGTGTGCTTGGCTCTGCCACTGTCCCTGCTGTTGGTGCCTGCATCTGGTGTCAGATCCTTCGGGTATGAGAAACAGTCCTTTGGGCCATTCTTAGTGGAGATTGGAATTGGGGGAATTTGGGGGGGCCCTAGGCTGACGCTAGTAAAACTTATCCTACTAGAAGAGATGTTTGTCCTGTTCTCAACCTCAGCAGAGAATTAGGCCCTCCTAAAATAGCACACACCATGATTGATATTTGTGAGTTCAGTTGTATCGTTTTGTGAAGGTGTTTCTCCTTTCAGCTGGTACCAGTTCTTGGGATTAAAATGTTTTAGTTCTATGAGTTTACTATTTTTACCTTCTATCTGTAAAGTAAGATCCGTCTCATTCAACTCTACATTTTCATTGCCTAGCTCAGTGCCTGGGGCATAGTAAATGCCCACACACTGCTTAAGAATTGACAGGGTTTTTTTGTTTGTTTGTTTGTTTGTTTTTTTGTGGTACACGGGCCTCTCACCATTGCGGCCTCTCCCGTTGCGGAGCACAGGCTCCGGACGCGCAGGCTCAGCGGCCATGGCTCACGGGCCTAGCCGCTCCGCGGCATGTGGGATCCTCCCGGACCGGGGCACGAACCCATGTCCCCTGCATCGGCAGGCGGACTCTCAACCACTGCGCCACCAGGGAAGCCCAGAATTGACAGTTTTTAATTGTTCACTGTTATAAATAATTCTACCATGAACATCTTTGTATATACATAGTTTTTCTCTACCTAAGAAGAGAAAAAGCTTTTTTGATTGTATCATAACTTAGGACTAAAGAAGTTTGCAATCATTACCCTCCCTGATCTAAAATGACTGACTGTCCAACACTGGGTCACATCTCCAGGTAGGGGAGGGGCCGTGAGGGGCTGGATAGTAAATGTGTCATTCCCTGTGCAGGTCTTCAGTGGGGCTGGCTCCACCTCCTGGTGCAGAAATCCAAAAAGTCTTACAAGTTCCGGTTCTGTAGGAGGCACACGATGCCAGCATCTGCTCAGGTACTCTCCCTGCCAGTTCCAGCCCTGCCCTATACCCCACAACCCTTCTCTTTCTGGCTTCTCGTTCTGTTCTCCGGCCATAAAAGAGAGATGGAAAGAGTGGAGCTCAAGAAGACTATTCTGTCCATTACACAGTTAGGGACACTGAGCCTTAAAGGTTGAGCAGCTCGCCTGTGGTGCCCTGGATTCCAGAGACAGGAATGGAAGCCAGAGTTCCTGATTCCTGGCCTGAGGCCAGCCCGGCCTTGCTCTCTGCCTGCAGAGGAAGCTGCTAAGTAGCCGTTGCCTGTCTGAGAAGGGCCATCACATCTCCGTCCCCTCCCCAGACACCTCCCACAAGGGGCTGCGTTCCAAAAGAACCCAACCTGCAGATCCAGAGAAAGGGGAAGTTCTCTCCAAACGTGGCTCACAAAGGCTTGGAGGTAGGCATGTCATGTGACTGGAGATGGTGGAGCCAAGTAGTGGTACCTGTGCTAAGGCCAAAAGACAAGGCCACCAAGTCCCCCTTCTCCCCAGGGCCTGAGTTCTCCTTTGACTTGCTGCCTGAGGCAAGGGTTATTCAAGTGACCGTTCCTCCAGGCCCTGAGGTCAGTGTACGTCTTTGCCACCAGTGGGCACTGGAGTGTGAGGAGCTGAGCCGTCCCTTTGATGCCCAGGTATGGAGGGCCATCTGCCTGTAAAAGCCAAATCACACAGGGCTGGAGTGAAAGGACCTACCC
Organism: Hyperoodon ampullatus; assembly: GCF_949752795.1. NCBI lineage: Eukaryota > Metazoa > Chordata > Mammalia > Artiodactyla > Ziphiidae > Hyperoodon > Hyperoodon ampullatus. The sequence goes on along the minus strand of NC_136923.1, from coordinate 7,753,799 downwards.
ATTATACAGATGGGGAGACTCAGTCCCAGAGAGAGGTGGTGATTGTCCAAGACTTCCTTACAAGTCTGAAGTGCCTAGCATGAAGACTTCTTTGGTCTAGGCAGAGAACGCAGGGGGCCTTGTCTCCTGGCAGGAGAGGAAGGAAAGGGCAGGCAGAGACCTGGGGCAGCCATGAATGCCTAGCAGAGAAATGGATATGGCACTTACCCCCAGTGAGAGGACCCTCAGTGAGATTCAGGTTGCATTAAGAGAACTTTTCAGTTCCCCCAAGAAGCTGTTCTCCTGAGAAAATAACAAAATGGTCACATCTGTCTTGGTTCCCTTCCATCTCCCTCCCTTTTGTCACTGCTCCTCAGAGAATGAGATGTCCCCTATTCTTCCGGCCTAGGCCCTGACACTCCACCTCAACCTCCAGTTGTCACGGATGCCCTTGTATACAGTTGGTACCATTTGAAGGGACTGATGCTGTACCCGAGTCCCTCAGTTCTCCCCATTTAAAATGGCGATGATGCCTCCCAAGATTACCATGATGCTAGCATTTAATTAATTGAGTTGGTGCTTCTAACACCTAGCACCCTCCCTGGCATATAGTAGGGGCTCAATAAATGTATATTCCTTTCCCCATCTCCTCCCCACCCACCTCATTCCATATATTGAGACACCTAGAGCAGATGGTCAGATTACAGGGCAGAGACCCCCTGAGAGGAAATTTCTCAGAGAAAGAAATGTCTCAGATAAGAGGGAAAGTAGGGTATGTGGTGACCAAGGTCCCAGTTTTCTCCTGCTGTTTTCCAGGGTGCCTCTACTCTTTCTCAGGCCCTTCTTCTTCTCTTCCTTTGCTGCTTTGTCCACAGAAAATTGTGTCTGGGGGCTGCACTGTAGACCTGCCTTATGAATTCCTTCTGCCCTGTCTGTGCATCGAGGTGAGCAGAGGAAAAGGTGTGGGTGGTCCATGGCTTCACTCCTAGGCCACCCAGATAGCACCATTGGTCAAGCATATCTCCACTAAGTCAGGTTTTAAAAGGGCTGGTGTTAACAGGATGCTAGGGAAGACTGGTGCCAGCCTGACAGTGAGCCACACACAGAGCCAGGGATGGAGGTGTCCTGCTGACCATGGCACATTCCTGGGGGTGAGTCCAACCTCAGCCCCACCCAAACTCAGCTTGCCTTTGTCGAGACCCGGCCTCAGCCCACAGAGGCAGAATAGACAGCTGCCTTCACTGGGTTCTGTCACAGCGGGGGCTCGTGGCCACTGCAAGGCTCCATATGGCCCCAGAAGTCTCATCCCCACTAGCCCTGCATGGAAGTCCTCCTCCTCTCCTTGTAAGACTGAGGTGCCTAGCATTAAGACTCCTTTGGACTAGACAGGAAAGGCAGGGGCCTTGTCACCCAGGAGGAGACAAAAGGGAGGGTGCGGGCAGAGACCTGGAGCGGGGAGCACCTGCCAGGGGGATAACATTGGGTGTTGGGCTTTCAGAGGGAGGGGCCCTATGGGGCACTCAGCGCCTTAGGAATCGCTGAGAGTGGAGGCCAGGGAAGGCAAAAGATGAGGAATGTGGACCTCATGATTTGCCTCTTTGTGGGGATACGTTCTCCTCTCCGGGAGAATAGGACTCAGCCCCTCACTCACTGATCTTGCTCCTATAGTCTGGGGTTCGTGCCTGAGTGCCACGTGCCACCCACCGTTGCCCACACCCCACACTTCTTCCCCTCCTCGGTGCCCTGCCAGCTCAGGCAGCTTGCATCTGGGCAGGGTCAAGCCAGAATGAGTTTCAAGTCTGAGTGATGTAGGGAAAGCCATTCCTCTGACCCTTCTTCCCGGCTCCCCTGTCCCCACAGGTGTCCTACCTGCAAGAAGACACCGTGAGGCACAAAAAATGTCCCTTCCAGAGCTGGCCTGAAGCCTGTGAGTGCTGCTCATGTGACTCTTGTGCACGCACAGCTTCTCTCTGTCTCTCTCTCCCCCACAAACGTACGTGTACATGCACATACACACACACGCACTTGCACACCCTCTACACCTGTGTTGGAGGAAGTCCCCAGAAGGCATGCAGGCACTTTCTCTGGAGTCAGTGGGGGTAAGTCATGGGCTACCATGTCTAGCAATCAGACTGCCAATAAATCAGAGCATTGAACATTGTACTAGCACTGTTCAGAAATATCAGAAATACCCACCTCAGGAGGTAATGTCCTAAGAAGGTGGACCAGAGGACCTGGGCTCACATCCCAGCTCTGCCACGTATTCTTCTCTGAGCCTCAGTTTCCTCATCTATAAACTAATGATACTTGCCCTGCCTCACTTTCCAACTCCTTATGAGGCTGGAATTCGATGTTATGTGCGAAAGTGGTTGGTGACATCTATGCATACTTTTGAGCCCAAATTGCAGAGACAGGATTCTCAAACATGACAAACGAATAGCACAAAGCATCCTATGGTCCAGGGCAGGGTTGTAATCAAGGAATAGGCTGTAAGGCGTGAACTCAGGGGAGGGAGAAGCCCATGACGGCTGTCCGTGAGTAGAAAAGGTCTCCTAAAGGGAGTGTCATCTGAGCTGGGCTCAGAAAATGCGCAGGATTTAGAAAGGAGAGAAGGGAGGGGAAAGCATTCCTGATTCTGAGAGGAACATAAGCAAAGATACGAAGATTTCGAGTTGGGGGAGCAGCAGGAGTCGGCCAGAGGGGAGGTGCAGGAAGGAGAGGAGACAGCTAAATAGAAGAGGCAAAAAGAGGGGCAGGAGGAGGCATGCTCGTTCCTCAGGCACGTAGGCAGACCAGGGCTGTGCCAGGCTCCCTCACAAACATCATCTCCCGATGCCCTGGGGATGGGGCTCAGGCCTCCTGGGCCTCACTCTCTGCCCCCGCTGCCCGCCCAGATGGCTCGGACTTCTGGGAGTCGGTGAACTTTACTGACCACAGCCAGCACAGTCAGATGGTCATGGCCCTGACACTCCGCTGCCCACTGAAGCTGGACGCCTCCCTCTGCCAGAGGCGGGGCTGGCACACCCTCTGCGAAGACGTCCCCAATGCCACGGCTCGAGAGTCAGAGGGGGTGAGACGGCCTCCCTAGGACCTGGGTGGGCGGGGCTGGGGCCCAGGGTCCTGCTCCCTAACTCCCTTCTCCCACCACAGTGGTACGTCTTGGAGAAGGTGGACTTGCACCCCCAGCTCTGCTTCAAGGTACAAGCATGGGCAACACAGGAGGGGGAAGGCTGTGCGTGGTTCCTGGAGCTTGCTGACTTGCCATTCTTGGATTTCTCAGTTCTCTTTTGGAAACAGCAGCCACGTTGAATGCCCCCACCAGACATTCGGTGAGCCAATAAGTGACCCTGGCTGGGACCCCTTCCCACCATTTCACCCTCATGCAACTGCGGCAAAGCCAAACTCTATCCCTGCCCTGACTTCTCTGTTAACTGCAGCCCGGCTCCTGTCACCTCCCACAAACCATCTTCTATTACATGATGCCCTTTCCTACCCCCTGGCAGCCCCATCCTGGAACGTGAGCATGGATACCCAGGCTCAGCAGCTGGTCCTTCACTTCTCCTCAAGGATGCCTGCCACCTTCAGTGCTGCCTGGAGCCACTCAGGCGTGGGGCAGGACAGCATGGTGCCCCCTGTGTACAGCGTCAGCCAGGTATGGCCTAGCCAGGGCTTGGCCCCCACTAGAACCTGTTGATTAGAGTACAGCAGGTGGAGGCAAGCAAATCTCTTACAACATCTGGTTATCTATTTACTTGGCCAGCCTTTGTTCAGCTGCCTCCTCTGCCAGTCACTGGGGTCTTCGATGGAGCAGTTTCTAATCCTTTTCTTTTTTTTTTTTTTCATAAATTTATTATTATTATTTTTTTGTCTGTGTTGGGTCTTCGTTGCTGTGCGCGGGTTTTCTCTAGTCGCGGCGAGTGGGCTCAGTAATTGTGGCTCACGGGCTTAGTTGCTCTGCAGCATGTGGGATCTTCCCGGACCAGAGCTCGAACCCGTGTTCCCTGCGTTGGCAGGCGGATTCTTAACCACTGCGCCACCAGGGAAGTCCCTCTAATCCTTTTCGATTTTGAACCTACAGGGATAAACAGAGACAAGAGACTGGCCCTCCCACTCCCAGCTGTTCTCTGGCCCACTCGAACTCCCACCACATTTTATATTGATGCCCTCTCTTGAACCAGCTGTCCTCTACCACTACTCTCCTGCCTTCCTCCACAAGGCTCCTGGCAGAAGTCCTCTATCTTTGGGAGGCAGAGCCCCAGGAAGCTGAAGTGCTCTTCGCAGAATACTGTAAACTACTGACAGATTTAACTCTGTCGTGAACTAAAAACAGTTTGACTAGCAGACTCTCTTCTGTGTATCTGACATAAAAATCACCATCAAATATATCCGCAAAACCACAGCACCAAGCTGACTAAGCATAGCTAGCTTGTTTCAGTTCTTTCTTACTTACATGCAGCTTGTTTATTTGTTTTGTATTCTGTGAGGGCTCCCAAGCCTACAGGTGGTAGGAACTGCTTAAGATTTAAGACGAAACCATGCTTAAGATTGACGACAAAGTCATGTGGGATAACTTAAAATTGAGAGAGAAATCCACGGACTCATTTATTTTTGTGAGCTGAGAACGTCATTGAGTTAACCATGATTTGAGAGCCACTGCATCAGCACCTGCTCACAGCTGGCTGGAGAATGGGGTCTGGGGCAGGGCTGGGGTATGGGGTAGGTGGTGGAGGGTGTTCCCAAAGGGTGGAGACTGATCAACTCTCTAACCAGCACCCAGAGCACAGGGTGAAGCCACATCCTTGCCTGTAGACAGATGGCAATCAGTTCAGCATGCACTTATTGAGTGCCTACTCTGTTCCCACTCTGTATTAGGCCCTGGGAGATACAAGAAAAGTATATAACACAGTCTGCCCCTAAGGAGTCCATAATGTAATAACAGCTACTACTACTAAATGAATACACATTGCACTGCGTACTTTTAAATATTTATTTATTTTGGCTGTGCAGTGTCTTAGTTGCGGCACATGGGATCTTTTAGTTGCAGCATACGGACTTCTTAGTTGCGGCCTGCGGACTCTTAGTTGCGGCATGCAGACTTTTAGTTGCCTGCATGCAGGATCTAGTTTCCTGACTAGGGATGGAACCAGGGCCCCCTGCATTGGGAGCGTGGAGTCTTACCCACTGGACCACCAGGGAAGTCCCTGTATTATAAAGGGGGTTCACCTGCATATTCCCATTCAATGCTTTTCAGTAACCCAGTAAAACAAGGATTATTATCTATCATACACAAATGAAGAAACTGAGGCTCAAGGAGAAAGGAAGTCTATCTCCATGCAAAGATCCCACAGCTAGGAACCACAAAGGGAATAGTTAAGCCTGACTTTGTTAGCTGTGGTCTCCTGACTCTACAACTTAACGTTCTTTCCAATGGACAAGCTGCCCCTTCAGGTGCGCAGGACAGAGAAGGGAGGCAGCATATAATTAGCCTCCTGGTTTGTGAGCTGCTGGAGGACAGAGACAATGTCCATGCCCGCCTTGGCTCCTCAGGGGCTGGCACAGAGTAGGCACCCAGAGTATGTTGACAAGTGCCTGATTGCCTGATTAATGTTTATCTGTGCAGCAGTTCAGATCTGGGAACGATCAGCGGGATCTGGGAATGAAGCCTGGGAAGGCTTCTTGTCAGGGGTGGCACTTGGCCCTAAGCCTGGGTAGGGTTTGGGTAGGGGTGGTGGGTAGAAAGGAGGAACACAGCAATGGGCAAAGGCTCAGGGGCTGGACAGAGCCAGATCTGCCTCTATGGGGACAGTCATTCTGCTCTTTTTCCCCACAGACTCGGGGCTCAAGCTCAGTGACACTAGACCTCATCGTTCCCTTCCTGAGGCCAGGGGGCTGTGTCCTGGTAAGGAATCCTGCCCTCACTCTGCTGCATATACTCCCCTGTCATCTGTACCACAGGTGACACATGGGGCAAATCCAGTCCATAAAAATGTTTGATTTGGCCAGCACGGTGTTCAAAATTGGAATTAGTTGCCACCACTTAAATATTGGGAGATGTCACATTTTAAAAAGTTGATTTCTGGCGTCTCTTGAAAAAAATCAGAAAACCTGGTGCTTTGTTTCCACATTCAGGCATGGTGATCATGGGCTGGAGCTTAGTGGTGTCTGATTACTTCAGTCAGGGCCTGTGCCTTCCGTGTCCTCATGGATGCTCTGGTTAACTTTGGGTTTACTTTCTTTCTTTTCTTTTTTTTTTTTTTTTTTTTTTTGATGTGGACCATTTTTAAAGTCTTTATTGAATTTGTTACAATACTGCTTCTGTTTTATGTTTTGGTTTTTTGGTCCTGAGGCATGTGGGATCTTAGCTCACTGACCAGGATTGAACCCGCACCCCCTGCATTGGAAGGCAAAGTCTTAACCACTGGACCGCCAGGGAAGTCCCTGGGTTTACTTTCTGAGTTTGCCACTCTTCACCTTGTTCTGTGCCCAGCCAGAGCTGGACCAGACACAAACCCTGTGCTGGAGGAATGCCCTATCCAGGGGGATTCCCCTTCACTATCCCCATGCCTTATTCAACTTCCCCTGGGAGGAGGGTTTACCCTGGCTTACAGGGATTGGGGGGCTCTGTGCCCTCAGGTGTGGAGGTCAGATGTCCAGTTTGCCTGGAAGCACCTCCTGTGTCCGGATGGTGAGTTCTTGGGCGGGGGGGAGTGAGAAGGAGGTTGGGCACTGAGGAGCTGGGCTTGGCCTCACCCTGCTTGACTCAGTCTCTCATAGGCTCCTGGGGCTCTTGATCCTGGCACTGCTGGCCTTCACCACCCTACTGGGTGTTGTTCTGGTGCTCACCTGCCAGCGCCCACTGTCAGGTAAGCTCACTGGGGGTAACCTGGGGATTCAGACTTGCTTGGCTCCTAGGCCAGTTGCCCCCATCCCTCCCCTGCCCAGGCTCCCTTCCGAAAGAGCCTTGTCCCTGCCGCTGCACCCCCCTCCCTGTTACCCAAGGCGGTGAGCCTCAGGCCCCCTAGTGGGCAGGAGTGGTTAAGGCAGGGCAAAGGTCCTTCTGCAGGTGGTTCACTGCACCAGTCTCTAGGCCAGACGCTAGTGGGGCGGAAATCCAGCCTGCGCTGCACCTGGCGCCCTAGCCCTCTTCTCTTCCTGGGCACCTTTATCTAATTAGCCCAAAGGTGCCCTCTAGGCCTGTAGGCTAAAACTGCCTTGGGTACCCATCCCCAGCGCAGATGAAGAAAGGGGGGGTGGTGGAGTTAACCCTATCATGTAGCCCTGAGGCGTGGGAGGAAAGGGCTGGGCTGTCCCTTAGCCCCCCACCCTGTTCATCTGTTGCTCCCACCCCCAGGCCCAGGTCGAGCGCGGCCGGTGCTGCTCCTGCACGTGGCGGACTCCGAGGCGCAGCGGCGCCTGGTGGGAGCGCTGGCTGAACTGCTGCGGGCCGCGCTGGGCGGCGGGCGCGACGTGATCGTGGACCTGTGGGAGGGTACGCGGGTGGCGCGCGTGGGCCCGCTGCCTTGGCTCTGGGCGGCACGGGCGCGCGTGGCGCGGGAGCGGGGCACCGTGCTCCTGCTGTGGAGCTGCGCCAGCCCGAGCCCCGCCGGCGGCCCGGATGCCCGCGCCGCGCCCCTGCGCGCCCTGCTCCGCGCCGCCCCGCGCCCGCTCCCGCTGCTCGCTTACTTCAGTCGCCTGTGCGCCAAAGGTGACATTCCTCCGCCCCTGCGCGCCCTGCCCCGCTATCGCCTGCTGCAAGACATGCCGCGCCTGCTGCGGGCGCTGGACGCGCGGACTTCTACTCAAGCCACCAGCTGGGGCCGCCTCGCGGCCCGGCCGTACCTGCGGGGTCGCGTGGAGCTGTGCCGCCAGCTGGAACGCGAGGCCGCCAAACTTGCCGATCAAGGCTGAGCAGAGCTCACCGCAGTCCGGATGTCTGTGGCCGCAGGCCTAGGGACACTGGCTGGAAGCCCCGAATGAGGCTTCTACCCTGGAATCGTTGGATGCCTCCTAGGGGCCACTGGCCACAAAGCCTTACGCTGCCTCCCACACTCACTGTCCCCGCGCGTTCCCCACGTTCCCCCAGGGTCCAGTCTCTTACTTATGCTTATGCTTGAGGGTTCTCTCCCTCAGAACCCCCAGGGAGAGTCACTCTTTCCCGAGAACTCCTCTGACCTCAGTGCTGTTGTGAGTGGGGGATCGTCCCACTTCCTCTCTCTGAAATTCCGGAGAATAGTCTGCACGTGCTCCAGTCCAGGCCAGAGAGGTTGGGACGGGGGTTGGGGAGGCAGGAGACATGGCAGCTCTGAGTGGGAGGCGGCTGCAGAGGGGGTAGGGGGGCAGAAAACCCCTTTGGGAGCCAGGGATCCCCCTTTTCCAGACCGGGGCCCTGCCCAGAGTGGGAGGAAGGGAGGGAGGGAGGGCTCTGGACCCAGGAAGGAGGCTTTGGTCCTGGGTGATGGGGGCAAAGGTGGGACAGTGGAGATTGAGATAGAGAAAGTTGAATAAAGATGAACGTGATGGAGAAACAGAAACACACGGCGCTTTCCCAGTGTGCCCAGGGTGCTGAGCTGGGGGAAGGGTCAGCAAGACCCTGCCTGGCGGTGGTTATGCATCATTTTCTGGGCCCAAATCCACATCCATGTCTGTCATGTTCTCACAAGCAATGTCTCCCTGGAAATTTCCTTGATCCTCACTGTGATTCTTCAGAGAGAAGAGAGGAAAACACAGGTTCAGCAAGCTGGTGTGGGTCCACAGTCAAGCAGCCAGCCCATGGCAACAGCACAAATAGGACCCTGTCTTCCTGGCTCTGGGTCCTGGGTCCCATCCCCCCCACCCCTCACTTGAGCATAGGCCGGGAAGTGGTGAAAAGCTCACGTTATGGTGCCCCTTGTCCCTGTCTTTAGAGGTCCCACAATGAGGCCTAAGGAGAATGTCTGAAGGGACCTGGGGTGGCCAGTAAGAGGGGCCTCATGGACACCAAGACTCCAGAGTCACATGGGAAGTGCAAATGCCCCAGGATTGCATAGGGCCTTGGTTGTCTCGATGGAGACTTCCTCCTTAGGAACACTCAGAGTGAGTAAGAACTCCCTTACTCAGCCATTAAGCCACCACCCTCTTCAGGGGCCCCTCCCAGCCAGGTGTCAGCAGAGAAGGAGGAGGAGGGGAAGAGGAGGAGAGGAAAAGAGGGAGGGAGTGAGGCCACCACTCCAGTCCAGACTGCTGGCTCCCAGGCCTGGTGTTGGTGGGAGGGACCGGGCGGGGCGGGAACAGCCGGCTGCCTGCCAGGAGCCAAAACGAAAGCACTGTGGCAGGGACTGGATGGGAGTCAGGACTCCTGGGGGAGGGCGTGCGCAAGCGGCCCAGCGCCGGGACCCTGAGACTGGAGAGGGATTCCGGCCTCTCCTACCCGCGGGCACGCAGCTGAGTGGGAGACGAGGTGTGGTGTCAGCCCCCCTTCGGGGGGGTGGCAGGACAGGGCCTCAGGCCTGGGTGCTGCCTGGCACCTGGAAGATGCCTGTGCCCTGGTTCTTTCTGTCCTTGGCACTGGGCCGAAACCCTGCAGTCCTCTCTCTAGAGAGGGTTGTGGGGCCTCAGGACACTGCCCGCTGCTCTCCGGTGAGTCTGGGGCCACAGGAGTGTTGAGGAAGGCTCAGGGCTCGGTCTGCGGCCAATGAGGCCCTAGCCTGGCTCCTGCCGCTGCCGTCACTGTCAGAACTGCCCTGGCTGGTCTGTCGGGTGCTGATGGGGTAAGAGAAGAATGGGGAGGGGGCGAGAGCTGGGCCTGAGCTCTTCTGGGAGGGACTTGGAAAAGGGAGCCCTAGAAAGAGGTAGGCGGGTTGGGGGGGCCTCAGGAAAAGATGGTTAGATTTGGACGCATAAACTCTAACTTGTCTTTACCTCCTTCCCAGGGCCTTTCCTGCCACCTCTGGGGTAAGTAGCCCTACTTTTAGAGAGGAAAGATCTTCCCAGGTGGGCAGAAGGGAGGGGAGCTGTTCAGTCCCATGCCCTCACCACCTGCCCTCAGCCCAGGAAGAGCCCAAAGCTCCTTGGCCCTCTGGGGGTGTCAGGTACAACCAGATTCTGGGTCTGAGAAGCTTCAGCTCCCACCCCACCCTTCACACACAGATGGTGACGTGCTCTGCCTGCCTGGGAGCCTCGTGTCTGCCCCAGGCCCCGTGCTGGTGCCCACACGCCTGCAGACAGAGCTGGTGCTAAGGTGCTACAAGGAGACCGACTGTGACCTCTGTGTGCGTGTGGCCGTCCACTTGGCTGTGCATGGTGAGCCTGTCATCCCATGACTGGGCATGGGTGCATGTGAGTGTGTCTGGAGTGGGCACGAAGACCAGGGAGGGTGTCTGTCAGGAAGCACGGGGCATCCTCAGTATTCTCCTGGAGGACACTGGCCAACGGACCCCCCAGGTCAGACTGGTCTCCCCGCCCACACCCCCGGCCCCAAGCCTGGCCTCTGCTTCTTAGCACTGAGCTTCCTGGAAGGAACCCAAAGCCAGAGCTGGGGCTAGATCTGAGCCTTGCTCTCGGGTCATTCCAGGATACTGGGAAGAGGCTGAAGATGAAGAGAAGTTTGGAATTGCAGAGGACCCAGCAATCGAGGAGCCTAGGAATGGTGAGAAGCCGGCTGGCCCAACTGCCCCTCGCCAGAGCCTTGCCCAGGGCCCCTGAGCCTGACCGACCCCCTGCCCTGTTGCTCACAGCCTCTCTCCAGGCCCACGTCGTGCTCTCCTTCCAGGCCTACCCTACTGCCCGCTGCGTCCTACTGGAGGTGCAAGTGCCTGCTGCCCTCGTGCAGCCTGGTCAGTCTGTGGTATGCGAAATAATAATGAATTTATGAAGTGCTTTCACGTGCATTATCTCTTTAGGTCTTGATTCTGGCAGGGCTCTGAGCAAGTCCTTTCAGTCCTTTATGCCTCAGTTTTCCTGTCTGTAAAGTGGGGAAAAGAACAGCCCTACCTCGGGAGTTCCCTGGTGGTCCAGTGGTTGGAATTCTGCGCTTTCACTGCCGAGGGCCCGGGTTCAATCCTTGGTTGGGGAACTAAGATCCCACAGGCCACCCGGTGTGGCCAAAAAAAAAAAGAATAGTCCTACCTCATATAGCTGTTGTGAGAATAAAATGAGTTGATATGTATAAAACACCTGGTATAATACCCAACACGGAAGAGTCTCAGAAAGTTTAATTTTTCCTTTCTTTTGTAATCCTCAAAACTACCCCCATGAACTAGACATTATTGCCTTCATGCTCCAGATAGAGAAGCTGAGGCTTACAGAGGGGAGGTCTGTGGGCTGAATCCACTTTTCCGGATTCCCTGCCATACTGTCCGTGTCTGCCCCACATATACCATGTCTGTCCCCCAGCGGAGCTTCTCCCAGCCTCAGGGGGCTGCTCATGGTTGGGATATGTATCTCCACTTGGGCCAAGTCACTCACACTTTGACTTCCCTCCTGTCCCCAGCCCCCAGTCTATATCGTCTTACCTGGAAAATAATGGGAGATCACCTGCTGGTCCCCCTCACAGGGCAATCATGAGGCCCACTGAGGCACTGGGAGTGAGAACGACTTCTGTGGGGAGGGCCTCCCACATTTGTGCTGGGGTCTGGGGTCTCTGATCACCTTAGCTTTGGCCCGTGACCTGGAACAGCAGGGATGAGGCAAGGACTAATAGAGTGGGGGCACTAATCCTGGCCCTGCTGCCACCCCTCCTGAGGGCGTGTGCTTTAGAACTGGAGGCCTTTGAGGACACGTTCATGGCAGAATTGGGGGCCATACAGTATGAATAGTCACTGGTTGGGAATAGGGCGGAGGGTGAGTGGAGCAGACCATGGAGAGGAGCCTCAGTTTTGAGCCCTATACCACCAGCCTTCCACCACCCTCTCCTCACAGGGCTCTGTAGTATTTGACTGCTTCGGGGCTGCCCTGGGGGCTGAGGTGCGAATCTGGTCCTACACTCTGCCCCGGTACCAGAAGGAACTCAATCTCACACAGCAGCTGCCTGGTAAGTGGTCCCACAGCCTGAGGGGCCCCAAGTGCTGGCCCCTTAGTCTGTCTCCCCACCGGCCACTGCCCTTCTGCTTTCACCCCCTTCCTTGTCCCAGCTGCTCTCAGGCACTCTCACTCCCAGCCACCCATAGTCAGTCCCTCATGCCTCCTCTCCCCAGGTGACATTGCTTCCCAGTGCCTGGGGAAGGTGCTTTGGGCACTGGAATAGATATGGGTGGTATTGAGGGGACAGGGAGCCCTTCCCAGGGCTCCCCATGGGTTGGATTGCCCCCATTCTTTCTTTGCCCCCAACCCCACTAGAGGCTTTTCTGTGATCTCTCCCCAGACTGCAGGGGTCTCGAAGTCCGGGACAACATTCAGAGCTGCTGGGGTAGGAGCTAGGGCCAGCAGGGCTGGGAGGAGGGTGGGGGTGGATCTGGAGTGTGAGGGACCCTTGGAGTGAACTTCAGGTCTGGCTGCCACATCCCAGAGGCTCACAGAGCTCATTTATTCATTCATTCATTTATCACAAAAGAACTGCGGTAGCTCTTACTCAGTGCCAGGCATTTAGAATATAAAGGTGAATCTCTCACTTCTTAGAACAAATATTTATTAGTACCAGGAATATCTAGTGGCCCAAAACATTGTCAAGATTACGGTGCACCCCGTCCCCATATATTAAAATAAAAATAATATTAAATCATAAAATAAGGGCTAAGAAACTCAAGGTTCTGATGATTTTTCTCATGTACTATTTGGACTTTGTTCATTTTTTTGTTTTGTATTTTCTTTTTTATCATGGTATAACATACATACAGAAAAGTGTGTAAAGTGCACCAATTTTAATGTCCAGTTCAATTAATTTTTACATATGTATACATTTGCATAACTACCAGTCACATCGAGATAGAAACACTGGGATGCTTTTGAACTCAAATGATTTCAACTTCATTTTCTATTTGGGTTCTTAAACTTAAGCTTGATGCCTCTTTGGTAATTCATTAAAGACTACTCGGCACCAGAGGTTTGAGGATACAGATACACATCATGGATTTCATGTCTTTATTCATTTGGTAGACACTGATTCACTTATTCAGCAGATATTGAGTCATTACCCTGCTCAAGGAATAGCCCTAGGCACTGGAGACAAACCAATTAAAAAAAAAAAAAACTGACAAAACTGACGTTCTAGCTGGGAGTCAGGGTCAGGGTGGGGGTGATGGAGGACACAATAAACACATGGAGATGTGAAATATGCAATAAGTTAGGTGGTTATTAGTGCTATGGAGAAATTTCAGGGAAGGGTGATAGAGAGGTTGGGAGTTGGAGTGGTCAGTGAGCAAAAGACCTGAAGGAGGTGAGGGAGGAGCCATGGGGCATCTGAGGGAAGAGGGTTCCATGTGAAGGGAATAGCCAGTGCAAAGGGCCTGAGGCAGGAGTGTGTCTAGTGTGTTTAAGTATTAGTAAGGAGGACAATGTGTCTGCAGCAGGTTAATTAAGGACAAGAGTGCTAGGAAATGAGGTTAGAGTGTTCACGGCAGCCATACCGGGGAGGGACTTGCAAGCCACTGTAATGACTCTGCCTTTTACTCTGGGGTGATGTGGGGGCCATCAAAAGGTTCTGAGCAGAGGAGAATGATTTATTTTACAGTGGTTACAGGTACTTCTGGCTGCAGAGGGAGAAGCAAGGAGAAGAGCCCTCTCCAGACCCCATACTGGGGCCTACATGGGTTCAGTCCTGGGCTGTGGCTGAAGTCTGGTCTGACATGGAGACACAGGCTCTGCCCTCCAGGGGCCTCCTAGTCTGAGGGCTTTGAAGGAAACTCCAAAGGGGCAGTGGGTGGGTGTGACCCAGGCTTGGGTGTACAGAAGAGGTGAAGGAAGTCTCTCTCTTTGCCTCCTCCGCAGCCCTGACCTGGCTCAACGTGTCTGCAGATGGCGACGACGTGCGCCTGGTGCTGGATGTGCCTGAGGAGCAGCGCTTTGGCCTCTTCCTGTACTGGAACCAGGTCCCAGGCCCTGCAAAACCCTGGTGGCACAGAAACCTGGTGAGGCCTCCCCCTCCCCAAGTCCATTCCCACTGCAGGCCGATGCTTGTGCTAAAGTTGCAAGTGCATTATCATAGGGCACCTTTGAAAAGGACACAGCCACCCACACCCAAAGCAAGGAACATTGGTGGGGGAACGGCTACCTGCCCGGTGTCCTTAACTTTGGCTTCCAGCCTTCCTCTTCCTCATCTTCTTCAACTTCTCTCCTTCTGCTTGTCCCACAGACTGGGCCGCAGACCATTACCTTGAACCACACAGACCTGGTTCCCTGCCTCTGTATTCAGGTAGGAGCAGAGTCCAGCTGGGTGCCCGGGGACAGGGATTAGGGAACTGGTGAGATGGTTGGCCCTCACCTTCCTGGTCTCCCCACCCTCCACACTCCTCTTTGAGGTGGAAACTATGGCTCCCTAGGGGGACTGGCCCTCCCTTTCCCTTTGCTGTCCTATGTTTTCTGCTTGTACATGCCCTGAATGCTCTTTGTGATCCTCTAGCCACAGCACTTCTACTTGTGCTTCGTGGCCCCCTTCAGATGTCATCTCCCCCTTGAAGGCTTCCACTACTCCTCCAGTTCCCTCTTTGTGCTCACCTGGAGAGTAGAGTGTGCACTGTGAACTCAGACTTATTTGAATCCTGACTTGCCATTTGCTAGCTGTGTGAACTTGGACAAGTCACTTCACCTCTCTGAGCCTGTTTCCTATCAGTAAAATGGGAATAAACAGTACCAGCCTCACAGGGCTGTTATAAGGAAGTGTGCCACTTCCGGCTTATATATGTTATAATAATATATTGTCCCTCTGATTATACATTTAATTGGTCATCAGGTCCCATCTGTTTTACCTCTGACATTAATGTCTCTCATTCCCACTACCTGAAATGCCCTCACTTCTTTTCCATACACCCCAATCCTTCTTTTCCATACACCCCAATCCTTCCAGTCACCTCTTTACCAAAGCTTTTGCCCAACCTCCTGGCCTCTTCTGTCTCCAAATCTTCTTGCATTTCTGTCTTTTCTTTTCTATTTATCATTTATCACTTGTTTTCTTATTTGGGCACCTGTCTCTTCTTACATACCACAAATCCTCAATAAATGTGTGATTGATTTATTAATTTGTATACATGTCTTATCCTTACTACAACTGTGAATTTGTAATTTCCTTGAAGGCAAGGAAATGATATCTATTCAAATTTAGTAATTTCTCCAGAGCCTTGCATAATAACTGGTATGTAGTGGGTGCTAATTAAGTTTGTTAAGTGAATGAATGAGTGAATGAGTGAAACTCTACTGCCTAGCACAGTGATAGGACATATAACAGACACTCATGAAATGTTTGCTGTGATATAATTGTCCTCACTGCCAAGCCCAATGCCTGCTACGTAGTAGGTGCTCTTATACATTTGTTTTATAAATTAATATATTATCTCTAGTGCTTAGAACAGGGCTAAGCCAAGAATGGGTGCACTTAAAAAGTCTATTGGGTACTTCCCTGGTGGCACAGTGGTTAAGAATCCGCCTGCCAGTGCAGGGGACACGGGTTCGATCTCTGGTCCGGGAAGATCCCACATGCCATGAAGCAACTAAGCCCATGCACCACAACTACTGAGCCTGCACTCTACAGCCCGCGAGCCACAGCTACTGAAGCCTGTGCGCCTAGAGCCCCTGCTCAGCAACAAGAGAACCCACCGCAGCGAGAAGCCCATGCACCACAATGAAGAGTTGCTCGGCTCGCCTCAACTAGAGAAAGCCCGCACGCAACAATGAAGACCCAACGCAACCAAAAAAAAAAAAAAGTCTATTGGAAGAAAAAATGGAGAATAAATGGACGTGTCCTTAACGCTGTGCTGAGAACCTGTGCTAAGTAGGTTCTCACAAAGTGATTGTGGATTTAATTGTTAAAAGCCCCTATGCCTACCATAGTGCTAAGACACATAGTAAGTACTCATTAAAAATTTGTCGAGTGAAGATGTTGCCAGATGTTGGCATAGGGTTTGCTGGAAGAATAAATGTGTGCAATTCTAGGGCCTTGTAAAGGGCAAAAAGACTTGGGCATATGTTGGTGAAATACATCCTCCTTCCATATCCAGTATCCCAGAGGGATTAGTTCCAGGATCTCTGTGGATACCAAAATCTGCAGATGCTCAAGTCCTTTATATAATATAAAATGGTGTAGTATTTACACATAACCTACTCACATACTCCTGTATACCTGAAATCATTTCTAGATTGTTTATAATACCTAATACAATGTAAATGCTATGTAAACAGTTTCCTGCAGGCAAATCCAAGTTTTGCTTTTTGCAACTTTCTGGAATTTTTTTCCCCGGAATATTTTTGATCTGAGGATGCAGAACAGCGAATACAGAGGGCCAAGGAGTGCTGACTGTATGGGCTGAGTGAATGCATCCCCAGGGCTTAGCAGGGTGCTGGCTGGGTTGAACTGACCTGTGGAGCCCCGTTTCCTTTCTAGGTGTGGCGTCTGGAGCCCGACTCTGTCAGGACCAGCGTCTGCCCCTTTAGGGAGGGTGAGTGGACCGGCTCTGCCAAGGCGGGAGCGGTGTGGGTGGGACCTGCCGGCAGGCAGTAACCAGACCCTCTCCCTGCAGACCCCCGTGCACACCGGAACCTTTGGCGTGCCGCCCGGCTGCAGCTGCTGCCCCCGCGGGCCTGGCGGCTGGACGTGCCGTGCTCAGTACCCGCTGAGGCCACACTGTGCTGGCAGGCACCGGATGGGGGCCCCTGCCAGCCGCTGGTCCCACCGCTGCCCCGAGAGAATGTCACTGTGAACGTAAGCGAAGCGGCAGGAGGTTCCCGTGGTTGGGGAAGGAAGGGGAACCTAGGGGCCCAAATTCAATGACTCCACTCATTACCCTCTTTCCACAGAAGGCTCTTGAGTTCCCATTGCTGAAAGGCCACCCCAACATCTGTGTCCAGGCAAGAAAGGGGCGCCAGAGAGCCGGGCTTGGGGTCAGGACCTCCGCGGACTCCCAGACAGTCACTGTCTTCTGAATCCACTTTATCCTTGGGTCCCTGGAGCAAAGTGGTTACCAGCTTCCTCTTTAGGAGTTCCACTGTTTACTTTACCAGTGCATGGCGTGGGACCCTGGGCACTTCACCTCTCTGAACATCAGTCTCCTCATCTGTTTAATGGGGATGATAATAGTAACTATTGAATACTTCATAGAGTGGTTATGAAGATTAAACAAGTGCTTCACCTTAGCAATGGGCACAAACTAAATTCTCAATAAGTGTTAACTGCTTTGATTATTGCTATAATTATCCTATTTCTCTTCCTGTAGAAATGGGTTGCTTTATAACTTCAAAGGGTAGTTATAAAAATATTAATTCCAGATTTATTGAGCTATTATGTTTCAGGCACTGTTTTAGGCTCTTGGAATAAATATGTCAGTGAATAAAGCCAATAAATGCTCCCACCCTTAAAGAGTTCATGTTGTAATGGAAAAAGGCAGACAACAAGCATAATAAGTAAATTATACAGTATGTTAAAATTGTCTATAAATACTATAGGAACAGGTGGGGAAGGATAAAGGAGGGCTGGAGTTGCCATTTCAAGAGGGCCAGAGTCAGATGAAGCCTCTTTGAGAAGGTGGTTAGGTGAGAAGGGAGTGTATGAAGTGTTCTGTCAGAACTGAAGAGTTAATTTACAGCCGTAAGCCCCTTTAGCACAGATGACCTCACAAGGCTGAGGCTGAGAAAGATGTAGTGACTCCTAATTACTCAGCCTTGAACCCAGATCTGCCTAAGGTCAGGTCCAGAGTCCAGACCCCGCCCCCCAACCTGACAGGCTTCCTCTTGTCTGTCCCTTCTCTTCTGGTTGTTCTGGCCTCAGCTTTTGCTTTTCCTCGTGCCCCTAACCCTGGCCCCTTCTGAACAGGTGAGCACCTGGGAGAAGCAGGAGCTACAAGAGTGCTTGTGGGCTGGTGAGTGGGACCTGGGGGAGGCTGGGGCAGGGCCACTGCAATAGGGGTGGACCCTGGAAGTGCCAGCTCCTGGGGGTGAAAGTCAGGCATGGGGCAGGGGAGTGGCAGCCCTCAACCAGGTTGGGTCTCACTGAGAGTGGGCTCTCACCCTTTCCAGACTCCCTGGGGCCCCTCAAGGATGACGTACTGCTGGTGGAGACACGAGGCCCCCAGGACAATGGATCACTCTGCGCCTTGGAACCCAGTGGCTGCACTCCACTGCTTAGCAGGGCGTCCACGGTGAGGGATGGGGGACCCTCCTTCATGTCCCTTTCCAGCTCCACTTCAAACCTGGCCTCAAATTTTCACTATTCAATTTCCCCTCCTCTGTGCCAGGCCCTGTGCTGGTCTCTGGGAATATAGGGGTAACTCAGACCTGGGCCTTGTTCTCAGTGGCCTCTCAAAAGTCTCCCAGACCCTCTCCCCTACTATTCTGCCCAGCTGTAGCCTGGTGGCCTCCTAGGTGTTGTGCCTCTAGGTGACAGCACCCATCCCTTGGCTTCGCAGAGGGCAGCTC
Source organism: Hyperoodon ampullatus (assembly GCF_949752795.1). Taxonomy (NCBI): domain Eukaryota; kingdom Metazoa; phylum Chordata; class Mammalia; order Artiodactyla; family Ziphiidae; genus Hyperoodon; species Hyperoodon ampullatus. The sequence goes on along the minus strand of NC_136923.1, from coordinate 7,735,289 downwards.
GTCTTGGAGGGCCGTTACTACAAGATGTGCAGTCAGGCCAGTGTCTTCAGGTGAGTAGGTGGCAGGAGGGCCCTCCCCGATGCCCAAAGGCAACAGGCCTCAAACCCTGTCTTCAACCTCTTCTACCTCTTCCTGTGCCTAGCAGGAAAACTGTCACTCTTCAGGGGTAGGGGCCTCCTCATTGTCCCTCTAGCATCCACCCACCATCTGTGTGTGCTTATTTTGTGTCCAGCCCTGGGGAAGCTAAGAGTTGAAGAAGCATAGTTCCTGTCCCCAAGTTGCTCGTGGCTGGAGAGACCAGCAAAGAGATAACCATTGGGTTAAGACAGCTAATAACCAATGTGCTAAGCTTTGGGTTCCAGGGAGAGATTCAAGGAAGAGTCTTTTCATGTGGGCCCAATCTGGCACCCGTAGGAAGGTACAGTCCAGGAAATAGACACAGCATAAGCAAAGGCAGAGCAGCTTGTGGCTGCTGTGTGTGTGTGTGTGTGTGTGTGAAATATGCATAGCTGAGGCTGGAAATTTGGGACCAGACTTGATGGGTGTTGAACTCCAAGCTGGGGGCTCTGGATTTGGTTTTGTTTGTGTCTTACAGCTGTGGGACGATGACTTGGGAGCACTATGGGCCTGCCCCATGGAAAAGTGTGAGTATTACAAGAACTGCCCTTCTTCTCTGTTCCAGGAGCTGGAATCTTGACAGGGACCATTCCTGGGGGAAGCATACACAATGGCCTTAGCCTTTCAATCAGAGGGTCATTCCTTCATTAATTCAAACACCACAAGGGGCGCTTGCAGGGATCCCAGCATCACCAAAGAGACACATTCCCTGTCCCCATGCCAGCCATAGAAGCTAGAAAGACATTAGCTAAACAATCATTTAGGAAGTGTGGGCTATGGAAGCATTCACTATAAAAGTGTCCAAAGCCCTGAATGCATATAATGGGGACCTGACCTAGTTCAGCGGAAAGGTTGGAGGTGAACTCTGAAGGCTGAGCTAGATGAAGGGGGAAGAGATGCATTTTTGTGAAGACTCTGGGGTGCTTTTTTGAGGAACTCCAAGGTAGCCAATGTGGCTGGAGGGTCTTGAGAGATAGGCCTCTGTCACGAGATTAGGATGCAAGGGCCATGTAGGGCCTTGGGAGCCGATGTAAGCAATTTGGATTTTATGTTAAGAGTAGCAGGAGCTTCCCAAAAGGCTATAATCAAATTTGTATTTTTTTAAAATAAATTATTTATTTATTTATTTATTTATGGCTGCATTGGGTCTTTGTTGCTGCTGCGTGCAGGCTTTCTCAGCTGTGGCAAGCGGGGGCTACTCTTCATTGAGGTGTGTGGGCTTCTTATTGCGGTGGCTTCTCTTGTTGCAGAGCACACGGGCTCTAGGAGCGAGGGCTTCAGTAGCTGTGGCATGCAGGCTCAGTAGTTGTGGCTTGTGGGCTCTAGAGCACAGGCTTAGTACTTGTGGGACACTGGTTTAGTTGCTTCGCGGCATGTGGGATCTTCCCGGACCAGGGCTCGAACCCGTGTCCCCTGCATTGGCTGGTGGATTCTTAACCACTGTGCCACCAGGGAAGCCCCCAAATTTGTATTTTAAAAAGACCTCTCGGGGGATTTCCCTGGTGGCACAGTGGTTAAGAATCCACCAGCCAATGCAGGGGACACGGGGTCGAGCCCTGGTCCAGGAAGATCCCACATGCCACGGAGCAACTAAGCCCGTGCGCCACAAGTACTGACCCTGCACAACTACTGAAGCCCACACACGTAGAGCCCATGCTCTGCAACAAGAGAAGCCACCGCAATGAGAAGCCCGCACACCGTGATGAAGAGTAGCCCCCTGCACGCCGCAACTAGGGAAAGCCTGCATGCAGCAACAAAGGCCCAACGCAGCCAAAAATAAATAAATACATTTATTAAAAAAAAAAAAAAAGATCTCTGGGGCTGCCATGTTGTAATGAATTAGAGGCAAAAAGGAGTCAGGAACACGTTAGAAGGCTGTTGCAGTCATCCAAGAGAGTGAGGTCAAGGGTCCAGCAACCCTAGGCTTAGGGGGCAATACATCATTTTTTTTTAAACATGTATTTATTTATTTATTGATGTGTTTGGCTGCGCTGGATCTTAGTTGTGGCACGTGGGATCTTCAGTGCGGCATGCAGGATCTTTAGTTGCAGAATGTGAACTCTTAGTTGGGCATGTGGGATGTAGTTTCCTGACCAGGGATCCAAGCCAGGCCCCCTGCATTGGGATCACGGTGCCTTAGCCACTGGATCACCAGGGAAGTCCCTTAGGGGTCAATAACCTTAGCTGACATTTGAGCACTTACTGTGCCCAGCACTCTGTTCAGTGCTTTATGTGTATTAATATATGTAGTCCTCACAGCAATCCTGTGAAGTAGATACTATTGGTATCCCAATTTTACAGAGGTGAACTGAGGCAGAAGGGGAAGTCACTTATCCAAGGTCACCCAAGTAAATGGATCTATGTTCATACACTGACCCTGTGAGCTGTGGACTTCGGGCAAATCTCTTCATTTCTCTGAGCCTCGTTTTTCTCCTTCGTGAAGCGGGGGTCTCTAACAAGCCTGTCTTCTCCCCTGGGTCTCCTAGACATCCACCGGCGCTGGGCCCTGGTCTGGCTGGCCTGCTTACTCTTGGCCGCTGTGCTTTTCCTTCTCCTCCTCCTCAAAAAGAACCACGTGAAAGGTGAGCGCTTCCCGGCTCCCCATTCCCCAGGGGCAGGACTCGAGTGGACCTGGGAGCTGGCCAGGAGACGGCGGCGGCTGGGCTCACCGGCTGCCTTCGCTCCTCTCCCCTCACAGGGTGGCTGAGGCTCCTGAAGGAGGACGTCCGCGCGGGGGGTGAGTGTGAGCCAGCTCCGGGCGGGGGGCGGCCCCCAGAGGGCCGGGCCTCGGGCCAGCTCACGTCTCCGCTCCGGCTCTGTTCTTTCCAACAGCGGCCGCCAGGAGCCGCGCGGCCCTGCTCCTCTACTCCGCCGACGACGCTGGCTTCGAGCGCCTGGTGGGCGCCCTGGCTTCGGCGCTGTTCCAAATGCCGCTGCGCGTGGCCGTGGACCTGTGGAGCCGCCGCGAACTGAGTGCGCAGGGGCCCCTGGCCTGGTTCCACGCGCAGCGGCGCCAGACCCTGCAGGAGGGCGGCGTGGTGGTCCTGCTCTTCTCGCCCGGGGCCGTGGCGCTGTGCCGCGAATGGCTGCAGGACGCGACGTCGGCGCCCGGGGCTCACGGCCCGCACGACGCCTTCGCCGCCTCGCTCAGCTGCTTGCTGCCAGACTTCTTGCAGGGTCGGGCGCCCGGCCGCTACGTCGGGGCCTACTTCGACAGACTGCTGTCCCCGGACGCCGTGCCCGCCCTGTTCCGCAGCGTGCCGGTCTTCTCACTGCCCTCACAGCTGCCCGACTTCCTGGGGACCCTGCAGGGCCCCGCAGCCCCCCACCCCTGGCGGCTCGCGGAGAGAGCGGAGCAGGTATCCCGGGCCCTGCAGCCCGCCCTGGACAGCTGCTTCCGGGCCCCGGGGACGGGACGCGGGATGGGGCCTGAGGCAGAGAACAGGACTTGAATAAAGGCAGACGCTATTTTTCTACCCGTGTCTCCCACGTGTGTCTCAGTGACCCAGCCGCTGGGCCTAACTGTCCCTGTATCCGGTATCCCCGCGCCCCTTTAACACCCGGACAGGTGCAGGACGGCGACGCCTCTGGTTGGCTGGCGTGGGGTGACGCAATGGCACATGACCCTCTACCATTGGCTGTGGCGCGGGCTCCGCCCCCTGGACTGCAGAGCCGGCGGAGGGCGCACGTCTTACGCAGCCGGCGGCAGCGGCGGCGTTGAGGAGACTGAGCCTGTGGCGTCCGCGGGCTCGGTGGGTTGTCTCTTCCTCCTCCGCGGCCTACGTGGGTCTGGATCCTTCCTTGCCCGCTCGGGGGCGGTGCGTTTGCAGTCTGCAGACCCCGAACCTGACCCCTTCTCTTCATATCCGGATCCGGGCTCCTCCGCCCTCCCCCAGACCGGAGTTCCGGACTCCTCCCCCTAAGGCCGTCCATCCGACGTCTTCTCCCGCAGTATTTAGGAATCTGATCCATTCTCCCTAATTCCGCTGACCCAGCCCTTAAGAACCATATCCCGACCCTAAAACAATGGGCTGACTCCTACCCCCTTGCCGAGGATCCAGGCCACCTCCCCCCCCGCGGTGACGAGGATAACTTGTTCCCGTCCAGGAATTGCAGAATAGGCTCCTTTCCCCAACTATCTCCCCTCCCTCTGCCTTACCCCAGTCTAGACCTTCTTTTCTTATAACACAGATCTGGGCTCCCAGACCCGCGGCACCTCAGAACCCACGCTTTTCTTTCCCACTTGGCTCCTCCAGCGAACCCTCCCCATGTCCTGTGTCTACAGGTCCCCAGCCTGGGAAAAGATGGCCCCACGGGCCCCGAGGGGCCTAGCCCCAGCTCTGCTCTGGGGCCTGAGCCTCTTCGTTGGCCTCCCAGGCCCGGTCTGGGTCCAGTTTTCTCCGCCTCCCAAGTCTTCTTCCCCCACTGAGCCCCATCCATGCCACACCTGCCGGGGACTGGTCGACAGTTTCAACAAGGTGGGTGCACCAGCAGTGTAAGAGGAGGGGGCTAGCTACTATAGCACAGGGGTTGAGAGCTGGGAGCTCTGGCATACAAGTCTGCTTAGACTCAAGTGTCCCAGCTTGGTTACTTACTGGTTGTATGGCCTTGGGTAGGTGACTCTCTGTGCCTCAGTTTCCTGGTCAGTGAAATATAAGTGCTAGAATGTGCCAGACACTGTACTTAGCTATTACTAGTTTTCTCCATTTCCAGGGCCTGGAGAGAACCATCCGGGATAACTTTGGAGGTGGAAACACTGCCTGGGAGGAAGAGAAGTTGTCCAAATACAAGGACAGGTAAGGAAGAGGCTGGAGGGGTGGATTTGTATATCGAACATCCCAATCTGTGCTCTGCTGGTGGAAGCCTAGAGACCCTTGGGGAGCACTTATTCAACAAATGTCACTGAATATCTATAGGAGAGCACTAAACAAGCCAAGCAGAATTCTTTCTTCAAGGAGCTTCTATTCTAGTAGAGGAAACAGTGAATAAGTAAGTAAATAATGTCTTATCAGGTGAAGAACAGTAAAGCAGAATGGTGGGAGGCATGGCATTCAAGGTATGACATTCGAACAGAGACCTGAGGTGCAGAAGCAAACTGTGCGACAGTCGGGGAAGGGTTTTAGACAGAGCGGGACTGAGCTTGGTGTATTTGATAAGTGGCTGGATTTGGAGTGAGCAGAAGGGAGAGTGGTGGAAGGTGAAGGCAGAGAGCCTTGAAGGCCACAGAAAGGCATTCAGAATTCGTTCTGCGTATAGCGGGAAGTCACTGGAAGGTTTGGAGCAGGAAAGTGATGTGGTATTATTTAGACCTATAAAAGATCACTTACACTAACAGACTATAGGGGGCCAAGGTGGAGGAGCAGGAAGACCAGTTGGGAGGCTAGTGCGCAGTCTAGGCGTGACGGTAGTAGTGGACCTGGTGAGAAGGGGTCAGATTCTGGGTATATTTTGCAGATAGACTGATAGGACATGATGATGGAATCATTATGGGGTGTGAGAGAAAAAGTAGAATAAAAGGTGCTCACTAGGTTTTGGGCCTGGTAACTGGGTGAATCGTGGGACTGTCTTCCGAGATGGGAGAAACGGGTCTGGGGGTGCCTGGAATCAGACGTTCTCATTGAACATCTTGGGCTGAGATGTCTGTTAAACAGTCAGGTAGAGTTAGATTTAGGGGTCAGGAGTTCAGGGTAGAAGTAGGCTGGAAACATGAATTTGACAGTTATCAGCCTATAGTCAGTGTATAAAGCCAGGGGACAAGATGAGATTTTATTGAGAGGAGAGGCCTGAGTCCTAGGCCCTCTAGCTTTTCAAAGTCAAACTGGAATTAGACCAGGTTGTCATTTCTGACCCTTTGTACCTTAGAGTCACCTCTCTGATCCTCAATTTCCTGATCTGTAAAAATGGGAGTATTAATGCCAATCCTATTTCATAGGATTGTGGTAAGGATTAAACTATGATACGTACTAGAAATAAAAGTTTCGTTATTACGTAACACTGGTCATTTTCCTTTCCCTCAGTGGGGCTTAGTTGCCTCATTTGGGAATGAGGGGATTGACCAAAATAACCTTAAGGACACGTCTAGCTCTATAATGGTTACTGTTTTCTTGTTTTGTTTTAAATCACCTCCTACATGCCAGGCACTGTGCCAGACCCTTTAAATATATAATATAATACATTTTATGTGTAAATGTATTTAAAAAATTTTTTTTATTGTGGTAAAATGCAATAACATAAAATTTGCCATTAGAGACATTTAGTATATTCAGGTTTTCCAACTATTGCCATTATCTAGTTCCAGACTGATTTCATCCCCTTCAAAAGAAACTCCATCCCTGTTGAGCAGTCACTCTTCATTCTTCCTCCTCCCAGCCCTTAGCAACCACTAATCTGTTTTCCATCTCTATGGATTTGCTGATTCTGTTGGAATGATATAATATGGCCTTTTAGGTCCGGCTTCTTTCACTTAGCATAACGTTTTCAAGGTTCGTCCATCTTGTAACAAATATCAGTACTTCATTCCTTTTTAAGGCTTAGTAATATTCCATTGTATGAATAGATCACATTTGTTTGTCTGTTTATCAGTTGATGGACCATTTGGCTACTGTGTATAGTATTGCTATGAACATTCGTGTACAAGTTTGAACACCTGTTTTGTATTTTCTTGGGTATGTATCCAGGAGTAGAATTACTGAGTCATGTGGTGATTCAATGTTTAATTTATGGAGGAACTGCCAAACTGTTTTCTACAGTGGCTGCACCGTTTTTCATTCCCACCTGCAATGTAGGAGGGTTCCAGTTTCTCTACATCCTTGCTAACACTTGTTAGATGATATATTTTTAACCACATCTACCCAGCAAGGGTATTATATTCTGTTGTACAGATACAGGGACTGAGCTATCTTCCAGCCAACCTACAGGAGAGCCATTGTCCCCATTTTACAGATGAGAAAACACGTTCAGGAGAGGTTAAGTTACTTGCCCAAGGTCACACCACTAGATTGGAACCCAGGTCTCCCCAAACCAATACCCCTTCCATTGTGGCCTCTGGCCTTTGACATTATCTGGCATGAGGTGGGGAGTGGGGAGATTGTAAAGAGGGTGGTGGGTGGGCTGGAGTGTGTTCCTACCACCAATCCCTGTCTGGACAGTGAGACCCGCCTGGTAGAGGTGCTCGAGGGCGTGTGCAGCAAGTCGGACTTCGATTGCCACCGCCTGCTGGAGCTGAGTGAGGAGCTGGTGGAGAGCTGGTGGTTTCACAAGTGAGTAGCGGGGGCCTTCCTGGGAGGGGCGCAGGCAGGGCCGGCTGGTAAAGCAGAGGGTGGCGAGCTAGGGGCTGTGTCCTCATTTAGCTCCTTCCTCCAAACCCAGGTGTGCTGAGGACTTGCTGGGGGTCCCAAGCTCTCATTCTGAGCTGCAGACTGCCCCTCTGTCGGACAGGGAAAGGGCAGCCTTATGGGTCTTACGCCCAGGATGGGCTGTATCACAGATCCTGTGGGAGGTTGCGGGAGACGGCAGCACCTCTGACACTGTCTCAGCCCCCTCACCATCCCTCCTCCTCAGGCAGCAGGAAGCCCCAGACCTCTTCCAGTGGCTCTGCTCAGATTCCCTGAAGCTCTGCTGCCCCTCAGGCACCTTTGGGCCCTCCTGCCTTCGTGAGTTTTTCAAGTTCCTCTTGGGGGATGGAAGGGGACTGCTGGGGCCAGGGATCCAGTCCTGGCTCGGCCCCTGGCTGGCTGTGTGAGCTCAGGCTCTCATATCACTTCTCTGGACCTCTGTTCTTGCCTGCCTCACAGGGCTGGTGAGATGAACAAATCCATGGGGAACGGCTCTGAAAAAGGATATGGGGTTAGACTGAGTCAGATGCGGCTGTGGTTTCTGTCATGTATTTAAGAAATGCCCCCCCTCACCAGGCATTTCCCATGTCTGGACTAAGGTGACCTTCCCAGGGACAGGCAGGTGCTGCTGAAGGCCCTGTTGTCACCACCTTTTTCTACACACAGTCCTGAGTCAGGAGCTGAACTTAACTACCAGCCCCTTTTAGAAAAATCTCAAAGCTGCAGATACAAAGAGCTAGCAACAAAGATGGTCAATTCAGTTTTTATAAAAGAAAAGATTTGTAAATAACCTAACTGTTCCACAATGGGGTGTTGGTTAAGTAAATTTCATACAGTTTCATGACAAAATATTATGATGTCGTTAAAATTGTTTCCTCTCCAAAAATGCTTACTAATACGGGGAAAATATTCTCTATGTACAAGGTTGTATTTACGATCCCACCCGGTTTGGTGTCTGCCCACAGCCTGTCCTGGGGGTGCGGAGCGGCCCTGCGGTGGCTACGGGCAGTGTGAAGGGGAAGGAACTCGAGGAGGCAGCGGGCACTGTGACTGCCAAGCCGGCTATGGGGGTGAGGCCTGTGGCCAGTGTGGCCTCGGCTACTTTGAGGCGGAGCGCAATGCCAGCCATCTGGTATGTTCGGGTAGGTAGCCAAGAGGCGTGGCTTTGGGCAGGGGCGTGTGGGGTACCTGCCTGCCCACCCTCATACTTCCCCCATTCCACCCAGCTTGTTTTGGCCCCTGTGCCCGCTGCTCAGGACCTGAGGAATCAAACTGTTTACAGTGCAAGAAGGGCTGGGCCCTGCATCACCTCAAGTGTGTAGGTGAGTGGGACCCTGCCCTAGGTCTGGAGGGGTGGGCAAGGTCTTGGGCTTGGTCCCCCATCAACACACACATCTCTAGGCTAGACCAGTCCAGTCCCCATCTTCATAGAGATAGCAGCCTGGTTGGGAAGGCAGAAAAGTAACCAGGCACTTACAGTATAGACTGATCGTTGTACAGTGAGAAATGTCTCTCTTCCAATTCAGTGGTAGTGGGGAATCAGGGAAGCCTTCTTGGAGGAGGTGTCACTTGGGTCAAGTCTCGAAAATTGAAGAAGGGTTAACCCGGGGAATGAGCATACTGAACTTGGGGTCAGGAAACCTGTGTCTGAGACGAGGGTAAAGGCTAAGCTGCTGTAACAGAAAGATCCCCAAAGACTGTGGGTTAATGAATTTAGAGGTTTATTTTCATCTCATATCACAGTCTGGAAGCCAGTGGTCCAGGCTGGTGGAAAAGCTCTGCTTGTCTTAGTCATTAAAGACCTAGATTCATTCTGTCTTACTGGACAGTCATCCCCTTGGGTGTTGAGGCTGGATCACGGGCACCTCTATGTATCATGACCTGGTATTCAGGAAGTGCGAAAGAGAAGAAAGTGCACGGAGGATCCAGGTCTGTTGTATTAAGGCCAAGTGAAAAGCGGAGCACATCACTTCTGTTTACAACATGTTGGCCAGAACTGAATCACAAGGCCACACTTAGCTGCAAGGTAGATTGAAAAACACAGTCTCTAGCTGGACAGCCCTGAGTCCAGCTGCACCTCTGCATCTGTGTTGGTGGACAGCCTGCAGTATCAGCCACACTGTTTAAGCCTGGGCAAGTCCATTCCCAACAACCCTGGCCTCGGCTTCCCTGTTAGTGAAATAGGGATTGAAATCCCCACCCTGCTGGCCTCTTTGCAGACATTGATGAGTGTGGCACAGAGCGAGCCAGCTGTGGAGCCGACCAGTTCTGCGTGAACACGGAGGGCTCCTATGAGTGCCGAGGTAACTGTCCGCTCCTGCGGGGGAGGGGTGTGGGGAGGGTAGGAGGAACTGCTCCACGCCTTTCCCCAAAAACTGCCGCGTTCCCAGGTGCTGGCACCGCCGCCCCCCACCCCCCACCCGCCCTAGGCCTCTTCTGGAGCAGGGCTTCCCCCAGGCCTACGGGCAGCTTGCACCCTTGTCTGTCCTCTCCCTTCTCCAGACTGTGCCAAGGCCTGCCTGGGCTGCATGGGGGCAGGGCCTGGCCGCTGTAAGAAGTGTAGCCCTGGCTACCAGCAGGTGGGCTCCAAGTGTCTCGGTGAGTGTCCTGCCACCTGGGAGCGCCTCGTCCACCATGAATTGACAGGGGCCGAAATGTGGACGGGGCGTGGGAAGGAAGGGTGGAATGTTGCCTGGGTCAGCACAGAGCGGGTGTCAGGATGTGAGTGAGACCGGAGTCAGGGGTGCTGCCTGTGGGACCCTGGCGGTTAGGGCTCTGACCTCTCCTTGGCCTCCGTCAAGACGTGGACGAGTGTGAGATCGCGGTGTGTCCAGGAGAGAACGAGCGATGCGAGAACACCGAGGGCAGTTACCGCTGTGTCTGTGCTGAGGGCTACGAACAGGTTGAGGGCGTCTGTGTGAAGGAGCAGATCCCAGGTGAGCCCCAGCTCGGCCCCAGAAACCGGGGGAGGGGAGGTCCTCATGCAGGGGGAGGGCAGGCAAACCCGTCCTCCAGGCAGCTGCAGGCCCTGGCCCACCTGCACTGCCACCCAGCCCTCATGAGGCTGCACTGGGACCCGCACCCCACCTCTGACCACCAGGGTGGCTTTTGGTGGCTTCACATCTCCCAGGGTACAAAGGAAACCGGACTTGGCGTCAAATCATTCTGTGTCCCCTGAGCCTCTTTCTTCATCCGCCCTTGCCCCGCCTGAGGGCTGTTGTAGGCCGTGGGGGTGATGAGATGAAGGACAATCACAGTGATAACAGTAGTGACCACTTCCACAGTTCCTGTGTGTCACACGCTGTTCCAGATATATTGCATGTATTAACTTGTTTCACCCCTAAAACAAATCCAGTGCTGTAGCTATTATTCTCATCCCCATCTTGCATAGTGGAAGCAGGGACGCAGAGAGATGAAAAAACTTGTCCAGGGCCCCATGGCAAGCAGGTGGCAGAGCTGGGTGTCACATCCAGGCACTCTGGCTCTGCAGCGGGGCTAGTACACATGCTCTGACCCAACTCTCCCACATGGCCTTGGGCAAACCTCTTCACCTCTCTGTGCCTCCGTTTCCCATCTAGTAAGACAGGGATAATAAATGCCCGTCTTGGAGTTGTGCTCAGCAGTAAATGACACTGTGTGCTGGCGTGCCAGGCAGGCGTGTGGCAGTGATGATCAGGTGTGTGGGAGGCTCCAGGAACAGGGTATGAGTGACGGGCGCTTCTCTTGCCCAGAGTCAGCAGGCTTCTTCTCGGAGATGACAGAGGACGAGCTGGTGGTGCTGCAGCAGATGTTCTTTGGTGTCATCATCTGTGCACTGGCCACGCTGGCCGCCAAGGGTGACTTGGTCTTCACCGCCATCTTCATTGGGGCTGTGGCAGCCATGACCGGCTACTGGTTGTCAGAGCGCAGTGACCGTGTGCTGGAGGGCTTCATCAGGGGCAGATAATCCCTGCCACACCTGCAGCGTCTCCTCCTGCCCAGGCTGCCCCCAAGGTCGGGACTCTCCCACCTGGACATTTGAGGCACGTGCTTTGTTTTTGAGTGTGGTAAGCACCCTCTACCCACCTTACGGAGCAGCCCAGACACCTGAGCCTGGGCAGGCGAGGCCCTTGGGTGAAAAAGCCCTATAGGTGGGTGCCGTGAGATCTTGGCCTTGGGGCACTGGTCAGGGTTCACAGTGTTGTGAATTTTTTTTAAAAAGTGTCTCCTCGTTGTGGCTGCTAGTGAGCTTTGGCCCCTGCCCAGGATGCGGGGGGGGGGGTGTCCCTTCACAGCCCCCTCCCGCCAGCTGCATGCTGTCAGCTCCTGTTCTCTCCTCACCCCCTTGCTCCTTAGCCACTGATTTATTTATTCATCTCAGGAAATAAAGAAAGGTCTTGGGAAATGGAGGAGCTTGTCTTACTACCTGCCCCCACCCACCATGGGTTGGCCTAAGCTACCGAGCGCCCCTCCACCCTTGGGGAAGTTTCCTAAAACCCTGGGAAACTGGGGGCTGTCCTGATGGAGGAGCAGTAGGAGGAGGACAAAGGAGAGGGTTGGCCCTGAAGTAGCGGTAAGAGAAGGGAGATGGAGGAACCAGGCTTAGGAGTGGAACTTTCTCAGTTCAGTACCAGCTGGCATTTGCCAAAGGACCCTGACACATGACTTTCATCTCTGAACTTCACTCTTCTCATCTATAAAATGGGCATGATAACACTTCCCACTCAGGCTTAATGTGAGAATTAAGGTGATGGATGTGAAAAGCTGAAGACAGTGTACAGCAGATAGATGTTCCATGAAATATTGATAGCCATTATTTCTAGAGCCTCCAAGGGTTGAGGGTCCTTTCCTTTGGAAGTCCTCCCCTCCGCAATAAACACAGGACTTGGAATCACTGGGGGTGGGCGTCTCCTCTAAACAGGATCCTGGCATGGCCGGAGGGAGGCGTGAGCCAAGTCCTAAGGGTTTATTTCTTTGGCACAAAGACGACAGTCTGGACAGTCAAGCCTCATCTTCACACTGGAGAGTCTGGATGGGATGTTAGGGCACCTGGACCCTGTTCCCCATTCCCAAATACGTGCATGTCCACCCTGTATTCCGCATAAGTCATGGCCTCTGTGCAAAATACCCGCTGAAAAATAGAGATATTTAAAAAAACAAAAATCTGGGGGTGGGGGTGGGTTCGTGTCCGGCTGTCTCCGGAGGCTGCAATCAGTCGGGGCCCAGGAATACTCCCGGAATATTTTTCAAATGCTCAGCATCCCAGAAGGTCATGCCGCGGTAGGGTCATCGAGGGCGGGGCCCTGGTCCTGAGTTTCTGGACCCCCTCAGAGCTCGATGGTGTCACTGGAGGCGCTGCGGGAGTCCCCGGGCTTGCAGCGAGCCTGGATCCCATTCTGGGGCTCCCCGGGCCGGGCGGGACCCAGGGCAGGAGCTGGGGCCGACAGTAGCTGCACTGTGCTGGGCAGCTCATCCAGGGGCAGACTGTCCATTGACGACAGCCCGTGGCGCCAGGGGTTCCAGCTGATCTTGAGCGAGCCCCGTGAGAAGCTGTCCACGGAGCTGCCGGAAGGCGCCCCGTCAGGCCCATCCACTACATGTGGTGGGACCGGGCCGCGCACGCGCACGTCGCTGAGCGACCGGCTGCGGCCACGGAGGAGCGAAGAGCCTGCGCCGTCTAGCTCGGCGTCGGGGTGGCTGCCCCGGCGCGGCCGCAGCGCGCCCCCGGGCGGCGGGGAGGCCAGGCCACGGAGGCCGCAGCGCTGGAAGATGCTGTCTTGCACCAAGTGCTCTCGGAAGAGCGCGGCGTCGATGCTGCGGCTCAGGTTGATGGGTGATGGCGGCCGCAGGTCCAGCTCGCTCATCGATGGCGCCGGCCCCATGCTGCTGCGGGACAGTCCCGGGCCACCCAGGGGACCGCGGCCCAGCGACGCAGCCGAACCCCAGGCGCCTGAACAGGGCGTGGCTGGAGGCCCACCCTCCGCCGGGTTGCGGATGAGGCTCTTGCTAATGTCCAGGGTACCTGCGCCGACGCTGCTGGGCCCCGCGTAGCAGTTGTTGGGCCTCTCGGGCACCTCGCTCTTGCTGGAGGGCGCAGGGCACGCCAGGCGCAGCAGCTTAGCCCAGCAGGCGTGCTCTGTGGGCGGCCTGGGCCGCGCGGCGGCCAGAGCGGCCAGCGCCAGGGTGAGCGCCCACGTCAGCTCCAGCAGGCGCAGCCAGAAGTGGACGCCCCACCAGGCCCACGAGAAGTGGCCCACCCGGCCGGGGCCCGGGTACAGCCAGAGCGCGGCCGCCAGCTGCAAGCCACTGGCCAGAAGCCCCAGCGCGCCCGCCACGGCCAGCAGCCTCGGGCCCGGGCTGGCATCCCAGCCCCTCGGCCCTTCCAGCAGGCGGCGACGGCACAGGCAGAGCGTGCCCAGAGCCACGGACGCGCCCCAGGCGCACGATAAGCCCTGAGCCAGGAGGTTGAGCGCAGGCCTCGCCGACAGCAGGTCTGTGGCGAGCAGCCCCAAGCCGTGCGCCAACGCCAGCGCTCCCAGGAGGAGCGGGTTCTGCAACTGCTGTGGAAGCCCCGCGCCCAGGCCGAGCAGGGTCAGGGCCGCCAGCGCGGTGAGTAGCAAGGGAAAGGGCAGATTGTAGAGCACCAGGCCGGCGCGTAAACCCAGTCGTGCCTGCGAGCCATAGGGGTCGGTGAGCATGTAGGCGGACCGCAGCCCCGACGCCACCAGCACCAACACCGCTGCCACCAGTGCCAACCGGGGCCCCGCAGGGGCGGCTGCCAGCGAGGCCAGTGCCAGCAACGCAGGCAGCAGGAAGAGCACCCCGACCCCGTAGACGTGCAGCTCCCAGGAAAAGCTCAGCACCCGCCGCAGGGGACCCCAGCGCAGGGGGGGTGAGGTGGCGTTGGCTGGGGGGCTGGAGGCTGGGACTGATGCCACGGAGCTGGTGGAGGGCTCCGGAGGGGGTGGCTGGCCCAGGGCACGCTGCGTGGTGACCCGAATGAGGCCCCGGCGTGACGTCGAGGGGGCCTGGACAGGGGGCGCTGGGGGATGGCTTTGGGGGCGCCCCGGCCACTCCTCGGCTTCATCTGCAACAATAACAATATTAAAATAGCCCTTTGAAAAGTACTTTTGATTTTCCATCATCCTCCGGTGTGGTGAGCAAGTTACTTAACTTTTCTAAGCACATCTGTAAAATGGGGATGGTAACAGCACCCCTCCTCACTGGGTTGTGGTGAGGATTAAATGTTTAGCACAGTCCCCAACACCCAATAAGTGTTAAATGGATGTGACCTATCATTTTAATTAACATTCCAGCAGCTCTCAACGGGGACTGCATATTAGAATCACCTGGAGATCAACTCAGTCAGAATTCCTTGTGCTGGGGCCTGGGCACTGGAATTTTTTAAAAGCTCCTCTGGTGAACTGTGGGAGTTGGAGAATCACTGCACTAAATATACCCATGTATACTTAAGAATTTATATTTAAGAATTTGCTAGCCCCCAAAGTGCAAATGACTTCTCCCAGAGTACCCAGTGAGTAGTAGTTTATTATCCTAAGTTGTTTGAAGTTGTTGGCCATTTCCTTTAAGGAGATGTTTGTCACCATTCACTCCCCACCCCTTGCATATATACCTCACACAAGTTCTTAGGTGTTAGAGTACCCGATCTCCCCAACCCCTGAGCCATGCCCTCACCTGGCTGCAGGGCTCCCACAGGGCTCTCTGTTCCGTTTGCAGTTGGGCCAGGGTCCGAAGGGCCAGGGATGAGGGACTTGGGGGTACCTGGGGCCTCCACTGCTCCTCTCACCCGCTGGGGGGAGATGGGGTCTGCTCCATTCATTGCTGCTATCTCTGAAATAACAAAAGCAGTCATTGCTTTGCCTGACCCTTCAGCGTTCCCCAAAATCTAATCCCCCAGGAGGGAGGCACAATCACCCTCATTTGCCAGAATGAGGAAAGCAGGACCCAGAGGGACCAGAGGTCACACAGAAACTGGGGCATCGAGCTGCCCTAGAACACAGCCCGTCCCAGCCCTGTTCAGCACCCTCACTTTGATACCCACCTGGCTTGGGCTGCCCATTAGGAGTCTCTGAGGCTGGGAGACCTGAGGGCTGGGGTCCTGATGAGCCCCTAACATCAGGGAGGTCAGTCTGTGTGGGTGAGGGACTTGGAATACTGACTTCCCAGGTCTCCCCACCTCCAGCCTTCTTGGGGAGCTCCATGGGCAGCTCCTCAGCAGGAGGAAGGCTTCTGGCCAGTGCCACGTCTGGCTGGGACCCAGGCTCCTGAGAGGATGCCACCTCAGCTGGTGATACTGAGCCAACATCAGGGGCTGCTGGATCCTGCTGAGTGAAGAGGGGGCCTTGAGCTGCCTCCTGGAAGTCCTCCTCACTCCCACCCTGTTCTTTCAGCCCTGGCCTCATGATAGTGCCTGGGTGTGGCGTAAGAGTGTGGGGAGGGCCCTTGTGGTGCCAGGGGGATGTCTCTGAGACCCCGATCTTGGCTTTGGCCACAAGACCCTCATCTCTAGGTGGCCGCTGTCCCACTTGGCTTCCAGGCCGCCCTGGGGTGGGAGGAACCGTGGCTAGCCCGAGTTGGAGTCTGGGAGTTGTGGGGATGAAAGTGAGATGGGGGGTGCCCACTGGATAGGGGGCTGGTGCTTCTTGCTCCATAGACTCCTGTGATTCAGGAGGTCCTGTCCAGCCCTGAAAAATTGGCCCTCGAGCCACCTGGAGGTCATCAGTTACTGAGAGTCCTTCTCTCTGCACCCCATGGGATGCTTTAGGTCCATGCAGGGCTGGGCCAAGGGAGTCTGTGGGCCTCTCAGGCATCTCCTCGGCAGGGACCTGGGGGACATTGGAGTCCCAGGGGCTCTCGTCTCTGGGCTTCTCCCAGAAGAAGTCAAAGGCCTGGGGCTCTGTGCCAGCAGGGCCCTTGGGGTGGGCTCCTGGGATCAAGTGTGGTTCCAAGTCCTCAAGTGGCCTGGGAAGGCCCCGGCCCAGGGCAGATCCAGCCCCCAGGGACAGCAGCAGCAACAGCAGCAGGAGGCCATACACACAGCCCCAGGGGCTGGGAGCCATGGTCCGCTCTGATGCCTGGGCCTGGAGCCCTCAGCTTCCAATCTTCACGGGATGAGCCTAAAAAATGGAGAGGGGGATGGCATGAGATGGGTCTCCCATGGCTGCCCCAAGGAAGCTGGTGGGAAAGAAAGGAAGAATCCTCCTCCTCTACCCGCCCCTTCCTCTTCAACCTCTTCATGCTGCCCAGAGTGACCTTTTAAAACTGCATCTCTGGTCATGCCACTTGCCCTAATTCAAAACCTTCAATGGCTCCCCATCGCCCTCAGGAGAGAATATAAGCTCCTCTCCTGGCCTTCCAAGGCCACACCAGGATGCTCACCTCACCCTCAACACCCGCGGAACTGCCTGACGGCCCATGCCTTTGCTGCTGCTCTTCCCTCAGGCTGGAATGCCCTCTCCCTTCTCCTTCACTTGCTGAAATCCTATTCTTTTTTTTTTTTTTTTTTTTTAATCCTATTCTTGAGGGCCCAGGTCAAATATCAGAGAGGTGGAGAGGGAGAGAAATACACCCGTGCCTTTGAGGAGGGACCTGGGTTTCAATCCCAGTTTCACCATTTCCTGGGTGCGTTACTTTTCCCCTCTGCATCATGGTTTTCCCATCAGTAAAATGGGTATAATAATAGTACCTAACTCAAAGGGGCTCTTATAAGACATAACAAAACACAGGATGGGCCAGGCCCATAATTGGAGCTTAATAAGCATTAGAGCCCTTTTACTTTTCCTTTTTTCCAGAAAGCTTTCGTTCCCACCAGCCCCCTTAACTATGTCAACAAATAATTGGAGGACATACTATGTGCCAAACCTTGGGGATAAAGCAGTGAACAAGATTGACAAGATACCTGCCCTCATGGAGCTGGTGTTGTAGGTAAGAGACAATGAATAATTTCAAATGAGGTGAGCTATGGAGAACGTAAAACAGGGTTAAGAGATAGAAGGAGGGGGGGCTACTTTACACAGGAGTGCTAGAAAGGCCACTGAGGTGATATTTCAGCTAAATGCTGAATGGGAAGAAGGAGTCAGCCATTTGATGATATCCAGAAAAAGCATCTGGAGGAGGGAACAGAAAGTGCAGAGGCCCTTCAGCAGGAATGAGGAGCACAGCAGATGCAGGAGAAAGCAGCAGAGGGAGATGAAATCCGGAAGGTGGGCCTTTCTCAAAAGCCACGAAAAGGCACCTGCATTTTATTCTAAGTGTCCCAGGAAGCCAATGGAGAGGTTAAGCATGGGAGTCATGAGATCTGAGAAGTGTTTTAAAAGGGGGAGAGAGGCCAGTGCAGAAATCCAGGTAGGATAGGATGGTGGCTTGTTTCAGCTTGAGTATTTCTTTCCCTGACACTCTCTCCACCCCTTCCTGTCACACCAGTCACATAGTATAATAATCTCCTCTCTCCCCCACCCTCCTGGGGCTTCTCAAGGGCTGCGTCTGCGTCTTTTATTTCTTGTCTCCAGCCACTGCATATGCCTGGCCCAGGTGGCTATTCCCTTATGGTGCCGCTTCCTGAGAGTCCCTAATGGAGCCGGGAGGCAAGACGGGACCCCACGGCCAGGAGAGGGGGCCAGCGCCTGTGAGAGCCAGTGCCCCGGTGTGTTTAGGGGCAGAGGCCCTGTTCCCTTCCTTTCTGGGAAACAGTAGTGCTCAAAGATCCTTGGTGGCTCACAGACACCTTGAGAAGCCGCAGAAAACTCCAGGTGGTCTCCCCAGGGAAGTGTCCAGGTTCACCAAAGCTTGTGGGTAATTTTAGGGGGAATCAAAGACCCCTTAAACCCATTCCCCCATCTGCCTCATTAGCTCGTTTATCAAACATTCACTGAGCTCACGCTCTGCTCCTGGCCCAGGCTAGGTGCTGGGGACCCAAAGAGAAGCCTCAGTTCCAGTGTGGGGAGTGGTGGTGAGCTGAGGGGGAAGGACTGGAAGGCCACTAACACAGGCACTGGTTAATAATAGTACTCCTGTGTTGAGCTCTTACCCACTTAGGCTCCTGTGCTAAGCTTAGCTGCTTGTCCTCGATTTTATCCACCCCTCCCTAAACAAGCTGGTGTGGGTATACCCATTTCATAGGGGAAGAAAGCAAGGTTCAGGGAGGTTGAGCAACTCGCCCAAGGTCACAGAGACTGCAAATGGCCACACTAGGGGCTGTGAAACCCGCATTGGCTCATTTTACACAGGGGGTCCGGAAAGCTTTGCAGGGGAGGAGACAGCAGAGTTGGGCCTTTAGTGATAAGCATCTACCATCTGCTCACCACCCGCAAGCCAAGAGATGTAGTCATCTCTGGATGGGGAGGGGGCTGCACAGTCCTGGTTTCCTGCTGCTGAAGAGATTTTTTTGGGGGGGGGGCTGTTCTCCCTCCCTCAGGGACTGGGAAGAGGCCGGCCTGGGGGCAAGGCGAGGGCCGCCGCAGGGCAGCCTCCAGGAGCTGGTCCATCTCGAGTTACCTCTCCTTTTCCTCCATCTCCTCTCCCCTGGCTCCGCGCCTTCCCGCAGTGTCCCGGGTGGGGGGTGCACGCTGGTGCAGGCCCTGCCGCTCGCACCTGAGAGGGGGGATGCAGGCCATGCTCCCTGCCTGGGCCCCGCCATCACCCCCTCCCTAGTCCAGCTCCTCACCTGGGCGCCGAGCTGGCAGCCCCCGCGTTCACCTTGCGCGCGTCCCTGAAGCCGCTTGCCGCGCCGCATCCTCCGAGATGCTCAGACTTGGCTAACAGAGCCCGGCGCTGCCGATGACGGAGCCCGCCCACAGGAGCGCCATCCCCGCTTAACCCTTTCCCCTTAGGGGTGGACTCTTCTCCCAGTCCTGACCACCCCTCTCTGAGAGATTCTCAGGGCTAAGAAGGGAACTGAGGTCACCTCCGAGGGATGTAGAAATCACTTCCACCGCGTCCCCGAAAAAGGGGCAGCCAACCTCTGTTTGCATACCTCCTGGGACGGGGAGCTCACTTCCTTAATGTCTCTAGACCTATATCCTTATAGGGCTACATACATACTACATACGGACCTACAGGTAAATCCTACCTACAGCTTGATGTGTATCCTTCAGCTTTTTCAAGGCACAGCCATATATACTTTTTAAATAGAAAAGAGATCATACTGTACATGTCGTTCTGTAACTTGCCTTTTTCCCCTTCACTTTGCAATATATCCTGTACATTTTCCATGTACATTTCTACAGATCTATCCCATTTCTTGTATTCAGTGTTGAGAACTGCAGCATATGATCAGCCTGTCATTTTTATTTATCTGGTTCATGAGGTTGGACATGTAGATTGTTTCTAGCCTTTTGCTAGCAGGAATCATGAGGCAGGGACCTTCTCGCATAGACATCTTTGTGCACATGCACTAGTGTACCTGTCAGATAATTTCCTCCCTGAGGCATGGTTAGGTCAGTGGGTCTGCACATTTTCAGGTCTGTCTGTCAAAATGCTCCAGGTCCCTCTTTGGACAGCTCCTGATGTACTAAATCTCCACCATTAGGCTCAATGCATTAAGAGGAATCCACACAAGGAATACATGTGGTCATTAAATATGTAGAATCTTTAATGGCATGGAGACATGTCCAGAGTAGGTTGTTGTTTATTTATTTAAATTTCAGTCATTTGAATTATAAAAGTAATATGTGCTGATTGTCCCAATTCAAGCAACATAGAAATGTTCAAAGAACACATGAACTGTCTTATCCTTGGTCTCTCCAACTCTGCCCCGCAGATATACCTATTGTTAACACCATTCTGTTTTCTTTGCATCATATAAAATATATATGTGCATGCATTTCTACAAAAATGGGATCATACTATGCCCATTATTCTATAACTTTGTTTTGCCTTAAGCAGATATATGTTGGAAGCATTTCAAAGGCAATACATACTAGCTCCACCCTTTCTTTCAATTAGCTGCCCAGTATTATATGATGTGGATGTACCGTTAGTTTCGCAAATATTCCCAGTATTTCCCTACTGATAAGTAATCAGGTGGTTGACAGCTTTTTTTTTCCTCCTAGAAACAATACTGCAGTAAGCATCCTTACACGCTAATATATACATCATTAATGCTGATACTTTAAATTCTCTCAGATAAGTATTTGTGTGATCCCATTTTTGTTAATATCTGTCAATCAATCAATCAATCATCTATCCTATCCCTAAATATTAGAAGGTAAATAGTGGGTGATGTGATTTTTATCTAATTTTGCTTTTCTGTTTACCCATGTTTAATACAATCATGTATTTCTTTTGTGATCAGAGATAAGAATGATAAATATCATTTTAAAAAGAAAGAAAGATCCTTCCTAGGTTTGAGCTGAAATCTCTCTCCCAGTGTTTTCCTACCTGCGTCTCTCACAGAAGAGCAATACTCAGCCATTAGTTGTGTCTGACATGTTGCAGTTTGAAGGGTGTTCAGTCCCTAGTAGCTGATCAACGGTGGAGCCCGAATCCAGCTTTTCTGACTCTGGGAGAGGGTTCGGGCTTTTCCCATTTCACCATGTCATCTGACCAGCTTTACTGTTTTTCTTGTGGGAACCCCTTCAGGATTGTAAAGTCATCTCTCATTTCTCTAGAATTTTCTCCTTCCAGGCCAAACGCTCCCAGTTCTTTTAGTCTTTTCTCGAAGGACAGGGTTCTGGGATTTCACCATTGTGACATCTCTCCTCTGTTTCCTTTTTACCGGGTCAAGATGTCCTCTTTAAAGTATAACTCTTGGAACTGAACCCAGTTGAGAATAAAGCTGAACTTTCACCTCCCCTTTCCTAGATTCTACTCCTCTATTAATATGACCTCACCCTAAAGTAATGTTTCTGGCAGCCACATCACTTTATTGTCCAATATTGACTAGGTCTTCCTCATCTTGTTGTGTGCATTTGGTCTCTTGACCCTCACTGTAGGATGCTACATTTATTTGTTGTTTATTTTATCTTGTTAGATCTAGCCAGTTGTTCTGATCTTGTGGGAAGTTATCTAGATCCTGATTCTATATGTAATAGATACTTGGCATTTTTTGGCATTGTCCAAGATCTCTCTTCCTGACAGTATCCTAATTTCCTTTGAGGGACCTCTGTCTTTTCCCCTGTGGGCAGTCTTGGTGGGAGGACAGTTCTAGGGGCCACTACAGAAGCTGCGGGGTCCAGGTCCCTCTTCTCAGTGCCTCCTGTGAACTCTCTAATGAGTCTCCTTAGAGATGTCGAGATTCCCTCAGCAGGCTTGGAGCTGGCTTGGTTCCCTTCCTCAGTTTCCCCCGAGGAGGGCAGGGTGTGTGTGCGTGGACCACCCATTCGTGCCCCTGCAGAGTCTCACCACCTTGAGAGTGCCCATCCCCCCAATCCAGGCAGGATCCTTTGGCTGCTCCCTGGATACCTCTTTGGAGCCAGGAGCCCCAATCCCATTGTGTTTCCAAACCATGGATTGGTAGGGCTTTTGAGATCACACACAAAGGCAAGGGATATTATGATCCCTTTAGCCAGAGGCCAAGACGAAAGCTGATCCAATGGAAAGAGGAGACTGACTGGGGGTGGAGGTGAATGTAAGTGGGGAGCATGGGGTGCCAGGTGTAGGTGGGGAGTATCCTGACTCTCAAAGGAGCTCCTAGCATCATTCTGGAGACTCTGGGACAGCAAGAATGGGCAGGGGATGATTCCAAGCTTATGGGGGATGGTCAGTAGCTCTGTTTACCAAGTGCTTAGTCTGCCAGGAGCTGTGCCACACACCGTACATGCATTATTCTTTTTAATTCCTGACAGCAACCCTATATATTATTATGCTCTCTGTATTACAGCCAGCAAGTCCAAGCTCAGAGAGGTGCAGTAATTTGTCCAAGGACACACAGCAAATAAGAAGCCAAACCATAAGAGCCAGTGATCTTAAGAGTGATGACACCATCCTGCCTCTCTGGAGGCATCTCAGAGAGAGAAGCGGAGATGAAAAACCCAGGCCTTCCAGGTGGCTCAAACTGTGCTAAGAGTTGGAGTCTGAAAATAGGCCTCCAACTGGGATCTCTGTTGAAAGGACAGCAAACCACCAGCGTTGGGAGTTGTTGGGAGCTCCTACCCTAGAGTACCTGGGAAGCTCCCAAGGAAAGGGAGAGAGAAGGAAAAGGCAAAGGTGAGTGACAGCAATGATGAAGTCTCCTGCTTAGACAGGACAATTGGCTGGCATTTCTGTTCTGGCTGGTAGCTCTGGAGGGCAGGAGCAGAGGGACAAAAAAGGCAGCACCGGGGTGGGGGGTGGCGGGTGCGGTGGGGCGTGGGCGAGATGCTGTCGCCTGGAGGACATTCTTTGTGTTCTGCCGGCTGTCCTATCTCTGAGGGCAGGAACAATTATACCCTTTCACTCAACTGGCCAAATTAAGCCTCAAGGGTTCCTGCAGTCTTAACTCATTTCTTCTCAGATTTTAGCCTCCACAGATACCAACTAAACGAACCCAGTCTTTTAAAAAAACATATTTTTTTGTTGTTAATAAGTCTGATTATCCAGTACACACTTTAAAATCAACTGTTCCTTATTTCATTCCCTCTCACTCCCAATTCCCTTCAACTCTTTCTGGTTATTTCTGATTATTCCTTCTGGTTTTTATATGTTTTTTCTAAGCGTCAGATTTATACTGCTAATGTTAATTTTTTTTTTCAGTTTTAGATTCTACCTATTGACTACTACAAAGGAACGTGAAGATTTAGCTCTCGTACTACCTTCCACATTTTTCTGCGCTGCTTTTGTTTATATCGTTAAGTCTGCATTTACAATACGAGAACCACGAAACAAATTATTCAGGCTGAGTCAGGAGTGTACTGTGTTTATAATTCCTTTGCTAGATCTTCTGTTTTTCCTGGGGTAAGTGTTGCTTGGTTTTTTACTTGCTTAATTTTCTACGCATCTATCACTAATTCATCTATCTATCGTTAATTCCCCTTAATCTTTCCTTGAATAACAAAATAATCTAAAGATTTGGTTTCCCATCCAGATAAGAATACTTTCAAAAAGACTCACAGACTTCTGTAACAAATACGTGGTTTCTTCAACAAATAAACAGCTTGAAAAAAAGCAGGGGGAGGGGAAAATGTTATAAAAGAGACTTAAGAGACATAGCAGTCAAATGCCACGTGTGGGCCTTGTTGGGATCCTCATCCAAACAAACCAACTGCACAGAGGCGTTTTAAGATACCTGGGGGTAATCTGAACATTGATTGGTCCTTAGCATAGACTAAAGAATAAACATGTTTGGACTAGGTGAATAATGGCGTAGTGGGTCGTGTTTTAAAAATTCCTTATCTGTTAGAGCTACTTACTAAAATATTTATGTGTGAAATGATATCGTATCTAAGATTTACTTTTAAAACACTCCAGGCAAAAAAGCGGGTTTGGAAGATACACGAAATACTGGCAGAATGTTGAGAATTATTCATTATCAGTGGAGGGAGATGGGTACGTCCTTATACTATCATCTCCACTCTTGTGTATGGTTGAAATTTTCCATAATAAGA
Organism: Hyperoodon ampullatus; assembly: GCF_949752795.1. Classification (NCBI taxonomy): domain Eukaryota; kingdom Metazoa; phylum Chordata; class Mammalia; order Artiodactyla; family Ziphiidae; genus Hyperoodon; species Hyperoodon ampullatus. Next base: position 7,711,318 of record NC_136923.1, on the reverse strand, counting down.
ACTTTTAAATGAAAAAGAAATTCACAAAGAAATGGAAGAAAGGAAAAGATTGCACAGGGTTGGCTATGCATTTTGTGAGCTGGTTGCTCACAAAAATAAATTTAATAAAACATTTTATGTAGTGGGTACTAGCCCACTTTGGAGGGGCAGGGATACAGAACTCAGGTTTCTGAAGCCCACTGACCTTCCCAGGCTGCCCCAGAGCCCGGGAGATGGGGAGGTGGGACCAAGGTGAGAGCAGGGTCAGCAGGAGGGGTGGCAGGGCAGGGGGTTAAAGCACAGGAGAGGCTCAGGGACATGCTGGCAGACCCCTGACACCCCTCTGCACCCAGCAGTCGCATATGTCTCCTCGATGCCCTCCTTCTGCAGCCTGGATAGTCTACAAGAGCCTCTCGTAGCCATGACCATGAGAGATCTTGATGTCAGCTGCCAAGGGCTTATGATCCCCCTGTCCTGCTTAACAGTGATGTAATTCACATGACGTAAAATCCACCTATTTAAGGTGTACTATTCAGTGGGCTTTATTATATTCACAGAGTTGTGCAGCTGTCATTACAATTTTATTTTTTATTTATTTCAGTTAAAAATTTATTTATTTATTTATTTTTGGCTGTGTTGGATCTGCGTTGCTGTGCGTGGGTTTTCTCTAGTTGTGGCGAGCGGGGGCTACTCTTTGTTGTGGGGTGAGGGCCTCTCATTGCAGTGGCTTCTCTTTGCTGCAGAGCACAGGCTCTAGGTGCGTGGGCTTCATCAGTTGTGGCACGCAGGCTCAGCAGTTGTGGGTCACAGGCTCTAGAGTGCAGGCTCAGTAGCTGTGGTGCACGGGCTTAGTTGCTCCACGGCATGTGGGATCTTCCCAGACCAGGGCTTCAAGCCGTGTCCCCTGCATTGGCAGGCAGATTCTTAACCATTGCGCCACCAGGGAAGTCCCTATCACCACAATTTTAGAACATTTTCTTCTTTATTATATTTTTTATTATTGAAGTATAATTGACTTACAATGTTGTTAGTTTCAGGTGTACAGCACAGTGATTCAGATATATATATATGTATATATAAACACACACACATATATATACACATATATTCTTTTTCAGATTCTTTTCCCTAACAGGTTATTATAAAATATTGAGTATAGTTCCCTGTTCTGTACAGTAGTTCCTTGTCAGTTATCTGTTTTGTATATAGTCGTGTGTATCTGTTAATCCCAAACTCCTAATTTATCCCCCACCCCCTTCCCCTTTGGTAACCATAAGTTTATTTTCTATGTCTGTAGGTCTATTTCTATTTTGTGAATAAGTTCATTTGTACCTTTTAAAAAATTTATTTATTCATTTTATTTATTTATGGCCATGCCATGCAGCATGCGGGATCTTAGTTTCCTGACCAGGGATAGAACCCATGTGCCCTCCATTGGGAGCATGGAATCTTAACCACTGGACCGCCAGGGAAGTCCCTGTACCTTTTTTTTTTTTTAGATTCCACATATAAGTGATAGCATATATTTGTCTTTCTCTTATCTGGCTTACTTTACTTAGTACTGTATGATAATCTCTAGGTCCATCCATGTTGCTGCAAATGGCATTATTTCATTCTTTTTTCATGGCTGAGTAATATTCCATTGTATATATATAACACATCTTTTTTATCCATTCATCTGTCGATGGACATTTAGGTTGCTTCCATGTCTTGGCTATTGTAAATAGTGCTGCAGTGAACATTGGGGTACATGTATTTTTTGTGAATTATAGTTTTTTCCGGGTATATACCCAGGAGTGTGATTGCAGGATCGTATGGTGACTCTAGTTTTAGTTTTTTAAGGAACCTCCGTACTGTTCTCCATAGTGGTTATACCAATTTACATTCCCACCAGAACATTTTCATTACCCCCAAAAGAAACCCGTACCCATTAGCAATCACTCCCCATTTTCCTCCTTGCAAGCCCTGGCAACCACTAATCTATCTTTTGACCCTATGGATTTGCCCATTCTGGACATTTCATAAAAAATAGGATTGTATATGTGATCTTTTGTGATTGTCTTCTTCATTTAGTTCCACACTTCGTCGCATCATAGGTTGTATCAGAACTTCATCCTATTACTGAATAATATTCCATTGTATGGATATACCGTATTTTATATACCTATTCATCAGTTGATGGACATCTGGGTTGTTTCCACTTTTTGGCTATTGTGAATAATGCTGCTGTGAGCGATGGTGTACAAGTTTTTGTGTGGACGTATGTTCTCATTTCTCTTGGGATATCTATCTAGGAGTGGATCATATGGAAACTTTGTTTAAGCTTTTGAGGAACTGCCAGACTGTTTTCCAAAGTGGCTGCAGATCTCCTTTTGGCAGATGGGGAGATGGAGGCCCAGAGAGGGGAAGTGTCTTATGCAAAGCCACACACTGAATCAGAGCAAGAAAGGAGGAGCTAATCATCTAAATGGGCTCAACTCCACCCCACTATGACCTCACTACCGTCTCACTCTCCACTTCTACCCCATCCATTCCTTTCCCTGCCCAGTAGCAAATCCTTTCCCATCAGTCCCTCCCAAAGGCTCCTGAAGCCACATCAAGATCAAGTTCGTGTCTGAGTGGTGACTTACAGGCTGCCATCTGGTCTTGCCTTTGCTTCATCACGTCTTTTTTTTTTTTAATGCAGCTTTATTGAGATATAATTCAAATGCCTTACTATTCATTTAAAGTAACCCGGCGCTCATTACATCTTTTTATTCTCTACACTTCAGGGTCACCCAAGTCTTGTTTCGGTTTCGTGAAAACACCACCACCTCAGCTCTTGGGACCTTGCATACACTGTTCCGTCTGCCTGGGATAATCTTCCCTTATATCTTCCCCTGGCTCTGTATCTAATTCCTTGTAATCCTTCACATCTTGAGATGATACTTTGCTGGGAAGCCTTCCCTGGCCTCCCAGGTTGGATGACTTGCAGGACATTCCCACAGCCTCCCTCGGATTATCCCTGTCACGACATGTGACAGTTTTCTGAGCTCTTAAGGTCTGGAGTGTGGCTTGCTCGTGTGCATGGTTTTGGGCAGATGGTCAATGAATGTCTTGTTCAGCGAACAGGAAGATGTGAAAATATCTAGCATGGCATGGGGCATGTTGCAGAAATCCAGTAAATATTTGCAGACTTCATGGCCTACTAGTATAGGGCAGTACCTCCTTTGGGAAACATTCCAGGTAATTAAAGGGTAAAACATGATTGTTTTTTCTTTCCTGGTACCCATGCCACCTTCTTCTGGCAGCAACACCCCTATTTTCCTTTAGGGTATCATCCTTATCCCATTTTCATTCCTTATAGTTTAGGTAGGGCTAAGCATTTCCTGGAATGTGTACATGACCCAAATCAAGTAGCCTGACTTTTATTGGAATTTTAAGGGGTGCTTTTCACTGGGGTTACTAAGCTGGTGTCTCCATGAGAAGACAAACTACCTGATAGTAGAAAAAGGCAGACCTGAGAAAGCAACCATGTCTTGATGATATCAGTGAGGCCCTGGCTACAGTGAAGACACTGACCATTGAACATTTTAGTTACTGAACCAACTTACATTCCTTTAGAAAAAATTGCTTAAGCCAGATTGAGTTCTGTTTCTATCACTTGCAACTGCAGTATTCCTCACACAGTTAGTAATCCCCCGTGTCTCACACATACACCCATGCCCATTGCACTCCTTACAGACCAAACAGAGGAACCACACTGAGTTTTGCCTCTAAGTGCAGGTTTACCTACTGTCCTCAAATCTAAGTCATCATTATTTTTCTGAGCTGTGTTGTGCAACTGTCAATGTTTAGCCTTCCACGCAAGGTGCCTTCCATACTGCGATCAGTAAGTGGACATTTCAGGTTGTCCTGAATGGTTTCAGGTGCTAAGTCCAGGTTGGTGGAAAAGGTAGAACGTTCATCTAGCAGTCTGACCCGAATTAAACTCCAAGAAGCACACATGATGAGGACTGTTCCCTGAACGTGTGAGCTGGTTCTGGGAAGAGCCTGCTAAAACAAACTTGGCTTTTTCCTTTGACTTGCTGGTGCCAAGGAAATGTGCATTTACCACTGTGATGGGTCAGAAAAGTCTCACACATTTTACCCACCTAACTTTGCTACAGGGAAAAGGACAAACTGTGTGTGGATCAAGAGGCAGACTGAAATGCTCTGAGGATGCCTTGTAGGAAAGAGGGTGACATCACTCAGTCACCAGTTATTGTTTCCATTCCTGCCCTACCTGCACCTTTGGTATATACAACTCCCCACTTTGTCAGGGAGCAGTGAATTGTAGACATTTTAATCTGAGCCTTTGCTGGTTCTGTTCCCTCTGCTTGGGAGGCCCTTCTACACTGCAGAACTCTTTCAAGGCCCAGGTCAAAGGTTAGCTCTCCTGGGAACCCTTGCTCCTTTAATATTTTATTTTAGCAGCTCTTTTAAATATTAGCATTTCTTACCTTGGGTCAGTGGGTCACTATGAAGAGACTTTGGAAGGTCTATTAATGCTCCTGGGGTTACCCGAGAGGTCTGTGTGTCTGTGCCCATGTGTGTCACTCAGGAGGGGAGGGTCAGAACTTCCATCAGATTCTCAAAGAGGTCCTGTGACCCAGTGAATGATTACGAACCACCAATTTCTTATGTGTCTCTCTTCTGAGTTCCTGAGGGCAAGAGTTACATCTTTTTCCATCTTAGACTCTCCAGCACTGGTCCATGATAGACACTCATAACTGCTGGCAGAAGGCTGTTAGTGACCCACAGAGGCAACATTTTTACAGGCAAAGGAAAGAAAACAGGATGGTTTAATTTGTAGAGTTGAGTTGTTTGTTTTTGATTATAGCGTTCAGCATGTAAATTACATTCACCTCTTGGTACAGAAATGGCCCTCTGCCACTTCCCTGGGACAGTTAATCCAGGCAGAATTATTCCTGGGCAACCCTTACCTATGTGTCTGCCAGCAACCACCCTCTCTTCTTTTTTTTTTTTTAATTAAAGAATTTTTTTTTTCTTCTCTCCCTTCTTACAACCATATGTAAGCTCTCTCTCATCCAGAATAACTTGGATATGGGGTCTTTCGTTCAATGGAGTAGCCATGTACAGTACAGCACCAATGATCTGTCAACGGATTTGATATATTCTGAACTCCAGATCAAGACCTTGCATTACTTAACCGTTGAAGTCTTTGAGGATCCCAAAGGCACTTGAGAGAATCTGGCAGTGTCTCAGGGTCACCGATTTTCACTGGACAGTATTAAGACAGAGAGAAGGATTCCCAAGTCTGTCCTGGCCCTGGGTATTCACTCTGAAAAGAGTTTGTTTGGATAAGGTTTTAACATATTGGCTCTTCATGTCATTCTGCAGACGCAAAATGAACAACACAGAGAGTTTCATTTTGCTCATCCATTGGTCCTAAATTTTCGGTAATGAAAATGTATTATTTGCATAAGGAAAGTTGTAAAAATACTAACAAAAAATTAAAGGTAAAACGCGGGGCGTTTGGATCCCAAGAAAACAGGAGTTTACTATGGTTTAGAAGTCAGAGTGACTGTACATAATAATTAGGTTTAATTGACAACACTTTTTCTGAAATTCCTGAATTTTTGCTAAGTTTTATATATTATTACTAGCTTGAGTTTCCCCCCTCTCTTACTTAGGAAAATTTTAAATATTTCAAAACTAGTTGTTTCTGGGCAAGTCACACAGCACACACTCCTCAAGTTTCTTCTGGTTTCAAACATAAAGGGGAACCCAGCTCAGACAAGAACAATCCTTGCTGCACACCCGCCAGCTCACGCATCCCCCTTTTTATTCCGAGAGGCTCCAGCTCAAACAAAAGTTACAAGGTTAAGCGCTACTCCGAGTTCCTGACACAGCTGACCCCCACTTGGTCTTCAAAAAATAGAGGTCTGTAATTCCTTTTTGAACATGCCTTCGAAGTGGAGGTCTTTGGCCATGAGCTCCTCTTCGACATCATCTAGTGCCCACTGGTGATCCGTCAGCTCCAAAGCTTCCCACTCTGTCTGCAGAGGAAGAGAACGTGGGGGCAGGGAGAGAAGGGCTGTTATAAGAGCAGCGCTGACTTGCTTGGGCCAGGAGCTGGGCTCAGCTAAGTACATGTGAAGCTCACTCAATCCTATGAGGTAGGTGCTGCTCTCCCCTTACCCACCCCCCGCCCCCAAGTTACAGACTAGGAGACTAGGCTAAGAAAGAAAGAATTTGATCAAAGGCATTGGAGCTGGCAACTAATTACATTTCTCAAGTATTCTATTAATGCTGACTACTTTCGCCTTTAGTAGGTTTTTAAAAAATGTTGTATGAAACTTAATGTGCAATACAAGTGTTAGCTCATGGGTGTGGGTTTTTAAATATATAATTTAGGCCGTAAAATTCACCCCTTTAATGTGTGCAATTTAGTGGGTTTTAGTATATTCACAAAGATGTGCAACCATCACCACTACCTAATTCCAGAACACTTTCGTCACTGCAAAAACAACTCCATATCAAGCAGCAAACACTCCCCACTATCCCCTCCCCCAACCCCTGGCAACTACTACTTTACTTTCTGTATCTTTTTTTTTTTTTTTTGGCTTTGTTGGGGCTTCGTTGCTACGCGGGCTTTCTGTAGTTGCAGTGAGCGGGGGCTACTCTTCCTTGCGGTTTGTGGGCTTCTCATTGCAGTGGCTTCTCTTGCTGCGGAGCGCGGGCTCTAGGCATGCGGGCTTCAGTAGTTGTGGCTTGAGGGCTCTAGAGCACAGGCTCAGTAGTTGTGGCTCATGGGCTTGGTTGCTCCGCAGCATGTGGGATCTTCTCGGACCAGGGATCAAACCCTTGTCCCCTGCATTGGCAGGCGGATTCTTAACCACTGCACCACCCGGGAAGTCCCTGAACATTCTTGTACTAAGTTTTTGTGTGAATATGTGTTTTCAGTTCTCCTGGGTACTTAGCTAAGAGTAGAACTGCTGGGTCATATATGGTAACTGCGTTTAACTCTTTGAGGAAAGGCTAAAAACTGTGCTCCGAAGTGGCTGCACAATCACCAGCAGGTATGAGGGTTCCAGTTTCTTTGCATCTTTGTCAACACTCATTATCCATCTTTGTATCTCATTGTGGTTTTGATTTGCATTTCCCCGATGACTAATGATGTTGGGCATCTTTTCATGAGCTTAGATTATTGGGTATTTGTGTATCTTCTTTGGAGAAATGTTTACTCATGTCTTTTGCCCATTTTTACTCGATCATCTTTTCATTGTTGAGTTCTAAGAGTTCTTTATTCTGAATACTGGACCCTTATCAGTTATATGATTTGCAGACATTTTCTCTGATTCTCTGGGTTGTCTTTTCACTTTCTTAATAGTGTCTTTAGAAGCACAGTCTTCATTTTGACAAAGTTCCACTTATCTATTTTTCCTTTTGCTGCTAATACTTTTGATGTCATATCTACGAAATCATTGCCTAATCCAAGGTCACAAACATTTACACCTATGTTTTCTTTTAAGAGCTTTATAATTTTAGTTAAGTCTTTGACCCATTTAAAAACTTTTATTTAAAAAAATTTTTTTATTGTGGTAAAATATATATACAATACAAAATTTGCCACTTTTAGGCACTGTTAAGTATACAATTTAGTGGCATTTATTAGGTTCACAATGCCGTGCAACCATCACCACTGTCTATTTCCAAATTTTTCATCCCCTGAAACAGAAACTCTGTACCCAGTAAGCAATAAGAATCTTTTCTCCCCCACTGAATCATCTTGGCACCTTGGTCAAAAATCATTTGATCTAAATGTATGGATTTACTTCTGAACTCTCAGTTCTATTCTGTTGATCTGGATGTCTGTCCATATGCCAATCCCACACAGTCTTGATTACTGTAGCTCAGAAGTAGGTTTTCAGATCAGGAAGTGTGAGTCTTCCAACTTTGTTATTATTCAACATTGTTTTGCCTGTTCTGGGGCCCTTTCATTTCCATATGAACTTCTGGATCAGCCTGCCAATTTCTGCAAGAAAGGTTGGTGGAATTTTGATAGGGATTATGTTGAATCTGTGGATCAACAGATCTAGGGCTATCACCATCTTGGTAATATTAAGTCAAGATAATATGTACATGGATATATTTCCATTTATTTAGGTCTTCTTTAGTTTCTTTCGGCGGTATTTTACAATTATCAGTGTACAAGTCTTGCATGTTTTAAATTTCTTATTTTATTCTTTTTGATACTATTGTAAGTGGAATTGGGTTTTTTAAATTTTTTTTAATTGAAGTATAGTTGATTTACAATGTTGTACCAATCTCTGCTATACAGAAAAGTGAATCAGTTATCCACATATAGACATTATTTTTTTACATTCTTTTCCATTATGGTTTGGAATTGTTTTCTTAATTTCAATTTTTCAGGTTCTTTATTACCAGTGTGTAGAACAACGACTGCTTTCTGAATATTGATCTTGTATCCTAAAACCTTGCTGAACTTATTACGTGTCATAGTTTTTTTGTGGATTCCTTACGATATTCTATATACGAGACCATGTTATTTGCAAACAGAGATAGTTTTACTTCTTCCTTTCTAATCTAGATGCCTTTTTTTTTTTTTTTTTTTGCGGTACGTGGGCTTCTCACTGCTGTGGCCTCTCCCGTTGCGGAGCACAGGCTCCGGATGCACAGGCTTAGCAGCCATGGCTCACGGGCACAGCAGCTCCGCGGCATGTGGGATCTTCCCGGACTGGGGCATGAACCCGTGTCCCCTGCATCGGCAGACGGACTCTCAACCACTGCGCCACCAGGGAAGCCCTAGATGCCTTTTATTTCTTTTTCTTGCCTAACTGTCCAGGCTAGAACATCTAGTACAATGTTGAGTAGAAGAGGTGAGAGTGGACATCCTTGTCTTGTTCCTAACCCTAGGGGAAAAGCTTTCAGTATGAGTATGGATGTTAGTTGTGGGTCTTTCATAGATGTCTTGCATCAAGATGAGCAAATTCCCCCTATTTCTAGTTTTTATCATGAAAAATTAGTGAGAGTTTACTGTACAAAAATTATATTGGATTTTACAAATTCCAGAATCACTTCATGAAAGGCTGTAAGTGATTTAGACTTTTTCTTTTTTTTTTTTGGCTGTGCCGTGTGGCTTGTGGGATGTTAGTTCCTTGGCCAGGGACTGAGCCCAGGCCCTCAGCAGTCAGAGCGCGGAGTCCTAATCACTGGACCGCCAGGGAATTCCCAATTTAGATTTTATTGAATGAAATTTATATCACAGTCCAAAAAAGTTCAAAATATTCCAAATGTTTACCTGGTACCTCTGATTGGGCTGTTTTTATAACTTCATTTACAGTGTGGATTAAACTGGGTGAGCATTTAAAAACCAGTAAAAGTACCAAGAATCTCTAATTTACTTAACAGATGATTCTGTCTCTGGAATAAGAGACATGTAAACAGAAATACATTTTTGCTAAATTTAAAGGATGGAACCATACATACTACACTCACTTCAGGAAATTCATCTTTAAAAGTAACTCTAGTAACACCTTTCCGAGCTTCAGTGAAGCTCGGAGGAGAAGTGAGTGTACCTTAAAAGCTTTGTTGGTGTCTGCAGGCATGGCCATGGCTGCTCCAGTCATCTGTTCCTGCATCATCCGTGATTGGTCAGCAGCTGCAGCGTAAGACACATCTGCGTCAGTGCCAGGGCGCAGAAAGCACCCAGGACCCTCGGAGAAGGATGGTCCTTACACAGCACTTACAGATGCTTGGTAGTGGGTTAGAGAACCATATGACAGTTCACTGGCCCTGTCACGCACTATGTGAAAGCACTTTACCTCTTCTGAAAAATGGACATGATAATAGCAGGAGAAGGAAGATAACTAAAGGAAGTGCTAAACTTTATTTCAAATTTAAATAACACTAACAACAGCCATCAGTTACTGAGCAACTCCCACATGCCAGGTACTTCACTAAGGACTATATGTATCTACCTCATCTACTCCTAACAACAAACCCAGAAGTCAATTATTAAGGTCCCTGTTTTACAGATAGGCAGAGGACTGGAGTGGTTAAGTAACTTGCCCAAGGTCCCAGCTATTAAGTAAGAGAGCCAGGATTGATACCAGCAGGAACTCTAGTCAATGAGTAAACTGATCAAACCCGGCCTTCTTTCAGCTTCAGGTTTACAGGCTTGTATTGCTGGTGCTGGATCCCTCACAGGAGGGCATCAGACTCTGGGCAACTAAATACTGTCCCCATGATTACCAAGGAGAATTCAGATCTTCAGTCTGACCCTGGGGTTTTTAAGACTCAGAATACCTCAGAAACTTATGAATACGTTTAAGGAATGAAGCACTGTATTTGGCTGTGTTCACAAACAGCATAGCCTACATGATCATTCTGGCCCTGGCATGAATGACTCATCTATTGAAGTATTTGCTTCTTACCATTATCTTGGCCCAAAATCAGAGAGTAAATGCTCCGAAGCCCAAAGACATTGAGGAAATACCAGGATGCAGAACTCACCCTAGGAAGCAAAAGTGAAACAATGTAGGTAAGTTATTTCAGAATTAACCTAGTTCACACACTTTTCTACCACCCAGAGTTGTTCAGAGTATATAAAGGAATCCCCTGGGGCAGGCTGTAGTCATCCAAAGCACAACCAAAGAAGAAACACAAGTCGTGAAGGCCATGTTACAAATAGTTATAGCTCTCTGCAGGCGAACAGCTGAGCGCTGGATTTGGACAGACTTTGGGGTCAAATCTCAATTCCTCCACTCACTTCACAGAGTTGCCATGAGGATAAAATAAGGTAATATATGGAGGCAAACTGCTCCTTCCGGCTATGTGATAAATTCTTTGGCATTCAGTATCAGGAACTGAACTCACAACTGGTGTGCTTCATTTTATCAGGGAATGCAAGCTTTGTTTATTTTTTCCTTTATACATAATGGGTTTTCAAACCATTTATTATTTGTAATCATAAAAACAACACACATTTGTTATATATAATAAATGCAAACAATACTGAAGTACATAAAATATAAATAGAAAGAGGCCTCCTGTCCTGAATTCCATTCTCTAGAAGGAATCACAAGCGTTGGTGGGCTTCATACTGAAGACTGTAGCAACTGGGGAAGCCATTCCAAGTTTTGAACTATTATCATCAAAGCTCTCCTAAGTTTAGGTTTCCCACCTTACCCCAATAAAGTTAATATGCTCGCATATAATAAAAACTAAAGACTATAAGAAATGATACAGAGATGGAAAGAACCCACACTTCATTCCAATACTTGGGTCACACCTATCTGTACATAATGTTGCAGCTTGGTAAACTAGTTTATATCCGGTTCTAGGCTCCTTTGTCCACACAAGTATGTCAGATGCTGAGAAGAGATAAAAAAGCTTTTCTCCAGCCCATGAAGTTTTTGCTTAGCTCACATGAGACTGGAAGGTCAAGGTCTAATAGGGTCATGCTACTCATATTAAGTATAGCTTTTCTCCTCTGGGGGAAGGGCGCATAGCCAAGACCCTCCCAGCACCGGGTCTGTCCCGTGCCTGCCAAACCACCAGAGACCGCTCTGCTCCAACTGGGGAGTGAATCGAGGCCGGCACTGGTTACCCCCGTTGCCCATTCTCCCCCTCCTCCTACTGTTTGGCTTCCTTTAGATGCTAGTCTTTGGGAAGCCATAGACAAAATAATCCGGAGAGACCACATGAAGAGGCACTACTGCATTCCAGAGGCTGTAGCAGTGTTCTAAGAGCTCTTCAGATGTTGGGTTTTATTACTCTGGCTATAAAAAACAGAATGGTAAGACACGAGTGTTGGATTTGGACAGGTTTGTGGTCAAATCTCAATGTCGCCAATTACTTCATAGGGTTTCCATATACCATAAAGTAATATATGGAAAATCCTTAGAACAGCGAGTGGTACCAATGTAAAGGATTAATGTTGTTATTAGCAGTAATGTATTTTGGAAAAAAGAATACCAACATCCACTTCCATAAGCTCCAGGGTATGTATTGCTAAAAAGTCTGCCTTGGCCAGAGTTCCTGGCTTTATCTTTTAAATTTCTTGGGGTGGACACATCTGCTCTTGGACTCCTAAGCCCCAAGATGCTAGGGAAAAAGAGGCTGATACAGGGCTTCCCTGGTGGCGCAGTGGTTAAGAATCTGCCTGCCAATGCAGGGAACAGGGGTTTGAGCCCCTGTCCAGGAAGATCCCACATGCCACGGAGCAACGGAGCCACAACTACTGAGCCTGTGCTCTAGAGCCCGCAAGCCACAGCTACTGAGCCCGTGTGCCACAACTACAGACGCCCGCGCACCGAGAGTCCATGCTCCACAACAAGAGAAGCCATCGCAATGAGAAGCCCGTGCACCGCAACGAAGAGTAGCCTCCCGCTCGCCACAACTAGAGAAAGCCCGTGTGCAGCAACGAAGACTCAACGCAGCCAAAAATAAAATTAATTAATTTAAGAGGCTGATACAGTCTCTCCTTTTGCAAGACTCATGTAAAAGTTGCCATAATCCACCTGTGGCATTGAGTGGAGTTTCAATGAGAAAAACTCCAAAAACCTATTCCAGTGAAGCAGGCAAACTGGAAATCCTGTTCTTTAAGAGATCCCTGTTTTAGATTTTGGTTGGTGTTTTTATTAAATAGAAGAAAGTCCTTACCAGGAGGCGTCTAATGTGAGTAGTTCAATTCCTTGCTGTAGCATAGGCTTAAAACGGAGGGTCAGTGGAAACGGGACCTTGGCTGCAGAGAAGAAAGAAAAAATTCAGAATCACTCCCAGCTTCATTTGTAGAACAGTTTAAGTGTGATGCACATATTATTTCCCTGAGGAGGTGGGAAATCTGGACCATACAGTGTTTAGAAAACGATTTCCACAAGGAGATGTGTGTCACCTTCTGAAGAATCAACAGTCAAATGTCACTCTGCTCTAGTTCCTTGAATAACACCAGCTTCTCTAGTGCTTAAGAAGCAGGGGCTCAAACTGAGCTGTGTCCCAAAATCTGGAAAAGAAACTTGCACTGATCTGTTAAGCCCAAAGTGGAATACATACACACAAAGAACTACATTACTGAGAAACCTAGTTCATTTAAATCAAAGCAGCTTACAAACAAATTGACCAACAACTCACCCCAACACCTAGAAAATGAAGTCAGGACAGAAATAGGCTTCCCTTTCCCTACTCACTAGAATACAAAACTAGTTTCGGATATAAACTAGCACACCACTTGTTTGAGTCCCTATTAGTAAAAAAGCAACCACATCATGAATTTATGATCAATCTGGGATAAGAGCCATAAAATCAGAGCATATTAAATTTTTTTGTTCAAAGACTTATCAGTTTCCACTAGAGAACATAGGACCCGTGATAGCAGTGTCTCAGAGCCCTTGGATTTCTGAACAGGGTCATGGGAAAGGATCACAGATGAAGTAAATCTGAAGTCTTCTGGGTCTGTAACTTACTTGTGACAAAGCCTGAAAACGTCATGTTGATCCATCCACCAATAAGAATCATAGGGAGGACATTTGTGACATTGCCCTTCATCATGTCTGTGAGCATAGTGGGATCTAAGACAAAAACACAAGAAACCAATACCTGTTACCACTGCTTGCAGGGACTTACTCCTATTTGCTGTAAGTTTTTAATTTATTTGATAATTAAAGTAATACAAGCTCATTGTAAAAAATTCAAATGACATAGAAACACAGGATGCAGACACTTCCTCTGAGCCTACTCTCTGAACATTTTTAACTGTTTGTTTTATCTCCTTCCATCTTTATATATCTATAAAAACATACATATGCAATTATACATGAATATACACACAATAGTTTCTCTCTCTCTCTCTCTATATATATATATACACATATAAAGGGATACTACGCTTACTATTCTACTTTTTTTGTTTGTTTTGTTTTTTGACTGTGTTGGGTCTTCGTTGCTGCATGTGGGCTTTCTCTAGTTGCGGCGAGCGGGGGCTACTCTTTGTTGTGGTGCATGGGCTTCTCGTTGCATTGGCTTCTCTAGTTGCGGAGCATGGGCTCTAGGTGCGCAGGCTTCAGTAGTTGTGGCACACGGGCTCAGTAGTAGTGGCTCGCGAGCTCTAGAGTGCAGGCTCAGCAGTTGTGGCGCACGGGCTTAGTTGCTCCATGGCATGTGGGATCTTCCCAGACCGGGGCTCGAACCCGTGTCCCCTGCATTGGCAGGCGGACTCCCAACCACTGCGCCACCAGGGAAGCCCGGATTTGACCATTTAAAACTGACTTTCAACAGCAGTGAGAGGGCCTAACTTCCCATGACCTTGACAGTAGCGGTTTTGGTCAAGCTTTTCAATCTTTGCCAGTTTAATGGGCTAAAAATGACATCTTGTTTTAATTTGCATTCCACTGATTTTAGTGATGTCAAGTATCTTTTCATATACTTATTGGTCTTTTTTTTCTTGTAGGTTTTCTAAAAGACTTATTAAAATCAATCCCAGTATCTTCTGTCTAGGTTTAAAATAACTGGTTATCTCACTTAAAGAAATAGGTACTGAAATGAGTGGATAGGCAACACTGAATAATAAGTTATTTTGTTTTACTTTAAAGATGCTGTATTTTTCACATGACTGGGACCAGAGAAAGTAAGAAATCTGTTAGAGGAAAAACTGTAGGACGGGCCAAGCAATCATGTCTGACAAAGAAATGGATGGTCTAGGGAAGCAGTCAGGCAGAATCTGGAGGTCATGTGTCAGCAGTAGGATCCAGGCACTGGATGGGACCCGGGACTGGAATGCTTTCCAGCTGTGCTCCTCAGAGCCCCGGGTCCTGAGGAACAGCAAAGGGGAGAGACCCAGGGACAATGGCTCTAGTCCCCACCCCCTCAGCTGAGAGCTCTTTTTTAATCCACTGTATACAATGGGGTTCCCTGAAGATTTATTGGAAAAAGAGAACGCCACTTCTGTAGATCCCTGTATCCGATGATCCCTAAGGTCCCTTAGATTACTGTCTTGTAAAATTTAAATTTCAAATAAAATGACATCCTCCTTGCCCATCCCCCCAATAATGTTAAAAGTCTTCCTTAAAGATGAGAGAAGGGAATAAACATACCAGTCATAGGAGAAGGAGGAACAACCTTCCTTTTAGTTTTTTTGAAAAATCCATCCTCTGGGTTGTTGAAGTAATATTTTCGTGTCAGGAAAGACTAGTAGAAAAAAGAACTTTTTAAGTCTTAAAACTGTGACATACACATTGTCAAATTATTCCCCCAAGGTTTAGTCAGAAGGCCCTTGGAATATGCTGTTACACTCAGAGCTGGCAGCCTACTTGGCAGCCGACCTGACACTTTAGCTGAGTCGCATTTAAAAACAATTTCCCAAGAAGGGCAACGTCACAATGACAGCAAACACCACCAGGACACAGCTTAATTACTGACTTGCCCACCTTCAGCTTTCCCCGAATAATCCCCTTATAAAACATTCAGATATCTACTGCCCTCAACAGTGAATCGTGGAGCTTTTACTCATTTATGAGTACCTGTTTGGGAATGTATTTTCCATTTTCCCTGAGGACTCTGCTTCGAATTAGGACTTGACTGAAAAATACAACCAAGACAATGAGATTTTTAAAAGCGAAACACTAGAAGAAAATGAGAGAATAAAGTAGAACACCTATTTAAACACAAGACAGGGCCCATTTGGCAATAGCTCTGTGCGGAAACTTTTCAAAATACAGTGTCCTAAAAACCAGTAGAACATATTTAACCCAACAATGAGCTTTCCAAAAGAGCATTTTTCAGAAGTGACTGTTCCTGAACAAAGATTTCTGAGGAAGGCACATTTGGGACATTACGCTCAGCTTTTTCTTACTTTATAATGAGCTAAGAAGGAACTTTCTCTGAGTGAAAAGAGTAGCAGTTGGATGCTACCCAGAAGACCTGGGGCCAGGAGGAGGGAGGAGGGGTGAGGATAAACGAAGGAAGTTTTTAAACCCGATAGAGAAGTGAGTACAAGACTTGACAGGGTTGTTACCTGACAGACAACAAATAGAAATTGTACTCAGGATTCAGGCTGTTAGTAAGCTTTCAATAAATACTTATTGAATTAATAAATGAAATTATCTGATACTTTAACATAATTGATCATTACAGATAACAAAGTGTAATGCCACAGGTAGGCAGCGCTAAGATACAAACATCACACAGAAGAAATAAAAATGCTAATTTTTTCTAGATTTTCAAAGGTTGTTTTAATGAGGGGAATAAAAAACTCCTTAAGTTAATGGAAATCCTCCTTGAAAAGTGAAAAAAACTGTATACAGAAATGAACACAAGAAAACTGTTCTTGGTTTTCCGTCTACTCCTCAATGTAGACCACCTCTCTAAGCAGTCAGCCAGTACGCTTTGGGTCCCGTTGTCACCTTATGCATATTCTAGCTTCTCCATGTGCTGGGATTGCTCTAGTGCCCCCTCCCTCACCAATTCTACCTCATCATGCCCCAACACCCTTTTCAAATCCCACCTTCTCCATAGAAGTCTTTTTTTGTTTTTTTTTTTGCGTTACGCGGGCCTCTCACTGCTGTGGCCTCTCCCGTCGCGGAGCACAGGCTCCGGATGCGCAGGCTCAGCGGCCATGGCTCACGGGCCCAGCCGCTCTGCGGCATGTGGGATCTTCCCGGACCGGGGCACAAACCCGTGTCCCCTACATCGGCAGGCGGACTTTCAACCACTGTGCCACCAGGGAAGCCCTAGAACTCTTTTTTTAATTGAAGTATAGTTGATTTACAATATTGCATTAGTTTCAGGTATACAGCATAGTGATTCAGTTTTTTTTTTGCATATTATTTTCCATTATAGGTTATTACAAGATATTAGATATAATTCCCTGTGTTATACAGTAAATCCTTGTTGCTTATCTATTTTAGGTACAGTAGTTTGTATCTGTTAATCCCATACTCATAATTTGTTCCTCCCCGCCTCCTGGTGCCCTTTGGTAACCATAAGTTTGTTTTCTATGTCTGTGAGTCTGTTTCTGTTTTCTATATAGATTCATTTGTATTATATTTTAGATTTCACATATAAGTGACATAGTGTTTCTCTTCGTCTGGTTTATCTCACTAAGCATAATATTCTCTAGGTCCATCCATGTTGCTGCAAATGGCAACATTTCATTCCTTTTTATGGCTGAGTAATATTCCATGGAACTCTTCTTGAGGCCCAGTGGCCTCATGGAATTCTCTCTGGTCCTCCTCTTGACCTCATTATACTGTAAAGCTGACTGCTCTATACACAAGCCTACAGAGGTGACAGGTGATATGTTTCGTTCCCTGGGAGCTAGTCTAAAGCTATTCACGGACTTCCCTGGTGGCGCAGTGGTTAAGAATCCACCTGCCAATGAAGGGGATACGGGTTCAAGCCCTGGTCCGGGAAGATCCCACATGCCGTGGAGCAACTAAGCCCGTGCGCCGCAACTGCTGAGCCTGCACTCTAGAGGCCATGAGCCACAACTACTGAGCCCACGCGTCACAACTACCGAAGCCCGTGCACCTAGAGCCCATGCTTCGCAAGGAGAAGCCATCGCAATGAGAAGCCCACGCGCTGCAATGAAGAGTAGCCCCCACTCGCCACAACTAGAGAAAGTCCACGCGCAGCAACGAAGACCTAATGCAGCCAAAAATAAATTTAAAAAATAAAGACATCTTTTTAATTTTCACTATCCCCCTACATCCCGACTCCTATTTCCTCTTCGCCTTTACCTGGACGGATCCGCATACTCATACTTCCAGTCAGCTCACCTGGACGGTTCTTCCCCAGGACTTCTGCGACAGTCCTCACCTCTTCGGTCAGGCGCTGGCACAGGACCTCACTTCCTGCTCCGGTACCCCCAGCACACTCCTTCAATATGTAGATGACCTCCTCCTTTGTAGCCCATCTCTCAGCCTCTCAAGACAACATACTGCAGATCTCCTCAATTACCTTGGCTCTCGCGGTTATCGGGTCTCCCCGGCCAAGGCTCAGTTATCTGTATCTTCTGTAACCTACCTGCGGCTCCATCTTACCCCTACCACAAAAGATCTAACAGCCGATCGCACCTGGATTATCCGTGAACTCCAGCCTCTGGAAACAGCGGAACAAATTCTCTCCTTTTTGGGCCTTATAGGATTTTTCCGACACTGGATCCCTAACTTTGCTCTCCTCGCTAAACCCTTATATCTAGCCGCTAAGGAAACCCCTCAAGGACTCCTCACCTCTCCTTCCGCCGTTCAACAGGCCTTTCTCACCCTCCGTAACGCTCTGATATCTTCTCCCCTTTCTCTGCCCAACCCAAACCGACCTTTTCACCTTTTTGTGGATGAACGGGCCGGAATAGCCACTGGACTCCTTGCCCAGCCTGTAGAGCCTTCCTACCGCCCCGTGGCTTACCTCTCCAAACAGCTAGACCCAACCATTCAGGGATGGCAACCATGCCTTCGGGCCCTAGCAGCAGCAGCCGAACTGACCAAACAAACACTACAGATACTCAACCACGCAGGAATAGGTAACATCTCCGACTGCTTTCTATGTGCCTCGCTTGGCCGTCCATCCTTGGCTGCTGTCCCACTCGACCAGCCCGTCAATTCTACTTCCTACACATCCCAAAACCCACCTTTTTCCCCGTTAAAAGTCCCCATATTCCTTGATTCAAAAAAATCTCACTATCTGTTACAGCAGCCGCCCAAATCTACCTGATATTGGGTTTCTTTGCAACACATCCCTCACGGTAAACACATCAATTGAAGCACCACCAGGCATATTTTTGTGGTGCAATGGTTCCCTCACAAAAGAGATCAATTCTTCCTCCCCCTTCCCATGTATCCCCGTTACTCTCGTCCCACAACTCACACTGTATAGCCAAGACGAATTTTCCTCGCTAATCACGCCGCCCTTTACCCGACAAAAAAGAGCTATCTTTCTTCCTCTGGTCGCAGGCATCTCTCTCGCCTCCTCCCTGGTCGCTGCAGGCCTCGGGGGGGGCGGGGGCGAGCTCTAACACATAGTGTTTCAACATCCCGCGACTTAGAACATAAACTCCAGCTAGCCATTGAAGGCTCCGCCGCCTCCATCTCCTCTCTCCAGTGCCAAATCACCTCCATAGCCCGAGTCGCTCTCCAGAATCGACGAGCCCTGGATCTCCTGACGGCCGACAAAGGAGGTACCTGCCTCTTCCTACAGGAGGAATGCTGCTGTAAACGCCCTCCATCGCTTAAGAGAAGAACTCCAACGCAAACACCAACAGTCTGCCTCCCCAACTCCCGATTGGTGGCGATCCACCCTCTATACCTGGCTAACACCAATCTGAGGCCCCTTAATTCTCATCTGTATCTTGCTCACGTTTGCCCCGTTTTCTTAGGTTCCTTCACCAGCACATGGAGGAAGTCTCTCGGGTGGCCACAAACCAAATGTTCCTCGGTCCTTACACCTTGCTTCCTACAGAAACCCCCACTGGTCTCCCCTAAGCCTCGGACCTCTGGTCGCCCGACTCCCCTTTCGACGCCCCCATTCAGCATGAAGTAGCCAGAGATCGGAAAGCCGCCCCATTACACCAAAGATGTCGGGATGTAAGGCCAACTGGCCCGAGGCAGGGGAACGCAATCAGATTCACAGGTTGCATCAGACCGAAACTCTCCGGACCACCCCGTTCCAGAAACTGACCTGGAGACATTCCGGACCACCCAGTTCCAGGAACTGACCTGGGGGCTTTCCACCCAGCCCAGCCTTCCCGCCTTTCGAGGGACGGGACTAGCGGTCCCAAGACTGATGTAACCGGCACCAGATACTGCCACGACACCCCAAGAAACCACCAGATAAGGAATACCCTGTGCCCTCCCAGATTCACCACACCCCTTTCCCTTCTTCCCCTATAAAATCTTGCCCAGCCCTCGCCCGGGGGCGACTTCTCTGGCCCCTTTCTCTCGGACCAGTGAACCTCGCCCGGCAGCGCCCCCTAATAAAGCTCACTTGAAGCTTAAAAAAAAAAAAAAAAAAAAATAAAGACATCTTTTTAAAAAAATAAATAAAGTTATTCACAATGTGGCCTATGTACCAATACCGGTCTGTGACGAGGTAAGAAAAGTCACTGAGAGTGAGGGTTTAGAAACCTTTATAGTAAATTGACATTGTCACAACATCCAAATATGTGATCAAAAAATTTTACAAAAGCACCAGTCTGAGATAAATTGGAAATTGAAAAACCAAAAAAATTGGTCCTTTACCACTGACAGTTTAAGCAGCACTGGGTCTCCAATAATGGGTAAGAATTTAAGCTCTGATGTTGGACACATGGGTTGAAGTCTTTGCTCTGCCACTTGTTATTATGTGATCTTGGGTGAGACATTTAAATTCCCTACGCCTCCATTCATATTGTGTATAATAACAGATTTATTCTCACTGAAGAAATACTTCTTGAGCTTCTGAGTGCCATGTTAGGTGACGTGAACAACAGCGATCAAAAAGCAAGTATCTCCAGAAAATTAAAGTTTAGTGGGGGAGAAAAACATTAATCAAATAACCACAGGAATAAATGTGAAATTCATCTGTTATGTCCTAGGAAGGACAGATGAATGGGGGATGTGACTGAGTCTAGTAAGTCGAGGTCTTGGAGAAAGCTTCGCTGAGGCAGTAAGAGGACGCTGAAATCTTAAGGATGAGTAAAGATTACCTTGGCCACGTGCTGGAGGGAACAGCTGTGAGGGAGGAGTAAGCACTATGTCTCTGAGGACCTGAGAAAAGGCCATATGGCTGGAAGAAAGAGGACTACAGAAATGTGGTGAGACAAGGCGTGAGACGTTGGCAAGAGCCAGACTATGCAAGGCCATGTGAGTCCCAGTGCTTTTTTAAAAGATTGTGGTGAAAAACATGTAACAAAATTTACCATCTTAACCACATTTAAGCGCACAGTTCAGTAGTGTCAAGTGTATTCACATTGCTGTGAAATAGATCTCCAGAACTTTTTCATCCTGCAAACCTGAAGCTCTTCCCATTGCACAGTAACTCCCCCATTCCCCCTCTCCCAGCTTCTGGTAACCACCATTCTATCAATATTTTCTGTGAATTTGACTACTTTAGATACTTCACATAAGTGGAATCATACAGATACTGTCTTTTTGGGTCTGGTTTCTTTTACTTAGCTTAATGTCCTTAAGGTTTATCTATGTTGTACCATGTGACATGATTCCTTTCTTTTTAAGTGTTCCACTGTATTTTAGTCTTTATCTTAAAAGCAAAAGCGGGAGGAAAGGAAACCCCTGCTGGTGGGAATGTAAACTGGTACAACCTTTATGGAAAATAGTTCGGAGGTTCCACAAAAAATTAAAAATAGAATAGAATCACATTAAAAAATATATATATATTTGCATCCCCATGTTCATTGCAGTATGAATCACAATAGCCCAGATATAGAAACAACCTTGAAAGGATAAAGACAACATGATACATATGTAGACACACACACACTGGAATATTATTCAGCCACGAAAAAGAAGGAAACCCCTCATTTGCAACAACATGGATGAACCATGAACACATTATACTAAATGAAATGAGCCAGACACAAAGGGACAAATACTGTATGATTCCACTTATATGAAGTACCTAGAGATGGAAAGTAGAACGATGGGTCCCAGGGGCTGAGGGAGAAGGAAATGAGTCATTATTTAATAGGCTCAGAGTTTCTGTTAGGGATGAGGAAAATATTCTGGAAGTGGACGGCGGTGACAGTTGCACAACAATGTGAATGTACTTAATGCCACTGAATTGTATACTTAAAAACAGTGGAAATGGAAAATTTTATGTTATGTTTTTTTTTTTTTTTCCCGGTACGCGGGCCTCTCACTGCTGTGGCCTCTCCCTTTGCGGAGCACAGGCTCCGGACACGCAGGCCCAGCGGCCATGGCTCACGGGCCCAGCCGCCCCGTGGCACATGGGATCCTCCCGGACCGGGGCACGAACCCATGTCCCCTGCATCGGCAGGCAGACCCCCAACCACTGCGCCACCAGGGAAGCCCTGTTATGTATGTTTTACCACATTTTTTTTTTTTTAAAGAGCAAAAAGGAAATACTGAAGGACTTTAAGCTGAATTCTTCCCATATATTATGTCATTTAAAGTGATTACCACTGTATTGGCATATCCTAAGCACTAAGTTAATGGTATCTCCTATTTTCCTTGTGCATGTTTTATCACTTGGACTGAAACTCCCTGAGAGTAGGATCTTGACCTTGTCATATTTTGTACCCCAGAGCATATAGCACAGTGCAGGGCACATGGTTGGTCATCAAGAAAACCTTGTTCACTATAGATAATTCAGGACTTCCACAGGCTGAACAGAAATTCGGCTAGGTCTCTATACTGCTGAGGAATTTTGCAGAAGTGGGGTTGAGAATGGTGACCTTGAGGCATTTAAACCCTGAAGCAAGGCAAACTTAAATTATCCTATACATTCTAAACACTAAGTTTCTCTAAGGTCTGCAAATTCTACAAGAAATTTTTAATTTTGCATTTTCATTTCCATTAATATCTAAAAATAAGTCCTTGTACTGGTTATAAAGGTAAAGTTTCTGTTTTGCAGTGGTAATTTGCAACTGAAAAACATTTTCTTAAAATAAAACTCTAGTTTTTGTTTTTTTTCCTTTCCGAAGAGTCAGTGTATTCTTCAATCTTGAGAACCACTTTTTACATACATTCTATTCCCAAATATGGTCTAATATTTTTTTATTTGTGCATTTTTCAGTTTTGGTTTAACACATTTTAGAAAAATTTTAGCAACTTTTGGGGCAGTAAAACTTAATTTATGAAACCAAATGTCCCATTTTGTGATCATTCAGGCTCATGGAAACTTATACTGTATCTAGAGAAATGTTTTACAGACATCATATAAAATTTAATCCCCACGCCTGCTCTATGAGGCATGTCCTGGTATCATCGTCCTTTTGCAGATGAAGAAAGTGAAACAGAGGGGTAACTCAGCCAAGGACAGTCAGCTAGCGGGGGCGCGATGTGAACCCGGGGAAACTGACATAACCCCTGCACTTTCTTGCCCAAGGTCACGAGAGAGTGAGATCGCCGGAGAGGGGAGGGAGCTGACCTGTCGGAGACTTGTTCCTGGGTGAGCTTCTTGTCGCTCTGCAGGAGGATGGATACGTAGTGGCGAATCATGCCCACGAAGAAGGTGATGATAACGATAGGCAGGACCACCCAGAGGCGTATGTTGGAGTCGAGCAGCAGCTCCGGCCCTGCCATCTTCACAGAGAGCCGGCTCCCGGCCAGCTGTAGCCGGGTCGATCTTCACCGGGGCGCAGGTCTGCTCGTCGAGTTCGCCTCCGGGCCGTCTCACGCCCCTCAGCCAGGCGAGCCCGGAACCCCACCTCAGCCTCTGCCCTTGCGCCGTGCCCCCCGCCGGGCCGCGCGGCCGCTGGCTTCCGGTGCGGAAGTTTGACGTCACGGCGAGGCGCGCGCACGGCGAGGCGCGCTTAGGTGGCGTCTGTGAGGCGTTGTGCAGCGCGGGAAAGTCGAAAAGGAGGGGCAGCAACGGCTTCTCGGCGGGTGAGTGGGGCAGCGGTCGTCTCCTCTAGAGGCCCGCGTCTCTGCGGCCCGGTCTCTAGGCCCCGGCAGAGCCCGGCCTTTCCTTCTGGGGCTCCGCGCCCCGAACCTCAGCTTCCTCAACTGTCTTGTCGTGGGATGATCCTCCCAGGTACCTCCTTGCGTCGTTAAAATGACGAAGTGAGGAGGGAATTGACCCCTGCTCCCTACCCGGAGGACCTGGTCCGGGCAGCCCGTCCGGTCTCCCCGGCTTTCAGGCTTCTCTGGAAGCGGGACCGGTTAGCACGTGTTACGGGCTTGTGCCCTGAAGTCAGGAGACCCTGACTTGCCTTAGTTTTTCCATCGACAGAATGGCCGGTAATGGTTATAAGTAGTAAACGAGGCAAGGATAAAGAAAACGCTTAACATGACGCTTGGTACATAGTAAATGGTAAATATTATTGCAAGGCACTATTATAATCAAGAGTAAGTGTAGTTGGTAGTTAAGAGGCAGATCCTGGAGCCGGATTGCTAAATGGGAATCCCAGCTCTGCCACTGAATGTGAGAATAATGGTACTACCTCAGAAAGTTTTGTGAGGAATAAATGAAGTATCAAATGTAAAGCACTTAAAATAGTTTTTATTAGCTGTTACTACTTACCTGCCTGCCAGCCATTCTCATTTAGCGAATATTCTCGGAAATTTTTTTATGTCAGGTACCGAGCTGGGCACTAGGGATACCTGAAATAAAGGACACTGGGTTCCTGCTCTCAAGGAGCCCCACAGTCTAGTGCATTGTAAGGGCTCCTACGTATACTCTGGAGCAGGGAAGCTGGAGTAGTAATCTCCCTTGGGGATAGGAGGAAGATGCTATTTGACTGAGTCTTTAAGGAGGAAGAGTAATTTCCAGGCGGATAAGAGCATTTCAGGTGAAAACAACATCTTATGCAAAAGCACTGAAACCAGGAAGGTTCTAGTTTACAAAATAGAACTCCCTGTGGTTCAGGCCCTCCCCTACCTCTGCAGGCTCATTTCTCACTCTACATTCTCCCTGTTGCAGTGTTGAGTTTTTCTCTGCCTGGACCACTCTTCTCATACCTCTTCTACTGGCTAACTCTTATGTCAACCCTCAGGTCTCTGCTTAAAAATCACTTTCTCAAAGAGATTATCCCTGAGAAATCGTCCCTGCTTTTCTTCATCACCGCCAACTAGACTAGCTTTCCTCATAGCACCCTGCACTTTTTTTTTTTTTTTTTCCTGCGGTACGCGGGCCTCTCACTGCTGTGGCCTCTCCCGTTGCGGAGCACAGGCTCCGGACGCGCAGGCTCAGCGGCCATGGCCCACGGGGCCAGCCGCTCCGCGGCATGCGGGGCATGAACCCGTGTTCCCTGCATCGGCAGGCGGACTCCCAACCACTGCGCCACCAGGGAAGCCCTGCACTTTTCTTTTATAACTACATCAGGACTGCTTGGTACTATATAGTCAACTCCCTGAGGACAGGGATTGTATTTGATTCACAGTTGTAACCCCAGCACCTAGCACAGTCCCTAGCATATAGTATTGGGTTAATGAGTTAAAGGAGCAGTGGATTGTGGCTAGATGATGAAGAATCTTAAATGTCAGAGAACTGTGGGTTTTATCTTTCAGCAAGAGGGAAACGGTCTGGCTAAAGAGGCAACTAGGTAAACAAGTCTTGAAAACAAGGGAGTTTTGACCAGATAGAGGAGTTGAAATTTTCTCAGCACCTGGATTTAGATAGGATTTTACAAAGTCTTTGGTTTTGGGTAGTTTTCTTTGAGCTAATAGCTTTAACTTCTCAGAATTTAGCTTCTAACAGGTAATTTCTGTTCTCTGATTTGCTCTGCAAAGTAATTTAACTGAAAAAGGCTTTGGTCAAAATGGTTTCCAAAAGAAGACTCCCAACATCTGAGGATAAAGAGAGCCTGACAGAAGATGCCTCTAGTAAGTGTCTAGTCATTTGTTGCTTTATTTCCTGTAGCAAATGTGTGAGGCACTAAAAGGGTTATAAAGTTCCTACTTTCAAGTGCTGGAGTCACCAAGGCTTAATGGATGGGGCACACAGAATCTAGTATCAGGAGATTTGGAATGAAGTTTCTGCCTCTGATTAATTGCATGTATGACTTTGGGTATGCCCACTATAGTCTGTGAGTTTCAGTGTCCACATACGTAGGAGGAATCTACATACATAAGAGCTTAACTATTGTACATCCTTTAGGTGCTGGGGCACAAAGATATGACATAGTCTATACCCTTTATTTTTTTATTTTTATTGTTTTTAAAGGATCTCTGGATTGGGTTGTATTTTATTTTATTTTATTTTATTTTATTTATTATTTTTTTTTTTTGCGGTATGCGGGCCTCTCACTGTTGGGGCCTCTCCCGTTGCGGAACACAGGCTCCGGACGCGCAGGCTCAGCGGCCATGACTCACGGGCCAAGCCGTTCTGCGGCATGTGGGATCTTCCCGGACCGGGGCACGAACCCGTGTCCCCTGCATCGGCAGGCGGACGTTCAACCACTGCGCCATCAGGGAAGCCCTGGATTGGGTTGTATTTTAAACAAGCTCCCCCACTTCCCACCACTTTAAAAAAATATTTATTATTTATTTTTTTATTTTTGGCTGCATTGGGTCTTAGTTTTGGTACGCAGGATCTTCATTGCAGCATGTGGGATCCTCCTCTGCTGTGTGAGGGCTTCTCTCTAGTTGTGGCATGTGGGCTTAGTAGTTGCAGTGCGTGGACTTAGTTGCCCTTTGGCATGTGGGATCTTAGTTCTCTGACCAGGGATCGAACCTGCGTCCCCTGCATGGGGAGGCAGATTCTTAACCACTGGACCGCCACGGAAGTCCCTTACCTTTAAAAATCTTATGGTCCCCTTTCCTGCCTTAAAAATGATGATCTAGATAAATGCTATGATGGTGATGTATAAGGGAAAAGCATCATATCAAAGCAAGCACACCAGAGGCAAAGAAAGAGTACAGAATCTGTCCATATGAGAATGCAGTTGACAGAAGCCCTAAGAGTTCCAATGAGAAGAGGTTGATAGTTTTTCATTCATCACACTCATCCACTCTATTAAGGCAATTCTAACGTTGCTTCATTAAGGGAGAAGAGTAGATAATCTTAACTTCAGGTACCTTTTTGTTTTTGTTTGCTTATTTTTTATTATTTCTTATGGATTGAAAGCCTTGGGATGAAATCAGTCTGGGCTTTGTACTCAAAGATACGATGTAGGAGAACCTGCTGCATTCTTTCTACCTCTATATCCTGATCGTTGGTTCTCAAACTTTGGTGTGCATCAGGATTATTACCTGGAGAGCGTATTAATAATTCAGATTCCCATGCTCCATCCCTGAAATTTTGATTCTCTGGGACATGACCTAAGAATATGCTTTTAGTAAGCTTCCCAGTGATTCCAACACAGTGGTTTGTAGACCACATGAGACACCCTGACTGCTTTAGAATTTGGCTGGAAAACATTTCTCTGGTCATTCTTGTTAGAGGTGGCACATCTTGAATTCTTCAAATGAAAACTGAGTAGGTGAAAATAATTCAATTTGTTGATTGTTCTATTTGTTTGTTTGCAAGCCATTATTGTTGACCCTTGTTAGAGAGAAAATTGCATAGCAGCATCAGTTCCAGTATAGTTCTTCAGGAACCCATCAACTTTCCTCTTAGGGTTATTGTTCTAGGGTTTACATTTTAACCTTTGCTTTAGTATTTGTCACATTCTTGAAAATTTTGTCTACTTTCAGAAGCCAGGAAACAGCCACTTTCCAAAAAGACAAAGAAATCTCATGGTCATAATGAAGTTGAAGAAAATGACAGTGTCTTTGTAAAGCTTCTTAAGACATCAGGAATTACTCTTAAAACAGGAGAGAGTCAGAATCAACTAGGTAATATTTTAATCAAAATCTTTTGTCGGGGTATAGTGAAAGGGCTCAGAACTGAATCATGGATTTTCTAGAGAGGCAATGAAGATTAGAAATGGGAACACCATCTGTCTTGAGATAAGGATGAAACTGAAATGGCTTTTTAGAGAATGTTGTTATTCTCTTTGGTACTGATTAATGCATGTTAAGTAAAGTATGTCTAATCCTTTTTTTTATTTAAAGGAAGAATGTTATGTACTAGTATTACTTTATGTTTTCTTGTGAAAAAATAAATTAATACCTAGAGAGCAATTAGATCTGTGTCAGAATAATTTCAGAAGAAAATTTATAAAGCCACGTAAGACCCTACTTTGGGGGCATAGATTATTCCATCCAGCTAAGGTTTTGGCTTTTTTTTTTTTTTAAGAATACTTAGTAGCTATCCTTTATAAAAGCTAATTCTCTTTTGCAGTGGGTTTATAAGAGTTGGCTGTGGAATTAGGTTAGAAATATCTTTATTGGTTTCATCAGACAGGAACCTAGGTCTTAGGAAAGTAAAACTCTGGTAGGAAGTGTTAAAGACACTGGGGACCAACTAGTCTTCTTTCCTCATAGCTGTGGATCAAATCATTTTCCAAAAGAAGCTCTTTCAGACTCTGAGGAAACATCCTTCTTATCCCAAAGTATGTATTTTCTCCTTAGTATTTTTGTTTTTGCCCAGTACTCTGGAATTGGGAGTTTAAAGACACTAACATAAAGTTGAATAGGCTTGAATGATTTTAGCTAATCGACAGCAAATGTTAAACTAAAAATCTTACTTTTTTTTTTTTTTAATGTCACTAAGATAGTAGAAGAATTCATTAGTGGCCTGGAGTCTTACATTGAGGACCAAGACGGTTTCAGGAACTGCCTTTTGTCTTGTGAACATCTGCAGGATGAGGAAGCCAGGTGTGGAGACGAAGCACTGGACTGTTGCTGAAATTTAGTCTGTTACACTTAAGTGGATTGGGAGGTGGAGTTGGGGCAGAATGTGATTTTTTGGAATTTTACTTTTGATTTATAGCTCTCTTTTCCTCAAAGTTTTAACCTAACCTTTAAATTATTAAGTTTATGATAACAAGACTAAGAACCAGAATGTTTTCTAGAATGTGTCTCACCTGTGTTGATACAGCTTCAACTCTACTTGTCTGTGACTTAAAACCTATCTTCTTATGTTCTGTATTTCTTATCTAACAGGATAGTTTCTCCTTAAAAATAACATAGTTAACCAATTTTACAGAGAAAGGATAATAAAAACATTAAAACAAGAAAAACAAAATAGAAAACCAATCTCTCCCCCCCCCCCTTTTTTTTTTTTTTTTTTTACAGCATGGGCACATCTTACTGTAAGAGCCTCATTAAATTGCTTCTGGGGATTGACATATTACAGGTGAGACTGTGCCACTTTTTCTGTGAACATTTAATGGATGTGATTTGTGGTGTATGCCCAAGTGTAAGTGGCTGGAGCACAGGGCAGAGCAGGGTTAATGGGAGAGTTTGGGTTTGCAACAGGTTACCACAGCCCTGTTGCTGACATGCATCTTGTAGGGCAATATCTGTGTCTTTGGACTGAGCTGATAAACCCAATACATCTTGAAACCTCATTTATCTGGCGGCCTCTGATTCCTGTTTTGTAAAGCTTCATCCTGTGTTCTCTGAGTACCTTGTATATCTCTGCCATATTCACATCTGCATCATCTCCCATTTAGCTTCGTATTTGCTTATGAACTAGATCTTTCCCCTTTCCTCCTCCTTTCTCTCTTAATTAATTAATTTATTTATTAATTTATTTTTTGCGGTATGTGGGCCTCTCACTGTTGTGGCCTCTCCCCTTGCGGAGCACAGGCTCCGGACGCGCAGGCTCAACGGCCATGGCTCACGGGCCCAGCCGCTCCGCGGCATGTGGGATCTTCCGGAACCGGGGCACGAACCCATGTCCCCTGCATCGGCAGGCGGACTCTGAACCACTGCACCACCAGGGAAGCCCTCTCTTAATTTATTGATTAGACAATCAGTGAGATGTTTTAAACATCTCAAATTATAGAAATATATATACAATGAAAAGTCTCCCTCCCACCCTGTCCTTCATTTTTCCTCTTTTCTTCTCTTGCACTGTTAATATTAAGTCCTTTTCATTGGAAATCTTGAATAAATTTAGTTAGCTTAAATCTAAGAGTTCTCAAAAAAAAAAAAATCTAAGAGCTCTCTTGTTCCTCAAAAGAGAAATCTTTTCTTGCAAACTATTTGATAATCTGTTAAAGCCTGCATTTCATGGGTTAACAATTGTCATCATAATAATGTTTTTGATTATCAGATTATTTTAATGTTGCCTTGATAGTCATTTTGTAATTTTTCAGAGGACAGATTATTGATAAATCTTTGTATTCCAACAGGTTATATTCAAAATATAGGCAGCATTCATGTGGACATACTTTTTTGTTTTTAAATCTTTATTGGAGTATAATTGCTTTACAATGTTGTGTTAGTTTCTGCTGTGTAACAAAGTGAATCAGCTATATGTGTGTATATATATATATCCCCATACCCCCTCCCTCTTGAGCCTCCCTCCCACTCTTCCCTATCCCACCCCTCTAGGTGGTCACAAAGCATGTAGCTGATCTCCCTGTGCTATGCGGCTGCTTCCCACTAACTATTTTATATTTGGTTGTATATATAAGTACATGCCACTCTCTCACTTCGTCCCAGCTTACCCTTCCCCCTCCCCGTGTCCTCACGTACATTCTCTACGTCTGTGTCTTTATTCCTGTCCTGCCACTAGGTACATTAGAACCATATATATATTTTTTTAGATTCCATATATATGTGTTAGCATACAGTATTTGTTTTTCTGACTGACTTCACTATGAATGACAGACTCTAGGTCCATCCACCTCACTACAAATAACTCAATTTCTTTTCTTTTTATGCCTGATTAATATTCCATTGTATATATGTGCCACATCTTCTTTATCCATTCATCTGTCAGTGGACATTTAGGTTGCTTCCATGTCCTGGCTATTGTAAATAGTGCTGCAATGAACATTGTGGTACATGACTCTTTTTGAATTATGGTTTTCTTAGGGTATGTGCCCAGTAGTGGGATTGCTGGGTCATATGGTAGTTCTGTTTTTAGTTTTTTAAGGAACCTCCATACTGTTCTCTATATTGGCTGTATCAATTTACATTCCTGCCAGGTGGACATTCTTATAATGAGGATTTCAATTATAGCAGGGTTTTTCCTCCAAGAACTCTCGTTGGAGAGAATTACAGCTAATTATGCATTTCTGTTGTACATTTTGAGACAATCTCCTAACTCCCTATGTCTTCTTTTTTAGCCTGCCATTATCAAAATCTTATTTGAAAAGTTGCCAGAATTTCTTTTCAAAAAGTAAGTGGAGTTACTTTGGAATGCTCAAAGTACCCTGGTGTACTTATGTTTCTCTCTGAAAACGTTGCTCTGAAGCATCATTGGTATGTCTGAAGATCATATTTATTATGACTCCAGATTCTTAAATGACTACTGAAGTTTTACTGGGTTGACTTTCTTTGAAATTTCATCTATTTATATGTCCATGTATTCCTAGGATACACAGTAAACTGGTAATAGTGGTTGTCTCCCAGGAGTGGAGCCAATTGGCTGGAGTTATATATTCTCTGAATACTGTTCTTTACCTTTTCAATTTTATACTGCATATGAGCTACCATTTTTAAAAATTTACTTTAAGGGAATTTCCTGGCGGTCCAATGGTTAGGATTCCGGGCTTTCACTCTCTTGGGGTCTGGGTTTGATCCTTGGTCGGGGGAACTAAGATCCTGCAAGCCACGTGGTATGGCCCCCCAAAAAATTCTTTCTTACTTTAAAAAATAACTAAGGGACTTCCCTGGTGGTACAGTGGTTAAGAATCTGCCTGCCAATGCAGGGGATGTGGGTTCGAGCCCTGGTCCGAGAAGATCCCACATGCCACAGAGCAACTAAGCCCATGCACCACAACTACTGAGCCTGCACTCTAGAGCCCGCCAGCCACAACTACTGAGCCCATGTGCCACAACTACTGAAGCCTGCGCACCTAGAGCCCATGCTCCGCAACAAGAGAAGCCACTGCAATGATAAGCCCGCACACCACAATGAAGAGTAGCCCCCGCTCGCCATAACTAGAGAAAGCCTGCATGCAGCAACAAAGACCCAATGCAGCCAAAAATAAAAATGAATAAATAAATTTACTTAAAAATAGTAATAATAAAAAAATAACTAAGAGAAAAAAAGAACAGCCTAACAGAAAAGTAGATAAAGGTCATGAATAGACAATTCACGGAGAAGAAATACAAGAGCATTAAACACTTTTTTTTAACGCTCAAGTTCATTAATAATCAAATACAACAATTTCAAACAATAAATAGATTTTTTTCCCTCTCAAAGGATCTCCCTTGTTGAGTGCGATGAACAGGCATGCTCATATATCACTGGTAAACATATAAAGCAGTGTAATTACTCTGAAGGGCAGTAGGTTGTGTGTACCAAAACCTACTTGCATACCCTTTAATGTTCAGCCATGCCTCCAGATTTATCCTAAGGCAATACCTATGAATGAAAGCAGTAATGAATAATATTACTGTTTAAAGTAACAAAAATTGTAAACTGAGATATTCAACTATAGGAGATTGGTTAAGTAAATTAGTTATATCCACATAATGGAATATCATGTGGCATTAAAAATTTTAAAGAGGATTATTTAATACCATGCATTAATTGAAAAAACAGGCTACAAATCAGTATTTACAGTTCCACTCAGTATTTTGTTAAAAAAAGGTACATACATACACATTTACATAGACACATATACACATGTATATCAATGGTGGACCTCTCTGGGAGAGAGGACTTAGGTAATTTTTTTTTTTTTTTTTTGCGGTACGCGGGCCTCTCACTGTTGTGGCCTCTCCCGTTGCGGAGCACAGGCTCCGGACACGCAGGCTCAACGGCTATGGCTCATGGGCCAAGCTGCTCCGCGGCATGTGGGATCCTCCCAGACCGGGGCACGAACCCGTGTCCCCTGCATCGGCAGGCGGACTCTCAACCACTGCGCCACCAGGGAAGCCTGGATTTAGGTAATTTTTATTTCCTCCTTTTTAATATGTGCTGCTTCTGGGTCTTGTATATAACAATAGTAAACTTGAAGATTTATCTTTAGAAATATATGATTTGCCCGAATGGCTTGCACTATGCTTTGTGTCCTGGCTAAGTCTTTTTTAGCAGTTAAATTTGTCTATAGTAAACAAAGACTGAGAATGCTGTCAAGAAGAGGAGCTGGAGGTGGTCCAAAAGTTAGATATAGGAGGCTGGTAAGAAGGCAGAGACTGTCATTTTAGGGGAAATAATACTGGGAAGTTATTTATAATAATTTATTATGAATATTAATAATAATTAATGATTATTAATAAATATTGTTATATTAATGATAATACTAATACTGAGCCCACTTCTCTTCATCCATAAATGGTTTTCAGTACTTCGACAGTCTAAATCTGACCTTCTGTTTCCATAGTGGTAAAAATTACTTGCATTTTTTAGTACTTTATCACATTGATGTAATTAGTTTTTTACCTCTTATTTTATTTTATTTATTTAGTTTTAAAATTTATTTTATTTATTTTTTAAATTTATTTTGGCTGCTTTGGGCCTTGTGCGTAGGCCTTCTCTAGTTGCCGCAAGCAGGGGCTCTTCTTTGTTGCGGTGCGTGGGCTTCTCATTGCGGTGGCTTCTCTTGCTGCGGAGCACAGGCTCTAGGCGCGCGCTCTCAGTAGTTGTGGCTCGCGGGCTCTAGACCGCAGGCTCAGTAGTTGTGGCACACGGGCTTAGTTGCTTTGCGGCATGTGGGACCTTCCCGAGCCAGGGATCGAACCCGTGTCCCCTGCATTGGCAGGCAGATTCTTAACCACTGCACCACCAGGGAAGTCCCAGTTGTTTACCTTTAAAAACAATTTATCTTATTCAATTTGTTAAAGTTTGCTACCTTTATTTTTTTTAATTGTTCATATATTTTAAGAGATACTCTCCAGACTTTTCTTCCCCTCTCTAAACCCTCCCCAGATATAGCCACTAACAGTTTAGTTAGTGTGTCTTCCTCCAGACACCTTTCTCAACATACATAAGCATATGTCTCATGCTTTTTTTTTGTATTACCTGTGTGTTTAGCACAGTGTGCAACGCATGGTAAGTGTTTAGAAAATGTTAACTGAATGGCTAAAATGTTATATGCAGTATTAATGCTTGCTGCTGTGTAAGTCAGAAAGGGTACGTTCCTGACTTCTCATCCATCCTAACATTCAGCGTGAACAGTGATGGACTCAACATGCCTCGACTCATCATCAATCAACTGAAGTGGCTTGACAGAGTTGTGGATAGTAAGGTAAGTTGGGGACTTTTTCTGTCTCTTGGGTTTATAGTGTGTTTTCCACACTTAACCAAACTTTTGGCATTTGCATGGTATTTTTTTCTTTCTAAACAAAAAATTCATATTTTTCTATCCATTATCTTTTTTAGCTTTAATAATTTGAAAGCCATGGTAATTTCACCCATTAAATTTCTCTAAAATAAGAAGTGTATCTAATTATGATGACTGGATGTCATTTATTAAATAAATATTTTGAAGGAACTCATTAACTTCTCAAAATACAGAGATTATCATTATGTTTTATTTCTCAAAAGCAATGAGATCCGGGGCTTCCCTGGTGGCACAGTGGTTGAGAGTCCATCTGCCGATGCAGGGGACATGGGTTCGTGCCCCGGTCCGGCAGGATCTCACATTCTGCGGTGCAGCTGGGCCCGTGAGCCATGGCCACTGAGCCTGCGCGTCCGGAGCCTGTGCTCCGTGACGGGAGAGGCCACAGCAGTGAGAGGCCCCCGTACCGCAGGGAAAAAAAAAAAAAAAAAAAAGCAATGAGATCCGAAACCATCCTACTTCATCGCAAATGTGTTATTTTAATTACATATTGAGGAAAATTTCTTTGGGATTATGTTACTTGTTATTAAGCACCTTGGTAAAGTCGAATCTGTTTTGAGCCTGTTGCTTAAGGCCCATTTCTTTTTTTTTTTTTTTTTTTTTTTGTGGTACGCAGGCCTCTCACTGTTGTGGCCTCTCCCGTTGTGGAGCACAGGCTCCGGACGCGCAGGCTCAGCGGCCATGGCTCACGGGCCCAGCCGCTCCGCGGCATGTGGGATCCTCCTGGACCGGGGCACAAACTCGTGTCCCCTGCATCGGCAGGCGGACTGTCAACCACTGCGCCACAAGGGAAGCCTAAGGCCCATTTCTTTTCAGAGTTCTTAAATCATTCTAATTTTTGTCAGACATTCAAAGGCTAAATCTTTATTTGGAAGAACATGAGTTTTGGAATCTCATCTGGGCTGGAATTTTGGGTCTGCCACTTATTAATTGTGTATCCTTGAGCAGCACATACCCCTACATTTTAAAAATGGGAATACAGTTGTGAAGATTAAGTGAAATAAAGACAGTAGAAACGGGGAAAAAAAAAAAAAAGCAAAAGAACCCCCAATTGTTGGACTTCCCTGGCAGTCCAGTGGTTAAGACTCTGCACTCTCCCTGCCAGGGGCCTGGGTTCAGTCCCCGGTCGGGGAACTAACATCTCACAAGCTGCTTGGTGCGGCCAAAAAATTTTTTTAAAAAAAGTATTAAATACGGGCTTCCCTGGTGGCGCAGTGGTTGAGAGTCCGCCTGCCGATGCAGGGGACACGGGTTCGTGCCCCGGTCCGGGAAGATCCCACATACCGCTGAGCGGCTGGGCCCGTGAGCCATGGCCGCTGAGCCTGCGCGTCCGGAGCCTGTGCTCCGCAGTGGGAGAGGCCACAACAGTGAGAGGCCCGCGTACTACAAAAAAAAATAATAATAAATAAAAATAAAAATAAAAAGCTACTTTCTTAAAAAAAAAAAAAAAAAGTAATATGACATCCAGCCTATTTTTTTTCTATGTACCATCTCATTTGTGAAAATCTCTGGGTCACTTACCTCTGATTTTAGGCTTTGAGCTTGAGTGTGTGTGTAGTTGTCGTATTGTACACAAAATAATTCCAGCTCTACATTTCATGAGTAGGAGGTCTTTCTCTATTCTGGGTAGTGTTACAATTCTAATAGTCTCCTCCACTGCAGGATCTCACCACCAAGATCATGCAGCTGATCAGTATTGCTCCAGTGTACCTGCAGCATGACTTTGTCACCAGCCTACCTGAGATCCTAGGGGATTCCCAGCATGCTGATGTGGGGAAAGAACTCAGGTGGGTAAGCACCTCGTTGGCATCTTGAGCAAGACTTCACTTTGGGAGCCTTATCACTGCAGTATAAAAAGAGTAGTAATAATGTGTTTCCTATTAAAAATAAAGATGCTGTGATGATCCATGTAAAATAATAATAATAATAATGTGTTTCTTTTTTTTTATAAAAGAAGATGATACCCATCTTTCTAGGGTATGGAATTTGACTTGCTTTTCTAATAATGAGTGTTTTTTTTTTTTTTTGGCTGCATTGTATCTTTGTTGCTGTGCATGGGCTTTCTCTAGTTGCGGCGAGCGGGGGCTACTCTTCGTTGTGGTGCACGGGCTTCTCATTGCAGTGGCTTCTCTTGTTGCTGAGTACAGGCTCTAGGCACGCAGGCTTCAGTAGTTGCAGCACATAGGCTCAGTAGTTGCGGCACGTGGGCCCTAGAGTGCACAGGTTTCAGTAGTTGTGGTGCGTGGGCTCAGTAGTTGCAGCATGTGGGCTTAGTGGCTCCGCGACGTGGGATCTTCCTGGACCAGTGATCAAACCCGTGTCCTCTGCATTGGCAGGCGGATTCTTAACAACTGCACCACCAGGGAAGTCCCTAGTTTTTTAAATTAATTAATTAATTTATTTTTGGCTGTGTTGCGTCTTCGTTGCAGTGCGTGGGCTTCTCATCGTGGTGGCTTCTCTTCCTGCAGAGTACAGACTCTAGGTGTTCGGGCTTTAGTAGTTGTGGCACACGGGCTCAGTAGTTGTGGCTTGCGGGCTCTAGAGCACAGGCTCAGTAGTTGTGGCGCACGGGCTTAGTTGCTCCGTGGCATGTGGGATCTTCCCAGACCAGGGCTTGAACCCGTGTCCCCTGCAATGGCAGGCAGATTCTTTTTTTTTTTTTTTTTTTTTTTTGCGGTATGCGGGCCTCTCACTGTTGTGGCCTCTCCCGTTGCGGAGCACAGGCTCCGGACGCACAGGCTCAGCGGCCATGGCTCACGGGCCTAGCCGCTCCGCGGCATGTGGGATCTTCCCAGACCAGGGCACGAACCCATGTCCCCTGCATCGGCAGGCGGATTCTCAACCACTGCGCCACCAGGGAAGCCCCTGGCAGGCAGATTCTTAACCACTGTGCCAGCAGGAAGCCCCAATGAGTGTATATTTGAGTAGATCCGTATACTTTCTTTCTTTTCTAATAATGAGTATATATTTGAGTAGACCTGCGTATCTGTCATGAATATGAAGTCTGGCTTAGGATTAGGTGTATAAATTTGGTCTGCAGAGACATAAACATTATTCCTTCATTTGGTTAACATTTTCTCTCTCCAAGGGTGTCCTCCATCTTGACTGCACATCCAAATAGTTTGTGGAGCTTATTAAACATCAACTTCTTTGGTCCCTAAATGATTCATTCTAATGCACATTGCTGTGTCAGATCTATTGCAGACATCCATTGCTTACTAACATTTACGTGAAAAATACTAATTGATAGGGCAATAATGAAGAAGAGGAGAACAATATCACTACATAATTTTATTTCTGTTTTAATGCAACCATGTATTTATCCTAGAAGTAGTTAAAAACTTCCAATTTGTTATACCTCCTATTCTATAGTTGTCTGTAAAGCTGTCTCCAAAAATGTCCAGTGATTTCTTGCTTTTGTGCTTTTGGGCAGGATGCTCCTTCTGTGTATAGCACTGTATACCCCACTTTGCCTGCTTGTCCTTTTGTATAACCTTCTCTTAGGATCCATCACTGTCCTTCTCTACTGTGTGCTACTGTAGAACCCTACACTTACGTCTATCATGTTTATCACACTTCATTGTAATTGTTGTAGGTTTTCTTTTTCCTTTTCTCAGGAAGGCTATATACCAAACTCAGTAGTGGTTTCCTCTGAGTAGTGGGGATGATGAGGTAGGGCTTCTTGTTTCTGCTTTGTTTATTGTTTGAATTTTTCAAAATGAGCATTAGTTTTTTTTTAAATCAAGAGAATGTTAATGAAACATACTATAAATAGAATTTAATTGGAACTAAGTATATCCTCTCTTCCTATACCTTGAGTGATTTTCCCGTCATTATTTGCCCAGCTCTGTTAAAATTTGCACAACTTCTCTTTTTCTACTATTTACAGTGACCTTCTAACAGAGAATACTCTGCTCACTCTCCCAATCCTGGATGTCCTCTCTAGCCTCCGACTTGAGCCGAAGCTCCTGACTAAGGTAGGGAGGACTCTGCTCTCCAGAAAGAGCCCCAGCTTGCTCGCTTCCCAGAACCAGTGTCAATCAGTCATTGCCTTGGACCAATCGTATATAATGAAAATTTCTTTTTCTTTTTTTTTTTTTTTGCGGTACGCGGGCCTCTCACTGTTGTGGCCTCTCCCGTTGCGGAGCACAGGCTCCGGGCGCGCAGGCTCAGCGGCCATGGCTCACGGGCCCAGCTGCTCCGCGGCATGTGGGATCTTCCCGGACTGGGGCACGAACCCGTGTCCCCTGCATCGGAAGGCGGACTCTCAACCACCGCGCCACCAGGGAAGCCCGAAAATTTCATTTTGAAACAATGCTGAATGACGTTTGCTCTCTTTTTTCTTTTCAGTGAATTTCATATGCCATACTATGATAGATTAACTGCTCATTTTTAATCAGTATGTTTTAGTGGAAATCTTCTGTATTGCCTGTATAGTTACAAACTGCTCCCATAGGAATAACAACTTTTTATGCCTTCCTCTAGCCAGTGGAAAATTCAGCCTCCAAAATTAAGAGAAGAAGACTTTCATGTTTATCACCTGTCTGTTTTTGAAGAAGCTGTAGCATTAACAATTGAAAGCTTGTAATTTGGAAAAAAAAATAAAATGAGACGTTTTTCTTCCAAAATTACAAGTGAGAAAACTGAGTGAGAGAAATAATTTTTCTAATTTTACCTAACGAGTCAGTACTAGATTGAGGCATTAACATGAAAATATGTAAGGTTTTTGTGCTTTTTATGTTTAGATCCGCCAGTTAGTGATGGGTAAGCTGTCATCTGTCATGTTGGACGATTTACCTATGATCATCAAGTTCATTCTTCATTCCATAACAGCCACGGATGCACTTGAGGTACCCTACTGTTTCCCAACAAACACTGTAGGCAGCTAGATCCTAGAGAGTACAGGGGATAGCAGTGGTACCCTTGTGAAACTCAGAAGTCATAAAAAGACTAACCTTGAGGAAGATACATCAAGATAAATTATTTAAATTAATCGGTTCAAATTGCTCATCTCTGTCCCGAAACTAATTGATAATGCTGATTAATCCAGCAGGGGAGAGAATGGAGCTACTAGCCAGACTTGTTCTATATAAGCTACTACGGGTTATATTTGCTATTTCAGTGTAATGCCTGAAGGAATTCTGAAATTTTAAAGAGCATGACAGGGACTTCCGTGGTGGTCCAGTGGTTATGAATCCACCTTCCAAAGCAGGGGACGCGGGTTCAATCCCTGTTGGAGAACTAAGATCCCATGTGCCCCGGGGCAGCTAAGTCCACGTGCCACAACTACTGAGCCCGCGCACCACAACTAGAAAGCCCATATGCCACAACTACAGAGCCCGAGTGCCACAACTACAGAGCCTATGCACTCTGGAGCCCGAGCACCACAGCTAGAGAGAAGCCCGCACACCACAACGAAAGATCCCACGTGCTGCAACAAAAGATCCCACATACCACAACTAAGACCTGATGCAGCCAAAAATAATAAATTTTTTTTTTTTTTTTTTTTTTTTTTTTCTGTACGCGGGCCTCTAACTGTTGTGGCTTCTCCCATTGCGGAGCACAGGCTCTGGATGCGCAGGCTCAGCGGCCATGGCTCACGGGCCCAGCTGCTCCGCAGCACGTGGGATCTTCCCAGACCGGGGCACGAACCCGTGTCCCCTGCATCGGCAGGTGGACTCTCAACCACTGCGCCACCAGGGATGCCCATAAATATTTTAAAAAATAATAAAAAAAGTAAAGAGCATGGCATACTATACTCACATTAGCTATTTTCATCAGCTGCCTTTTTCAAAATGCCTTGTTTAACAATACATTTAATTAAGTAAGTAAAACACTATTTTATTTATTTTTGTCTGTGTCAGGTCTTAGTTGCAGCACATAGGATCTTTCGTTGTGGCACGTGGGCTCTTCTCTTGGGGCACGTGGGCTTCTCTGTGGTTGTGATGCACAGGCTCCAGGGTGTGTGGGCTCAGTAGTTGTGGCGCACAGGCTTAGCTGCCCTGTGACATATGGGATCTTACTTCCCCGACCAGGGATCAAACCTGTGTCCCCTGCAATGGAAGGCGGATTCTCAACCACTGGATCACCAGGGAAGTCCCAACAATACATTTAATTTAATAATTCTTCTTCCTCAGTCTTTCAGGAGAATGTTATGGTTTTTCTATTGAAAGAATAGGTTGTGCTTATGTGCTATGGATGAGCAGAACACATAGCTAATATTCATTTGCTGTAGGTAATTTCTGAGCTTCGGGAGAATTTGGATCTGCAGCATTGTATTTTGCCATCGTTGTTGCAGGCTTCTCAAAGCAAGTTGAAAAATAAAGGACAAACAAGGTATAAACTCATGGACAGTTATCACCCTTTTTCTCACATAGGCAAGGAAAGTTTTCTGACGTTTATCCTGAATCCAGGACAGAAGATCTTAATACTTAACAACTACAAACAGTGGTAGTAGTATTACAATCGTGTACTACTATACAGTTTTTCAAATCATATTTCTATGTATAAGTATCTGTGTGTGTGTGTACTCCCTTTGCTCTGCAGATCAATTCCAGATAGACTGCAGTACAATTTTACTAGCCATTGTACACATGAAGTTGTGACTTGTTTTAAGGCACGTGGCTAGTAAACAGGAACCCAGATCTTACAGGTTCCTCTGTGGTAAGTGGAAGAATGATTTTTTTTTCCCTCTGCTACTTGTAGTTCTTCAAGAAATCAAGAAAACAGCAGTCAAGACTGTGTTATTCTTCTCTTTGACGTAATAAAGTCAGCTGTTAGATATGAGAAAATCATTTCAGAAGCTTGGATTAAGGTGAGTGAGATCTTTAAACATTGAGGAAGAAATGGGTGGCAATTAGTGACAGATATGTAAGTAAAGGTAGGTTGAAATAAAAGTCTTAAAAGTCAGTCAAGTAGAAATAATAGATGATGGTTGCCAGATGGGCAGATTGGTTCTCAGATAAGAGAACAGAGCATGCTGAATAAGGCGAAAAATGTTCCTATGTGTTGTAATATTTTTGTAACCCTTGTTTTTCCAGGCAATTGAAAACACCACCTCAGTGTCGGAACACAAGGTAATGTTCATGTACTATGAATTTTAAGTATTGCAGATGTAAAATTAGTGATATTGGCTGGCTTTCCTTCCTGCTGTTTTCTCTGGCTCCTTCCAGTCATCCCTTCTGTGGCTTTTGTAGCTGCTCTAATAAACATTAGCTGCCTGAGGAAGATAATCTGAAGGGGTGACTTGCCAGATGGTCTTTATTCTGGCAATAAAATGAAATAAAATATCCATAAGGGGAAATAGTAACATTCCAAACAGGCATAGTGAGTTGCAGTCAAAGAAGCTGAGTCCCCCTCCCATGAGGAGGTGAGGACTAGAGTCGCCTGGGTCATGAGTTAGGTATTCAGGCCGCTCTGTCTGTCTGATTGCCCTTCCTCCTACCACATGGAATTGTCAAGATAGTGGCATTTCATGTTTCACTTTCCTTTACCTGACAGAACTGAATCAAATAGTCCATCTACTCTCAGGGCAGTGGTACTGAATCTGTCTTAAATCTGGAGATACTTTCTTCAGTCAAGAAGACAGATGATTGAATTTCTTGTGTACTGATTGGTTCCCTTTAAGGATTTTCTTTAGTTGGAATCTCTTGTTTTGTAGAGTTTTGTTAGTTGGGTTATCCAGTTGTTGGATGACTTTTAAAAGCTGCTGTGATACTGAATAAAACAATGAAAAACTCAATAATTTTTTGAGGTTGCCAGGTTGAGGGTGGGTAGGGAATCAAAATATCCAAGACAACGGTTTTATTATTGCATAACCCTTGACCTCCTGCATAGCTATTTTTACAGATTTCTGATCATTGTATAAATATAATTTTGTATTCTCATTTTTTTCCTCTTCACATTGTGTCATAAACATTTTGCATGCTTCTGCATTGTATTTATTGTCTTTTTTTTTTTTTTCGGCCACACCATGCCACATGCAGGATCTTCCCCAACCAGGGATTGAGCCCATGCCCCTGGATTGGCAGCATGGAGTCTTAACCACTGGACTGCCAGGGCAGTCCTTTTATTTTATTTTTTTTTTAATTAATTTTTTTTTTTTGCGGTACGCGGGCCTCTCACTGTTGTGGCCTCTCCCGTTGCGGAGCACAGGCTCAGCGGCCATGGCTCACAGGCCCAGCCGCTCCGCGGCATGTGGGATCTTCCCGGACCGGGGCACGAACCCGTGTCCCCTGCATCAGCAGGCGGACTCTCAACCACTGCGCCACCAGGGAAGCCCAGGGCAGTCCTTTTATTGTCATTTTTAATAACTGTATTCTGTCCTGCTGTAATCTGTCAGAATTTTGGTGTCTGCGTTGGGCCTTCAGTGAAGGGATGTCTCAAGTAATTTATTGTTTTTGCTTTTATTAATTAGAACATCTAACATTTATTAAAATATCTTTTCTCATTAATTGAGATATAATTGACATTTTATATTAGTTTCAGGTGTACAGTGTAATGATCTGTTACTTGTATATATTGCAAAATGATCACCACAATAAGTCATTAATGTCCATCACCATACGTAGCTACCGTTTTTTTTTACTTGTGATGAGAACTTTTAAGGTCTACTCTCTTAGTAACTTTCAAATGTGCAATACAGTATTATTAACTATATTCACCATGTTGTACATTACACCCCCATGACTTATTTATTTTATAACTGAAATTTGTACCTTTTGGCCCCCTTTACCAACTCCCTGCCAACTCCCTACCCCTACCTCTGGCAACCACCAATCTGTTCTCTGTATTTGTGAGTTAATTTTTGTTTTATTTTTTAGATTCCACATATAATTGAAATCATACACTATTTGTCTTTCTCTGTCTGACTTATTTCACTTAACATAATGCCTTCAGGGTTCATCCATGTTGTTGCCAATAGCAAGATTTGTTCTTTTTATGGTTGAATAATCTAGAGAGAGTGTGTGTGTTTATATCACATTTTCTTTATCCATTCCATCAATGGAC
Source organism: Hyperoodon ampullatus (assembly GCF_949752795.1). NCBI lineage: Eukaryota > Metazoa > Chordata > Mammalia > Artiodactyla > Ziphiidae > Hyperoodon > Hyperoodon ampullatus. The sequence continues at coordinate 7,668,360 of NC_136923.1, read as the reverse complement.
ACTTGGGTTGTTTCCATGTCTTGTCTATTGTAAATAATGCTCTAATGAACATGGGGTGCAGATATCTTTGCAAATTAGTGTTTTTTGTTTTCTTCAGATACGTAGCCAGAAGTGGAATTGCTGGATCTATAGTAGTTCTATTTTTATTTTTTTGAGGAACCACCGTACCGTTTTCCATAGTGGTTGCATCAATTTACATTTCCACCAACAGTGCACAAGGATTCCCTCTTCTCTACATCCTTGCCAACATATGTTATTTTTTGTCCTTTTGATGATAGCCGTTCTAACAGGTGCAAAGTGGTATTTCATTGTGGTTTTGATTTGCATTTCCCTGATGATTAGTGATGTTGAACATCATTACATGGAGGTTGGCTATCTGTATGTCTTCTTTGGAAAAATTTCTATTCACATTCTCTGTACATCTTTTAATTGGATTGTTTGTTTTTTTGCTTTTGAGTTGTGTGAGTTCCAAGTAATTTGTGTTTTTCTTTTTTGTCCTGCTTGACTTTTTAACTTCTCTGTCTCTCTCTCTCTTTTCTTTTTTTTTTTTTTTTTGCGGTACGCGGGCCTCTCACTGTTGTGGCCTCTCCCGTTGTGGAGCACAGGCTCCAGACACGCAGGCTCAGCGGCCATGGCTCACGGGCCTAGCCGCTCCGCGGCACGTGGGATCTTCCCGGACTGGGGCACGAACCCGTGTCCCCTGCATCGGCAGGTGGACTCTCAACCACTGCGCCACCAGGGAAGCCCATCTCTCTTTTTTAAAAAAATATTTTTCTGTTACTTGGCAGCTGTAACTCTTTATTTATTTATTTGGCTATGTCGGGTCTTAGTTGCGGCATGCGGGATCTTTTGTTGCGTCGTGCGGTCTTCTCTCTAGTTTTGGCACACAGGCTCAGTAGTTGCAGCCCTTGGGCTCTCTAGTTGTGGTGTGCAGGCTCAGTAGTTGTGGCACATGGGCTCTAGAGCGCATTAGGCTCAGTACTTGGCAGCACACGGGCTTAGTTGCCCTGCGGCACATGGGATCTTAGTTCCCCGACCACAGATCGAACCTGCATCCCCTGCATTGGATGGCAGATTCTTAACCACTGGACAACCAGGGAAGTCCCTCTTTTTTTTTTTTTTAAACATAGGTAATACAAGCTAATTGGGGAGAAAAAAACCCCACAAGTAATCTAAATATGTGTAAAATAAAGTTTACCTCCGCTCTCTGTGCCACTCTTCATGGATAACCATTCTTCCAGATTTTTTCCTATTCATATACAAGTTGTATGTGTGTGCAAGTGCAGGCACACTCACTCTTATACATATTTGTACTTGTATATTGTTTTTACAAAAATAGAATTACTATGATTATTGCAGGTTGCTTTCTTTTGCTTCACAACATGTTGTGAATGTCTGTCAAAAAATATACCCTATCTCATTTTTAAAAATATTTTTTTATGCAAAAAAATATTTTTTGGGGGCACACCACACGGCATGTGAGATCTGTTTCCTTACCAGTGGTCGAACCTGCGCCCCCTGCATTGGAAGCATGGAGTCTTAACTGCTGGACCACCATGGAAGTCTCTAGCCTATCTCTCTCTCTCTCTCTCTCTCTTTTTTTTAATAAATAAATAAATAAATAAATTTATTTATTTATTTTTGCCTGCGATGGGTCTTTGTTGTGGTGCGTGGGCTTCTCATTGCAGTGGCTTCTCTTGTTGCAGAGCATAGGTTCTAGGCACGTGGGCTTCAGTAGTTGTGGTGTATGGGCTTAGTTGCTCTGCAGCATGTGGGATCTTCCCAGACCAGGGCTCAAACCTGTGTCCCCTGCATTGGCAGACTGATTCTTAACCACTGCACCAGCAGGGAAGTCCCCTATCTCATTTTTAATGGCCATATTATGTGCTGAAAATGACCATCATAATTTATATAACCTTTTTCATATTGACAGACATTTACAGACTCTCCAACTTTTCACAAAGTAATTTTCCTAATAATAATGAAAATGTATAGTGAAGTTGGCAAGTGACTTAATCTTTTTTTCCATAATAAATGTGAAGCTATTCAAAGTTATTTCTGTGATAATACTACTTTTGCTTGTATTCCAATATTTTTTTAAAAGTTACCAGTGGTTAATAGTTGTGGCACTTTATTTCTCTGAAAAATATTTCTGGGTTTTATGAAAACATAGGTACTCCCATGAGAGTATGTTGAGTAAATGAGTATTCTTTGTTTTAATGGGAAAAAGTTGAAAGCTGCTGTTTTGTTGTAGTAAATGTACTGATTTGTTAAACTGTTTTCGTATTGTTGCTTATTTATTGACAACAGATTCTTGACCTGGCAATGCTTTTCATCATCTATAGCACCAACACTCAGACAAAGAAGTACATTGAGAGGGTGCTAAGAAATAAGATTCGATCAGGCTGCTTTCAAGAACAGCTGCTACAGAGTACATTCCATATTCATTACTTGGTAAGTGTCAGAGAATCAGACAGCATTAGTCTTAAAATCTTAGAGAGGTCGTTTTAACCTTTCCTACCCAGTGTGGGAATGATGGCATCACCAGCTTTGCTGGGTGTAGATGTTTGGCAGGGAGCTCAGTATATTTCAAAACATAGTAGGATTATTACTTACCTTGATTGAGACATTATGATGTTAATCAAATCAAACTAAGATCGGTTTTCATCTTTTTAGCAAAAATCACAAAATTGGTTTATGTTGAACTTACTAGACTCAAACCCCACATTCTTTTTTTATAGGAAATATTGCAATTCAGGTCTTCTAATGACATACTTATATAACTTTATTTTTAACCTAGAATAGAAAACTTTACAGCTCCCTTATAAAATGTCATCTTAGTTTCAGCCCATTGTTCAAGCCCATTGAGACTTTTGAATCTTTATTTTATGTTAATCATTTTAATTGTCTAGCTCTCTATGATCTGCAACTTTGATAAACTTGCCTTCTGTATCCTGTTTTAAGTAGTTTCTAAAAACCCCTGAGTATAACAGGATCAGAGGAATGCTAATAGAGACATAATTTTGTATCTATTGAACCATCACTATTTAGCCATTCAACACTATGACCCTGAGATGATCATTCCTATTGAAATATAAACCATTTGAATTGGAATTTTATAATCTAGGAATGGTGTTTTCCAGGTGAATATTCAGGATATTAATAGTGTATATACCTTCTTAGTAAACTGGGTGAACCAGAGGTTTAGGACCTGACTTAGGAACTAATGAGAATATGTAGCTGCGTCTTAAGACTTTATATTTATGGGCTTCCCTGGTGGCTTAGTGGTTAAGGATCCACTTGGCGATGCAGGGGACACGAGTTCGAGCCCTGGTCTGGGAAGATCCCACATGCCACAGAGCAACCAAGCCCATGCGCCACAACTACGGAGCCTGTGCTCTAGAACCAGCAAGCCACAGCTACTGAAGCCCTCGCACCTAGAGCCCGAGCTCCACAACAAGAGAAGCCACCACAATGAGAAGCCTGCACACCACAACAAAGAGTAGCCTCCGCTCGCTGCAACTAGAGAAAGCCTGTGCGCAGCAACAAAGACCCAATGCAGCCATAAATACGTACATACATACATACATAAATAGACTGTATATTTAGGAATGGATTTAAAGTTTGTATTATTTTATCTTACAATTCTTTCTATGCTTATTTCTGCTATGATACATGTTTTGGCCTATAATTTTGCATAGGGCAGAAACCATATATACTTTTTTATTGCATTTTCCTGAGTAAAGCATTATATATCCATTTCAGTGCTTAATTTAAGATTTTTTTTTAATTGTGATGATATCAGTAAAGAAACTGGACTTAATAACTGATTATTTATTCTGGTTCCATTAATGTCCACCTACTACCTTCTTGGTAGGACATGATCAGTTCTCCTCTTGATGTTCTTTAAAAGAAATCAGATTAGTTAGCATTGAACCTTATAGACTGATTTCAAATCATAACCAAGGCAGAGGAGACCTGCTATATCCCCAGTGTGGCAGTATGATTAAGTGAGGAAATTGGGATTTAGGAGATCTGGATTCTAGTTCCGAACTGGGCAGATAGGAACAGATTACCAGCTATTAGGCTTGTGGTTTAACTTCCTTGAGCTTACAGGTCAATTCTTACCCGTATGTTGAATCTCACTGATCCTGAGAGAAACTCAGAATGGTGAAGGATTATTCTGAGTAAAACAAAGATTAAGGTTCCTTAAGTTAAAATGAGAACTGGGGAGAACTCTGACATCTTAGTAGGGTTAGCAATAGCAACTCTAGATGCTGTGATAACTAAGTTTCTCCCACAGCTTCATTTCTCTCTACTCTTCCCTCCTCAAGGTTCTTAAGGATGTTTGTCCATCCATTTTGTCACTGGCGCAGAGTTTGTTGCACTCCCTAGACCAGAGCATAATTTTGTTTGGCAGTCTCCTATACAAATATGCATTTAACTTTTTTGACACTTACTGCCAGCAGGTATGTTGAAATGTTTATTTTGGGAAGGAGGGAACAGGGAAAAGGAAAGAAATGCAATTCCAGGTGACTTGCATGTGATCTGATGTTTTTATTTCTTCTTGTTTGGAAGGCATTGAAGGAGAAAGAACTCTGAACTGGGAGTTGGGAAAACTTAATTCTAGTCCTAGTCTCAAAATGAGATTGGACTTGAGGATCTAACTCTGTGTTTTGAGCTTTAAAATTCTCTTGAGTCTAAAATAAGGTCCAGCTCCAGTCTGCTTCAAACAAACATTGGCTTAAAGGGCTGGGATTATCGTGCAATTTTCACAGTACAGTATTGGCAGTTTTAAACTTAGCTCTAAATAATCAACTGCCAATTGATCCTGGAGTTGTTCTCTAGAAAAAAGTGTGGTGGAAAAGAAATGAAGGAGAAATGCCTGAGGGCCTAACCCTGTTCCCATGAACACGGGACACCATATTTAGTAGCACATATCCAGTCAGGGAGGGCTGTATTTATGGAAAGTGATTATAAAAACAAAGAACAAAGTGTCTTATTTTGTATTGTTTATGTATGCTATACCTTTATTAACAACATTAAAGCACATTTGAATGGAACTTTTAAAAATGAAGACAAAATTTTTTAAATTTAAAACAGAGCTATAGGGGCTTCCCTGGTGGCACAGTGGTTGAGAGTCCGCCTGCCGATGCAGGGGACACGGGTTCGTGACCCGGTCCGGGAAGATCCCACATGCCGCGGAGCAGCTGGGCCCGTGAGCCATGGCCATTAAGCCTGCGCATCCGGAGCCTGTGCTCCGCAACGGGAGAGGCCACAACAGTGAGAGGCCCACATACCGCAAAACAACAACAACAACAAAAAAACAGAGCTATAGACTCAGCTGGCATGAGATAGGTACTGCACTTGAAAAAACCATGTGACTCAGTGTGGAGCAGCAGTATAAAGGAAAGGAGAATGACATCTAAAACTTTTGGGGGGAATCGTCTTAATGTCTTAGAGACAACATCATGACCCATGTTTACTTGAAACGTACAAGTCTAACTCGTAAAAACCTTTAGCTCCTTGAGTGCCACCTTTTCAGTAAATTTCAATAGATTAAGTACAACCATAACTGAATGGGTAATTTTTTTTTTTTTTTTTTTTTTTTTGCGGTACGCGGGCCTCTCATTGTTGTGGCCTCTCCTGTTGTGGAGCACAGACTCCGGACTCGCAGGCTCAGCGGCCATGGCTCACGGGCCCAGCCGCTCCACGGCATGTGGGATCCTCCCAGACCGGGGCACGAACCCGTGTCCCCTGCATCGGCAGGCAGACTCTTAACCACTGCGCCACCAGGGAAGCCCCTGAATGGGTAATATTTAACCCATATGAGAAAAAGGAAAAGAAAAAGACTATGCCAGGGAGCAAAATCAGGAGGGTTTAGACAGTGCTCACTGGTAAATTATGGGAAATAAATGAAGACTGGATGGTAGTGTTGTTAGAGTGACATAATCCTAAACCTCCTGAATCTAACATTAATGAAAACTAGTTAATAGAATTAGATGATGGGATTGGGTGGGTTGGGATTTTAACCAAGTTGAGATTGGAATGGCCTCTGGCATGAACCTCTTTTAGATTGGAATGGGCTCTGGCATGAACCTCTTTTAGATGACCATACCATATTTTAGCTTCACACTGTTTACTCTTCTCTGTATAGGAAGTGATTGGTGCCCTAGTGACCCATATCTGCAGTGGGAACGAAGCTGAAGTTGATACTGCACTGGATGTCCTCCTAGAGTTGGTAGTTCTAAACCCATCTGCTATGAGGCTGAATGCTGTCTTTGTGAAGGTAACTAGTCCTACCATTGACATACTGAATCATTTTTCTTTCTTGCATATATTTGAGAGGTACCTGATATCTATGTTACTTAACAGCAATTTATTTTGTACTCTAGATATTGAGCACTGTGGTTGGTAGAAGCAGGTGATAATGGAGGTGAGAGTGATGGGGCAAATAATAGAAAAAATAACTCATCTATCTTTGTATTAATTCATTCAATGAATACTTGGGTTTTTTTTGGGTTTCTTTGGGGTTTTTTGCGGTACGCTGGCCTCTCACTGCTGTGGCCTCTCCCGTTGCGGAGCACAGGCTCCGGACGCACAGGCTCAGCGGCCATGGCTCACGGGCCCAGCCGCTCCGCGGCATGTGGGATCTTCCTGGACCGGGGCACGAACCCGTGTCCCCTGCATCGGCAGGCGGACTCTCAACCACTGCGCCACCAGGGAAGTCGCCTGAATACTTCTTTTTACCTAACCATGTGCCAGGCTCTATTCTGGGTGCTGTGGCTATAAAAGTTAGTCTTTGCCTTTGATGATAGAAAGTAAGACACATAAGTAAGTCACTAAAAATACATGTTGAATTCTCTAATAACGTGCTGTAGATATACCAGAGCAGGAATAATTAACTGGAGAAGTCTTCAAAGAAGAGATAACATTGGAGTGATTCTTGAAGGATAGAGATTTGACAAGAAAAAGTAAGGGAAGTACATCTAGGCAGAGAACAGTTTGAACAGAAGCAAATTGGCACTACCCACGTCCATGGTGTGCCTGAGGGATGACAGGTAGATTAGCATGGTTGGCGGATAGGATAAGGTGAGCGGTCGCGGGAGGTGAGGACATAGGACAGGGCCAGATTATGAAGGATCTTAAATACTATGCTAAAGAGTTGCAACTTTATTTTATGGACAAGAGGGAGCTTGTTACAAGTTTTTTTTTTTTTTTTTTTTTGCGGTATGTGGGCCTCTCACTGTTGTGGCCTCTCCCGTGGCGGAGCACAGGCTCCGGACGCACAGGCCCAGCGGCCATGGCTCACGGGCCCAGCCGCTCCGCGGCATGTGGGATCTTCCCAGACTGGGGCACGAACCCGTTTCCCCTGCATCAGCAGGCGGACTCTCAACCACTGCGCCACCAGGGAAGCCCGTTTTGTTTTTTTTAAATTCATTTATTTATTTTTAGTGCGTTGGGTCATCGTTGCTGCACGTGGGCTTTCTCTACTCTTCATTGCTGTGTGTGGGCTTCTCATTGTGGTGGCTTCTCTTGCTGTGGAGCACAGGCTCTAGGTGTGCGGGCTTCAGTAGTTGTGGCTCATGGGCTCTAGAGCGCAGGCTCAGTAGCTGTGGCGCACGGGCTTAGTTGCTCTGCGGTATCTTCCCGGACCAGGGATCGAACCCATGTCCCCTGCTTTGGCAGGCAAATTCTTAACCACTGCCCCACCAGGGAAGTCCCTTGTTACAGGTTTTTAATGAGGGTTTGACATAATCAAGTCTGGGCTTTGAAAGATAACTGTGTAGGCCCTGTTATCCCCATTTTACAGATGAGAAAACTGAGGCTTTGCCCAAGGTCAAAAAATAAGTAGTTCCCCTGTGACTCTTTCCGTATCTCTAGAGGATGAATAAGTTATTCATGGAGTAGAAGCTGAGAAATAAGGTCAGAGACATAACTTTTGGCAAAATATTGTTTTCACTAGGAAAAAGGGAAGTGTGGAGAAAAAGAATAGGGGGAGGTGCTTCCCTGGTGGCGCAGTGGTTGAGAGTCCACCTGCCGATGCAGGGGACATGGGTTCGTGCCCTGGTCCGGGAAGATCCCACATGCTGCGGAGTGGCTGGGCCTGTGAGCCATGGCCGCTGAGCCTGCGCCTCCGGAGCCTGTGCTCCGCAATGGGAGAGGCCACAACAGTGAGAGGCCCGTGTACTGCAAAAAAAAAAAAAAAGAGGGGAACTAGGAGGAGGTATGTTAGCATGACTAAGCAGAACATCAACCCTTTGGGCTCTGAGTATAGTTGTAGAGAACTGAAGCTTTTGTGGAACAGATGCCTGGCTATCTGTGTGTGCCTGTTATGAGGATTTTAATTTTTTTATTTAAAGGGAAAAAATGTTACTTGCTAATCTCATCATTGGCATTTTTTTCTCCCAGGGCATTCTAGACTATCTGGATAATATGTCACCCCAGCAAATACGAAAACTCTTCTATATTCTCAGCACACTGGCATTTAGCACACAGCATGAAGCCAGCAGTCACATCCAGGTAAGAGGCAGTGTGTTGAGAAAGAATATTTTAAACCTCTTCAATTGAAATTTGCTGAACAAAATTACTGCAGCCTGTGTAGTGGTAGAAATAGAGTACATAGCTGTAGTCCTAGCATTTGTTTATTCTTTTCTTACTACAAACATTAGGTGTCTACTGTGTCCCAAGCACTGAGATGATAGGTATATATTAGACCTTCTGCCCTCAAGGAGCTTAGTCTGTTAGGGTGAAAATGAGTCTGTAATCAGCTAATTATGAAACTGAGTAAGAAAAGCCACTCAAGTACTATACTGAGTGCCACGGGGACACAGGGAATTCCCTTGTTCCCTAAGGAACATCTCCATCTAATGTGAACTCCATCTGGGCCTGCTCTCATTTGTGGGCATCATTCACTGAAAAAGCCAGGCAAAGGAACTAAAGATTAGGTTGGAATCATAACTCATAGCTCTTTTATATCTTTAGTGCCACCTTGCGGCAGTAATCCATACTGGCCTGTGACTTTGAACAACCAGCACTTTTTTTTTTAACTAAAATTAATTGGCTGGGTAATATACACGCATGGTACAAAATTCAGAAGGTATAGAAAGGTAGTGAAAGATGTCTCCTCCCTCTCAGTCGTCTAGGCATCTGGTGCTCTAAAGGCAATCGCTGTTATTAGCTTATGGCTTTCTGAGATGTTCTGAGAAGTAACAAATTTGTATTTACTTGTATACCTATATTCCACACCTTACCCTCTTGTTCTGTGTCTTGCTTGTTTCATTTAGCAGTAAAGTTTGACGATTTCTTCATGTCAGTAATAATAGAAGTACATCATTATTTTATTTTATTTTATTTTAATTAATTTATTTATTTATGGCTGCGTTGGGTCTTTGTTACTGCATGCAGCTTTCTCTAGTTGTGGCAAGCGGGGGCTACTCTTCGTTGCAGTGCGCGGGCTTCTCAGGGCAGTGGCTTCTCTTGTTGTGGAGCACGGGCTCTAGGCGCACGGGCTTCAGTAGTTGTGGCACATAGGCTCAGTAGTTGTGGCGCACGGGCTTAGTTGCTCCACGGCATGTGGGATCTTCCTGGACCAGGGCTCAAACCCGTGTCCCCTGCCTTGGCAAGTGGATTCTTAACCACTGTGCCACCAGGGAAGCCCTATTTTATTTTTTAATTGTAAAATATACGTAAGATAAATTTTACTATTTTAACCAATTTTAAGTGTACAACTCAGTGACATTAAGTACATTGACTTAATGTTTTGCAACCACTACCACTATCCATCTCCAGAACTTTTTCATCATCCCAAGCAAAAACTCTGTCCCCATTAAGCAATAACTCCCCATTCCCTTTCTCTACACCCTGGTAACCTCTAATATACTTCTATGAATTTGCATCACCTAGGTACTTCATTTAAATAGAGTCGTACAATATTTATCCTTTTGTGTCTGGCTTATTTCACGTAGCATAATGTGTTCACGGTTCCTCCATGTTGTAGAATATCTCAGGACTTTATTCCTTTTTATGGCTGATAGTGTTCCATTGTATTTATAGACTGCAAGTAGTTTATCCATTCACCCATTGATGGATATTGGCTTTTTTCCATCTTTTGGCTATTTTGAATAATGCTGCTATGAACATTGATGTACAAGTATCTCTTTGAGTCCCTGTTTTCACTTCTCTTGGGTACATACCTAGGAGTGGAATTTCTGAGTCAGGTGATGATTCTGTGTTTAACATTTTGAGGAACCACCAAACTGTTTTCCACAGAGGGTGTACCATTTTACATTCCCATGAACAGTTGAGGGTTCCAATTTTTCCACATCCTCACCAACACTTATTTTCTATTTTTTATGTTTAACCATCCTACTGTTTGAAAAGTGGTATCTCATTGTGGTTTTGATTTCCATTTCCCAGATGACTAATGATGTTGAACATCTTGTGTGCTTATTGGTCCTTGTATATCTTCTTTGGAAAAAGTCTATTCAAGTCCTTTGCTCACTTTTTAAATGAATTATTTTTTGTTGTTGTTGATGTACAGGAGTTCTTTATATACTCTGGATATTAATCCCTTATCAGATATATGATTTGCAAATTTTTTCCTCCTGTTCTGTGGATTGTCTTTTAGTCTTGATAGTGTTCTTTGATGTAGTTTTTTTTTTTTTTTTTTTTTTTTTTTTTTTTTTTTTTGCATTACGTGGGCTTCTCACTGCTGTGGCCTCTCCCGTTGCGGAGCACAGGCTCCGGACGCGCAGGCCCAGCAGCCATGGCTCACGGGCCCAGCCGCTCCGCGGCATGTGGGATCCTCCCAGACCGGGGCACGAACCCGTGTCCCCTGCACCGGCAGGCGGACTCTCAACCACTGCGCCACCAGGGAAGCCCCTCTTTGATGTAGTTTTGATGAAGTCCAACCAATCCATTTTTTTTCTTTTGTTACTGGTGCTTTTGGTGTCATACTTTTAAAAAATTGCCGAATTTGAAGTCATGAAAAATCTCCCCTATGATTTCTTCTCAGAGTTTTAGTTTTAGCTCTTAAATTTAAATCATTGACTCACTTTGAGTTAATTTTTAACTATGGTGTAAGGTGAGGGTTCAACTTCATTTTTTTTTAAACAAACCAGTTTTTATTTCATTAATTAATTTATTTATTTTGGTTGTGCCAGGTCTTAGTTGTGGCATACGGGATCCTCGTTGTGGCATGTGGACTTCTTAGTTGCAGCATGAGGACTTCTCAGTTGCAGCATGAGAACTCTTAGTTTCGGCATACGAACTACTAGTTGCAGCATGCATACGGGATCCAGTTCCCTGACCAGGGATCGAACCTGGGCCCCCTGCATTGGGAACCCAGAGTCTTACCCACTGGACCACCAGGGAAGTCCCTCAACTTCATTTTTGTGTGTGTGGGTATCCAGTTTTTTCTAGTACCTTTTGTTGAAAAGACTCTTTTTCCATTGAGTGGTCTGGGCACCTTTGTGGACAATCAATTGACCATATGTGTGAGAGTTTATTTCTAGGGTGTATTCTATCTGTTGGTCTAAATGTGTGTCCTTATGCCGGTAGCACACTCTTTTGATTACTGTAACTTTGTAGTACTTTTGAAATTGGGAAGTGTGAGCCCTCCAAATTTGTTCTTTTTCAACATTTTTTTTTTAATTCTATGTTTTAAATTTATTTTTTGGCTGCGTTGGGTCTTTGTTGCTGCCTGCGAGCTTTCTCTAGTTGCAGCGAGTGGGGGCTACTCTTCGTTGTGGTGTGCAGGCTTCTCATTGCAGTGGCTTCTCTTACTGTGGCTCTAGGTGTGTGGGCTTCAGTAGTTGTGGCTTGCAGGCTCTAGAGCGCAGGCTCAGTAGTTGTGGTGCATGGGCTTAGTTGCTCCATGGCATGTGCGATCTTCCCAGACCAGGGATCAAACCCATGTCCCCTGCATTGGCAGGTGGATTCTTAACCACTGCGCCACCAGGGAAGTCCCTCGAGATAGTTTTGGCTATTTGGGGTCCCTTGAAATTCCATATGAATTTTAGTATGGGTTTTTCTATTTCTGTAAAAAATGCCGTTGGTATTTTAATAAGGATTACATTGAATGAGCATATTATCATCTTAACAATGTTCAGTCTTCCATGAACATGGGATATCTTTCCATTTATTTAGGTCTTCTTTAATTTCTTTCAGCAATGTTATGCAGTTTTTAATGTATAAGTCTTTTGCCTCCTTGGTTAAATTTATTCCTAAATACTGTTTTCTGTTTGATTACTTCTGCCTGATCAGCCAACAACATTATGATAATTCACATTATCTATATCAAGCAACTATCACAATGGTAACAATAATAGCTGTTATTATTGAATGTCTACCATATGTTGGGCCCTGTTCTTGGAATTTTGCGTAATTTGTCTCTGATCCTTGAAAAACCTTTCCCATTTTATAGATGAAAATAATTGAGACTCAGAAAGATTAAATGACTCACCAAAGACCACACAGTTAGTAAATGATAGAACCCTTGCTATTCTAGGTTTTTTGGCTCTAATATTCGTAGGCTCTTTTGCTGTACCATTCCAACATCTTCATCTTTATCATTGTTTCCTTGTAGGATGACATGCACCTGGTGATACGAAAACAGCTCTCTAGCACCATGTTCAAGTACAAGCTCATTGGTATTATTGGTGCTGTCACTATGGCTGGCATCATAGCGGCAGACAGGTATGCATAGAAATTCTGATTTCTGTGGCTCATGGTCAATTAATCAAGTTGCTGTCTTACAAAATAAATTGTTACATTGTGTAGACATCATTGTAACAGAAGACATTAAAACCATAATAAGAGAAGTGAGCAAATGTTTGTTGCCACTTTTCCATGTTGCAGCATGTGGGATCTTTCGTTGCAGCGCGTGGGATCTTTCATTGCGGTGCGTGAACTCTTCGTTGTGGCGCGTGGACCTCTCTCTAGTTGTGGTGCGTGGGCTACAGAGTGTGCGGGCTCTCTAGTTGTGGTGCACAGTCTGCAGAGTGTGCGTGCTCAGTAGTCGCAGCATGTGGGCTCTCTGGTTGTGGCGCATGGGCTCTAGAGCGCATGGGCTTAGTTGCCCTGCCACATTTGGGATCCTAGTTCCCCAACCAGGAATCGAACCCTGTCCCCTGCATTGGAAGACGGATTCTTAATCACTGGACCACCAGGGAATTCCCCCATGTTCCTTCTAATCTTGACTGTATATACTACATGTAATTTTTACAGAATTGCGATCACAGTCATTACATTCTGATGGTTTAAAACTAGGGATTGCTAAGAAATTAAGTTCTAGAAATGTTTCTAAAAAAGGGAAACCCTGATCTCCCTGGGATGCATTCTTCTGCATCTGCTCCAATCCTGGGCACTAGACCATACAGGTTTCTCCACTGCTGTGTTATTCCTGTCTGGAACACCATGTTTGATATAAATAATGTCTTCCTGTGCATTTTTCCCCCTTTGCACTTTGATGCCACAATTGTAACACCTAAAAGAAGCTTGGGGCTTGATAAGTTGTTACCATTGCAAAATGAGATTGGAATTTAGTTCATGCTTCTTGGAAATGATTTGTCATGAATTCCTGGGACCTCAGGAAACATCCTTAGAGTCAGCATTAGTAATCTGTAGAGGCTGCATAGTATACTGGTTAAAAGTTCATTCTCTGGGGCTTCCCTGGTGGCGCAGTGGTTGAGAGTCCGCCTGTCGATGCGGGGGACGTGGGTTCGTGCCCCGGTCTGGGAGTATCCCACATGCCGTGGAGCGGCTGGGCCCGTGAGCCATGGCCGCTGAGCCTTCGCGCCTGGAGCCTGTGCTCCGCGGCGGGAGAGGCCACAGCAGTGAGAGGCCCGCGTACCGCAAAAAAAAAAAACAAAAAAAAAAAGTTCATTCTCTGGAGCCATACTGCTTGCCTGGGGTGAAATACTGGCTCTGTTATTTATTAGTTGAATGATCTTGGGTAAGTTACTTTACCTCTCTGTGCCTTTGTATTCTCACATCTGTGAAATAAAGATATTAATAGTATTTACTTCATAGAGTTGTTGAGAGCATTAAATAGTTAGAACAATGCCGAGTGCTTGCCCTTATGATTTTTACTAATTTAATGTACCCTTAAAAAAATCTGAGATAACCATTGTTTGCTCTAATCCACATTTTGTATGGTCTAAATAAATACTTGGGGACTTGCTTGGTGGTCCAGTGGTTAAGACTTCACGCTCCCAATGTAGGGGGCCTGGTTTCCATCCCGGGTCAGGGAACCAGATCCTGCATGCTGCATCAAAGACCTGGTGCAGCTAAATAAATAAATATTTTAAAAACAAACAAACAAACTTGTCTGTGCTTTCATGCACTTTTATCTCCACCCCAATCCCAAGGAAGGCACAATTCTTAAATTTATTGCCAGTTGTTACAAAATATTACAAAAATGGGTCTAAAATAATGTTTTTAGAAGTGGATCTTCCAGTTTGACCCCAGGGAGAGGAGACCTCAGCAGTGAACAGTGTACACAGGTAAGTTCTTGTCGTGTAGTTGGATATGTTTATGAGTAACTGAGGAATTGCTTCTGGTCACTGTCACCTTGCCAGAAAGAAGCCTTCTTTTTTCAAAATATGTTTTCCTGAACTCATAGCTTTTGTAATTTGTACCACTCTTTTGTCCTTTGGAATCCACTGGCTTGGGTTGTATTTTAGTTCTGTATCTGTCTAACCTTCCTAATTAAATTGTAAATTCCTAGAGAGCAAAAAAGGTGGGTCATGTTTGAGAGTAGCAGATTGACTGGAGCATAGGGACAAGTAAGTGTGTAATTGGAGAGTTGGAGATAAAGCTAGTTTGAAGATAGAAAACAGAGAGCTCTGAATGTGAATCAAGACATTTTGATTTAATTTTTACACAGAGGTAGTCCTTAGGGGTTTCTTAGCATAGAAATGGAATAATCCAAGCTTCGCTTTAGAGAAATTAATCAGGTTCATGTGTCTGATAGATTGGAAAAGAGATGAGATTCAAAAGAGATGGATTGGTCAGGAGGCTTAGGAAAAACCTCAGGTGAGAGGTGGTGATAAGAGCTTTGCCAGTGAAATCGGAAAGGGAAAAACTTACTACTGAATGGGGTGAATGGTGTTTAATTAGGAAGCATTGGCAGCCCAAGGGCTGGACCATTCTTTCTCTTCGACTGCTCCAGGTGACCTCCTTGCTACAGTTGGTTCATTCCTGCAGTGAGCAGTCTCCTCAGGCCTCTGCACTTTATTATGATGAATTTGCCAACCTGATCCAGGGCAGAAAGCTGGCTCCAAAAGTGCTGGTATGTCCAAGTATCTTTTCTTAAAACAATGAAGCATGAGGGCTGCTTTACTATACAATTCTTCAAACCCTTCTCTCTGTTGTGCTGCAAAAATAAAAAGATCTTCCTGTGAGCTCTCCCATATTCTAATTGGGGAGGCTGTTCTGACTCACTCGGCCCCAGGCCTCTCCTCTGAGGCCTCCTTCACATAATAAAAATAAGGGATGAGGATGATGAACATGTGGTTAATGATGTTGTTGAAAGCCACCATCTATTCTGTGCCAAGCACTGTGTTAAGCATTTTTCATGTATTATGTCTATTCCACATCAGAATGATGAGGTATGTATTATTGTTATTTTCTTTTCAGAAATGAGGAAGCTGAAGCTTTAGAAAGGTTAATAGTTTATTTAGGGCTTTATAGCACATATAGCCTGGTCTACACAGCCTTTTTTGTTTGTTTGCTTCCTGAAGGAATGGGCTGGGCAGACCATCTCTGATGATTTCCAGGATGCCTTTGTGGTGGACATCTGTGTTGTTCCAGAAGGGTAAGTACCGTTTACCCACTGACATGGTTGTACTGGTAAAGAAATTATGTCAGTTATGTCAATTGCTGGTGCAAACCTCAGAATGTCTTGACCTCAGCCAAGTCTAGCCCACTCCCACAACTTCCCTCCTCCCAACCCCAGTATCCCAGCACCCCCAGCTCCAGGATTGCTTAAAGATTCCCCACTTGTTCTTTCTCCTCTTTCTCACTTCTCCTCATAACAGAGGAGATTAGTTTGTTCTAGTGGTTTCTCCCATAGACTTGCCATACCCTTGAATTGCGGTATCAGATTCTGGGTTCTCTCCACAGTGACTATCCGTTTCCCGTGAAAGCTCTCTACGGACTGGAAGACGATGATAGTTGTGATGGGATTGCCATCAACCTCCTGCCACTGTTGTTCTCTCAGGACTTTGTGAAAGATGAGGGTAGACTGACTTCGCAGGAATCAGACCAAAAGTCAGTACACTTTTTCTTCTCTAAAACCTCTGTTGGTATTTTAAATGTTCATGGGGAATGCCACAGTTCTTGCAGTCTCTTGAGAACTTGATTGAAAAGGATTCCTCCCAAGACAGGTGGTATATGGATGGGTTCCTAAGAATGGGGCAGACTCCTTGTTTTCTCCCAGACCCTGGGTTTGGGATTTGCATTGAGTCATGACAGCCAACAGATATTCTGTGAGGCTGCTTTTGTTTCTGTTCCTTTTTCCCACCCATGAACGTGTTTGTCTATTTCTGCCACTCTTAACACCCTCCTTCCATCTTATCTCCGCTTTCTCCTAACACATGGACATTCAGTCTACTTACCTCTGTCTTCCTCCAATTCAGTTCATTATTTATTTGCTGAGCATCCGTTACATTCCTTGTTATATGTTCTTAAAAGTAAACATTTATTTTGGGCAAACCTCCTTAATTATAAGGTTGGGCTCTCTATAAACATGGACTAATGTGTCTATAAACCGTGGTCTAGAAATGGATTTTTCCTTCCCAGATTGGTTTCTCCGTTGTGCCTGGCTCCCTACTTCCGGCTACTGAGACTTTGTGTGGACAGACAACATAATGGAAACTTGGAGGAGATTGATGGTTTATTAGGTATAGGATGAAGTTATCAGATCCTTTCTTCTTTGTAAACTTTCTTTGGTAAACTTAGGGAAGGGGCAGACTGGTACCTGTGTGTGTGGGAAGGAATTTTTTAACTTCACAGAGACTTTTAGATTATATTTATTGACTGTTGCGTGATATGGAAGTATTTTTGAGACTAATCAAAGCTTGACCTTCAAATACTAGTTAAAGGGGAAAGTAAGTAGAAGGAGAGCTAGCTCTAGGGGCAGCATCCATGTTCTGTTGACTTGAACTAAAGGGGATTAGAAATGTTTGTCCTTCTCTTTCAGACTGTCCTATATTCCTTACTGACCTGGAGCCTGGAGAGAGACTGGAGTCCATGTCTGTTAAAGAGCATTCATTCATATGTTCACTTATATTTCTTACTCTCAACTGGTTCCGAGAGGTGAGCAGAGTTACTAGGACAATTCACTTACTGTCTGTAGTTTCTCTTGAAAGGAAATTGTTTTCTTGGTTCCACGAGGCTCCTTAAAAATTCTTCACCAACCACTAACCCCTGTGTGTTTCTGCAGAGGTTGTATCCTACCCTTCCCTAATCACATGCACCTCCTAATGCAGCGAAATCAAAATACTTAGAATTCACTTACTGTTGCCCATGCTTACTACCTCCAAGCCTTTTCATGGTAATCTACTTCTGCCTGGAACAACTTCACCTTCACCACTGTGAAAATACTGTTCCTCCTTACATCGCTGTGCACTTAATGTTTCAATTTAGTGAGATCAAGTGAATGATAGTTTTCACTTTCCTTTACAATATTTTTGTGCTTAATGAAACGCACAATCGTAATGAAATATAATGAAAATGAAATGCAGAAAGTGATGGTAACATCTTACATCTATATCACACTTCCTTCCTCATGCATATTATTTCTGAGAATGTTTATTCACTTGAAATATCTCTTCTTATCCTGACAACTATATTATGATGTAGGCGGGATGGGTATTATTATCCTCGTTTTACACATATGGAATTGCAGGTACAGAGAGTTCAAAGTCATTAAAATTTATCAAACACACGTGCCAAATGCTGGGCTAGTTTCTTTATTCACACTTAATCCATACGACTGCATTCCAGTTTTATAGCTGAAGAAATAAAAGCTCAGAAAGGTTAAAGACTTGGCCAAGGTCACACAACTAGTAGGAAGCAGACTAGGATCTGTTTCACCGAAGTGTATACTTTCTAGCTATTGTGCTGTTCCACCTTGTTACTTAACTAGAAATAAGTAGAACCAGGATTAGAAGTTTCATCTCCTCTATTGGCCCAGGGCTTTTTTCTTTACAGCGCCTTGCTGAGAACACTTGGACATTTCTCACTAGACTCACAGATGCTGTCACCAAACAACTCTGTTAGCTCTTGCTGAATAATGCAAACAAGGTTAAAATCTGAACAGTTCACAGTGTGAGAATATAATTTTTACTTCCACAGGTTGTAAATGCCTTCTGTCGGCAAACGTTACCCGAGATGAAGGTGAAAGTGCTCACCCGGTTAAAGCACATTGTAGAGCTGCAGCAACTCCTGGAAAAGCACTTGGCAGGTGAGGGAAGGGTCCTGTATTGTAGTCCTGCTGGGCAGTGGTAAGGAGATAGCAGAGTTAGCTTTTAAGCCAGACTCAACGATAGCTGCCCCCGACTCGTGGGACAAGAAAATGGTTGCTCAACAACAATTTTAAAAAATGAGTACATCGGACTTCCCTGGTGGTGCAGTGGTTAAGAATCCGCCTGCCAACGCAGGGGACACGGGTTCAAGCCCTGGTCCGGGAAGATCCCACATGCCGCGGAGCAACTAAGCCCGTGCGCCACAACTACTGAGCCTGTGCTCTAGAGCCCGTGAGCCACAACTGCTGAGCCTGCGTGCCACACCTACTGAAGCCCACGCCTAGAGCCCATGCTCCGCAACAAGAGAAGCCACCACAATGAGACGCCCGTGCACTGCAACGAAAAGTAGCCCCCGCTCACCACAACTAGAGAAAGCCCGCATGCAGCAACAAAGACCCGACACCGCCAAAAATCAACAAATTAATTAATTAATTATTTTTAAAAAAGAATACATCCTTTTTCCTCCTATTGTTATCTCCAGGAAACCTTGGTGTTTAATACAAGATATAAAACATTGGTTGGGCTTTTTGTAAATTACATTACTTCTTTGGATATCAAACTTCCAGTGCCCTTTGCCTTCTTTTTTTTTTTTTTTTTTGCGATACACGGGCCTCTCACTGTTGTGGCCTCTCCCATTGTGGAGCACAGGCTCCGGAGGCGCAGGCTCAGCGGCCATGGCTCACAGGCTCAGCCGCTCCGTGGCATGTGGGATCCCCCCAGACCAGGGCACGAACCCGTGTCCCCTGCATCGGCAGGCGGACTCCCAACCACTGCGCCACCAGGGAAGCCCCCCTTTGCCTTCTTGAACATCATTATGAACCAGGAATACAGCTGAGAGGCCTCTTAATACCTTCTGGCCATTATGAAAACTTGTCATTTTAGAGTGCTAGCTTTGGGACTCTCCTGGTGGTCCAGTGGGTAAGACTCCCTGCTCCCAATGCAGGGGGCCCGGATTTGATCCCTGGTCGGGGAACTAGATCCCACATGCATGCTGCAACTAAGAAGCCCGCATGACACAACTAGGAGGTCCGCTTGCTGCAACGAAGATCCTGTGTGCTGCAACTAAGACTTGGCACAGCCAAAAATAATAAATAAATAAATAAATAAATAAAAATAAAGTGCCAGTTTGATTCTCTGGGGAAAACATGGAGCCTCCCTCAGGCTCTCATCTAAATAATTGTGTGTAAAACAAACTGCTATGTGACCAAATATTGCTAATATCTTTAGATTTTAAATGTAAGTTAATTTATTTTTAGTTCTTATCTGCTTGGATGTTTTATATTGGTATAATGGTTTTACGTTAATTGATCATAATCAATTAATATGATATTCCTGTAAGTTATCTTTGGCTATTTTACTATGCCAAAATAATTAATGTCAGATGACCTGAATGCATCTTACAGGCAGTCAGCCATGCTTGGTAGTTCTGGAAACTAGTTTTTAGCTAATCAGGTGATTAGCATTCAAGTCTAATAGTGGTATATGGTTGGTATACATCGAACTTCCTGCTGTTTGTTTCAGTCACTCCAGACTATGTTCCTCCCCTTGCAAACTTTGACTTGGAAACTTCAGAAGTAACACCTCATACCAGTACTGCTGTTTCAGCAAAAATCAGAATACAAGGAAATTTAGGTGAGTATGCTCTTTTCTTCTTATTCTGTGTCTCCCTATGTGCCATGTTGAATTCACTTAGAGGTTATGTGCATCAAGGCATCAGTAATTGGAGAGATTATATAATTGAACCCTTTCTTTGGCATGGTTATCAGTGAACTATAATTTAGGATTATAAAATTACCTCCTGCCTCTAGGTAGTCTTCAGCAGGTTGTTTCTTGAAGGCAGTGATATTTAGTAAACATGATTATTGATTATTTGAGTCACTTTTCTCTTCTTGAAACATAAGGAGGAAGGAAACGAAAAGCAGATGGCAGTAAAATATCCTCCCCTGACCCGCTTTCAAAGGAAGATAATTCAGGATGCGACCCTGCACCATCTGATAGGAGCCAGCTGGAAAAGGTATTGGAATGACTGGTATCTATGAAGGTGTGTGACAGCCCGGTGAGATTAACAAAGGGCCAGCATTATCTTATGCATTTTACAGAGAGAAAGATTAGGGGAAAGAGAGGCGAACAAACTTCCTAGGCCTTGGAGTCACCCTCTCAGTAGCAGAGTTTGGGTTAGACTCCAAACATTTATCACTACCACACACTGTTTTTCTAATTATTTTCTTGATTGTATTACTCTCTTTTTTGCACCCCAGGAGTACTTTGAATTCTCTCTTGTAGCAATTAGCAAATTCTGTCTTTGTATGTAGTTCAAGATATACTTCTTTTAGCCTCTTTCCTCTTCCGATCCCAGGTTATCTACTTTTCAATGAATTTAGATGACATGAAATGCTTAGTACAGTTTCTTAATACAGATACTTAATAAACAGTAGGTCCTTTTCCTGTAATTGTACCACCCACAGGGTAGGTTTGTGAAATTGCCTAAACCACATGGATCCCAATTATTTCTGTTTTTTAGGTACTGTTTATTGAGAATTTATGTGTAACTCCTCTAATCTTCCTAAAAACTCAAGCTTAGTATTGATATTTACATTTAATAGGTGAGGAAACTAAGATCCAGAGAGGATAGGTGACTTGTGCAAAGTTACACAGTTAATAAGTGCTTGAGCAAGGATTTGAAGCCAAATCTTTCTGGCCCCTAAGCTCATAGTTTTCTGTACCACACCATAGTGCCTTGATTTGTCTAATAGTTCATCCCTAAGTGGAAACCAACTGAGTATCGATGTGTGACCTATATCCCAAAATTACAATAGGTGATCTGTTTCAGGAATATTTAGGGACTTTGGTAAAAGGAAGTTGGTAAAAGGATGTGATGAACTGTAACTTTTTACATAAAATAAATGCACAATTGCATTTTGAAATCTTCATTTAAAGTTAGATTAATATAGAAGCCTTATTCTATTGGTTTCTGGTACTTTCTTCCCAGGAGTTCAGAGGGAAAGAAGAAAAGACATCAGTATCATTACAGAATTACCATGCTTTTTTCCGAGAACTGGACCTTGAGGTCTTCTCTATTCTGCATTGTGGGCTCGTGGCCAAGTTCATCTTAGATACTGAAATGCACACTGAAGTAAGTGACAGAGCTGAGATCCCAGAACTTAATCTTATTTCAGAAAGTTACTCAGCTCTATTCCTATTTCCAAAAGAAAACCATGACCCTGGGAGAAGTTGGACTCTGGCTTCCAAAGCCTTTATATGTGTAAGTGTGGATGAATAATCATCCTCATCATCTTGATGTTTTATAAATCCAAGTTTTTTTTATAGTGCATTAGGCATTACAAAAGATCATGCTAATGATGTGATCCTTACTTTACGTTACTAATAATAACCTATTTAGATTACTTTTGTGGAGCAACACTGTTCTGATTTATAGTTACACAATGCTCTTTTCACTTTTTCTTGACATTTGTTCAGTATCCATGAGATGTTTTGTTGAGGCCTTTTTTGTTTTTGATGCAGATCTAGATATTGGCAATTCAGTATTACATAAGCATGATGCTTGCCTTCAGATAGCTTATAATCTAATAAAGGAAGGAAACAACTAGCAGCAGTACATGCTATATTGATGGTCTGAACCAAGTACCAGTGAAACTGAGGAGAGAATGGTATTTATAATGAAGTTGGAAGTAGAAGACATTTACACAGAGAAGGTACCTTTTGGTATGGGATTTCACCAGAGAGTAGAGTTTTTCCAGGTTAAAAAAATTTTTTTGAGAAATAGCATGGATTTTTACCATAGATTTTTCAAGAATGTAAGCTCCTTCAAAATAGAGGGTTTTTTTTTTTTTCGATCTTTCTACATCAGCCTGTACTTGGAGATTCTCCATAGATGTATGTTGAGTGAAAAGTTTGAAGTGAGACTGTTAGACCTATTCTACTTATGGTAGTGTAATATAGTTATAAGGATCCTGCCCAGACTTAATAGTAGCAAAACATTAGGTGAAAGAAAATATGAAAGAATTACTTAATGAACAGAGAAGAGCAAAATTCCCTTTAATTAGTCATTTTTTTTATCCCAAGGTACTTAGGAAATGCATCACGGGTCCATAGGTGGAAGGATACACCAGAGGCATTTATTTCTAGAGCAAAAGTGTGTCTTCTAAAACTATACTGCCTCATTCCCATTTAATTTAAATTTTGTTTTACTTAAGAAGTGCATGACTTTTTGATTTGTTGACAGAGCACTACAGCCGTTTATATGAGGTGGGGCCGAATTTCCCCCTTTTTTGGTAGTGGTCAGATTCTTCACCCATTGTAAAGAGTAAACATGAAATGTGTCCCCCAGAAAGATGGCTAGGACACGCTGGGAATTACTCTTTCCTTCCTCCTTGTGATAGGCTACAGAAGTTGTGCAGCTTCAGCCCCCTGAGCTGCTTTTCTTGCTGGACGATCTCGCCCAGAAGCTGGAGAACATGCTAACACCTTCTGTGACCAGGAGATGCCCCTTCCTCAAGGTTAGTACAGGCAGGAGCACAGGCCCTGGCCTCTGGATTTGGAAACAAGGAGGCCTTAGTAGTGAGTAAGTTGTCACTTTCTCTGGTATTGTTTTTGGGTAGCATGGTGGTAGCCCCGTTGCCAGCCCACGTTCATCTTGCTTTAGAAAGGAACTCTGAAACAGAGAAAACAAAAAAGCCACCCAAAACAGAAAATGTATTTCTAAATGCTCTGAGCATTCCTGAATCCTGTTCTTTGCTTGGGTTTTGGTTTTAACACCCTCCCAAACTAAGCCCTTGCCTAAGCCTCAGCATAGTAGTTGGCTGTCTAGAGAAGTCCAGAATCTTGAGGGTATATCTAATGGACAAATGCATGTAGCCTCTGGGGAAGCAGTGGGATGATACAAACGACAAAAATGTGTAAGTTTTAGGTGTAAACGTTTAAAATTAGTATATCCAGTTACTTGATCCTTTCTTCTTATACTTAACTATTTGCTGTACATTCTTATCAGCCTACATGATTTCTATTTTCGTGTGAGTTTTATCTCGTTAGTAATTTTGGGTCTATACTTCTCAAACACTGTCTGTACTCTCTAAGCCAATCTCTTGGTTATCTGAAGATTGAGTGAGTTCCCTCTGTCAAAATATATCCCTAATTTCTTCTGTCCGTTCTACCTGGTGGCACAAGGTTTGATTAAACTCTATAATAAACTCTTAGTTTCAGAGAAGCTATCCAACAATTCCTTCCCTCGTAACTCTGAATTTATTATAGAGCAAAGGAAATCGGAATATTGGATTCTCACATCTCCACCAGAGATCTGCCTCAGAAATCGCTCATAGTGTTGTTCAACTGCTGAGCCCCATGTGTAACCATCTGGAGAACATTCACAACTATTTTCAGGTCAGAAGCCTATCTTATCGTTATAGAGACTTAGAAATTGCTTAATGAACAAGAGATTTCATTTTTGGCTGAGAAATATTGAAGGAAAATGAGGGCAATTGCTGAAGCAACAGTCTTAAAAGCATTTTTCCCTTGTAGTGCTTAACTGCTAAGAATCATGGTGTAGTTGATGGACCAGGAATTAAAGGTCAGGAGTACCACATAATGTCTTCGTGCTATCAGAGGCTACTGCAGATTTTACATGGACTTTTTGCTTGGTGAGTATGTAGGTAGAGATAATCAAGTATGTCCTTGCTTCTACTTGACAGTCACCAAGGCACTGAAGTATAGAAAAGAAGGAAAGGGCTCCAGAATTTTATGTAAATATGATGCTTATTCTTTCTGGAGTGTTTTTGTCTGCATCATTTCATTTGGTCTTGCACGCTCTGTGTCTTATGGAGTCACTATTATTAACTCATCTGAAAATCAGATGACTTGCTCTTGGCTAACCTGTAACAAATCCGGCCGTCTGATTCTTAGTGAGTTTGCTGTGGCAACCTTTCCCTAATAGCACCAGAGAGACTGTCAGTTAAGAAGTTGTTATTAAACAAGTTGTAGATAAATTCCAGATTATGAGGTAAAGAGCTGAAGGCTGTGTAGGCTGGGGTGTTTAGGGATGCCTCATGAAATCATGGGACTTCACGGGGCCCTTGGAGGGTAGATGGCTTTTTGGGAGGTAAAGGAAGAAACTGGAAAGCATGGCATGGACAGAAGTAGAAACGAGGGAGGTATGCCCTTTAAATGCTTTTGTTCCTCAGGGCTGGGTCCTGGTCTCTCTTTTCTCATTATACAGGTTTCCTGGGCAGTCTCACCCAAGCTTAAATTCGTGCTAAAATTTAACTTCTGAGCTACAGGCATTTATCTCCAACTGCCTACTCAGCACCCCGTTATAGATATGTCATTGACACCTCAGACTCATCACATCCAAAACAAGTGTTTCATCCTTCCCACCTCTCCTTCAGCTTTCCCTGGCTAGATAGATGGCGCCACCAGTTGTTGAGCCAGAAACCAGGAGTTATTCTTCGTTCCTTCCTCTGCTGTCTACCCTTTCTCTCTCCCACATCTGATCACAGAATCCTGCTGAGTTTGTCTTCTAGATAACACCTAAATGACCACGTGTCCTCTCCTCCTCCACTGCTTCCAGACTTCTGTCGTCTCTCACCAGGACTGGATTCGTTTCACAGTTGGTCTCTCTGCCTCCAGCTGTCCTCTTTCGGTCCCTTCTTCACACAGCAGTTAAAGCAATCTTCCCAACACAAACCCGATCTTATCCTAGCGCAACTTTGGCTTCTGATTGCCGTTAGATTTCTCTTGAGTTCAAACTCTTTTACCCAGCTTCTAAGGCCTTTTTTTTATCTGACTCCTGCTATTCTACTCACTGTCTTGCACTCTGCCCTCCAGCTATACTGAATTAATTTCAGCACCCTGTGTAGCTTTTACCTGGAAGGCTCCACACATACCCATCCTTCTACCAGGATCCTCACCCTCCTTGATCCCCAGTCTTTTCTAACTCATCCTTGAGATCTGGATTTAAACTGTACTTCCTCAGGGGCATCTTCCTTGACCCCTAGGCCAGGTAAGTCTCCTTTCTGCCTCTCTTATCCCCACTTCTTTCCTAATACTCTTACGATAAAACTGATCACATTTTATTATAATTACTTGTTGATCTGTCTTCCCTGCTGGACTGTGAGTTCCATGAAGGCAGAGACCAGCCACTGTCTTATCCTCAGTACTTAAAAACAGTGCCTGACAAAGGATTTGAACAGATGCTGAAACAAGGAGATGAATGGATGGCAAATAAACACATGCAAAGATATTCAGCAGTATTAGTTGTTAAGGAAATGGAAGTAAAAATCACAGAATAGCTAAATTAAAAAGGTTTACCTCTCCAAGTGTTGGCGAGGATGGTAGAGTAACTGGAGCTCTCACATGCTGCTGGTGCGACTGTACAATGGTACACCCACTTTTGAAAACTGTTTGGCAGTTCCTTAAAAAGTTAGATATACACCTACCATACAACCCAGCCATTTCATTCCTAGTATTTATCCGAGAGAAATGAAAACGTGTGTCTACACAAAGGCTTGTGAATGAATGTTTATTACACCTTTATTTGTTTTTTTTGTTTGTTTGTTTTTTTTTGCGGTACGCGGGCCTCTCACTGCTGTGGCCTTTCCCGCTGCGGAGCACAGGCTCCGGACGTGCAGGCTCAGCGGCCATGGCTCACGGGCCCAGCTGCTCCGCAGCATGTGGGATATTCCCGGACCGGGTCACGAACCCGTGTCCCCTGCATCGGCAGGCGGACTCTCAACCACTGCGCCACCAGGGAAGCCCTACACCTTTATTTGTAATAGCCCCAAATTGGAAACAATTCAAATGTCCATCGAATAGTGAACAGATAAACAAATTGTGATATGTTGATGTGGTAGAATACTACATTGCAACAATATGGATGAAAAAAGAATTATAGTGAAGAAAAACCAAGACTGTAAGAGTATGTAGTATTTGATTTTATTTATATAAAATTCTAGGGCTTCCCTGGTGGCGCAGTGGTTGAGAGTCCGCCTGCCGATGCAGGGGACGCGGGTTCGTGCCCCGGTCCGGGAGGATCCCACATGCCACGGAGCGGCTGGGCCCGTGAGCCATGGCCGCTGAGCCTGCGCGTCTGAAGCCTGTGCTCCGCAACGGGAGAGGCCACAACAGTGAGAGGCCCGCGTACTGCAAAAAAAAAAAAAAAAAAAATTCTAGAAGAAGCATATAATTTTGTAGTGACAGAAAACAGTTCAGTGGTTGCCTCGCATTGGGCGGGAGGATGGAAGGAGGGATGGATTACAAAGGAATACGAGGAAACTTGGGGGTAATAGATATGTTTATTATTTTCAGTGCAGTGGTGGTTTCATGGGTTTATATATAAGTCAGCTGATCAAATTCAGCATTTTAAATACATTCATTTTATTGTATGTCAATTATACTTTAATAAACCCATCCCCACCCCCCACCTCCCCCCCCTGAAAAACCTGCAGCCCATAAGAGGCCCTCAGAATTCATTTGTGGAAAGGAAGAGAGGCTACCACTGGTGATGTGGAAATGTTTCTAGAGGAGTGAAAGATCTAGGGGGTCAGATTGTGCTGGGCCTTGAAGGTCAGGCCGAAGAACTTGAATGTTGTCCAGGGAAGCAATTTTGGAGTTTTATGATCACATCCATGATATAGTGAAAGCAATGTTTTACGAAAATCCTTTTGGCAGCAGCATGCGGGACAAAGGGATTGGAAAGGCACTCAAAAAGACCAGTCAAAAGATGTTGACATGATCTGTGCATGGGATGATGATAAGGGCCTGGCCTAGAGTGATGGCCTTGGCTTGGAAAGGAAGGGACAATAGGAAAGATAATCTGAAGATAGAATTGTCAAGACTTGACTTAATACAGAAGAAGGAATAAGTTCTTTGCTGAACATCTACTATGGATTAGACATGGATTTAAGCAATTTCACAAAGTTATTCCTGTTTTTTTGGAGAAGACTGATAGTTATCTCTAGAATGTACAGAATGAAGGAGAGCTTTGTTTCCCTTGAAAATAATCCTAGGAGGACTGTTAGGTCCTTAAGGAAAGACTTTTTCAGATACACTTCAACTTCTAGTCTGATACTCACAGCAGTGACTGAATTTAGCACTTGAGTACTTTGAGTACTTCAGTTCTCCTTTTTCTTCTGTTTTATCGATGGTACAGACTGGAGGCCAGGATCCTCAACTGCTGTCCACGTAATCTTCCTGGAACTGAGCTAAACTACGTTTCCTTGACTTTCCCTTAGGAACGGATTTTTTCAACCTGAAAATATGAACTTACTATACTCAGCCCTTGAGGTCCTTTCTAACCGACTGAAGCTGGGAGAGCCTGACCAAGCCTTGGAGGAGCTGCTTAGGTGGGTCAGACCACATACCCCTCCCTGAGTGTTGTCCCAAGAAGCTCCTAGGAATAAGATTGGCAAGATTTCTTGGAGATAACTTGGTATTTTCAGTGACTTTTCCTCATCTATGTGAGCTTTCTCTTGTGTGTATTCAGATATATCCTGAAACATTAGAAACTGTTGAATTAATCAAACTAAATCTTTATGCACCCTTCATCCTGTAAAGTTCGCCTTTTCAGGTAATGTTGATGAAAGCATTGGCCATCTGTAGTCAACTCTTGATTATCCAGGGACCTACTCTGTCTCCTAGTAGGCTTGGGTAATTAGGTAGCAGTTAGTTACCACTGATTACCTGTCCATTTCCCTCATCTTGGAAGAGGAGCCTAGGCCGAGGGCACAGGAGGTGAGAAGGAGCTCTAAGGGGCACAGCTTCCAGCCTCTACCCCAGCTTCAACCAGAGCACCTTGGTCTTTCCCTTACCTCCCCTGATAGCCTAGGCCATCACTGGGTCCACAGTCAATGCTTGTCATTCCTGCCTAGAGAGCCTTATTTCATTTTCAATACAGTACTTTTAAATTTGTTTGACTTCCTTCCCACCAATCAATCAGGAGGTGACTCTAGTTTTATTTCACCTACAGTTTTGGATTAATTGTGACTCCTCATCTGCCATTACTTCAGAGCATTGAAAGCTAGCCATTTATGGTACATTTATTAGAAGCTCTGCTTTCTCTGCCTTATCATTTCCTTTCACTTTGTCCCTATGAACCCAGAATTTAAACATTATTCTCAGTGTGTTGCCTAATGCCTTAAAAAGCAAGTAATTTATTCTACACTGAGAATAATGTAGTCAGCATGGCCTATGCTAGCACTTGGGTATCTTGGCATACATGACCTCTTCAAGGCCAGCATTCCACCCACTGGGCTCTGGCCTCCATGCCCTAACTTTCTTTATACAAAGTTATAGTCTCTGTAAGGTCTTGAAAGAAGGTTCTACTAAAGCCCCGGCAAATGAGGAGGATTCTGATTAGACCATCAAGCATTTAAGCGGACTTGGATAACTCATGGATTTGGACACATCTGTAATACTTGTGGTGTTGTTTTTTATTTTTTTTCTTGTCTCCTTACAGCCAGAGCTTCCATTACTTGCAGAATTTCCATCTCAGCGTTCCCAGTTTCCAGTGTGCTCTTTATCTCCTCAGACTTTTGATGATCATTTTGGAGAAATCTACAGCTCCTACTCAGAACAAAGGAAAACTTGGTGATGTGCCATATCCTCTTTTTTCTTTCATGAATAGACTTGTAAACTTAGGGCTTCCTAGGACCTTATAAATTTTATAAGCAAATCTGTCCATAACCCTGGATGTGCTCTCTTGCTATACCAAGAAGGACATTTTTCCAGAAGGAGCTATGTCTGATTTCTGCTGACATTGATTGGACTGAGTGTGGTTAGTTCAGTTGGCTAGATTTTGTTTGGCTTTTGTTTATGTCCTTCTTTTTCTTTTCCCCCCCTTAAGTATCTGAGACATTTGACTGAAAGACATAAACCATGAAGTTAATAAAATGGGAGAGAGAGGAGAAATCAGAATTAAGTGTAAAGAAAGGTTTGGCCCTGTCCCTGATCTTTTTCTTTCTTTCCCCCTCCTATTTTTTTAAATTTTTATTTATTTATTTTTGGCTGCGTCGGGTCTTAGTTGCGGCACACGGGATCTTTCGTTGCAGCGTGCGGGCTTCTCTCTAGTTGTGGCGCGAGGGCTTTTCTCTAGTTGTGGTGCGCGGGCTTAGTTGCCCCGTGGCATGTGGGATCTTAGTTCCCCGACCAGGGATCGAACCGGCGTCCCCTGCATTGCAAGACGGATTGTTAATCGCTGGACCACCAGGGAAGTCCCCCTGATCTTTTTCTTTAACTATCTTTTGACATAGCTCTTGGAATGCATCTCACTGATACAACTTAATTGGCAGCACAGACAGAAAGCAAGGAGAACGTGCAAAACAAACTTTTATTATTCCCTGTTGTTTAAAAGGGGAGGGTTTGGTATGAATCTAGGAAGCAGCCACTGCTTGTCGGCCTGCCAAGGAGGAGCTGAGATGGACTTCCCACTGCCCAGCAGCGTTCCTTTTCTCTGTGTGTCTGTGTGGTTCACGTTTGTGTCAAGACAGGGTAAGCGGGTGGGACATGTTGAGTCTTAGAGAAATGGGTTTATTTCTGGTAGAAGAACCAGTAGAGCAGGAATTCGTGACAGCTTTTTTTCAAATTGTCTGTTAGCCCAGGAACGTCATAGTAAATATAAAAGAATAATCCTTTTGGTCAATAATCATCCCCAAAAGCCTGCAAAACAAGAGTGAAGTTCATTTTCCATGAATGAGATGTCTTTGCCTTGTTTCTCCAACAGCTTCCCTGGCCAGGCAGTTCCTTTGTCGGGTGTGGCCAAGTGGGGAGAAGGAGAAGAGCGGCATTCCTAATGACCAGCTCCAGGCTTTGCTTAGGTAGGTGAGAGGCTCAGTTTCTGTCCACAAGCCAAATAGCCTTCCATTTTGCCACTGTTCAGATCCCTTGTCTGGTCAAAAACTGAGACATTACCTTGGTTAGGGGTAACTTGGAAGCAGTGAAGTAGGTTTGAAATTAACATAATTTGGAATATGTGGATTGTCAGATCTTCTTGTTTTGTTTTATACTGTCAGCTAGTTCTTTATTAAATCAAATCATAGAGGAAGTGGGGGAGTCTGCTGTTGTATCCTGCCTTGTTAACCAATGAGTCAGATATTTATTATTGCCTACCATATCCAAGACACAGCGATCACTTCCAAGGTGTCTAACTATTTCCAACTGAGACATCATTTCCTTTACCTCCTGACAAGTATTTGGAATCCTTATTAAAAATAAGTATTGGGAGTTCCCTGGCGGTCCAGTGGTTAAGACTTGGCGCTTTCACTGCTATGGCCTTTTTAATTTATTTATTTATGTTTGGCTGTGTTGGGTCTTCGTTTCTGTGCGAGGGCTTTCTCTAGCTGTGGCGAGCGGGGGCCACTCTTCATCGTGTGCGCGGGCCCCTCACTGTTGTGGCCTCTCCCGTTGCGGAGCACGGACTCCAGACGCTCAGGCTCAGTAGCTGTGGCTCACGGGCCCAGTTGCTCCGCGGCATGTGGGATCCTCCCAGACCAGGGCTCAAACCCGTGTCCCCTGCATTGGCAGGCAGATTCTCAACCACTGCGTCACCAGGGAAGCCCCCTAATAGTTGTTTTAAAGCTTAGTACCTGGTAATGTCTCAAGAAAGAAATCTTGATTTAGGAATTCTGTAACATGCGTTCATACTCCTGTGGCTGTCAATGCAGCATCTACCTGGAGCACACAGACGGTGTTCTGAAGGCCATAGAGGAGATCGCTGGTGTTGGTGTCCCGGAACTGATCAACTCTCCTAAAGAGGCATCTTCCTCCACATTCCCTACACTGACCAGGTAAGGGAGTACTCTCCTCTTGTTCTCTCCCTAAATTAGAATCACACTGTCTAACGTATGTAGTTTCCAAATAACTACCTTACTCTTCATCTAGTTCTGATACAGAGGGTAGGTACAATCATTCATTCAACACACACAGTGTCTACTGTGCATTCTCTCCAAGCGGCTCTTAGCCAGCACATGTGAAAGGACCTTGCTGAGGAATGAATTTTCAGTAGTTACAGTCTTCAGTGGCATTGGATATTTAATCACCAGACTTCTATAAGTGCTTTCATCCTTTAAATGTGAAATTACTTTTCCAGTATTTTAGCCATCTTTAGAAGGATACAGTGATTGTTGTATCTAACCATATATCTCACTTAATGGGTTTTGTGTCTCATAATATCAGTGGTTATCTGACACTTGTATGGTCTTCACAGTTTATAACACACTCTTACATCGTTTATCTCATTTGATCCTTTTGATGAATCTGTGAGGTAGGTATCATTACCCCTGTTTCACTGATGAGAAAAATGAGTGTTAGGGGGCTTGCTCAATTGATACAGGCAATAAAGTAAATATGGAACTAGGAACTTAAACTCAGATCTTCTCACCACTACTTTCCTGCTCTTTACCACCACACTCACCCTTCATGAAGTTAATCCCCTTATTTCACAGGCCATCTTCTCGGCTCATTTCTAAATCCTTCCCACTCTCGTGCCCTCTTAGGGTGGACCCTAGTGAAAGGACATTCAGAGAGGTGGGGAGGGAAATAACTTTTGGTTCCCTGGCTTCTTCCCAGGACTTTGTTTCTGAGCAGTGCATCACTGTGTGGGCATGATGCTTTTCTCTTCTAGGCACACGTTTGTCATTTTCTTCCGTGTGATGATGGCTGAACTAGAGAAGTCAGTGAAAGGTCTTCAGGCTGGAACAGCAACAGACTCGGAGCAGGTAAGTCAGATATTCCCACCCCAAGAAGTAGACTCTGGATTACTTGGAAGCTGCTGATTATTCTTCTCCTTGGGTCCAGAATTTTCTCCTAAGCTATTTCCTTCGAGTTACTAAGATCCAGGATTTTTTTTTTTTAAGAGCTTCTGGTTTAATTTCCTTTCCCTCTGGTTGGAAGTGAGGATTGGGCTCTTTTCCCTGGCTACTTCCCAGGGGACTTGGGACTCCATAGACCTAGTCTGGAAAAAAATATCTTTGTTTGCAGCCTCATGTACCCGGCTGCAACTTGTGATCTGGCATGAGGTGAGCAAGCCTGTTTGAGATGCTGTGGTAGCCTGGGCCTTGGTAGCCTGCTAACCAGAACCGAGCTAGCCTGCTGGGAGATAGGGCTTGCATAGGGAATCAGAGAAGCCACAGGGAGCTGATGGCCCAGAGGTATGTTGCAGAGGCTTTTTCCTACTTGGAAATTATTGAAGAGAGGTCCTCTTTTTAGAAAGTCTCTATAAGATACCCTAATGTTACCACATACATGCAGGCCTCAGAACCATCTTGTGGGTGCACTGGTTGCCACATCTCTGTAGGAGGATAATTGGCTTAAATCTCTGTATAACTGTGTAGTTCAAGAACCATATATTAGTAGGAGTACAGTAAGAGAAGTATTTGGCTGTGATTCAGAGGTGTGTGTATATTTGGCTGCCTCTAGATTCATGAAGAGAAGCTCCTCTACTGGAACATGGCTGTTCGAGACTTCAGTATCCTCATCAACCTGATAAAGGTGAGTATGGAGGCTCCTTATCTCATCTCACTGGCTAATTGCAGGAACCACCAAGGGGCCTGGCTTCCAAAATGGACCCTCCCGCTCCTCTCCCCAGCCTCCCTTGGGGACCTGCTTCCCCCATCTTCCTCCCTATGCCCCACCCACCCTGGATAACCCCTCCCCCTCTTCCTGGGCAGTGTCTTTTTCTTCTCTGCCTTCCTCCTTCCCATCTGTGCCACAGCACTTACTATTTAATGGGTCCTTCCCCGTGTCATCCCCACCACCACCCCACTGTGGGTCTGAGCACATTCCCCACTGTGTCCCTCTTCCAACCTGAGTGCCTTCTTTATCCCTCACACATACTCTGTGCTCTCCCCCACTCCGTGATTTTGCTCAGACTGTTCCTCCAGCTTAGAACGTTGCTCTCTCTCCTTTCTGCCTCATCTGCTCTTTCTTCAGGCTTCAGGTCAAGGTTTGGGGCCTCTGCAATGCTATCTTCTTAACATTCCCAGTTGGAATCAACTCCTTGTTCCTCTCTGCTCCCCTCTTCCTTTTCTTGAACTTCAGTTCCAGGGATTACTTCGTTCTGCTTTGTAATTGACTTGTTGACATGTTGACCTGCCTTCTTCATTTTAGACGTCTCTGCAACACTCAGAGCTGTGCTTTGCACGGTGGAGAGGAGGCTGGGGGGCTCAGAGGAGCAGACTTCAGCTTTGGTTTCTTGTCCTCCCTCTCTCCAGGTGTTTGATAGCCGTCCTGTTCTGCATGTATGTTTGAAGGTGAGACCGGCCCTCTTTAGTGTTTATTCTTCCTGTGAGTTAGCTGAATGGAATTGCTTAATACCTTGTCCAAAAGCCAGTCTCCAGAATCTGTGCTATCAGGTAGTCTAGAAAAGACCATGGATATGTTTTCCCATACTAGTTGGATGACAAGAGAAACCAATTTTCCTATGAGTTTGAACACTTAGTCTTAGAAATAGGATTAGTGGCTTCAGGAGCAGTAGTCACTCCCTGCCATTCCTTCCCAGGCAATAGAAAGGAAGGAGGAGTGGGTGATTGCTCTTTTTAAAGCCCATGTGTGGCCTTATCAATGTGGGAGCTGGTGTTCTGGTATCTGCTGAACTCCTCTGCCAGGGGGATAATCCCAGATTAGCCCTAGATTTGCTGGTAAACCCATCAAATCTTTGATAGCTTAAGAGCTAAAGAACATTATAGGGAGAATGCTTCTAGCCCCACTCTTGACAGTTCCTTCTTGTGGATGGTGCCCCATTCTCATTATCTCCTGGCTTCTCTCTTCCTCTTTACTCACTCCACCCTGGTGCCATCATGGGAGATGGGTGAGAAGGGGGAGTCATTCACCTGATTGGTAAATTGGGCAAGTGGTCATGTGCTTTCTCAGCTCTACCCAGTTCTTTCCCCTTGAGAGTAAGGTGTCCTCAGGGAGCTGGGGTTCCCCTCTGTTCCTCTGTGCCCGCATTCTCAAGCTGAGCAACACCCCTGTGCATTGACTGTGTCTGGGGTAGGTAAGTCTGCCTAATTCTGGGGCTTCATTAGCAGGCCCATTTAGCTTTTGCATTAAGCTACATTCTCCAAATTAACCTTTTGGACCCTTTCCAATTTATTTTTTATATATAAAAATAAGAAAATAAACCCCCTGGTCTGGGAAATGTTATGCTGCCTTAGGCAGGGGCCTTTCAGGTAAAAGACCTCAGCTAGAGGTCATCACCAGTGTGTCTCTTCTCTTCTTCAGTACGGATGTCTCTTTGTGGAAGCATTTCTGAAGCAGTGTATGCCTCTCCTAGACTTCAGTTTTAGAAAACATCGGGTAAGAACTGAGAACAGAGAGCAGAGACATGCTCTGTACAGTTGTTCAGAAGATACGTCCACGGCGATTCCTGGGCTGGCATGGGGGTGGTCCCCTTGCCCAGGTTCTGGGCCACAGATCTGCTTAGGTACTTCTGGTCACTTCAGCTATCCCCAGAGATGCCCATGTAGGACTGAATGTTCCATAGTACATCCGCCTTCCTACTTCTCCTCCAGATTTGAGGATGGTTGTTCTTTTTAGCTTGATTTTATTGTGCTACTGCAGTCCCAGGACCTCACATATTAGTGTGTCATTTGCTTATTCCTGTGTGCTTCTCTAAGTCTGGTCTTGGGAATTTAAAAACAAAACAAACGAACGAAAAAAACCTCATTTGTGTCGTAAACTCTTGTTATAACGGACAGTCTTGAGAGTTTTTTACCCAAGTGGGATCCAAGACTAGAGTAGTGAAATAAGAATAGAAACAGGGACTCCCCTGGCAGTCCAGTGGTGAAGACTTCACGCTTCCACTGTAGGGGGTGCGGGTCCCATCCCTGGTCGGGGAACTAAGGTCCCGCCTGCCCCACAGTGCAGCCAAAAATTTTAATTTAAAAATAAAAAGAACAGGGCTTCCCTGGTGGCGCAGTGGTTGAGAGTCCGCCTGCCGATGCAGGGGACACGGGTTCGTGCCCCGGTCTGGGAGGATTCCCACATGCCGCGGAGCGGCTGGGCCCGTGAGCCATGGCCGCTGAGCCTGTGCGTCCGGAGCCTGTGCTCCGCAACAGGAGAGGCCACAACAGTGAGAGGCCCGCGTACCGCAAAAAAAATAAAAAAATAAAAAATAAAAAGAACAGAAACAGAGATGATTACTTCTTACACATACTTAGCAAGTTGAACTTTGCAAAACACTCTCACAATATTTGGTTGGTCCCTCATAACTCAGAAAGATAAAGGGGAGGATAGCCAGTGATCACTCCTCCTCTTATTTGAGGGCCAAATTAAGACAATTGTCTAGCATAATCTTGAAAAATTGTGAATCACTATGTTGTACACCTGAAACTTATATAATACTGTAAATCAACTACACCTCAATTTAAAAAAAAGAAGAGATGATTATCCATATACAGCTGGAACCTGCAGGCTTGATCCTCTTTGGAACCCTTGGCTGCAAGAATATCTTGCATATAAAATGAAATGAGAACATTTCATATGTCACTTACGAATGTTGTTGGTTATAGGAAGATGTTCTGAGTTTACTGGAAACCTTCCAGTTGAATACAAGGCTGCTTCATCACCTGTGTGGGCATTCCAAGGTAAGATGGAAAGCAGGTCACACCACCCACCCACCTGTTGGTTTAATCTGTGGTTGTGATTTTGGAGGTCCGTGGGCTCCAGTGCCTTCTTCCTTTTTTACCCCTCTTGAGCCTTTATTTCTGGGACTGTGTTTGTCCAAAGGCAGTTTATTCAGAGTGGTCAAATCCTCAGTTGCTGACAGAGATTGGGTAATCATCTAGAGGGGAATTTCTGCATCTGAAATTTGACTCAAACTCCATAGCCCTGTTTCCTCCAGGAAAGTACTACAAAGTACTCTGGGCAGGAGGAATATTATGTAAGTGATGACTCTGCTGGAGACAAGAGGTAGTTCTAAAAGCAGCTGTTTTTCGAGCTTTTCAGCTGTGCTAATTACTTGTCAAGGAACACATCTGTCTTTTGTGAGAACATTTTAGCATTATAGGACTTTTCCACTTGAAGCCTGGGGTTGAGCCAGTCATTTTTTGTGTGAAGGAACACAGAACCATGGAGTTCTGCAGTCACTGGCAAGCCCAGTTCCTGTTGTTCAGTTCCTCCCCTGATTCTAACTTTTTAAGGTGCTGAACAATGGAATTTTATAAGGGCTCCCTCAGCTAAACAGGGATACTCTGTTGTTTAATATCAGTAGAATATACATTCAAGAGTATTTTATGTAAATTCATTGATAATTGATCAATAAGAGGTTATGAAGAGGAACCGTGAGGTGTTGGTGGTATGTCTTCTAGGCTCTTTAGCTTGAAGGACAGCTGCCATTCTCTTGGGAATACTCTGCCGGACTACTGCTCTTTGATGGAACATGTCTCTGGCCTGTACTGGCAGGGCATATGGTCTTGATTAGTGTTCAAGGTGTCAGGAATTCAAAAGTTTCCGTATAGGAAATGTGAAAGCATGATGATAAACCCAGATGAGTTTGGATGCATTTGTTTCCATTCAGATTCACCAGGACACGAAACTCACCAAACATGTGCCTTTGCTCAAAAAGACCCTGGAGCTGTTAGTTTGCAGAGTGAAAGCCATGCTTATCCTCAACAATTGCAGAGAGGCTTTTTGGCTGGGGAATCTCAAAAACCGGGACTTGCAGGTAAGCCTGGGAGCCCGCCAGTAATAATCTACTCCCTTTCTTTGTGAGAGCATTTGAAAGTATCTAAGGGAGGTCACCTAAGCCCCACTCTCTCAATACTCAAAACTGCTTTTCTCAAATCTGTGACTGTTTAGCTCTTAACGTTAGGGTACATTGCCTTTGAGCCCTGGTTGCAGGTTGCACTCCTCATCCCAGGCAGCGAAGGCACCAAAACATACCATTGATATCAACAAGGCCTCAGACATAGAGGAGCTGATCAGGAAAACCTCTTTCCATAGCTAGAGGGATACCTTTAAACCCTACTGTGGGAAGATTTAGAATATTTTTGTATATGGAAAAACTTGGTTTGTTTAGTTATTTTGGGTTTTTTCCCCTAAAACCAGTCTGGTTCCTGAAATTATTCTCTGGCTAATTTTAACAAATGAGCATTTCTTAGTTCTTTCAGTTGTCTGACTGACTGGCTGAAATCTTGTGTTGCTTATACTACTACTTTGGAGTTATAGCATTTTTCAAATACAGTCCAAGCCCTCCTCATTCATGCTTACAACATCTGAGTCTTAAAATCTTATATATGACAAAAGAAAAAAAAATCTTATATATGAAAAAATAGCTCCTCAGAGAATTAGCTTCCTTTCTTCACATCAATCTCTTGTTTCCATGAGAAAATTGAAGCTCAGCAAAGTTAAGTAACTTATCATTCAGCCATAAGTGAGTGGAGCAAGGGTTTGAGTCTAAACAGTCCTGATCCAGATTTGATGTTCTTAAACCATTTTAGTATACCATCCTTTAGCCTCTACATGGCCATTTGTGATTGGTGTGTTGGTGTTCATGCTCACATACCTTAAGGTATTTGGGAAACTTTAGAACCATATTCAGCATTACCTGAAAGAGTCACCAATACAGTCTGGCCTTGTAAAACTAGTATGATATTAGAATACAAAGATGAACCTTTTGTAAAACTACATATTGTATCAGAGCCACAAGCATCTTAGAAATCTTGGGTTGATTATCACTTTTCTAGATGCTGGATCACAGGTTGGTGTCTGTGTTTGACCATATTTGAATGACTGAATACCTTTCTTTGCCTTGTCTATAAACTAAGCCTTTCTCCCTTTGAGACCCCAAATGTGATCATTATAACCCACTGTTTGTCCTGGCCCATTCACATTCAGGGTGAGGAGATTATATCCCAGAATTCCCAGGAGAGCACAGCAGATGAGAGTGAGGATGATACGTCATCCCAGGTCTCCAAGAGCAAAGGAACAGAGGTATGTCTGTAAAAGGCACCAGAGTAGTATTGATGGTAGAGAGTGCAGAACTTTCCCTGCTTGATTTTATAATCAGCTATTTCTATGCGCATCTCCATTCCCTCCAGAAAAGCTTCTGTGCTTATGTGAATTCTGTGGGGGCCAGAAAAAAAAAAACCCACACAATATTATAATCACTCAATATTTTAATCACAACTTGAGTATCTGGAGTTGTTTGTAGCATATGTTATAGAGTTGAAAATTCCCTTCCATTATAGCCTCCTGAATTAATATCTGAAACCATTTTAGAGGGGAGATAAGAAGAGGTCAAAGTGTTCTCTGAGTGTTGAGAAGAATGAGTTAAACGATTTAAACATGTTGTTTGAATATCTAAAATAGAAATGTGAAAGCTAAAGCACAATCAAAAGCTGCTACCACTGAGGACTAAAGTAAGAGTAGGAGTCCTTATGCTCTTTTGGGCTACTACCAATGCTTTTGAGACTTTAAAGAAAGCTAAAGAAAAATATATATTTATAAAAGTTTGTTACAATTCAGGTGGGTTATAGATACAGAGAAGCTGAGATTTAAGAACTCCTGCTGTGGATACAATTTGTAATGCAATTTGAGGCTGATACGTAAGGATCATTTAGTATGAAGAATTGTTTTATTACATGGTCCTCTGTTTTATTTGTATAGAATATCTCCACCTTGTTCTCATAAAAAAAGTTTTATGACTTTTTAAAATTTATTTATTTTTGGCTGCGTTGGGTCTTTGTTGCTGCATGCGGGCTTTCACTAGTTGCGGCGAGCGGGGCCTACTCTTCATTGTGGTGCACGGGCATCTCATTGCAGTGACTTCTGTTTGTTGCGGAGCACGGGCTTCAGTAGTTGTGGCACGTGGGCTTAGTTGCTCCGCGGCATGTGGGATCTTCCCGGACTAGGACTCGAACCCGTGTCCCCTGCATTGGCAGGTGGATTCTTAACCACTGCGCCACCAGGGAAGTCCCCATAAAAAAGTTTTGAGGCAGACAGTATCCTATTAGTTTGGTGCTTTGTCATAAGCAAGCCTCCCAGATTAGATTTTACAAACCAGAGAGAATTTTATTCTGGATTCCTATTGGATTTTGAATTTAACAAATATTTCATTCTATATTGAATGCCCATTTTGTTCCTATGTCACACACATGCAGTAGAGCTGGAGGGCCGTGGCTTATTTACAAATCATGCATATTTGGTTGGGTTGCAGAATGGCATAAGTCAGTATCAAAATGGCTCCCTCCATCGTCTTGGCTTAGAGGCCATGACACAAGAATGGGGGAGCCTCTGATTCATTCTCAAAAGAATGGTTTAAAACCTATCATTGGTTTTAACAACAATACAATACAGTCATATATGCTGTAGGAGCCGTGTTGCAAGTCATGGCGTCGCCCGGATGACCTAAAATATTTAATTATCCTTTGCCTCTTAGGACGGTGAAGAAGATGAAGCAAGTGATGGAGAAAAGGAGCAAGAGAGTGATGAGAGTGATGATGACTCTGATTAGACCACAGAAAGATACTCCCTCCCCATCTCTGCCAGCTACTTACCATTTTGTGTTCAGGGTTTCAAATCTGCTGTCTGCCTTTCTAACTGGAAGCATCCTATTTTGTCCTTAAAGAAGGGGCTTTATTGAGTCGACTTAATTGTGGATTTCACAGGTTGTCTACTAACATCAAAGACCGTGGCTCAGAATTCGAACGTAGTATTACTTACCAATTTAGGCGAACATGGCAGTGCTGTGCTAGAGTAGTCATGATTCTGAGCTTCAGGAGCTAGTTTTGAAACTCTGGATTTATTCTAGAATTTAGGCTTGTACCAGTCTTACAAATAAATTCTGTTTTAAGTTCAGCTACCTCAGCTACCTCATTCCTCTTTTCGAATTTCCTTCATAGATGGAACTGAATTGGTGTTTGTGCAGAGAAATAAGGGAGACTGGTACAACACATCAGTTCTACCAGTTACAATCATATGTTCCCTATTACAAGGACCCTCATATTTCACATGAGAAGATATTTTGTGATCTTTTTTGGAGGAGTGACGAATTTCTTTTAATGCCCAAAGAAAGTCGAATGTTTGGCTGCTTTTTAAATTTTGGGTGGTCACGTAGATATGATAAAGGAGAAAAAGACGGCATCAAATTCATGTTAACTTTGCATATATAATTTTTATTTTATTTCCACATTATTCTGAGTTATACCTATAATCTAGTTACAACAATGCTACAAAATTACTTATAGTTTATTAAAAATAGAACATTAGGAGTACATTTCAGCTAAAATGGGGAGCTCTCATGTCTTCTGCAAGAAAGCCCAGTTTCAGTGCTGCTACCAAGTTCTTTTTTGCCAGGCTATAAATATTAATATTTGTTATATTTCTACCCACTTTTGTACTCTCTGGTAGTATTAGGGTGTGGCTGGCTAGGTTTTTATGTTGGTTTTTTGGTGGGGGAGGTTATTTGTTTTTGTTTTTTTAAATTAATCGTTGACCCACATATAGATTTTTGACCCCTTCATCCTCATGTACATAGAAATCCATAATCTCCTTCCTTGACACTCTTTGTTTCCCCAACTCATTGTGGTCTTCAGTGTTGAAAAGAGTTCACAGTAGGCTCATTGGTTTATATGGTTTGTTTAATGGTTCTTTATCACATGTGCATGTCAATGCTAGTTTGACTGTAAATGGTTGTTCAGCTTTACAATGGAAATGTTCTCCCTTGCTCTGTCACTGGCCCATTTTTGGACGGGAAGAGAGGAGGGGGGCTCCTGAATTGTCACGGCTTGACTGAAAAGCAAGATGGCTGGGGCAAACATAGTTTCCTTTACACAGAAAGGTCTATGTAAGCTTCGGGCACATAGCAAAAGGCGTGGTGTGAGGAATGGGGATCAGATGGGGCCACTTTACTTGGAGTGTTGCAAGGCAAAGGTGCACTTATTGTACGTCGCATACAGCAAGAGGATGGAGTGCAGCATCTGTTTGCACGTGGTCACTGTCATCTGAATCTGAGGCTCCTTAAGTCCAGTGGGCCCCTGGTGCTCCCGGCTGATGATTTTGCAAAAGGCTGACTTGTCTGAAACTCTGAAGGTCCCAGTCCACTTCGGCGGCTGAGCCGTGATGACCCTGCCAAAGACAGAATCCACTCCGTTGAGGCAGACAGGCTGGGGCTTCCTGACCAGCCCTTTCTTGTTGTTCATGGTTCGGAGCTCTGACGTGTGGCAGGGCAACTTGGGACTCACTCCAGGCTCCAGGAATGGACTGTCTAGAACTAGAGAGACCTCTTGAAAGCACAGCTGCACTTCAAGATCAGAAGGGGTGTGGGGGAAGCAGGGGGAAGCCCTAAAGGGGTGCTTGGAAGAAGGTGTAGGTGTTGTATGCCGCAGCCATTGGAAGCTCTCATCCAGTGGGGTCCATGGTGACCAGAGCTGGTATCCTGCCATTGACAGTCCTAGAGGAGAGGAATCAGAACATGGAATTTTCCTAGCATGCTTTTGGCAAGGGCATGGCTGTTTAAATTCACATCTCTGTCTCATTATTGACTTTAACTTACTCTGTAGTTCTCATGAAAAGATTCCAGTAGATGTTAGGATATTAGTAATTCTATAAAGGCAGTAGAGGATAGTGACAAGTATTGAATCTGGCAACTGCTATGTGTAACTTATTAAACCTTATCACAAGCCTCTGAAGGTAGGTTTTTACCCATTTTACAGATGAGGAAATAGATTTGTCCAAAATGGAGTGTCCCTGTTCAGCATTAGGATCTGTGCTGTGTTGATAACTGCTGAAGTCAGAATCTGTGCCTCTCAGGTGGCAGAAGCTGCTGGCATTTCATGATGAGACATTATTTGTGGATGGATGCTTCGAAAGTTGTGTCTTGCCAAATATTTGTGACTCTAAATCCCATGTATTTATACCGTTGGTTCTCAAAGTATGATTCTGGGACTAGAACCATGACAGTCATCTGGGAGTGTGGCAGAAATGCAGATTCTTGGGCCCTACCTGAGACCTATAGAATCAGAAACTCTGGGGGCGGGGGGAGGGCCTTGCATTCTGCATTTAAACAAACCCTCCAGGGGAGTCTGATGTACCTTGTAGTTTGAGAACTTCTTATGCTGTTCCTTTAAGGAACTTCAGCTTTTACTATTCTTAATTATGGAGACAGTCTGCTCTTGGCCCTAAAAACCTCTTTTCTGACACAAGGGAGCAGCTCTCTCAGGGCCCTGAGCTACTTATATACCACCTCAGAGGAATTATACCAGGCTGGGAGGGAAAAAAAATTCCAAAGGCCAGTGTTTTAAAGTTTTTAAAAGATTTTTCTGGTTCTTCTATGTGTGTTTTGTTTTTTGTTTTTTTCTTATCTATGAAAGACCCACTGGTTAAGAACTTGATTCCCTCCCCCTCCCCGACCTTTGGAGATAAAGGAAAGGGCTGGGAGGATGTTGCTAACTCAATTTATCCAAGTAGAATTCAGACTTTCCATTTTTCTACTTTAAAATTGCCAGTATATAAAGGATTTCACTGAATTCAAGAGAAGCTAACATTTTTGAGCACCTACCTATTATGTTAAGGGGCATAGCATATCCCTTTTCTTTCCAGTCAAGTGTATTTCTCTGCCCCTTCTCTAGTCTCCCTCAAAGTTAGCAGCAGATCTCATCCCATCCCATCCAGTAATTGCCCAGGAAATACTGTGAAAAGTTTGACACCTCCACCATGGTTTGTGACACAGTAAGTTTCGCTTTTTAAAGGGAATTGTTAGTGACCTTTCAAACCAGAAGACCTGCCCCTGACAGTGGTTAGTAGAAAGGAGATTTGTTGATTTCCTCCAACTGGTATGTTTCTCCTGATCTATGCAGGCCCTTGTGCATACTGTTCAAATATCTGGGCTGCCTTCGGATGAGAAATTGACACCCAGGGGATAGTTATCTATCCCAAACAGCCTGTGGAAGGCTTCTGGTGCTTGATACTATGACCCTAGGAGCATACATCCAGGATCAGGGCTGCTCTGGTACACCACCAAGGCAAGGTGCAGGTGGAGGGCGTTAATGCCTCTGAGCATATGACCAAAAAAGGAAAAATTCCAGGAGCCTTTCCTCGCTTGTCTCCTAAGAGGAAATAGGGCCAGAGGGAAAAGGCTTTATCAAATGTCCAGCCTAAATATTGGGCAGAACCAACATGGGATGAAAGAGGGCTTCTGACCCCAGGTCTTTCCACCACTTTCACACAGCGTTCAAATAAAGATAGTTCACCCCCCACTCCTACCACCCAGAAGTCACCGTCATCCATTCCAGGAGGGGTTGAATCTAGGAAGTCTGTTCAAGCTGCTCTAATAGCTCCCGGATAGGGAACACATGGTTCTAGCCCAAAAGGCTTCCCCATCGTACCAGTCCTCCCATGCCAAGGAACCCAGTCCCTCGATTTCCCCACCTGGGAAAGGGGAAAGCAGCGTCAAAGTGCAGCTGAGGTCCTCGTGAACTGTGAACTGCGATCCCGAGGTGCTGGAGCTGCCCTGAGTGAAGGAGGCTCCCCCTCCCAGCCGGAAGAGGGGTTTGTCCCGCGGGGGCCCCTCTCCGGGGCGGGGGCCAGATGGCTCTGGCCGAGGCAGAGGTGGCGGTGGGAGCCCGGTCCCGGTCCCACCATCCGGGCTGGGGGCTCACCTGCTGAACTCCGCGGGCCGAACGCTCCAGGGTGGCGGCCGCTGTTCCCGGGCCGCATCTTTTCTCCACCCGGAGCCTGGCAACCGCCTTTGTGACCCAGGACCGCGGGGGAGCCCGAGCCGCAGGGGGGTGGGGGTGGGGGCCTCGAGGCGCCCCAGCTAGGAACCCCCACCTGATTGGAACACCTGGTCCAGGACCAGCCCTTCAGGAGCGCTGGTCCGAATCCTCGTC
Source organism: Hyperoodon ampullatus (assembly GCF_949752795.1). NCBI lineage: Eukaryota > Metazoa > Chordata > Mammalia > Artiodactyla > Ziphiidae > Hyperoodon > Hyperoodon ampullatus. The sequence continues at coordinate 7,623,995 of NC_136923.1, read as the reverse complement.
CTCTCTGTTCCCCTCCACCTCCTCCCTGCCTCGCCCCAGTGGTGTGCCTTTGATCTGGTCAGAGAGCACAACGCGCCCACTTCAAAGACTGTGGCCAGGAACCTGCATAAATGTCCCGGGAGCTGTAGTTCGTGTTAAAATGTAAGCTCTACTCTTTAAACCCTGCTCTGGGTATTCGGGCTGAGTTACCCAGAATTCTGAAGGCCTTTGTTGCTGCACTGAAATGATCCCAATGCAGGGGCACAGAATTTATACGTGCTCGCTTGTCAAGAGCAAACAAAGATATGTGTCTCCTTGACTTCCCAACCAAAAACTTTGCTTTCTGTTAAACCTCAAGAGGGAAGATTCTGTCCCATTCTCACAAAGCTGAAAAACTCACACTTTCACCTTAGTAAAGGAGTGATCTGACTACTTTTAAACCTCACTGCAAACAACTACTCTGGAAGGCTGGGGGAAGAGAGGTCTACCCAGCTGACTCCTATATCCGCAGTACCTATCACAGTGCCTGGCAGGGTGCAGTATTTGTAGGAGGAATTAACTAATGGCCCACCTGCCCTTCCCTTATATACCCAGAAATTGCCCTTGCACTTTGTGAACCATAGAACACAGCACAAACAAGAGCCGTCACCTTTTGCCTGGCTCTTTGGGTGAAGCTGAAGGAGAAAGACTGGGATGGGGTCAGGCTGCGATCCTGGTTTGGAAGACAAGATAGTTTTGAGGGACTTGTCAAGAATTGTCAGATGTCCACTGTGTGTGTGTGTACGTGCGCATGTGTATCCATGTGGAAGGAGAGATGAGAGAGTTGGAGGTGGAGAGGGGCAGAGAATGATGAGTGTTGGAAAAGACTAAAATGATTTTTTTTTAAATATTTATTTTGGCTGCACCGGGTCTTAGTTGTGGCACTTGGGATCTTCATTGCGGCATGCAGACTCTTAGTTGCGGCATGCATGTGTCATCTAGTTCCCCCCACCAGGGATTGAACCCGGGCCCCCTGCACTGGGAGCGTGGAGTCTTACCCACTGGACCACCGGGGAAGTCCCCTGAGATGATTTTGAATTGCAACTTTTTTTCACCCAGTAAGTTTATTTTTATTTTCCTCTTGAATAAAAGAGACACTTGTTATTTAAAAAGGAAACAAAACAGTAGTTTTTATTGCACAGTTGTGTTTTTTCAATGAAAGTCCCCCAAAGCAGAATTGTATGATTAAGAATTGTTGGATAGAGAAGGATTCATGCTGTTATGACAATCTGCACCACAGTCCTCTGCCTAATCTGCCCAACATTAAGGGATGTATTCCTGGAGATACCATTTGCCATCACCTCCAAGTCTGATACTCCACCTCCACGGCTACCGTACATGTATAGAAAGCCAGAATCTCCCATACTTCATATTATTGATGATCTACAACATCAGTTTGGTCTGTATTATGCAACACAACATTCTGGTTGCACCATCCAGGGATTCTCGTGACAACAGCCGCATTTGCTCTGCTGAGAGCCCATATAATGTTTTCACAGTAGCCAGCAACATTGCCACACTGCACACACTATACCTATAGCCATGCAAATAATGATCCAACTACACATGATTGCAAAGGCAACTCAAATGACCACACAATGCAATCAAAACATTTCTTCAAGAATTTGATTTCGTGCTGATTGTTATACCTGGAGTCAGTGACAAGATCCCCAAGTTCTGTGAAGCGTGTGACAGACTCAAGGACAGGGACCTGTCTCCCTTATGCTGAGGCAGTCTATCACCTGGAAGCACTCCTTGCTGCACCAAGAGCATTACTGAAGCTTGCCTGTGCAGCCCTGCGTTGGGAACAATTCCTACAATGAGAACTACCACATTGGCAAACCCATATTTGGAGGACTGAATGGCAGAGAGCCTTCTGGATGCCTGGGTTTGATATTTAGGGTCGATATTTATTATTATTTTAGAAACCATTTACATGAAAATGTGGGAGAGCTCAGATGGACTTTAACCTGTTCTCAGAGTGGTACAGTGAAAAGATAATGGAGTCTGGAATCAGCTGGCGAAGGTCCACCACTTAATTGGCTCTGTGACCCTGGACTTCAGTTTTCTCATCTGTAAAATGGGGAACCTCTTCCTCACTTGCTTCCACAGGGTTTGTGAGGATCCAGCTATTAAAGCAGCATTATAGAGGCTTCCCTGGTGGCGCAGTGGTTGAGAATCTGCCTGCCAATGCAGGGAACATGGCTTCAAGCCCTGGTCCGGGAAGATCCCACGTGCAGCGGAGCAACTAAGCCTATGCGCCACAACTACTGAGCCTGTGCTCTAGAGCCTGTGAGCCACAACTACTGAGCCCGCGTGCTGCAGCTACTGAAGCCTGCATGCCTAGAGCCCATGCTCTGCAATGAAAGAAGCCACCACAATGAGAAGCCCGCGCACCGCAACGAAGAGTAGCCCCTGCTCGCCACAACTGGAGAAAGCCTGCGTGAAGCAACGAAGACCCAACACAGCCAAAAATAAATAAATTAAATTAATTAATTAATTATTTTAAAAAAGCAGCATTATAGCTTATAAGATCTTCTACCAGAGTACAGGACTGTTAGTAATGTTTTCTTCCCAGCTACTGCTAGAAGAAATCTGACTGTTCAGCATCACTTTTTAAAAAATAAAAGGCACGGGCTTCCCTGGTGGCGCAGTGGTTGAGAGTCCGCCTGCCGATGCAGGGGACACGGGTTCGTGCCCCGGTCCGGGAAGATCCCACATACCACGGAGCGGCTGGGCCTGTGAGCCGTGGCCGCTGAGCCTGCACGTCCTGAGCCTGTGTTCTGCAGTGGGAGAGGCCACAACAGTGAGAGGCCCGCGTACCACAAAAAAAAAAATAAAAATAAAAATAAAAAATAAAAAATAAAAAAAATAATAAAAAATAAAAGGCATTTACCGTACAAACCAGGTTGTAAATATTCCCTGAAACAAAAATAAAATTGCCCATAATTCCACTACCTTAACAAACCAGGTATTGACATTTTTTGGTATATCCTTCTTGTCCTCAAGCAGACATAATTTTTGCATAGTTGCAATTAAAAAAAAAACCACATGCATTTTGTTTTCCCTTTCATTTATCATCTCCGTTATGTTGCCACAGTTTTTCATAATTAGCATTTATATGACTGCATAATATTACTCTAAGTGGCCATACCAATGTTTAGCCATTCCCCAACTGTTGAGATTTATTTTTTAAAAACACATGCCTAAGAACACCTTTGTGCATAAAGTGTTCTTTCTTTTTCAATAATTTTGTTAATACCTAGGTTAAAAAGTTTGAAAATTTTTACAGCTCTTGCTAACAATTTACAAATTTCCTTCCAAAGGGTTTGTGCCAGTTTACAGTGTGACCAGCTATTTACGAGTTTACCAGTTTCCCCTCAGCCTCTTCAACATTATTATCGTTAAAAAAAAAAATAACGTTTGTTCATTTGAAAATTGTAAGGTGGGACATCATGTTGTGTTGTTAAAAGGCATTTTAAAAATGATTTGTATTTAATGTGGTTTAATTGGCTATGCCCAGCTTATTGTGGACACAGACCGCAAGCTTAGTTTGGAGCACCCGAGGGAAGGGGTGATGCGGGCCCATGCTCCCCCCGCCAACGACCCGTAACCTCCAGTGACAGAGGTGGTGGTGGTGGTGGCGCTGGCGCGGGGGATGGGGTGGGGTGGGGGTGGACTTTGGCGCGTGCGCACTCCATTTTTCTCCACGGCCTGGAGGCGACGGTCTTCAGGGGCGTGGGAGCAGCGCGAAGAGGCCAGTGAAGACGTGACAATGCGCAGGCGCACCACAAGGCCCGTGGATTCATGGATGCCCCGGGACCGGTGTGGGCTGGCGGCGCAGGCGCACTGGCGGCCTGGAGGGTCGAGGCGCCTGCGCAGTCGCGCTTCCTTAGGCTGCAGCCATGGCGGGGCAAGAGGATCCAGTGCAGCGGGAGATTCACCAGGACTGGGCGAACCGGGAGTACATTGAGGTCATCACCAGCAGCATCAAGAAAATCGCAGACTTTCTCAACTCGTTCGGTCAGCGGGCGAGCAGGGGGAGGCTGGGAGGAGGGAGGCCCGCTGAGGGAGGGCGCTGAGAAGCTTTGAAGGGGACTCGGGGAGCCTTGGGCTCCTGCTGGGTTTCGCTTCCTCCTTCAGACCGCACCTTCCCCCTCTCGCCCTGACCCCCGGCCTCCACTGGGCAGTCCCTGTGGGGTGTTCCTGCCCCACGCTGAGCTCATCGGCTTCCTTGCCTTCACCCCGGATCCATTAACAAGCCTTTCCTTTTCCCGGATACGTCAGGCAGCCCCATCCATCGTCTGCTGCCCTTCTTCTCTTCAGTCGCCTCCCTTCTTCCTCTGTGCTTCGCTTCCAGTCCCCACTTGGCGCTCGGAACGCAGCATGGCTGTGTCACTGCCTTGTAAAGACTCTAGACGGTTGCCCATCTCCTTCCGGATCGAGTCGAAACCCTTGAGCTCCGAGCCTCTTAGTCGCCCCTCCGGCCCCTCCTGTGGGTTCCTTCCTTTCTCCGCGCGCGCTGTGCTGAGTGGCAGCAGATGAGGGCAGAGAAAGGTCCACATCGCGTCAGGCCATGGACATCTCTGCATTGCTAGTCTCTAGCCGACAGTGGGTGTTCTGTCTGCTTCTAGCAAAATCTTTCCTAGGCCTGCTCGTGACAGTTTTAAATTCTCTCCGCATTGTTCCACATCCTTCTGGACGGCAGGCCCCTAGCAGAGACCCCCTACCTCATGTTTTCCAAGTGTTTCTTTGAGAGGACTGAACACTGGGTAGACTTTCTATGTCATCACAAGGTGTGGGGATGACGTCTAGTGATCTGTTCCCAACTGGTGTGCTTCTGGTCCACTCTTTCAGCAACATTAAGCGATTAAGATTAAGGAGGGGACACCGATTAAGATTAAGGAGGGGACACCGATGTATTAAAAAAGATTTCAAAAGGAATTATTTTCTAGCTAGAGAACTGACAGGTCCTAAGGAGTATAAAGCTGACAGGGCAAGAGTCTTGTCAGAAAGCATCAGCAAGAGAAACTAGATCTGAGTACAAGGCTCTCTCTCAGGTTCTGTGGGGGACACAGAATAAGAACCATTTCCTGCATTTAAAGAATTTCTGCCTTGAAGATGAAATAAGGACCACTTCAGAACAAAGCAGAACATTGCTTTTGTTTTAATATATTCACATACAATGCGACTTAGTGTGATGGATTTCCTCACTCAGGGAATGAGGGTGAAGGTAGTATTAATGAGAGATGAGACTAGTATAAATTATATGTCAGTGATACAAATTCACACATATAACTTAGTATAGAGGTTGTAGTAGGGAATGGTAGTCAAGAAGTCATAGTTCTCACATATCCTCAAATTATTTTTTAAGTTCTGTGCAAACTGTTTTGTTGTTAGTTCTCCTGATTGTCTCTCCTGCTTCCTTAGAGAGCTAAACTATTATTGGGGGTTCTTTAGGGCGTTCTTTACTCATAACGTTCCCTCAGAGGCAGAGCCAGATAAGAGAAAACAAAATGTTCCATGCCTCGGGAGGGATGGCGTGATGACAGGGTCACAGCTTTGACACTTTGGCTTAGTCTGGAGAGGCAGTGGAAAGTAGTTAGACAGATAACTGACGTGGAGAGTTTTTACTTTTTCCGTTGCGGAGCACAGGCTCTGGACGCGGAGGCTCAGTGACCATGGCTCACGGGCCCAGCCGCTCCGTGGCATGTGGGATCTTCCCGGACAGGGGCACGAACCCGTGTCCCCTGCATCGGCAGGCGGACTCTCAACCACTGCGCCACCAGGGAAGCCCGAGAGTTTTTACTCTTAAAACCAGAAGCGAAAGGCTTCATTTATCTGGTAGGAGTTAGTATCTGATATGTAGACACAGAATATCCAAACAGAATATTAAGAATGTCAGTTCAGTAAATAAAGTATCTAAAATAAGAAGTTAAACTGGTGCTGTTGTTCAAAATTTAAAAGTGATCTAGCATCTCACTTCCCCCAGTTTGGATCTAGGTAATGTAATAACTTTGTTTCTGAGCATGGAATCATATTAATAAGCATATGATAAACATACTTTTATCTCTGACATAAAACTTCTTGACATATTACTGAAGTTTTAGTGGGTGAGTCTTGGAACTAACCGAAAATTGAAGAGTTTGAGCTTAGGATTGTGGAGAAGTGTCTCTTTTCTTGCTTTATAAGCAAGGAAATACCTGTTGTGAGATTTTAGCAACTGCGTGTGAGTCCCATTTTATGATCAGATAGAGAATAAAGACTTTTTTTTTTTCTTCAAAATTTCCAGCAAGTCCTAGACCAAGGAAATAGATGCATAGGATTCCATTCTTCAGGAGCTGGAAGAAATGGCTTCCCTTGGCTTAGGCCATTATTCTCCTTTAAGGTGAGGATAATGGCCTAATGTTTGGAGTAATTACTAGGTGGTTTTTGAAGATTTTAGAAAGTGGATTTAGTCCTTTTAAAGAAAAGATTAATTACAAGTAAGAACAATTAGGAAGCACGATTAAAAGTTAAAGCGATTTATTTTAGCAGTCAGGTAAGGCAAGTTCCTGAAGATTGATGGTATCACGATACAAGAGTTTAGACAGAGACCACCAGGCTGAGAAACTGGATAAATCATAAGGATAGACTTGAGTGTGTTGTCTTGGCATTGGATGCCTCAGGATGTGTGAGTGTGGGATGTATTTTCCCTTTCTAAGCCCTTAGCATGACTCCTCAGTTCTGACATGTATCTGGGGGGACTTTGTATTGTGTTTATAATGTGATTTGGTGGTGCAAAGATTTAGCAGGCGTTTACTTTGAGGGGGCATCTATAGCTTTTTGAAAATGGCAGCAGACCTATAATTCTCACCCTGACCACAGAGAGGTTGTGTAGGGCATGTGCTTTGGGGAGGGAACTGTTTTTCCACGATACCTAATGATTCTGAACAGCTTTTACCCTGTGATTCCAGCTGGTGTGAGTAGAATTTTGATCTCTTTGTGGTTTACCCTTTTAGCATTGGAGGACCACCTGAACCTGAGGACACACAGATCATGATGCAGCACTAACATCCTAACACTGGGCCTATTCTGTACTTTGAATTGATGAAGTTTCTAAAACTAGATTGTTACAGATGATAGCTTTTTATTTTTACGCCTTTTTTTCTGACTCTAAAGCTAATATGTTCAGAGAAATGTAACAAAAAAAAATAGAGAATGAGGCTGTTTTTAAATCTCAATTCTTATACTTAGCCAACAAATACAGCTTGCCTCTTGTAACTCCAGCTGTGCATCAGATGCTGTGAGAAAGGGATAAATAAGAATAAATGGACATAGCCACTCCTAGGAAGTTTATAATTTTGTTGGACAAATACGACCTTAAGAGAAAGACAGTGTTGATTTTTGTAGGCTAAGGTTACGTGCAGTAAGAGTTCAGAGAAGTTGTCTGGTAACTGGCATTTGTTAGCGGTGGTAATGTATGCACACCATCAAGCACCCTGATGAGGACAACTGGCTTTTTCCATTACAGTCTGGTGATAATGTACATATAAATGCATTGTGGTTTCAAATTTGTCCGTCTGCCACATGGTTTCCCAGCATTTTGTTTGAATCGGTATGTATTTAATGGGATCTGAAATATGACTGAAGTTTCTAGAGTTCAACATTTTAAATTTTCAACAGTGCTTATCCATGCAGGCCAGTAACATAGTGCCGTTCTTGGATTCTGATTCATCACCAGATTGACAGAGCTAGAACAGAACAGCCATCCAGGAAGGAACCCTCCCTCTCACCACCCTGCCTCTTCATTTTGGCAGACGTTTTTATGGGAAAAGACAGGTTGTCGGTGATAACATTCATGCTCTTACTGAATAGCATACACGATGTGCCTTTGAGCTTCTAAAAACCAGGCTGAAAAGAGATTAGGTCTTGTTGGGCCGTCCTAGCAGTGGCAGTGTATCCGGGAAAAGGAGGATGCTGAGGTGCTTCTACTCAAGCTGGATCTGGGAATTAGAAGCAGCAGCACTAGCAGATTAAAAAAGCAAACAAACAAAAAAGATTAAAAAGAAGAGCGAACAATGAATGTCCGGAATAAAAATCCTTACAGAAGAGGGAGAATTATATCCATTCAGCAAAGACCTCTCAGAGGTCCACTTTGAACTGACTTGAAGGAGAATGTTTAAAAGGGCAAGATGAGTAAGATTTGGACTTGATGAAATGAAAGTCAAGGCAAGATCAGGGTGTGCAAGATTTGGTAAATTGGGTGCTGAAGCGCTTTTGCATAACATCCAGGGAAGAGATGAAAAGGAGGGGTGTGAGCAAAGTGTTAGATCACTGGGTGGGAGAGTGTCTCGGAGAGTGGATATTTTAAACTTCAGAAGTGAGGATTATTGAGAGATGACTGAAGAACAGTTTTGGGAGGAGTATGGGAGTAATTAGCATGCCTGGAAACCTTTTTCTCCTGGATGTTGAGAACAGTTGGAGGAAGAGTAGCCAAGAGATTTGTGTCAGAGAAGTTTGCAGGGAGAAAGGTATTTTAGGGCAAATCTAGGTTTCCTTTTGGGTGAGGTGGTAAAAGAGATTGGAAAAGGTAGGGGAAGAAAAGGAATTTTTTGCAGATGAAAGGTGGGATCCACAGGGTAGTTGCTGTTCTCCAAGTTTTCTCTTGTTCTGAAAGGCCTGTGCAGGTGCTGGTGGGACATCACGTGCCCTTAGAGCAGCAGCAGTGAGCTGGCTTCCATGAGCTCAGAAACACCACACCTTCCCTTCTCAGGGTCTGCTGCTTCCTTGGCCTCTGCTTTTCTTCCCTATTGAGATTATTTTCTTCCTCTTGTCATTTCCCCTCTCTTGAAACTCTTGGTTTGCCTATTAGCAAATGGCCATGTGTACAGCCTTGCTGTATTAGTTTTCTCTTTTCTATTGCTGCCATAACAGATTACCACAAATATAGCGGCTTAAACCACATACATTTATTATCTTACAGTTGTGTAGATCAGAAGTCCAACACTGGGTCACTGGGCTGACATCACAGTGTCAGCAGGGCTGGAGGCTCTAGAAGAGGAGCTGCTTCCTTGCCCATAGGTTGTTGGCAGAATTCAGTTTCTTGCAGCTGTAAAACTAAGGTCCCTGTTTCCTTGCTGGCTGTCAGCTAAGGACCACGGCCAGCTTCTAAAGGTCACTTGCATCCCTTGGTTTATGGCCACCACCCTCCATCTTCAAAGCCAACAGTGGCAGGTTGAGTCCCTCTCACACTTCGAATCTCTTCTTCCATCTTTCTTCTGCCTTTCTCTTTTCCATTTATGGATTTGTGATTAGATGGGGCCCATCTGGATAATCCAAGATCTCAAGGTCCTTAGCTTCAATCACATGTGCAAAGTCCCTTTGCCTGTAGGATACATATTCACAGGTTCTGGGGATTAGAGCGTAGACATCTTGCGGGGGGGGCGGGGCGGCATTATTCTCTGCCTGCCACATTTGGTAGGAAGTTAGGCAGATCCTCTCTAAGCAGCTGTGCTCCTAAGATACTTCTCACCTTATCCTCCCACTGCCTTGTTTTGCCCACTCGTTCTTCTTATCTGTGCTCTGCATGATATATCATTCCTCCTCTTCATCTTAGGGGCTGTGTGTGTGTTTGTGTCTGGAATGGCATTAATCCTGAACATCAGTCTTCTTTTGCCAGATATGTCTTGTCGTTCAAGACTCGCAACACTAAACGAGAAATTGACAGCTCTTGAACGGCGAATAGAGTACATTGAAGCAAGGGTGAGTATGATGGGCAAGGGCCTTCCTCATGAGGCAGGCATGGCTGTGCAAGAGAGAATGCACATTTCCACTTGTTGCTGAAGAAACCTGGAAGCAGAAACAGGCTTAGAGACGTTAACTACCTTGCCTGAATTTAAACCAGCTTTCTGGGACTCTGAAGCTGTCATCTTTTCTACCACTCCCAACTACCTAGGATAGAAAATAAGATTTTTTTTTTTTAGACCCCTCTAATGCTTTTGAATTTATCTGATTGTCAATTTTCCTTTGACAGGTGACAAAAGGTGAGACCCTCACCTAGAACTGTGCCATGCTGCTGCTGGGAAGTTGCTTCTACAGAACGCAGACCCTCGTGGGAAAGGCCCCAGCAGCCTTCAGCTCCTTCCTGTCTCCTTAAAGAGCAACAGGGCTTATTCTTGTTTTTCTTTTTTTCAAAAATGTGGCCTTTGGGCTCTGCCACGTACACCCAGCAGCGTGATGTGGCGTGTGGGGAGGAATCCAGGGGACTCTGAGAAACAACATTAGGCATTTTACTTCTTCAGTGACACTTTGTAGAACTACTTGTCAACGTATTTGAGGCGCTAAGAGCCGAAAGGTGGGACTCTGTCCTCCCCCGCCTCTCTCTTTCGCCCTCTCTCAGCCTTTCCTTGCAGCCCTCATTGCCCCTGCACTGATTCTATAAGCGCTCTCTGTCTCCTCCCCACCTCTGGCCAGGGGTCAGAGGCAGTCCTGGCTGAGGAGCCCTGGCGAGGTGGCTGCCGGAGCATGTTGTTGCTCACCCACCAGTTTCTTGTCCTTTGGAGGAGGTCAAGTCCAGGCCCCCACTTGGCTTGAAAAGGAACATTTTCAGAGTTTTCTTTCTCTCACTTGGGGTGTCTTTATCTCTCATATTTCCCTAATAAACTCCTCAACTTTATCTGACTGCTGTGATTGTGGTGGGGAGAGGAGCTAGAGATGGGGCTCACGTATTCCACAGAAATCTGACGTGTGGGATTCTTATTCTAACAGCAAACTTTCAGGTGTAGCTGTTTGATCAAACCCTAGGTGGCTTGCCAGCTGGAGCCCCCGTATTTGGACTTTGCGCTAATTCATCCTGGGAATCGTTTGGTCATTCAGTGCACATTTACCGAGTACTTAGTATGTAGGCACTTTATGCTCCAATAAAATATACAGTGTTGAATCAGGCGTGATGCTTACAGTCTGTTGAAATGCCAGCATCTACACAATTTAACTGCAATCCAGGGAAGACTATTAGTTTTATAAGGTACAAGCTAAATGTCTCCTTCTCTTTGAAAAGCAAATCATTTAAGCAGAAGAGTCTAAAACTTTTCATTCTAGCATCAAAGCCTGCTATAAACTTGTGCCAACCCACTCCTAAAGGCTTAACCCCCATGTGGGATTTTCAGTTTAGTCACGTAGAAGTCACTTCTCCCTCTTCACATCTTACTTGCCACTTAAAGGTCTAGCTTACGCCGAAGCTCCTCCGTAAAGGTTTCCTAACTTTACTTTTCATTCAGCGCTGCCCTGTTCCTTTTCTCAGTCCCTCCCATACTGCCGTGCTAATACTGCACTTCAGCCCTGGGTTTGATCTTGTTCTCTGCCTTGGTGTCTGCATCGTACAGTATACATCAGCGCCATTGCCTGTGTTGCTCAGCTGGGTACCTTGCAAAAGGCAGGTAGTCAGTAAATAGCAATTGAACTGACTTGGCAGAGCTCAAGCTTCTTTGCGTTGTCACATCTGCGCTTAGATCCGTGCTTAGACCTTTGGAAGACCATTTTAAGTAGTACCTTCGCTTAAAAATGTGGTATTACAATGCAGGCAATACTGACCTCCTTTACTTTGGTAAGTGCTGTTTTTCAGCATTATTGAGCTCATCTGAGGTGATTGAACAATCGCTTGAGTTCATTATTCATAATATCTTCTCTATCGTTTCTGAGATACATAAGTACTTGTAAAGTTCAAGTTTTAGATTATCCGGTGCTCTTCAGTCAGTTTAACAGATAGTTACTAAATTCCTACTATGAGCGAGGACTATAGCAAGATAGTTATAGAGGCCAAAGTGATGATAATCTATAGAAGCCGGAAAAACCCTTCCTTAGATGAGTGAAAATGATCAATTTTTTATGGTCCTATAGACAATTATGTTAATTTGTTGATATCAAAGTAATATTTCTAAAAAAGTTAGTGCCCTAAATACCATGTTGCTAATGGTAAGCTGCTGCTTATAAGGAGAGCAACTGGCGTGGGAACCAGTGAGCCTGACCTCCTCCAGTAGAGGTAACTCCTCCTGCTTACCTGGCACTTTGAGGTGTCAGAGTGCTTTCCTGTGTAACTGTCAATACCCCCTTCATAAAAGGAGCCTCGGCTCGCTCACGGATATGTAGCTAGTATTGTCTGAACTTATTGAGCGTTACCACGTGCTAGATGTGCTAAGTGCTTTGTGTACTCTATTTCATTTAGTCCTCAAGCCCTAAGGAGTAGGCGTTCTTACCTCCACGCAGTTCTTTAGAGAGGCTGAAACTTGTCCAGAGCCATACAAAGTAAGGAAAGGTGCTGGACTCTGGACCTAGACCTACCTGCCTCAGACTGCTCTAACCGTTCCACTACTGAGTGTGGTATAACCACATCTAAAACTTCCTTTCTCGTTCCTACTTCAGTGCTATTAGATAATTTTTTTAATATATAAATTTATATATTTTATTTTTGGCAGTGTTAGGTCTTTGTTGCTGCACGCGGGCTTTGTCTAGTTACGGCGAGCAGGGCCTACTCTTTGTTGCGGTGCGCAGGCTTCTCATTGCGGTGGCTTCTCTTGCTGTGGAGCACGGGCTCTAGGTGTGCGGGCTTCAGTAGTTGCAGCACATGGGCTCAGTAGTTGTGGCTCACAGGCTCTAGAATGCAGGCTGCTCAGTAGTTGTGGCTCACGGGCTTAGTTGCTCCGCAGAATGTGGGATCTTCTGGGACCAGGGCTCGAACCCGTGTCCCCTGTGTTGGCAGGCGGATTCTTTTTTTTTTTTAACATCTTTATTGGAGTATAATTGCTTTACAATGGTGTGTTAGTTTCTGCTTTATAACAAAGTGAATCAGCTATAAATATACATATATCCCCATACCTCTTCCCTCTTGCGTCTCCCTCCCTCCCACCTTCCCTATCCCACCCCTCGAGGTGGTCGCAAAGCACCAAGCTGATCTCCCTATGCTATGCGGCTGCTTCCCACTGGCTGTGTTTTACATTTGATAGTGTATATATGTCCATGCCACTTTCTCACTTCATCCCAGCTTACCCTTCCCCCTCCCTGTGTCCTCAAGTCCATTCTCTAGTAGGTCTGTGTCTTTATTCCCGTCTCGCCCCTAGGTTCGTCATGACTTTTTTTTTTTTTTTTTTAGATTCCATATATATGTGTTAGCATACGGTATTTGTCTTTCTCTTTCTGACTTCACGCTGTATGACAGACTCTAGGTCCATCCACCTCACTACAAATAACTCAATTTCGTTTCTTTTTATGGCTCAGTAATATTCCATTGTATATATGTGCCACATCTTCTTTATCCATTCATCTGTTGATGGACACTTAGGTTGCTTCCATGTCCTGGCTGTTGTAAATAGAGCTGCAGTGAACATTGTGGTACATGACTCTTTTTGAATTATGGTTTTCTCAGGGTATATGCCCAGTAGTGGGATTGCTGGGTCATATGGTAGTTCTATTTTTAGTTTTTTAAGGAACCTCCATACTGTTCTCCATAGTGGCTGTATCAATTGACATTCCCACCAACAGTGCAAGAGGGTTCCCTTTTCTCCACACCCTCTCCAGCATTTATTGTTTGTAGATTTTTTGATGATGGCCATTCTGACTGGTGTGAGGTGATACCTAATTGTAGTTTTGATATGCATTTCTCTCATGATTAGTGATGTTGAGCATCCTTTAATGTGTTTGTTGGCAGTCTGTATCTCTTCTTTGGAGAAATGTCTACTTAGGTCTTCTGCCCATTTTTGGATTGGTTGTTTGGTTTTTTTTTTTTTTGATATTGAGCTGCATGAGCTGCTTGTAAATTTTGGAGATTAATCCTTTATCATTGCTTCATTTGCAAATATTTTCTCCCATTCTGAGCATTGTCTTTTCGTCTTGTTTATGGTTTCCTTTGCTGTGCAAAAGCTTTTAAGTTTCATTAGGTCCCATTTGTTTATTTTTGTTTTTATTTCCATTTCTCTAGGAGGTGGGTCAAAAAAGATCTTACTGTGATTTATGTCATAGAGTGTTCTGCCTATGTTTCCCTCTGAGAGTTTGATAGTGTCTGGCCTTACATTTAGGTCTTTAATCCATTTTGAGTTTATTTTTATGCACGGTGTTAGGGAGTGTTCTAATTTCATTCTTTTACATGTAGCTGTCCAGTTTCCCCAGCACCACTTATTGAAGAGGCTGTCTTTTCTCCATTGTATATTCTTGCCTCCTTTATCAAAGATAAGGTGACCATATGTGCATGGGTTTATCTCTGGGCTTCCTATCCTGTTCCATTGATCTATATTTCTGTTTTAGTGCCAGTACCATACTGTCTTGATTACTGTAGCTTTGTAGTATAGTCTGAAGTCAGGGAGCCTGATTCCTCCAGCTCTGTTTTTCTTTCTCAAGATTGCTTTGGCTATTTGGGGTCTTTTGTGTTTCTATACAAATTGTGCAATTTTTTGTTCTAGTTCTGTGAAAAATGCCATTGGTAGTTTGATAGGGATTGCATTGAATCTGTAGATTGCTTTGGGTAGTAGAGTCATTTCCACAATGTTGATTCTTCCAATCCAAGAACATGGTATATGTCTCCATCTATTTGTATCATCTTTAATTTCTTTCATCAGTGTCTTATAATTTTCTGCATACAGATCTTTTGTCTCCTTAGGTAGGTTGGCAGGTGAATTCTTAACCACTGCGCCACCAGGGAAGCCCCATTAGATAATTTTTAAGCTGTCATATACGCACGTTATTCTTACCTGCCTCTTCACCATCCTTCCTTTGGTAAAGAAGGCTTCAGGGGTTTTCCTGGCTGTGTCTGGCAAACACTGTTTGCATTGATGTCTGTGTTGTTAAGTTTCACTTCTTACAGCTTCCTTTCTCTGAAGACTGGATTGTGTGTTGTATTTTCTGGAAGTCTTGCCTAAGGAATTTAATCAACTCTGGCACTTTCCCTAGCTGTCTCTGGGTTTCCCTCTTTTGAAAGACCTTATTTGGTCAGGCTCCAGAAACTGGGATTTTATTCTCAAGTTATACACGTCTTTGCTCATAGGTCATTTCGATCCATAAACAGTGTTATGCTAAACCACCGTTTATTTTGTCCCCAGTGTGTCACTTCAACTTACGTACTTAGAGTTCTGTTATACTAACATTTCACCCTCACCGTTGATGATAAAGTTATACTTTACATTTTAATCTGTTTACTAAATCGTTCAGTTTTTAAAATTTAAACATCTGTTTTATCCTTTTATAATAAAATTAAGATGTTGCCAGGATAGCTGTTTTGATTTGAACCATAAGGAGACTAGGAGTTCAGAGAGGTTAAATACTATACCCAGCTTTTCTGAATCCAGATTGTTCTCAGTCACCTCACCATCATGAATAAAAATTGTCCTGGATAAAAGAACTACCAAAACTCAACAGTAAGAAAACAAGCTCAGAAAGAAATGGACAAAAGATTTGAACTGCTACTTCAAAGACAAAAGGATGGCAAACAATCTCATGAAATGGCATTCAACATTGTTAGTCATTAGGAAATAAAAATTAAAACCTCATCGAAATACCACCATAAGCAATCTTTTAGAATGGCTAAAATTTTTCAGAAAGAACAAAATCCTGATAATAAGTGCAGGGAAGGATGTGGAGCGACTGGAACACTCATATATTGCTGGTAGGAATGCAAAATGATATGACTACTCTGGGAAGACAATTTAGCAATTTCTCACGAAGTTAAACATGCACTTACTGTATGCCTCAGCAATCTCATCCCTAGATGAGTCTCACCTAAGAGAAGTGAAAACTTATGGTCACACACACACAAAACCTGTATGCAGATGCTTATAGGAATTTTATTCATGATTGCTCAATGTCGCTTAACTGGTGAGTGCATAGTGGTGTACCACTTGGTGATGGAAAGACATAAACTTGATACATTTATAACATGGATTAATCTGAAATGCACCATGCTAAGTGAAAAGCCAGACTCAAAATGCTACATGCTGTGTGATCCCATTATATGACATTATGGAAAAGGCAGCACTATAGGGTCAGAGGACTGATGGGTCAGTGGTTGCCAAGACTTAAGCCTGGGGGTAGGGTTTCATCACATTCTCTTTGGGGGGTCGGAGAGGGTGGATTGTTCTGTATTTTGATTGTCGTGATGGTTACATGACTATGCATTTTGTCAAAACACACCTCTATCCACCAAAAAGAGTGAACTCTGGAAATTTAAAATAAATTTAGAAAAAAAAAATAGCCTGGTTAGATACACATCTAACTCATGGTAGTTATTGCCTCTGAGGAGGAAGGAGGGAAATGGGACCAGGGTGGAAGTCAAAGGGTATTTTAGCCTCATCATTTATGTTGTCTTAACTTTAAAAAGTAAATAAATGACAATGTGTTGTTTATTTTATGTGATAAGATTATCAGTGTTTGCTTTATTATTGTACATCTTGGTATTTTTTGATTGGTCAAAGTATAAACACGGCGAAATATATCCTAAAAGAAAACTTATTTTTTTATAAATTTATTTATTTATTGGCTGCACTGCGTCTTCGTTACTGCGCATGGGCTTTCTCTAGTTGTGGCGAGCATGGGCTACTCTTCGTTGTGGTGCACGTGCTTCTCATTGTGGTGTCTTGTTGCAGAGTATGGGCTCTAGGCACATGGGCTTCACTAGTTGTGGCACGTGGGCTTCAGTAGTTGTGGCTCGCGGGCTCTAGAGCGCAGGCTCAGTAGTTGTGGTGCACAGGCTTAGTTGCTCCGCGGCATGTGGGATCTTCCCGGACCAGGGATGGAACCCTTGTCGCCTGCATTGGCAGGTGGATTCTTAACCACTGCGCCACCAGGGAAGTCCCCTAAAAGAAAAATTTGAAAAGGCAGCAAAGTAGAAGGGAAAAAAAAAAATCACCAGTTGTTTTAAAATACTTGGGTACATTTTCTTCTTTTTCTCTCTACTTGTTTGGTTTTCAATAGTGGAAAATGTACTCGAAGAACAATATAGACTGTAGCTTTACTTTTACTTAGAGTACCCTAAATATGTTTTCCTTCCTCTTAAGTGATCTTTGTAAACATTTGCAGTGATAGAATGTCACTGTTAAGCCCTGCGTTTATCTCCACAACTGCTTTCATTTTAGGGATGTAGACATTTCTGTCATATTAAACTGGTATGTTTCACCTCACTATCCTGGGAGTAAGGGTATGTTTGCATGAATCCTGAGAATTATGATGGCTCTGAGCCATTGGGATTTGATTAACAGAAAGTCCTGTCTTTCTCAGGTTTCCCTCCACAAATATTTCCACATTAATGTTCGATAAACCTGGCGGTCTGTGTCACTGCTGGTCACTTAATCTTGCTGGAGGCCATTAGGATGTGCCATCTCTTTGTATAATGTGCTGTCAAAGACAGCCCAGAGGAGAATTACCTAGGCTCAGGGTGTTAGTTCCTTTGTAGATTTGTCAGACTCCTTAGATTCACTCATACCATCATTTTCTCAAAGGCACCAGATGATGAGCCTCTCTAATCCAGCGCTCTCCTCTGACCACCCTCTTTATACCCTTAGAACCCCTTCAGTTTCCTTAGCTGTAAAGTGGAGATAATGACATGGCTTTCATGAATGTGGAATGCTTAGTAGAGTGCCTTGCATTGGATAGATTTATTCTTTCTCCTTGAAGTTCATCTTTGACTAAAATGAAACCCTCTGAACTCTATTTCTGAGCTTCTCCAAGTACAGTCTATTTCAGGTCACTGAAATTTAATTACAGGGACTCATGTACCATCTTTCTTCAGGTTTACCTAGCACCATGTGTCTCTCCTTTGTTGCACTAGTGGTAACTGCAACTTTGTTTTTATTTGTGTGATGATTATGGGACCCTCATTGAAGTGCTGTGAAGGCATGACTTATCTGCAGTATTCTCAACACTTAGCACAGCACCTGGCACCTAGTAGGCCCTCAGATATTCTCAGAATGAAGGAAGAAATGAGTGTTTAAACTTTGTACTTTTAATCTTTCATAAATAAACATTCATTTCTCAAATTTTTACCATAGCGCTTTGCACATAGTAGTTCTGGTTATTTTTTCCTCTTCATGGCTCTTAAGAATTGATTTAGGTCAATTATATCTCAATAAAAGCTGGGGGAGGATTGATTTAGTTGTTTTCATTATAAAGGTAATAAAACTATATTCTAGAAAATGGGGTTGGCTGAGGAAATAATGACACATTTTACATAAATGTCATCACAGTATGCATATAATTTGATAGCTCTTTCCCCCTTTTATTTCATTTTCCCTCAGTAAGTTTTCCCTATTTTGAATGGTCTTGCTATTCTCCAATGTAGTTTGTGGAGAAGAGTTTGCTTTCATGTCAGGCAACCAAAGAAACTGAAAAAGAGGTTGCTCAGATGGGTGAAAATCATAAACCTAAACCCCTTTACTTGTGGATTTGACTGAGAACAGCTGTCTAGGAGTGCAACCAAAAACAAAAACAGAAAAGCCTATTTGCTCCCTTCTCCCTGCTATTTCTTTTAAATGTTAGGGCCATAGTGCTGGTCTGTGGGCACAAGCATGTGTTCCTTCTTGGCCTGGGCCACCAGGTGCGTTTTCAGTAAGTGGTAGGACTGTAGGAGTCCTGGGCTTGGAGGCAGTGAGTTTAGTCAATGAGAAGCAAACTGGATAGGGGAATCCGTGCCTGCTGCGGGGTCTGCCTCCCGATGGGCATGATGCCTGATCTGACACCCAGGCTAGATATTTGTATGATGGGAGTTGGGAAGGGAGAACTCTTAGGCTTTATTCAAAGTTCATCTCAGACGTTAACCCCTCCTGGGGTTCATGAAGATTTTCCTGATTCTTTTCAGATCAGCTAGTCACCTTCCACTTGCTCTTTTACTGGTATAACCAATAATAAAACTACATGTCCTACATCAACCACAATAAAAAAAAAAACAGTCTACATGTCCTGTGCTTTCCCAGTAGCCCAGTAGCATTTTGAGGGTAGAGACAGTGTTTTTAACTCATCTTTATAAATAGTAACTGCTGCTATTTGCAGAGTGCTTGCTATGTGCTAGGCACTGAACACTTTTCCACTTAATCCACACTCCTATGACATAGGTACTTCTTAAAAATGCCAGTTTCAAAGATGAGCAGTTAAAGGCTCAGAGACATCTCATATCTGAAGCTAAACCTGGAATGAGAACCCATTCCAGGTGTGAATTCCAGGGTGTGAATTTCAGAGGGCACACAGACTGAATTGTGAAAGTTTACTCCCTCTTCAGTTTCCTTTAATCTTTCTGATTATGTCCAGGGGGAAGGAAGTTGGTTTGACAACTAACACTCGGTATCTAACATTTAACACTTGGCTGACTTTTGAACCAACAGAACGCAGGCTCAGAGACTTTACAGAGAACAAAGTTTAGTAACTGTTGTTTTGTTTTCTTTAACTTAGTTCCACTGTATTCTTCTATGGCAAATGATAAAGAATTTCCATCGATGGTAGTGATATAAAATTTCTTCTCAAATGTGTTTAATTGCTTGCGTATGCATAGAATAATTTTGAAAGGAAGGACAAAAAAACATGATAACTGTTGCCTCCAGGGACTCTCTCTAGGTGGCTGGGGGGACTGGGGAAATTTCACTTTATCCTACTTTTCTGTACAAAACTCAAATTTTGTGACCCAAAATGGAGACAAAACAAACTTGATCAATGAGAAAATTAGTAAATAAATAATAGTGCAGAAGGTAGGGAGAATATGGCAAAAACCATGAAGGTCTTAAGACAATGAATGAAACTAAAGAAACGCTGTGTCAGAAACGTACGAGAGGTACGAGAATCCAATTTACAGGGGAAACCCTGCGGCAGGACGGCCTATCGCCACAGCCCGCTTCCGTGAAAGCGGGACCCTCAATCGTCAGGGGATCCATCTGCGCATGCGCACGGCCTCAAGCCGGCCATCTTCCAGGCTGTATTCCATCCCCCACCGAGAGCGCGCGAAAACTGCACGCACGCCTGCCGGGGACGCGCACGCCCCGCCCCGCCCCGCGCGGCCCACGAATCCCGAGGCGGCTAGGACCGGGTAGTTCTGGCTCCGGGAGGTAATGCCCGGGAGGGCGGGGAACGCGGAAGAGGCAGAGACCGGCGCGGAGAAGGCTGACGCGGAGGAGTGCGGGCCGGAAGAGTCCCACCCGGAGGAGCCCGGCTCCCAGCAGGAGATGGAGGCTGGGCGGCCGCGGCCTATGCTGCGCTCAGTGAACACTCGCGAGCCGTCCCAGGTCATCTTCTGCAACCGCAGCCCGCGCGTGGTGCTGCCCGTGTGGCTCAACTTCGACGGCGAGCCGCAGCCCTACCCGACGCTGCCCCCCGGCACGGGCCGCCGCATCCATAGCTACCGAGGTAGGCGGGCCGGGGTCGCCCAGTCGCGCCCGGCCGCGCCGCCCCCTTGTCCTGGCCTCAACGGGCCCGGTGCTGAGCTGTGCCCAGCGCGCTGCCCAGCGCTCTAGGCCTGATAACAACGATAACGGTGACTCGATCTCACCGAATTCCCGCCCCATCCTGGGAGGCAGGTGCTGTTGTCATTACTATTCCCATTTTACACCTGAGGAACTGACGCCCCAGAGAAGTTGTGACAGATCCAAGTAGACTCAGCTAGTGACAGAGCATTCTTCTTTTAAGAGTGCATAATTTGCATTTGATGATCGACCCCACGTGTATTCCCTCCCTCACGCCCATTTGTTCAGTCCGTGAATGGGAGCATCCCACATTCTCATGTGCCCCGTGGGCCACGTCCGCGTAGGGTCCTTGCCTTCATGGAGATCGCGGTCAAGTGGGGGAGACGAGACAAATGCATAAGTAGTTAAGAACAAGCCAGTGTCATAATTGCTACCATAGGAACGGAGCACAGCAGGGCACCTGCTCAGTGAAAGAGAGGGGTGTGTGCTTTGATTTGGAACTTCCTAGAGAAGAAAGAGAATCCTGCAGGATGAATGGGATCTTACTAACCCAAGACAGGAGTGGAGAGTTGTAGGCAGAGTGAACAGCATGGGCTAACACCTGGAGCCTGGGAAAGGAGAGAGGGTATGGAATGGTGGGAGAGGAAGTCTGAAAGGTGATCTTACCCCTAGGGAAATGGGGCCCATTGAAAGTTTTTAAGCAGGGAAATGACATTGCCTGATTTAATACTGAAAAGCTTACCCAGGTTGCAAAGTAGTTTGGAGGGGGAAGAGTACTGGTAGCAGTTAGGAAACTCGTAATAACCCAGGTTGGGGCTGTCTAGGCCTTACTGCCTAAAGTGGCAGTAATCTTCCCTAGGTTTTCAAGAAGAGAAGTTAATGCTTGCTAAATTTTCACTACCTTCCTCGGAGGATCCTAATGGATCTTTTTTCCTTGAGGGTGGCATATTCAATAATGCTCTTCAAACTTCTACACCGAAGTTCTGCTAATATTAAATGAGGAAGAACGCAATTCTTCCAGGCATTAACATTTCTGTAGTCTCCTATTTTATCTAGGAAATTGTGTGAATTTTGTATTCTTCTCCAAAATTTATCTGTGCCTGATTTAATATAAACATTAAAAAAAAATTACAACGTGAATGTCCTTAATGTTATCGATGCTAAACTGTACACTTAAAAATGGTTAATAGTCCATTTTATGTTATGTGTATGTTACTACAAGAAAAAAAATTACTTCCTACTTTACATTTCTTCAATTTTCCCACCAGATCTTCAAGTAAATTTATGCCCCAGGAACACATGCTGTTTTTTATTCTGAGGCAGCCTCCTCCCTCCTCAAACAGAATCTTAGCCCTGGGATTTTGTCTCCTTCCAAGTGGTCCCCCCTCCTTCTTTTTTTTTTTGCATAAGATGTGTTTGTTTCTGAAATTAGGTATAATTTACATAGAGTAAAATACAAATATCTTAGGGTGTGATGGGTTTTGACACCACCTAGATCAAGTTACAGATTAGAATATTTTCGTCACCCCAGAAAGTTCTCTCCTACCCCTTTTCACTCTTCTGATTTTTCACACCGTTGACTAATTTTATCTCTTTCTACAGAATGTACCCTTTTCTGTCGGGCTTTTTTCTTTCAACGTGATGTTTTTGTATCTTCTTGCTTTTGAGAAGCACACTTCTGAGGAGTTGGTGACCTTTTCTCTCCTTTTAGTTTGCAGCCTTTGGTGTGATTTGCAATTCCCATACTTCGCTTTTGCACCGAGACAGCAGAAAGGGCCTGGGTTTTGGAGCCTCGCTGGAATACTTGCCCTTCTCCTTACTCTCCCTGTTGCCTTGAGCAAGTCACTTGGCATTTTCAGACCTTTTTTTCTCATATTTACCTGGATCTTTTGTGAGGACTAAATAAAATAACATTATTGGAATGGCTTTGTATGGTATTTAAGCAGAAAGAGAGGCAGATATTTTCAGTGTCAGAGTGAGGAGATGAAGGAAATAGGTGTGTGGCTCCTTAACCTTTGCTTGTCTGAACAGGTCATCTTTGGCTCTTCCGAGATGCTGGGACATCTGATGGGCTTCTAGTTAACCAGACTGAGCTGTTTGTGCCGTCTCTCAATGTTGATGGACAGCCTATTTTTGCAAACATCACACTGCCAGGTACTGATGTTCCATCTTACTTTTTAAAAAGATAGGCTGTTGTACTAAGTAGAGGATAGGCCACTTGAAGGAGCCCAGTCATTAATGATTTTTGCCTGATGCTGAGCAAGGTATCCAACCTTTCTGTGTCCTATTCTCCACCATGAATAAAGTGGAAGTAATTTACTTGTATGCTGTATGTTGGACAAAGATGTCGTGGTGCCTCAGAAGCTCTTTGGGCTGGTCAAGGGTGGGCTAAATTAAAATACTTGATTGTAGAATTATGAATGCGTTTTGTTTCGCTGGCCCTGAAGCAGAATTATGCCCTGGAGTCTCAGGAGAAAAAAAGGTGTAGAGAATGAGATATCATGGCTTATTTATTGACTTCTAGTGTTGTATCTTTCGATGTAATTTAACCCAGTCAAGGTCACTGTGTCAATCAGGGTTTTTTTTTTTTTTTTTTTTTTGTTTTTTTTTTGTTTTGCATTATGCGGGCCTCTCACCGTTGTGGCCTCTCCCACTGCGGAGCACAGGCTCCGGACGCGCAGGCCCAGCGGCCGTGGCTCACGGGCCCAGCCGCTCCGCGGCATGTGGGATCTTCCCGGACCGGGGCACGAACCCTCATCCCCTGCATCGGCAGGCGGACTCTCAACCACTGCGCCACCAGGGAAGCCCCAAGCAGGGGTTTTAAGAAGAATCACTGGGCTTCCCTGGTGGCGCAGTGGTTGAGAGTCCGCCTGCCGATGCAGGGGACGCGGGTTCGTGCCCCGGTCCGGGAAGATCCCACATGCCGCGGAGCGGCTGGGTCCGTGAGCCACGGCCGCTGGGCCTGCGCGTCCGGAGCCTGTGCTCCGCAACGGGAGAGGCCACAATGGTGAGAGGCCCGCGTACCGCAAAAAAAAAAAAGAAGAATCACCAAATTGAACATTAGCTTCACAGCTTACCACTTGTTTAAAACTCAAGTGATTTTATTAGGTTGAACCCTTAGAAACTGATGATCTGTTGGGTTAAAAAAAACCCAAATACCTGCAGCTTCAAACGAGTATGTATGTAGGGTTCAAACTAGTATGCGTATTTAGATCCTGCTTTAAGGCAGTGGGTATACAGAAGTGAGCACTGGTAAGTTAAATGTAGGAAATTTTGCCTTAAAGGAGACCTTTAAAGAGTAAGTTCCCCAGTAAGTTTAAAATAGGATTTGAGTTCCCCCAAAATCCAGTTACACACTTCTTTGGTTATCTATTGCTGTGTGACAGCTACCCCCAGCCTAACAACAGCCACTTTATTTGTTTATAATTCTGCAGCCGGGGCAGGCACCTGGGGCAGAGCTCAGCTCGGTGGTTATTCTGCTCACTGGTGATCACTGCCTTCTGCTGGCAGGTTGCCTGGGGCCTGGGCCTCTCTCCCGGGTCATCTCAGGGCTTGGCCCTCTTTGTATGGTCTCTCCTGCTGGGTAGCTCAGGGCTCCTGAGAGTGTAAAAGCGAACGTTGCCAGGGCTTCTTAAGGCTGAGACCCAGAATCGCCACCGCGTCACTGTGCCCACATTCAGTTAGTTAAAGCACATCCCAGGCCCAGCCCACTCTCGAGGAAAGTTCCTACACAAGGTCATGAATACTGTGAGATGTCTGTTGCGGCCATCACATTACACTCTGCCACAACCCATGTACTCACTTTTTTTGTCCAAAGCGAGGTCCAGCTGTTGCAAATGTAATTGCCACGGTTGGCAAAGCCTCTCATTCAGCGCTTGTCCTCAGGCCTGAGTCTGCTGCTGAGAGTCGGTTTTCTGCCCTTACAGTGTACACCCTGAAAGAGCGGTGCCTCCAGGTTGTGCGAAGCCTAGTCAAGCCTGAGGATTACAGGAGACTGGACATCGCGAGATCCCTCTACGAAGATTTGGAAGACCACCCAAATGTGTGGAAGGACCTGGAGCGGTTGACCCAGGAGCATATTGAAAATCAGCGGATGGCAGAGGAGACTGAAGATTTTAATTGAAATTTACACTCCTGGGTCTCAGCTTTTGACAGTCCTGACAAGTCTTGATCTAGACCTAGGACTGGTCACTTTTTCTCGGCTTCAAAGTGTCTCATTCTTGGAGTCAGAAAGCTCCATTGCTTAAAAGAAAGTTAACTCACCTCACTACTGGGCACTGTGATGTTTAAGGGCAAATATCACAAAATGTAATTTAATGCCTGTTCCTTCTAGAAGTATTTATGAAGGGAAAGTAGTTGCATTTTTGCCTCCTAGTGAGTCAGGAAAGTTTCTGTGTAAGGACTTTCGTGTAAGTAATTCAGTGAGAATTGTAGCTTATTCTTGAGTTGTAGGAAAGCAGTGACGTCTGCTTTTCATTCCTGTATTGTGGTTGGTGATGTGCCCGCGTCCCGCACTGAGAGACCAAGATGTCCTTGGGGCAGGGGCATAGCGGTCTGCTCTTTGAGACTCCAGTGCCTCGCACGTTATGAGCCTTCCCTCAGTGTTTGTTGAATGAACAAACCAGTGGCTACTTTGGTAGAAAGTGTTAGACGTTTTCACCCTTTTTTTTGAGGGCGGGTGGTAGTGGGGACCTTAAAGTATATACAGTAAACAAATGTTTTAAAGGGCATAATTTTATAGAAAGCAGTTTTTATAATTTTCTAAATTGTGGCTTTTCTCTGCCCACTGTTGTTGCAGAGCTGTTTTATTTCTGTTTCTAAGCCAGGATTAGCTTTCTACAGTTCTTATTGACGATAGCTTTTTTGAAACTTGCTATGTGCACAGAAGATAGGAGAAAATGGCCGTCCCCTTGTTTAATCATAGTATTAAAGAGCTACCCCTGTACTATAAATAGGTTTTTGCCAAATGTGGGTACTTCTGTTCCCTTTTGTAAATCCAGGACATTTTTGTTCGATTCAGCAGTTTTTCATCAGGCAGGATCTGGTGACACTTTGCACCTGGCTGGAGGAGAGGACAAAGCCCTCCAGCCTCTCGGAAGTTACTGCTAACACACCATGGATTCAGAGGGTAGCCTGGAATGTTTTCTAATTTTATACATGTACAGATCCTTTCCGATAGGCTGGACTTAAATTCATCAAATTCAGTACTTCTATCAGGCCTCCTTTTTTGGTAGCTAATCGTTAAAAAAAACAAAAAACAAAAAACAAAACTACCCAGTAGAGAAAGTGTTGGAAGAGACAGAAAAGTAAAGGAAGAGAAAAGATCCAATTAGGTACACTACTTAAATACAACCACTAACTTAACATTTTGAACTTTTAGCCTTTTTTTTGGCTTGGTTTTACGTAGTAGTTGAGATCATACTGAATATAAAGTTTTGTATTCTACTTTCTCATTTAACTTTATAACTTAAATATTTTTCCATGGTATTATAAGCTCTTCATAGACATGAGTGCAGCCTTCCTTTTATAAATAATGTTGGGATATTTCTTGGCATCTTTATTAGTTCCTTTGAGCACAGTTCCTATGCTCTGATATCAGAGTGAAGCGAATGAATAAAACGCCGTAGGGCTTCCCTGGTGGCCCAGTGGTTGAGAGTCCGCCTGCCGATACAGGGGACATGGGTTCGTGCCCTGGTCTGGGAAGATCCCACATGCCACGGAGCAGCTGGGCCCGTGAGCCATGGCCACTGAGCCTGCGCGTCTGGAGCCTGTGCTCCGCAACGGGAGAGGCCACAGCAGTGAGAGGCCCGCGTACCACAAAAAAAAAACCAAAAAAACGCCGTACAGTTTTCCCACCTAATCTTATTCTCCTCTTTCAACATTCAGCAAGCAAGTGGGCTTTTTTTTTTTTTTTTCTTTAGCCTGTTGTGGTACTCATTCAGTGACACCTATAATTTTTTATCTAATTTTTTTGTCGAATTGTTGGGTAGGGAAGAAGAAATGCTGGTACAGAAGGCATGATTTCGAAAGTGGGATAGGATGGGAGATTTAAGGAAGCCTGCTGGTGCTCGATTAGTTCAGTGTTGGTTTTATTATTTTTTAAACCTGTCTTTGTGTCAAAATGAGATTTCATG
Source organism: Hyperoodon ampullatus (assembly GCF_949752795.1). Lineage (NCBI taxonomy): Eukaryota > Metazoa > Chordata > Mammalia > Artiodactyla > Ziphiidae > Hyperoodon > Hyperoodon ampullatus. The sequence continues at coordinate 7,597,444 of NC_136923.1, read as the reverse complement.
TTCCTGTCAAAACTTGCAATTTGAGTACTGTGTTTTTTGTGTTGTCCAAGGAAGATTGAAAACCTATAGCATGTATGTACTCATTTGAAATCTTAAGAATGTATTAAATGTATTACTTTTAAAGACTGTGATCTTACCTATTTTGAGTTAAAAAAAAAAGCTTTTTTGGATACATTAAATGGTGCTAAGTAAAGGAAATAGGTAAGGTGTGGTGGTGTCATTTGCCAGGCTCTTCTCTCTTGGAGAGGTGTGAAGGCCATGTTTGCTTAAAGGCTTAAGGGGGGCGGGGCCGGGGTGGGGGAGGTGGATGGACAAAGGCAAGAAACCTGCTTTCATTGTCATCCCTTCTCTTTCCAGCACTGGATTTTGTTTAAAACTTTGTTTCTTTTAGCTTTATTTTTCTTGTAAAAATGAAATATCACTGTAAAAAATTTAAGCTCTACAGAAAAGTATTAAGAAAAAAAGCATTCACATTTGGAACACAGGTGGTTTGTTTTTGTTTTTTTTCATGAAAATAGAACCAACTGTAACAGACACCTCATACAGGTGGCAACTAAGTATATGAAAAGATGCTCCACATTATATATCATCAGGGAACTGCAAATTAAAACAACAGTGAGATACTACTACACACCTATTAGAATGGCCAAAAAAGAAAAAAAAAAAAGAATGGCCAAAATCCAGAATACTGACAATACTAAATGCCAGTGAGGACGTGGAGCAACGGGAACTCTCATTCATTGCTAATGGGAATGCAAAATGGTACAGCCACTTTGGAAGACAGTTTGGTGGTTTCTTAGAAAACATATTCTTATCGTACAATCCGGTAATTGTGCTCCTTAGTATTTACTCAAAGGAGTTGAAAACTTATGTCCAAAAACTTGCACATGGATGTTTACAGCAGCTTTGTTCATAATTGCCACATCTTGGAAGCAACCAAGATGTCCTTCAGTAGGTGAATGAACACATAAACTGTGATATAATGGAATAACTCTAATACAATGGAATATTACTCAGCATTAAGATGAAGTAAGCTGTTAACCGTGAAAAGACATGGAGGAAATTTAAATGCATATTACTAAGTGAAAGTAGACAGCCTGCCAATGCAGGGGACACGGGTTCGATCCTTGGTCCAGGAAGATCCCAATGCCGTGGAGCAGCTAAGCCCATGCACCACAACTACTGAGCCTGCACTCTAGAGCCCACGAGCCGCAACTCCTGAGTCCACGTGCTACAGTTACTGAAGCCCGTGTACCTAGAGCCCCTGCTCCGCAATGAAGAGAAGCCAACGCAATGAGAAGCCCATGCACCGCAGCAAAGAGTAGCCCCTGCTCACCGCAACTAGAGAAAGCCCGCGCACAGCAACGAAGACCCAACGCAGCCAAAAATAAATAAGTAAATACATAAATACATAAATAAATAAAAATTTAAGAAAATAGTGTCATCTTTGTTAAAAATAAATAAATGATAAATAAAAAGGGGTAGGGGGAGGGCTTCCCTGGTGGCACAGTGGTTGAGAGTCCGCCTGCCGACGCAGGGGACACGGGTTCGTGCCCCGGTCCGGGAAGTTCCCACATGCCGCGGAGTGGCTAGGCCTGTGAGCCATGGCCGCTGAGCCTGTGCATCCGGAGCCTGTGCTCCACAGCGGGAGAGGTCACAACGGTGAGAGGCCCGCGTACCGCACAAAGAAAAAAAAAGGAGAAGGTAGATGCTTATTTAAGGACATGAAAAACTATTATTGATTGAAAAACATTTACAGAAAATTAAATATTTTAAAATTTTTATATTAAAAATTAATTTTATAGAGGTCTAAAAATCCATGAAAGTATATACAGCGAAGTATTAATAATGGTGGCCCATCCAGGATGAAATTATGGGAAGGTGTTCATTCTCTTTCTCTGTCTCTCTCTCTCTGAGATAATTGAGATAATGGAATAGATACAGATATATAGACATAGACATAGATATAGATATAACTATGTCTCTGCCCCAGTTCCTGGCACAGAGCTCCTAAAGCCCTTGTAAATTCCTAAGTGAGAAGATCACTAGGGGCACCTTTTGTTCTAACGAGAGGACTCTGGTGGGCTCCTGGATGACTCTGGGATGGGGTCTGGTCACCAGAAAAGCCAAGCCATCATTAGAAGCTTGGAATTTTCAGCCCGCCTCAGCCTTCTCCAGACAGGGGAGAGGAGCTGAAAATGAGGTTCATAATTGATCCTGCCTACTTGAGGGAGCCTCCATAAACTCCCAAAGTAGGGGGTTCAGAGATCTTCCAGGGGGACAGACACACCCACACTGGGAGGGTGATGCACCCCAACTCCACCGGGACAGAAGCTCCTGTGCCCAGGACCCTCGAAGATCTCACCCTATATTTCTCTTCATCTGGGTGTTCATCTGTATCCTTTATCATATCCTTTAATAAACTGGTAAGTGTGTTTCCATGAGTTGTGTGAGCCACTTTAGCAACTTAATTGAACTTGAGGAGGGGTCCTGGGAACCTCTGATTTGTCGCCAAGTTGGACAGAAGTTATGGGTAACCTGGGGACCTACTACTTGGGACTGGTATCTGAAGGGGGGTTGGGGGCAGTCTTGCAGAACTGAGCCCTTAACCTGTGGGATCTGATACTATCTCCAGGTAGATAGTGTTAGAATTAAGTTTAATTGTAGGACACCCAGCTGGTGTCACAGAGAATTGCTTGTTGTGGGGAAACTACCCCCTCTCCTCCATTTGGTGACCAGAAGTGTCAGAAGTGACGTGTGTAATAGTGTCACCGAACGAAACTTGGGTCTACTTGCCCCGTGCAGTAAAGCCAATCTACTGACGCCCGGTTGTGGTGAAGGGGAGTGCAGCGTTTATTGCAGGGCGCCAAGCAAGGAGTCCAGGTGGCTAGTGCTCAAAAAACCTGAACTCCCCGAAGGCTTTTGGGGATAGGTTTTTAAAGACAGTGTGAGGGAGGGGGTGTTGTGGGGTGTGTGGTCAGCTAGTGGACACTCTTCTGATTGGTTGGGGATGAGATAATTGGGAGTCAACAACATCAACCTTCTGGTCCCAACTGGTCTGGGGTCTATGTGCTTGTGGGCAGCGTAAGGTTAACTTCTTCCACCCTGTGGGGGTTTTAGTATCTGCAAAACAGTTCAAAGAATTTGGCTCAGAATATTACCTATAGCCCTTGAGGAGGAGCTAAAAGTCCTCAACTTTGTTTAATGGCTAAACTGTTATTGTTTCGTCATGCTTGACTGTTCCCTTTCTTTCTGCATTTTCTCACATTGCTGATTAAATTCACTCTTTGGAACTCGAGGAAGGCCTAGGGGGCTAAAGGTTTTCTACAGACAAAAGACAGGCAGAGGACGCTGGGGGTGGCAGGGGTGCGGGGTGTCTGTTCTGGGAAGGCCCCATAGGGTCCTGCTGGGTTACAAAGGTAAGGAGAAACACAGAAGGGGGAACTGGCTTTCCCCCTCTACAGGAGGAAGAAAGGCTAGGACTGGGTTTTTTCTTTTTTTGATGTGGACCATCCTTCAAGTCTCTGCTGAATTTGCCACAATGCTGCCTCTGCTCTATGTCTTGTTTTTTTGGCTGTGAAGCATGCGGGATCTCAGCTCCCTGACCAGGGATCGAACCCGTACCCCCTGCTTTGGAAGGCCAAGTCCCAACCACTGGACCGCCAGGGAAGTCCCTGAGTTTTTTCTTAATTCACTCCTTTTTTCAGACAGTGATCATGTACTATCAGAAAAACCAATAATTTTTATTAGAAAAGAAAAAATATGTGCAAAGTACACAGAAAAGCCTTACTGTGGTTATTTCCTTTTCATCAGCCTTCCTTCATGCCCATCTTCCTGATGTCACATGGGTCCTCAACTCTGCTGGCACATAAGTAGAACTACCCAAGAAGCTTTTTGAAATGCTAGCGCCTGAGTCCCAGCCCAGAACAATCACGCCTGGATCTCTGGATGGAGGTAGGGCTGGGCCTGTAGAGTCTTTTTAAAGCTCCCAGATGATTGATTCTAAGGTGTAGCAGGGATTGCATATCTCTGATTGTAACTTCAAGGGAATTAAACATGAACAGGTCAAAATGGCACACTATATTACTAATTACATTCGGCCTCAATAACTGTTTCTAACTGATCCTGGTGCGGAGGCTGTTGGTCATGGAAAAGCGAATTAGGAGAAGACGTGTGCAGGATCACAGGAAATTTTTCAGGGTGAGGTGATATAATAGGGCACAAAGAGCCCTCCCTTTGGAATCAGACTTGGGTTGAATCTTGTCACTTGGCCAGTTTGGCTTGGACAAGTTACAATTGACTTGAGCCTCAGTTTCCCCATCTGTAGAATGGGAATGATAAACCTACCCTGTAGGGTCATTGTGGGGATCCCAGATAATATGTGTTAAATGCCTGGTACTTGATAGGTGAGTGGTAACTCTGTTAATTTGTGATAGCAAAGACCTTACTTTGAAGAACATATTCTAAAGAATGGGGACAAAGACGTGTGCCTAAGATGGGCTGCTTAGGCCCAGAACTACTCAATCGTCTTTGCAGGAAAGAATCCTAGGACTCAGGTCGCAAGCCCTGGAGCTGGACAAGAAGGAACCCTGCAACCAGGGGCCGGAGGAGGCAGCAGAGAGAGAGGGGCTGCCCGGCCTGCCTGTCTCCTGGACGGGCCAAGGCTGTTGCGAACCTTCTGTGGTTATAAAGCCTCACCAAGGGGAAGAGGCCCCCTGGCCCTAGGGGAAAAGCACTACAAGGGAGAGCCGCTCTGTGCTTGCAGCAGAGGGGAAAGCAGGACGGGACTCTGCAAATAGAGGAGAGAAAAAGAAGGACCTTTGTCCTCCTTTGCCCCTTGCACCTGGGATGTAGGTGCTTTTTCCACTTGGCCTTTGTCAGACCATTCCTGGAGCCCTTCTACCTCAAATTCCTCCTTCAACCACTGCTGCAACACGAGACTTCCCCTGAAAAGCAGTCTTGGAGCGCTGGAATGCACCCCATGTCAAACACCCAGGAGGTGCACTCACATAATAGTGATTCCTTATGGGGCTCAGCACTTTACAGTTTACCGCGAGCATTTTGGGGTCTGTTTAAACTTCACAGAAATCCTTCGAAGTGGGTGGAGCAGGATACCCAATTTACAAAAGAAAAAACTGCAAATTGGCTCAAGGATGAAGAGCCAGAGAGAGACAGTGACTGAACTAGGACGCAAATCCCGATAGGGCCCCAAGGCCGGTGAGCGCTTTTTCAATATTATCAATGGCGACTACCATTTTTGGATCGCATTCTCTGTTCAAGGAAGACCCTGTCTAAATTGATTTAATCAATATATGAGCGATCGTTTATAAACTAATCTGTTTATAATTGTGTAAATTGATTTAATCCACTTCCTTCGCTCACAGCTCTAAGCAGGAGGAATGATTAGTCCCACTTTAAAGATGTGGAAAGCGAGGCTCGAGAAGTGACATGAGTTGTCCAGGGTCGCAAAACCTGTTGGTAGCAGAGCTGGGGCTTGTTCTCAGGGCTGCTCACTTTCCTTTTAGTTTCCTTCTTCTTTCCATCGCTGATGTTTGCAGCTGCAAAGTGGTGCTCTAGTTGCTTATGTGCCTTAGATGACACTGCCTAACTTCTTGGAACCCATTTACTTCTGTGTAAAAGCATAGGCTTATGAGAGTTACATAAAATGATTTATGCAAAGCACATTGTAGGTATAGATAAACGGTAGTTATTGCAATAACGAGGCAGCTTGTAGCTAGTGGTCAGACTGATTGGGTTCAAATCCCAGCTCTGCCATTTTGTACCTGTATGATTTTAGGCAAGTTATTTGACTTCTCTGTACCTCAGTTTCCTCATCTGTAGAGTGGGGGTAACACATAAGGTCATTGTGAGGAGTAAGTAAAACAACCCTGGTGAAGTTTGCCCATCATAAATGCTTAATAAATAGTAGTGATTATGTTCTCCTTCTACCCTATTCAATAATTCACTTTGCCTCCCAGTTCCTCTTACCGTATTCTGCTTTGCCCCAATAATATTTACCACCTTCTAAGACAATGAATAATGCAATTAGCTACTCCTACTCTCTTTTACTCTACTCTATTTTTATTCCCGAACATTACCTATCACCTTCTACAGTGCTAAATTATTTACTTATTTAGCATTTTTACTGCTTATTATGTGTCTTCCTCCAGGGCAGGGATTTTGTCCTTTTTTTCTTCAGAGGGAACCCCAGCACCTAGAACAGTCCCTGGCACATAGTAGCTGCTCAATAAATATTAGCCCTTAAAATCAGAGTCTAGGGACTTCCCTGGTGGCTCAGTGGTTAAGAATCCGCCCGCCAATGCAGGGGACATGGATTCGAGCCCTGGTCCGGGAAGATCCCACATGCTGCGGAGCAACTAAGCCCGTGAGCCACAACTACTGAGCCCGCTGGCCTAGAGCCCGTGCTCTGCACCAGGAGAAGCCACCCCAGTGAGAAGCTCACGCACTGCAATGAAGAGTAGCCCCTGCTTGTAGCAGCTAGAGAAAGCCTGCGTGTAGCGACGAAAACCCAACGCAGCCAAATAAATAAATAAAATTTATTTGAAAAAAAATCAGTCTATCCTGACTACCCTATTTAATACAGTCCTCCCCCTGCTCGCTCTAAACTCCTCATTCCTCTTTTTCTTTCCTTCCCCCACCCCCTGCCATAGCACTTTGATCTTTTAGCATTTCATGTAACTTACCTATTCAATACTGTTATTATTTGTTGCTAGTTTCCTCCCCCACTCCCACCCCCGCCTAGATTGTAAGTCCCATGAAAACAAGGACTTAGGTAAGTTTTCTCCACTTATGCATCTCCAGCACCTCGAACATTGCCCCACATATAGCAGGTAATTAATAGACTAGCTCTTGAAGGAATCGTATGTGGCAGAGGGCCAAAAGCCCAGGAAGTGGAGTCAGAAGGTCTCTTGGGACTGCCAATGAATTCCCGTGTGGCCTTGCACGTGTTGCTTCGCTCCTCTGGGCCTGTTTCCCCTCCCGGCGGCTCTGACCCTCTTGGTTTCGCAGCCGCTGGTCCAGCCGGCCGGGAGGCGTCGCGCCCCCGGTGGCCGCTGGGGGGCAGTCGAGCCCAAGCCCAGCCCCGCCCACTTCCCGGGCGGCCCGCGCTGGGTGGACCCACCGGCCGGTAGAGAAGCAGAGTCCTGCCGCGTAGGACTCAGTTGTCAGCGCCGCCTGCCCGCCGGCCCTCGGAGCCCGGCCATGTCCTGCTACATCTACCAGCTGCCCTCCTGGGTGCTGGACGACCTGTGCCGCAACATGGACGCGCTGAGCGAGTGGGACTGGATGCAGTTCGGTGAGTGGGCACCCCTGCGACCCCGCTAAACCCTCTCCCCGCCTGTTTACGCGGGTCCTGATTCTAGGGGCTCTCTGTGCTGCCATTCTGGACCCGGGCCTCGCTGTGTGCCCTCGGGCAGGCGCTGCCCCCTCTCTGTGGTCATTTGGAAGGTGTTAGATGATCTCGGAGGATTTCTGTTGTTACTCAGTCTGTCGCTAAGTAATGACTGGCTCGACTTCGCTGTTTACAGTAAAGCCGAAAATGATCGCTCTCTACAGTAAAGCCGAAAATGATCGCTCTCAGCAGTGACTAGTGCTTACTGTGTGCCCGGCCCTGATGTAAGCACCTGACACCAATTATCTCATTTAATTCCCACGACAGCCTGTAAAGTGCCTATTTCTCTTACCCCATCTTACAGACGACGAAACGGCTTTAAAGGTAGAGTTACTTTGGGGGGCCAGGGTATGGCGTTGCTAAGTGGCGTACTGGGCTGTGAACCCCGGCGGCTGGCCCCGCCAGGACATCGTAACAACTTGGTGTATTTTGTTTATTTGTGCTTGGTGATTGCCTGAGGGCTTGGCATCCTGTGGGAGGCTGCGCGTGTGGTCCTCGGGCGCTTTCCAGGTTCCACCACATCCAGCTGGTGACTTTGGGCAAGTTGCTTAACCTCTCTGAGTCTCAGCTTCTTAATCTGTAAACTGGAGGTGGTTATGAGGAATGAAAATTGTATAAAAAGCACTTGACACCTATGTGTCAGAGGTTCTTGTAAGTATTAAGGAAGTGTTAACAGTTATTCTCAGGTTCATGTTTTAAGTCAATGTGACTGGTGCCACTTTATTTTTAAAGTAATATCTATATTTTCTTTAAAATTGAGATTATAATATATACCATTCGTACAAAGGGAATATAATATTTACGTACATTGGAAAGAATAATAATAAAATGAACATGTATGTTTTTATCCATCCAGTTTGAGGAAATAATATATATTTTAACCTAGTAGTTCTCAACCAGGGGCGATGTTGCCCCCTTAGGGAACATTTGCCGATGTCTGGAGACATTTTTGGTTGTCGTAACTTGGGGGACGTAGTGAGTAGAGGCCAGGGATGCTGCTAAACGTCCTGCAATGCACAGAACAGCCCCCTCCACAAAGAACTATCCAGCCTAAAGTGTCAGTAGTGCTGAGGTTCAGAAATCCTGTTTTAAACCAGTCACAAAAATAATACACTCTTATTGCAAAATACTGTGGGAGATAAAGAGCAGCTCAAACTCCACCACTCAGGGATACCATTTTTTTTTTAATTTGGAGGGAGTATTTTTTTTTTAATTAATTAATTAATTAATTTTTGGCTATGTTGGGTTTTTGTTTCTGTGCGCGGGCTTTCTCTAGTTGCGGCGAGCGGGGACTACTCTTCTTTGCGGTGCGCGGGCTTCTCATTGTGGAGGCTTCTCTTGTTGCGGAGCATGGGCCATAGGTGCGCGGGCTTCCGTAGTTGTGGGATGTGGGCTCAGTAGTTGTGGCTTGCGGGCTCTAGAGCTCAGGCTCAGTAGTTGTGGCGCACGGGCTTAGTTGCTCCGTGGCATGTGGGATCTTCCCGGGCCAGGGCTCAAACCTGTGTCCCTTGCATTGGTAGGCAGATTCTTAACCACTGTGCCACCAGAAAAGCCCAAGGATACCATTCTTTTTTTATTTTTTATTTTTTCCACATCTTTATTGGAGTATAAATGCTTTACAATGTTGTGTTAGTTTCTTCTGTACAAGAAAGTGAATCAGCCATATGTGTATATATATCCTCATAAGGGATACCATTCTTACCATTTGGATGCCAATAGTAATAATAACAGCAGCCGCTGACATGTATTGGCTTCTCAATATGTGCCAGCGGAGTGCTGGGTGTTTATGCCTTCTGGTCTTTTTTACTAACCATATTTATTTATGTATGTACGTTTTCCAAAAATCGTATCATTTTGTACATTCTACTAGCCTGCTTTTTTCACTTAAACTATATCACAATTATTTTTTCTTGCCAAGCAATATTCTTTAGCAACATGGATTTAGGCTTTTACTTTCAGTGTGTATTTTTATTAACTTTTTTGTGGAAAAAAATAACAGATGTACTAGGTTAAATGGTGTAAATCACGCCCCTGGGACGGAGGGGAAAGTAAATATCTTTTCCCTCCCTGCCCCTCAGCCTCCCCACAGAGGCTGTCCCTGGTAACAAGTCAGGGCACCTCTGAGAATGTCTGTCACCATCTGATTTTCTAGACTGCACTGTGTCCCTTTGCTCAGATGATCTGTGATTTAACTACTTGCGACTGTTTCCTGGGCAGTGGACGAACTTTGTGGAAGAGACTCTCTCTAGTGTTTTCCATGTTGGCCTCAATTGTGAAGGCCACACCAACTTCTGTTTCTAGGATATTGTTGCTATTTTAGAAGGCGCACCTATGGCTTTCTTTTTTTTTTTACTAAAATTTTAAAAATTAAGGTATAGTTGATTTACAATGTTGTGTTAATTTCTGCTGTACAGCAAAATGATTCAGTTATACATATATATATATATATATATATATATATATATACACACATTCGTTTTAAAAATTCTTTTCCATTATGGTTTATCACAGGATATTGAATATAGTTCCCTGTGCTATACAGTAGGACCTTGTTGTTTATCCATTCTGTCAATATATATATTAGTTTGAATCTGCTAATCCCAAACTCCCAATCCATCCCTCCCCCACACCCCCTCCCCCTTGGCAACCACTAGTCTGTTCTCTGTGTTTGACTTTTTTTAAAAAACAGCTTGATTAAGGTATAATTCACCTACCATGCAATTCACCCATTTAAAGTGTACAATTCAGTGGCATCTGGTATATGCAGAGTTGTGCATCTGTCTCCAAATCAGTCTTAGAACATTTTCATTACCCCAGAAAGAAGCCCTGTACCCCTCAGCTGTTTCCCTCAGCACTCTCACACACATCTTCCATTTCCCCCCAGCTTTAGGCATTGCCTATTCTGGACATTTCATATAAATGGAATAAATCATACAATATGTAGTCCTTTGTGACTGACTTATTTAGCATGTTTCCAAGGTTCCTCCATGTCATAGCATGTATCAGTGCTTAATATCTTTTTTTTTAAGATTTATTTATTATTTATTTTATTTATTTCTTGGCTGTGTCGTGTCTTAGTTGTGGCACGTGGGATCTTTCGTTGCGGCAGGCGGGCTTCTCTCTAGCTGTGGTGTGCGGGGTTTTCTCTTCTCTAGTTGTGGTGCGCAGGCTCCAGGGCACATGGGCTGTGTAGTTTTGCGGCAAACAGGCTCTCTAGTTGAGGCATGCGAGCTCAGTAGTTGTGGTGCACCAGCTTAGTTGCCCCAAGGCATGTGGGAATCTTAGTTCCCTGACCAGGGATCGAACCTGCGTCCCCTGCATTGCAAGGCAGATTCTTTCCCACTGGACCACCAGGAAAGTCCCAATTTCTTTTTATTTATTCCTGAATAACATTCCATCATATGGATGTACTGCATTTTATTTATTCTTCTGTCGTTTGATGGACATTTGGGTTCTTTCCACTTTTTGGCTATTATGAATAACGCTCCTGCGTACATTTGTGTATGTCTTGTGTGCCTTTATGTTTTCATTTCTCTTAGGTAGATACCTAGGAGGGGAATTACTGAGTCATAGGGTAACTCTATGTTTAAGATTTTGAGGAAGTGTCAGACTGTTTTTGGAAATGCGAGTACCATTTTACATTCCCACCAGCAATGTGTGAGGGTCCCAATTTCTCCACGTCCCCTCCCCCCAACACTTGTTATCGTCTGTCTTTCTGAGTTTGTAGCCATCTGAGCAGGTGAGAAGTGGTTTCTTGCTGTGTTTATTTATTTATTTATGTATTTATTTTGGTTGCGTCGGGTCTTAGATGCAGGCACACAGGTTCTTCGTTGTGGCGTGTGGGCTCTTCGCTGTGGCACTCGGGCTTCTCTCTAGTTGTGGTGTGCAGATTTTCTCTCTCCAGTTGTGGCGCACAGGCTTCAGGGCGTGTGGGCTCAGTAGTTGCGGCACGTGGGCTTAGCTGCCCCGCATCATGTGGGATCTTAGTTCCCCGACCAGGGATCAAACCTGTGTCCCCTGCATTGGAAGGCAGATTCTTTACCACTGGACCACCAGGGAAGTGCCTCTTGCTCTGCTTTTGATTAGCATTTCTGTAATGACTAATGATGGTGGGCGTCTCTTCATGAGCATTTGTACATCCTCTGAGGAGAATACCTCTGACTCCTTAGGACTTGGAGACATCAGAATTGCTCAAGGTCCTCAGGAGCTGCCCATTGTGATTTAGGTTATAATCTAAATCCCTCACCAGGCCTGCCCGGTCTGGCACAGTCTGAGCACCAGTGACTTTTGACATCCTCTCCTCCAACACCCTCTCATGCCCACCCTGCTCCAGCCACACTGGCCTCCTTGGTCCAGACTCAGGGCCTTTGTACTTGCTGTTTCCTCTATCTGAGACATTCTTCTCCCTGTCCTCCACGTGGCTAGCTTTCTAGTCTCTGATGGTTTCCTCTTGCTGCTGTAACAAATTACCACAACTTTGATAGTTTAAAAACAGCCATTAGGGCTTCCCTGGTGGCACAGTGGTTGAGAGTCCACCTGCCGACGCAGGGGACACGGGTTCGTGCCCCGGTCCGGGAGGATCCCACATGCCGCAGAGCGGCTGGGCCCGTGAGCCACGGCCGCTGAGCCTGCGCGTCTGGAGCCTGTGCTCCGCAACGGGAGAGGCCACAACAGTGAGAGGCCCGTGTACCGCAAAAACCGCCCCCAAAAAACAGCCATTATTATTTTACAGTTCTGGAGGTCAGAAGTCCTAAAATCAAGGTGTTGGCAGGGCAGCTGTCCTTCTGGAGGCTCTAGGGGAGAATCCATTTCCTTGCCTTCACTGGCTTCTAGAGGCTGCCTGCATCCCTTGGCCTGTGGCCCCTCCTCCACTTTCAAAGACAACAGGATAGCATCCTCAAATCTCTTTCTCTGACCTCTGCTTCTGTCATGATCTTCTCTGAATCGGACACTCCTGCCTTCCTCTGATAAGGACCCCTGGGCTCAGTCAGATAATCCAGGATAATCTCATCTCAAAATCCTTAACTTAATGCCATCTGCAGAGTCCCTTTTGTCATGTAAGGTACCATATTCACAGGTTTTGGGGTTTAGGACACTGACATCTTTGGGGGGCCATAGCCTTTCACTTCTCAGTTCATATGTCGCCTTGTTTGAGAGGCTGACCCTGTCCCCCATTTTCCTCTTTATCTTATCAGCGTGTTTTATTTTCTTCATTCCTCTTAACATGCTTTGACCTTGTTCCTTATTGGTTTATGTCTGTCTCTCCCTATAGAATGTCAGCGCCATGAGGGCAGGGACATCATCCATCTAGTTTGCCCCTGTATTCCCAGTGTCTGGGGCAGTGCCCGGCCAGTGGGCAGACACTCAGTGCCACTGGAATGAATGATGGGCTGAAGGATGTGGCAACAGTGGGGACACGGGATGGCTTGGAGCCCATGCTTGGCCAGCTCTCCGTGCTGGGTCAGAGGTCACTGGGCTGGGAGCCAGCCGTGCCCCTCAGGTAGCAGCTCCTTGGCAAGTCACAGCACTCCATGGTTTTCTGTTCAGCACAGTAAGCGACTGTGATTGTCCTTCCACTCCTAGAGAGTCTCGTTTTCTGCGAGTCTTTTTTTTTTTTTTTTTTTGAGGTTAAAAAATCCTACTGCATATTCCACAATTTTTTCTTTTTTTTAAAAATGACATTCTAGTTTTTGACTATTACAGATAATGTGCATCATTTTAGAAGAGATCATCCCTTGGGGCTGATTGTGATACTGGGGAGTGGAGGTGGAAAAATCCATAAAGTGATTCAGAAAACCACAGAGCCACAAATATGCATGCTCTTTGGATTTGACAGTTTTTGCAGATAATGTGGCTGCCTCCTGCTCATTTCCCTATGATTGTGGCTGCGTTCATTTTTGCCCTTGGGGGAAACCAGGCTTCTCACAGCTTCACTCACCCCAGGTGTATTCCGAGGGCTCCTGGGGCAGGGCTTCCTCTGTTGGATGGCTCTCCATCTTGCTGTCTCATGCATGTGCCAGCCTTTGTGCACAGGCCTGCTTTGTCCCTGCCCAGCTATGTGCTTCGGGCGAGTGACTGTCTCTCTCTGAGCCTTTAGTTTCCTCATCTGTAAAATGGGGATGAGTTGCTGAGAGGCTTAAGGGACAAGACGCTTTCCCCTTCCCTCAACCAGGAAAGAGTCTGGTTAGTCTGGACAAAGGGCGTTTCACCCGAGGGTGAGAGACCAGGAGGGATGGTCGCCAGGTAGTGTTAACCATTGGGGATAAAAGCAGGTTTTCATGGAGTGTAGATGGCTTAACAATTGCAGTGAACATTTATATCACATACATATTATTCTATACATATAAGTAATCTAATCCTCACAACAACCTCTGAGGCAGGTGCTGTTGTTTTCCTCATTTGCAAATGAGGAAACTAAGGCACGGCGAGAAGTGAAGGGCCTTCCCCAAGCACGTGGGAAGTAAGTAGCAGAGAGAAGATTTGAACCCAGGCCTCAGAATCCAGTCTGGGCCCTGAACCCACCACTGTACCATCCTGCTGACATAAGCATGTATTTTTATATCTAATAGAAAAATCTGGAAGATTAGAAGCAAGAGTATAACCGGTGCTTTTCTTGGGGTCTTCCAAGTGGGATGATCATGGGGGCTTTGATTTTCTCCCGCTTTCCAAATGTTCTGTAACGACCAGGTATTACTGGTGTGTGTTGGGCAAAGAGCCATGGACTCAGCAGGGCGCTCGGCAGTGACTCATCCCCCTGACATCTCTATCTTGTCTTGACCCTGTTTTAAGGGTCTTGTTAAATGCTGACAGGTCAACACCATAAGAGATGCCACTTTCACAGAGCTACAACGTCCACATTGCAAGGCCCCTCTGGGTTTAATTCCTCTTCCTCCTGCGTTGCCTGTGAGGAAAGTGCAGCCCACGGACGTGAGGGCTGGGTTTGGCTTCTGCTGCCACAGTGGAGCCCCAGGGGCGGCCCTGGGCTTCTGTTCTTCCCATGACATCACGCTGCCTCGGAGAGTGGGAGGTGAGCCCACGAACAGAGCTCTGTGCAGGGACGGCTGGGGGGAAGGGGTTCCTTCCTCTTCCCTCTACTCTTTTCTCTCTGCTGCTGGAGGCAGCCCCTGACCCTGCTGACATCACTTCCCATGGACCAGGAATCCGGCCTGGGGTTTCCAGTGACTAATGTTACAACTCAAGAACTTTCCATCCCTAACAGGGCACTTCTCCCAGAGGCTTTCTCTCTGTGGGAGGCTGTCACAACCTTCCCCATTCCTCCAGAGGGACAGGGACTGTACAATATGATCGCGTCCCTCCCTGGCTCTGAGGTCTTCCATGGTGTCCTGGTGTCCGTGGCTCTTAGGATCAGGTTCAAACTGTAGCCTGGCCTTTGAGCCCCTTCATTACGTAGGCGTGGTCTCTTGTCTTCCTCTTCCCCACTCAGTTCACTTATGTTTGTATTTTTCAAACAGAAAAGCTCCGTGGGCTTCTGGTTGACTCACCACTGTATCTCTAGAGCTTCTCACAGGCCTGGAGCTCAATAATATTTTGTTGAATGATTGTGTGACTTGATGTTCACGTAGATACCTCCTCCACGATTTCTGAAATCCTGGAACTGAAGTCTGATTATTTTAGTCCTAGTTTAGGGGAATAAAAAATGCCTCCGTCACTTCAGGAAACTCAGCAGAATACTATGTGACCGTTCAAAAATTCCATGTATGAAGAGCTTGTACCAACTTGGAAAATGCTTATGGTATAATGTTAGTAAATAAGGCCTGGATGCACAGTCTTACTTACAGCCTGGCAGTAACTGCATCCAGAAGCACACCTGTGCGTGTGGTGGGGAGACTTCTGGAAAAGGAAAGTACCCTAGTGGGATGCTGTGTAATTTATTAGCTTTTTTCCCCTGCATTTTTCCAAGTTTTCTTTAATGAGCAACCATGTTATAATAAAAAATGAAAAGAATGAATGCATTAGTTTTAGTATTGCAGACAGTAGCCCCCTGCAAATTGCACTGTGCTTCAGAGTTGGCAAAGTGCTTTTAGATCCATAGCTCTCTTGCTCCTAATAGCAGTTCTGTGAGGATGGTGGGCTGTGGATTCATTCATTCACTCATTCATTCATTCATTCAGTTCCCCCTGCCAGGGCTGGGACTTAGAGATCAGGAGAATGAGATGCCCAAGGCAAAATTATAGGAGGCACCTACTCTCTGGCTGCTGCTGCAGGTGCAGGACCAGCCCTGAGAATGAGCACCTCCTTCAAATTTGCACCTTGGGTGCCTCCCCTGCCTCACTTTGGTCCTGGCCCTGCCCCCACTCTGTGCCAGGCACTCTTCTCTGTTCTGAGGATCTAACAGTGAACGCAACAGAGAAAACTCTCTGCCTACGCGGGGCTTCTGTTTGGAAGGGAAGTTCTCTCTTACAGTTGAGGAAACCGAGGCTCCCATCCCACTGGGGAAGTGACTTGCCCATAGCAAATAAGCAGCTAAACCTCAAGGCCCCTGGCCCTCTCGTCCACTGGTCTTTCTCCTAAGTCTTGTGTGGCAACCCAGTTGACATTTACATTCAAGCGTGAGTGTGCTGGTCCCCGTGGGCACTGAATGACTTGGGCTGCCTGGGGACCCCAGCTCCTGTGGAGTTTCAGGTAGGATGGGGCCAGGCGGCTTTGTGGTGGACACAGCTGGGCCAGCATGGTGACCCTCTGGTGGAGGGGCTGCCCTTCTGGCTCTAAGCATCCCTTCTTGCTCGCCTTCCAGCCTCCTATGTGATCACAGACCTGACCCAGCTGCGGAAGATCAAGTCCATGGAGCGGGCGCAGGGCGTGAGCATCACACGCGAGCTGCTGTGGTGGTGGAGCATGCGGCAGGCCACCGTCCAGCAGCTGCTGGACCTCCTGTGCCATCTAGAGCTCTACCGCGCCGCCCAGATCATCCTCAACTGTGAGTTACCAAGGCCCCCTCGCAGCCAGCGTGAGCCGTGCCCTCTCACCTTAAAATCTTTCTTGGTGTTTCCCTGGCGGTCCAGTGGTTAAGACTCCGCACTTCCACTGCAGGGGGCATGGGCTTGATCCCTGGTTGGGGAACTAAGATCCCGCATGCTGCTCGGCATGGCCAAAATGTAAAAATAAAATTAGAAAACCTTTCTTAATCTTAAAAAAATTTGAAAGAGTTTACCATCCAAGTAAGAAATGAGTAACGGTGGTCACCCCTGGGGAGAGGAATCGGGTGACCAGGGAACCAGGTGTTGGAGATAGACTTTATTGTCAGTCTTTTTGCACCTTAAAAATTTTTGTTCTCTGTTCCAAAAATAAATAAATAGAAATTTTAAAATGGCTATAACATAAAAATTCAAGAAAGTCTACAGTAAAAATTATTTACGTCCTCATCCTGTTTCCCAATTTGGCATCCCAAGAAGTAACCAGTAGTCACAATTTCTTATCTACCTTCCTAGAGATTTTCTAGGCAAATGTATATATGTGTCTACAACACTCTTTAATACAGATAGTAAGAGAACACCATGCACTCGGCTGTCCCCTTTATTTTCACCTAGCAGTCGATCTTGCAGATTGTTTCATATTGAGCCATTCTTTCAACAGCCACATTGTATTCCTTTGACAAATGTACCATGATTTATTTGATAGGTGTTCAGGTTGCTTCTAGCAGTTGCCTCTTGTGTACAGTGTTGGGATGTGCACCCCGTTTGCACACATGTGAATCTCGCGTGGGATGACTTTCCAATATTGGAATGGCTGGGTTGAAGGTTTGTGTATTTTAAGTTTTGATTGATATCAATACCAGTATTACCAAATTGTCCTCCTACAGGAGAATACAACCATGGTGGGAATGTATTTAGCAGGTAATAAATAATACCTCCCTACCTTGCAGGGTGTCTGTGAAATTGAAGAAATAGAACGTGTCAAGGGCCTGGTGTTCAGCCAGTGCTCAGCAGAGGCAGGGGGATGAGGGGTCTGATTATCTCCACCTGGGCACCCCCGCCATGTCCCCAAAGAGACCCCTTCAATGTGGGACAGTGAGCCAGACCTCTCACAGGTACTCACTGAGCCCCTGGCCAGTGCCTGGTGCCTGGTGCTGTCCGAGGTCCTGGAATACAGGTGGGCAAAGCGATAGGTCCTCTGCCCTCGTGGAGAGCATAGTCACGAGGAGACAGTCAGTAGACAGGAAAACAAGTAAAAATAATGGGATGGAGTGACAAGGTAGGGGAACCTTCTAGAACATGGTTGTCATGGAAGGCCAGTCTGAGGAGGTGAAGTTGGAGGAATGGAAAGAAGACAGCCACATGAAGAGCTGGAGTAAGAAAGCCCAGGGGAGAGGGGACAAAGGCCCTTGTGCAAAGGCCTGGGGTGTTGCAGGAACTAGCATAGAGCTGGTGTGGGAGGTAGAGAGCAGGGCATTCAGAGCCCCAGAGGCTTGTGGAAGACCCTGTGGGCCCTGGAGCTGTCCTGGCTGCGGTTCCTGAGCTGGGAATAACCTGGCTGAACCAACAGACCTCAGTTCAGCACCTGCCTGACTAAATGAGGGAGGGCTTCCAGGAGGAGGAGTGGGGGCTTAGAGACCTCCACCCTCAGAGATAAATCAGGAGACACCTGGGTGGCCTTACAGGTGGAGACCTGCTCAGACCCATGCCACATTGGTTGGTTGGTGAGACCAATGCCTATCTTGTGTAGCTGCTTGCAGACCCCTCTCTGGCTTGTTTGTATCCCCAGAACCTGGTACGTGGTAGAACTGATTATTGAGTAGATGTGCCTTCACATACTTTTCATGTTCTAAGAGAATTAGTGATAAACTCTTTTTTTTTAAATTTATTTTTTAAATTTATTTTATTTTTGACTGCGTTGGGTCTTCGTTGCTGCGCGCAGGCTTTCTCTGGTTGTGGTGAGCAGGGGCTACTCTTCGTTGTGGTGCGCGGGCTTCTCGTTGCGGTGGCTTCTCTTGTTGCAGAGCACGGGTTCTAGGCGCGTGGGTTTCAGTAGTTGTGGCACACGGGCTCAATAGTTGTGGTGCGCGGGCTCTAGAGCGCAGGCTCAGTAGTTGTGGCGCACGGGCTTAGTTGGTCCATGACATGTGGGATCTTCCCGGACCAGGGCTTGAACCTGTGTCCCCTGCATTGGCTGGTGGATTCTTAACCACTGTGCCACCAGGGAAGTCCAGTGATAAACTCTTACTGGGTTCAAAAAGAGGTGAGGAAATTCATGCCCACCCAAGGATGCCAGAGAGAGAGAGAGAGGGAGAGAGGGAAAGAGGTAGGTGTGGAGAGGGGGGGCTGCGGAGGGGGAGCGGGAAAGCCGCCGGGTCATGTACAGTTAGAATGGAGGGACCAGGCCTCCTGCTCAAGCCACTTTGAGGAGGGGGACGCCGGTTTTGTCTCTGCAGGGCACTGGGATGCTGCAGGGGTGTCCCGAGGCCTGTGGGCAGAGACGTACTGGGGATTGAGACACAGGCCTCTCACTGGGCACACCAACTTGCCACTGACGTCAGAACCTGGCTGTTGACTAATCTCGAACATATTCTTAACGATTTGAGGTCAGCACACAACATAGTGCCAGATTCAAAGAAACACACTCATTGCATTGTGACACTCTGTTTGAAGCTGACACTGACTGGGCACTTTTGAGGCACCAGGCGCTGAGCGTGGCTCCTCCCAGCAGCCCCTCGAGGTGGGCGATCTAAGGAGCCCCTTCTCCCCCTGAGGACACGGAGGTCAGGAACGGCTCAGAGCCTTCCCCAAGGGCACAGGTCTGGTCACACGCAGGCGCGTTTGGATCAGAGAGCCCTCGTTCTTAGCTTCTCTCACGGGAACTTCACTGCACTCGGTGTTGGGCTTCCAGGAAACAGTGATATTTGTCTGTCATCCTTTCTTCTTAGAACTTTACTCAGTTCCCCAATCCTCTTTTCTCTGCTGCTTAGCCTTGCTGATTAAAATTGCCTGAGGAAGAGAGGTTCAAGCCTGTCTCCACATCCACTTTTGTCCTGGGAGTTCGGTTGTGTTGTCACTGTTGCCTTCAGTCCTCAGGCAAGACACTTCCCCTTTCTGTATTTGGGTTTTTTTGTTTGTTTGTTTGTTTGTTTGTTTTCATTAGGGAGAAAAAGTGCCATAAATCTTGGTCACTTTTTGGAAGTGAATATAGAGGGCATGTGTGAAGCATATTAAGCTTCTCTTATTCCAACCGGTCAGTTTTCCCTTCCCTAATTGTAACATTAGTTAAACCTTATTTTTGCATTTACTTGCTGAAGATTGTTTATGAACTTGTGCAGTGGCCCCCCGCAGTTTGAGAACCTGACTTCTGCCCACCACTTATTAGAGAGCTTTAAGAATAAGTTTGAATAAAACAGAGCTTGAAAAACAGATACCAAAAGTCCCAGAGACAAAGTGTTGTCCTCAGAGACTTATGACTCCAGGTAATATATTTGCATTTAGCAGAGGCCTTCCGGAGGGTGTACGTGAACCGAAAGGTGGAGTGTGGGGTTCCCTGAGGGCCACATGTGTGTCCAGTCTCTTGAAATCATGTCCTCTGGGGCTGCTAGTCCCATTGTAGAGAGAGCTAGGTGTGTGGGTCTCTGTTCCTTGGTATCTTCTCAGCATTAATTGCCAAGACCATTATTGTTCAATTGTCAAACATTAAATGTTATAAGAATTAGAATAAATTAGTGCAGAAGGCTTACCATTCCTTCTTCTGGCAAATCTGCTTGCCAGTGTCAACCATTTTACTCTTTTAGCTGTTTCTTGGTGGCTTTCTGTATTAGCATCCCAGGTTCATTGCTATTACTAAGGGTAGACTATAGTGACTTAAATGAGACAGACGTTTATTTCTCTCTCCTGTGACAGTCCAAGCTGCCCAGGGCTCATAGGGCAGCTGCCCAGTGTCAAGGACCAGTTTCTTTCGTTTTCATTGCTCTGCTGTCTGGGACAGCTGGCTGCCAGCTCATACCTGAGATGGCTACTCTGTGCCTCCACATGTACCTTCCAGCCTCCAAGAAGGGCACGGTCCCCTGGAAGCTGCAACATAACCTCCCTTCCCAGGCCGATGGCCAGGACTGGTCACATGATCACGCCTAGTTGCAGGGGAGGCTGGGAAATGTAATCTGTAGCTGGGAGCCTGTGTGCACAACCAAAGCGTCTGTTACTCTAGAAGAGGAGGGGATACATACTGGAGGGACAGCTGTCTTCCTACAGGCCTCTGCTTTGGGCCACCCAAATATCCATATGCACCCTTCCTCCCACAAGCAAAACATGCTCACCCTTTCCCCAGGGGAGTGTCTTCTAGCAAGGGGAGTGAGTCCTTTGTTTGGTCCGTCTGGCAGCCCCTTGTTCTTCTCAGTTGACCAGTGATCCTCAAAGTGTGTTCCCTAGACTTCTAAGCATCAGCATCCCTTGGGAACTTGTTAGAAATGCAGGTTCTCAGGCCTCACCTCAGCTACCGATTCAGAAACTCCAGGGGTGGGGTCCTGAGTCTCCCTCCAGGATATTCAGGTGTGGATAAAAGTTTAAGAACCGCTGATCCAGTACCTGGTTCTCTGACTTCTGGCTCTGTCTTGGGGGGTGGGGTAGGCACTGGGGGAGCATGCCTGTGGCCTCAGTGGAAGTGGGAACTGGAGAGGCTGCCCTTATGGGGGGGCTACACGGCTTTCACAGCCCATTTCCTGCTGGGGGAGGGGTTTGGGCACCTGGGAGGAGCTGTGGCGTCAAATAATGGCCGGCTTTTGTCACACCAGGACTGTGGCTTCTTCGGCCGTACAGGTCCCTCAAAATGCTAGAAGCTTCTGGTCTCTTGGCTTCTCATCAGTTCTCTGTGTGAGAACCACAGCTGATGATCTAGCCTAGGGAGCTTAGTTCTTAACCCTGAAAGGTTTGTTCTTTCACTTGGTGGCCTGTGTGCTCGGCCTGCCTCCCTCTCCTCCTAATTGAAGGTACAGACCTGCAGCCTCCCTCGAGGCCACCTGAAACAATAGCTTAGATGGGGCGGAAGCGCTCTTATTTTGACTCTTGTTTCTGGGCTCTGTGTCTGGCAGAGAGCCCCTCCTGCAGTTCATCAGTGGACTGAGAAAGGTGGAGTGGGGATTAGAATGGTTGGGGCCATGGTATCACCTCCTGCTGGGGCTGACCCTGCAGGGCCCCGACAGGGGGGTTCTTGGTCAACTTGGATTGTCCACTACAGGCCAGGAGCCTTCCTTTTCATCTCTGCTTGAACATGGTCTGGCTCCAGTGGAGTTCTTCTCCCTTTGTTGGAGGTCCCTAAAAGAGAAGCAACATGCACCATCATTCAGAGCATTTTCAGCTTCTCCCCTTAGAGTCATGGGCACTCTTAGCACATGGCCTGCCTTCCGAGGGTCACGGGTGACAGTTTTGCTTTGGTATAAGAACCGTTAATCAGCTTTCCAGTCTGCAATATCTGGGTCCTTGCCACCTGGAGCATTATTATGTTGATTTGGTTCCGGTAAGAAAGGCCAAAACAACAATAGGTTAAACTAAAAGAGGGTTTCTTTCCACTAGTAGTGTGTGTGTCGGCAACCCAAAGCTGATAGAGTGGATCCACAGTGTCAGGGATTCAAGCTTTTTTTCTACCTTATTCTGCTGCCCTGCGCATGTGGCTTCCATCTTGTGGTTTGAGATACTCGCTCCGGCTGTTCCTCTCTTTTCCACTTTCCGGGCAGCAGGAAGGGGAGGGGATTTTCTTTCCTTCTAAGGGTACAATCTGGAAGATGCGCTTTATCACTTCACTAAGTTCTATTAGCTAGAACCTAGTCACATGACCACAATTAGCTGCAAAGGGAGTCTGGCAGTAGCTAAAAAATGTGATTTTTAGCAGCCATATGTCTAGCTAAACCTTCTAGAATATAGGAAGACAAGGGGAACGGCTGTTCTCTACCACATTTCTACCATCTCTAAATAATGTGCTTCTCCTGCTCTTTTCATATGTATCGATTTATATATTATCCATTAACTTCCTAGACAAGGATTCGGCTCCACATACCTCCTCTCCCCCTTTAGCTCCTCTGTGGGTCTGTAGGTCGTTTTTCTAACTTTTAACAAATATCATTACATATATAATTATTTTTCCATTAGCCCTAGGCAGTGCCTCTTGATGCTTCACTTTGTAAGGTGGAGCTTCATTTACTTGCCCTTTCTTACCCTCCCCTTTCCACTTTCACCTCCCGACTTCTGGCAAAGACCCGTCATAAAGTGGTCTTCCATGGATGTCTTCACATCTCCAGGCTCTTCTGAGCCCACAGGGAAGAGCTGGGTCTTGGATGAAGCCCCAGTCTCTGGGTCAGGACAGGAAGAAGAATGGCGCCTTTGTGTCCTGATTGAAAAATGTCTTTTTGTGATGGGGAAAGCACTGTGTACATAGGACGTCCGCAGGGCGAGTCATGGTGCAGAGTAGCATTCCCCCAGTCACATACCCCAGACGTGTGCTCCAGCAGGTTACGCGGTGCAACTGGAGGCTTCATGAATCACTAACCTTGGAAAATCTGTATGCTGTATCAGTGCCCCCTACCTTTGGAGAGTCACAATGCACACCCAATGTTTTAAGGCTCTGATAAGTTCTATAGCAAAGAAATCTATTTAGGTCAGTGTTTTCCATTTACATTTGACCACAGAGCCCCCTTTTCATTTGACACTTATTAATATTCCCATGGAACCAATACACTGTGGGAATCACTGCTCTTGTAAAATGGTGGCCATGGTGCAATTGCCGGGCATCCCAGGGGAGCCTCATTATAGAGAGTCTGGGGGATCAGGGGCAGCATTTGCATGGCCAGGTCAGCATTCAACGTCAGGAGAGTCTGACCCTGGGGCCTAGGGCCAACCATCACCCTGGGGCTTAAAACGTGAGAGTCCTACTCCTGAGGAGGACTTTTCCCGACCACCAGGCTTATTTAGGGAGAAGACTGTGAGACAGGCTCCAGGGTCTAGTTGCTGGCATCTTCGGGTCTCAGGAGCCGGAATCAAGGCAGAGGCCGATGTATCAGAGGTGTGGCTTCCAGCCAGAGGCAGGTCGGCTGTCATCACGGCCACTGAGGCAAGCAGGGGACCTGAGCCTGCCGATGGCGGGGGTCCGATGGCTCTAACTCTGAGCATGGAGGCTCGAAACCAGGTGTGCCTGATTTGTGAGGTGACACTCTCCCTCGTTCCTCCCCATAGACAGTTACATACACAAAATCTGGACAAGAGAGTCAGTAGTGAACCGAGACATATTATCAAGTGCTGCTGTGTGCTAGGTGCCGGGGACACAGCAGTGGAACTACAGACAAGGTCTCCGACCTCAAGGAGCTTACAGTTTAGTGTGGGAGACGGGTATGAACAGGATGATGGCATAGAGACATGTACCCAACCACAACAGGAGTGCTCAAGGGAGAAGTGTAGGTCGGGTGAGTAGGTAGGTAGGAGGGTGGGAGTGGGGAAGGTTTGGTCTCATCTGGGGAAGCTTCCCCAAGGAGCTGAAACTGGAGCCTCCATTCAGAGGACTGGCGGGCCAGCCACACAGGCGTATCCAGGCAGAGGGAATAGCACGTGCAAAGGCCCGGTGGTGGGAAGGAGCAGTGCTTGGGTGTGGTCAGGTCTACTTTGATCAGGCGTGTAGGGAAGGTTTTCGAGAGCTTCTACCTGGGAGTACCCCCATTGCTCTGGCCACAGTGGGGAACAGGGGCCTGTGAGGTTCCAGGTGTCAACTGAGTAGGAAAGCAAGAAGCTTCTGGAACCTGAAGGGACTCCAAGAGAGGCGACCAAGGTTTCATCTTCCCATCTGCTACTACCATCTTCCTGGGAGTTTCTTTCAAGTTTCCCAATTTTCACGCCGTCTCTTCTTGGTTGTGCAGCTTTCACAGTTTCTAACTTTTGGTTTGGCAGCTCAGCCAAAGTCATTTCCTTCCTGGAGCTGGGCTTTCACTGCGTGGGGAATTTCTATCTGCTGCCCAAAGTGAAATGGAGGAGAACACACCCTTTCTCTCCCAAAGAGGCTGAGCTGTTGCAAGGGCCAGACAGGGCTCATGTGTGTTCTCCTGGAAGTTTTCCCAACATCTGTCCCTTTCCTACCACTAGGGAACAAAAAAGCGTGGGAAGGACTCAGACCCTGGGGCCCCTGGAGACTTGCCCCTGGGTGTGGCACTGCACAGGGCCAAGACCCCCCCCCGCCAAAGTACTGGCCAGGAGTCACTGTTATCTGAATACTAGTCATAACTTGTATTTAGCACCTAATATGTGCCAGGCAAGCATCTTATCTCACAAATCTCGCTATTCCCATTTTACAGATGAGGAAACTGAGGTGCAGGGATTAAGTAACTTGCCCAAAGCCACACAGCAAATAAGCAATGGGCTGGGAAGGGATGCAGGTCTGCGAGACCTTAACCCCTGCTGGGGGAGGTCACTAGATGGCATCAAGTCTCTGAAAAATAGGCGTAGACATTGCCCTGTCTGTTTTTCTCATAAATGGGGGCGCTTCAGAACATAAGCGATGTGAGGCTCTTCTAACATCCTTGCTGTGTGGCTCAGGATGGTCTTCTGACTGTCCTTCTGCGTGTTAGTTATTCCACTGGAAAAGAGCAAGGCTTTAATCACTGCGGGTTTCTTGGGAGTAAATGTGAGCATGGACAGAGGGGCTTGTGTGTGGTGCCTCTAAACCAGCCCCCAGTTTTTCAGAGAGGACGGGTGGGAGCTGGAGGGAGAGGATCTGTGGTTTACTGAGCTCCCGCTCTGTGCAATGCGGTCGTAAGCAGCTCACGAGCTTTGGACACATGTCGAGGTTACCCATTAATCAGGATGGGCTACGTTATGTTGCAGTCACAGATAAACCCAGAAATCTCAGCTGTTCAACACAGCAAAGAATCAGTTTCTCCAAGTCCAGTGCTGGCTCCTGCCTTCTTGCACTCGGCAGGCCGCTGGGAATGCACAGCTTCCAGGGTCACTGTGGAGGGGAAGAGACGGATGGACGAGGCTCACCAGCTCTTCACTGCTTTGTCCAGGAAGTGACAGTAGCATTTCCACTTAAAATCCATTGGCCAGAACCAGTCACGTGGCCCCAGCCTAACTGCAAGGGAGGCTGGGGTCTGAGAGGGAGCCAGTGACTATTTGGTAAGCCCTGTCTCAGCTACTGGGTACCTCAGTTCAAGGGGGTTTATTTTAAGGTTCTGCCTAACCATGGCCTACGAGATCTCACGTGGACTAACCCTTGCCCAGTTCTCTCACCTCATCTTGGCTACTTTCCCCCGCATTCATTCAGCTCAGCCACTAGGGTCATCCTTCATTTGAGGAGGTGCACCAAACTGTCTTCTTCCTCAGGATTTTTGCATATGCTATTCCTTCTCCTTAGAATGCTGGTCCCTCCCCAACTCCCTTGCATTCTTTCCATGGCTCATCCCTCTCATCTTTTGGGTCTCTGCTTAAATGGCACCTGCCCACGGAAGTCTGCCCTGGGCACCCCATGTAAGTGTCAGGTACCCCCCCAACCTTCCTCCAGTTTGTTGTCAACATAGAACTCCTCCCAGTTTAAAATTAGGCATCTTTTAACTGTCATGTGAGTTTTGATAACACAGTCCCCAGTCCCTAACACAGTGAATAAATGAATAGGGATGGATGAGTCATTTTAGCAGCCGGTGAGCAGGTCCAGTGGAGGAGCCGTGATACGGCGATTAGGTCTTAAGACAGGTCATGCCCTCTTATTTGCCTAACTTCCCGTCTAGCTTGAGTTGGGCGTTTTGAGTGGTTTGTGTACGTGGACTTTGGATGCCCAGGAAGGTTGAGCCCAGGGATTGGGAGGGAAAGGAAAAGGAAAAGAGAGGGTCCAGAAAGCTCTTTTTGTCTTGATACGGCCAGCTGGCACCTAGGTTCTTTAGTTAGGGATGAATCACTTTCATTTTCTCTGGAAGGGATCTGTTTCAGCCACATGAGTCAGAATAAATACAAAGAATAAAAACAAATATATAAATATTACCTCACTGTTTACTTTGAGGGCTGAGAAGAGTGGGGGCAATTCCAGACTGTGCTCACTGGGGAAAGACCTTGCCGGCAGCTGGAGTCCCCTCTGCTCAAGCATGTGGCTCCCGGATTTGCCACTGTGTTAAATTTGCCCCAGGCTGCCAGCCGGCGAGGAGAACCCAGGCCCCTCTGCCAAGGGCGCAGCACACATAAGCCTTTTGACCAAAGGAAGCGGGGCCTCAATAAACAACATGTAAATAAGAGAACTATTTCAGGTTTCACTTTACAGAAGTATAACCTAGAGAGAGCAACTGGGCTTTCTCCCCAGAGGTATCCTCTGAATTCAATAGGCCACACCTACAGGAAAGCACTTAGGACCAAAAAAAAAGCCTGACCTAGACTTAGGGGTCATGATCCTAATGATAGTAAATTACAATAGTAGCTTATAACTGTTGAGCACTTACTTATTTCATCATCTCTGGGGGTGTAGGGTACAGTTCCTTGTTCCACTTGTTGGATGAGATTTGGAGCGTTTCCCTTCCCCGTGAGCCTGGCTGCGGTGTGCATGGCGGGTTGGAAACCCTGAGTTCATCTTTGGGCTCCACAACACATGTGATTTGTGCTCATTAGAGAGAGTGGGACATCCTGAAAATACAAAGCAGAGAGAAAAAGGAATCAGGCCTGTCGTCCCCTGGGAACCGTGGAGAGAGCACAGAGAAATGCTTTTGCCCCCTTTCTCTGCCCTCTGGTGCCAGAAACTCAACCCTCATCACTCCGGGTTAAGCCAGTCCTTCTCAGCCTCACCTAGGGAACTTTCGAAAGCATCCAGACTCTGATTTAATTGATCTGAGAACCAATACATCAAACCCCTTGGTGCCCACAGACACTGAAGCTGTTATTTCGAGCACTGGCATCCCCTCCCGTCCCTAGGGGCACTGGCAGGGAGAACTCCAAGCCACCTGTCCTCCTGTGTGTGACCAGGCTGGCTGCCAACGACACAGCGGGTGGAAGCAGGTCTAGCTGGGCTTCTGTATTACTCATCCCCACGGCCACTGCACCTTTAAGGCCCCGCCACTGCCCACTGAGAGTCATGTGTCCATTTGAGGGTTTTTTTTCTTTTTTTTTTTTTTGGCTACGTTGGGTCTTCATTTTTGCGCGCGCGCGGGCTTTCTCTAGTTGCAGCCAGCGGGGGCTACTCTTTGTTGTGGTGCACGCACTTCTCGTTGCAGTGGCTTCTCTTGTTGCGGAGCGTGGGCTCTAGGCTCGCGGGCTTCAGTAGTTGTGGCGTGTGGGCTCAGTAGTTGTGGCTCGCGGGCTCTAGAGCACAGGCTCAGTAGTTGTGGCGCACGGGTTTTGTTGCTCCGTGGCATGTGGGATCTTCCTGGACCAGGGATCGAACCCGTGTCCCCTGCCTTGGCAGGTGGATTCTTAACCACTGCGCCACCAGGAAAGTCCCCATTAGAGGGTTTAAACTGTTGGATGCAGCCATCCACCCCATTTGCTTCCTTCAGGGACCCTAAGTTGGGATCAGAGGTTCTTTTGGGTAGGGAGAGAGGACAGAGGATGACTATGTCACAGGTTGTGTCCTGGCCTTAGCCTTGGCCCAGCTGCTTTTTGTATCTGGTCCCACTGAGTCCTGGGACTGTTCTGGGACAGAGGGGTTATAATGATTCTGACTCCACAGAAAATGCAAATGAAGCTCAGAGGGTTAAGAAGTCTGTCCCTGTGCACACAGCTAGGATCAGAAAGGCTGCCTCTGGAAACTTCCCCACACTTGCTCTCGCTTCTCCTCTGTGATCACAATTCCTATTTTTGGATCTCATGATCCTGCAGAAGTAACTTTATGCATGGAATCTCTGTGAGAATAGAATTCTAGCGGAAGAAAGAGTGCTATCCTACAAGCATGAGGCTGTTCCAGTACACCAGTCATAGGAATAAGTGATGTAACCGGCTTGCTTTTTGGTCTTGGCCTTGGCAGACAGGAAACTCACAGGAAACTCGTGAGATTTCAAGCTCGTCACGACCCTTTTTCATGAACATTTTGTCCTCCTTTGCTCCGTCCTGCCCTCGATGTTCTATTTTCATTTCAACGGCACTCTGGTTTATGCACCGGCCCAGAGGAGTGGGTGTTGTATCCGCTCAGCTATCAGGGGTCAGCTTCCAGGCATTAAGGGCAGAAAAGCCCCAGTTTCTCCCTCTTCTGGGTTTGCTGGTGGGAAAAGAGGCCAGCAAAGGCCTGCCCCGCACCTTCCAACTAAGATCGGGCACCAGCAACCTAAGAGTCAAAATGAAGACGTGTCCTGTTTATGCCTCTTATTTATTGTCTGCATCTGAAAACCCACAGAGGGCTGAAACGGGGGTTTCACAGGAAACTGAAGCCTGTCATCTGATTGTTACTGCAGGCCTGACGTTGGCCTCTGTGGCTGGGTGGGGCCCTCGTGTGTGACTAGGTGGGATGGGGCGCTGCAGCAGAAATGCACCGACAAGCTCCGTCTCAGGCTGGCACCCACCGGTGCCGATGCCTCAGGATTGTTCCCTCCTCGGGCGGGCATGTGCCCCAATCCCACGTTTGCATGGACCACGGTGCCAGCTGTAGGCCCCTGCCTGTCACTGCAGACTCACCTTAGGTTGAGAACATAATGAAGCCTTTTCTATCCCCTGTTGGTGGAGGCCAGGGAGGTCAGCCACAAATGGGTGGGTGGCTTTGGTATTCCTGCCACATAGGTCTTGATGGAGAGGCAAAGATCTGTGCAGAAAGGGAAAGAAAAAAGGAACAGGACACTGAGGTTAGGTCAGGCCGGGACCGTCACCTTCACTTCCATTTGTCTGATGACGAAACAGACTCAGCCAGGCCTTGGATGGGGGAAAGTGCTGCTTATTCTGGGGACGCAGGCAGTTGGGGTGCAGGTGGCACCTTTAGAAGCTGATACAGCCAGGAACACCTCCTACTGTGGTGGGCTGTCTGGGGTCCCCTTCACCAGCAGGCCCGGCCTGCCTGACGTGAGGGGAGCTGGGGCCGCAGAGGAGTCACATCTGCCCTTGTGTCTCATACACAGATGTCATCATGAGGATGGCGTGGACGTGGCCCTTTGAGGTACACGGGTGGGACCCCAACTGAGGCACTTGGTGGAGGGAGGGTGCATCAAGGGGCCATCTCCCTCAGAGTGGCACTGGGACCCCTTCCTCCTGGGGTCTTTGCTTCTGCCCTGGATCTGCTCACGAGTCAGCCTTTGCCACCAGTGCCTCTCACCGGCAAAGTTGTCACTTTGCACGAGGGGCGGTGTCACCCTGTGCCTGTGGAGAGCAGTGCGTTACATGAGCAGAGACGTGGGAGTCTGTGAGTCCTGCCGGCAGGGCTGCCCTTGGGTGGGAACCTCACTTCTGGGATCCCAGTTTGGGCCAGAAGGGCCTCTCCCTGAGGCGACTGGGTTGGGGGCGCGTGGTGCCTGAGGACCCCAGGTGGGGAGAAACGAAGTGTGTGTCCTCCGGGGTCCCCACAGGGGCCGTAAATCCTGCTCACCGCCCTTGGTTCTGGCAGGGGACCCCGCCTCCCTGAGCTTCCGTTTCCCTCCTTGCTACCCCTAGGGTTGGGATGAGGACACACACAGTGAAGGTGTCAAGGGCACGTCCTAGTCAATCAGTGGCAAAATCCAGGAGCGAGCGGGCCCTGCATCTGCTGCTCACCTGCTTTCTGGCTACTCACCCTCATCGGAAGACTCCGTTCTAGTCCCTGTTTGAGCAAGCTTGCTTACTGACTTTTTTCTTAAGAAACAATTTAGGGGCTTCCCTGGTGGCGCAGTGGTTGAGAGTCCGCCTGCCAATGCAGGGGACACGGGTTCGTGCCCCGGTCTGGGAAGATCCCACATGCCGCAGAGCGCCTGGGCCCGTGAGCCATGGCCGCTGAGCCTGCACGTCCACAGCCTGTGCTCCGCAACGGGAGAGGCCACAACAGTGAGAGGCCCGCGTACCGCAAAAAAAAAAAAAAAAAAAAAAAAAAAGAAACAATTTACTGTGCAACTGATACATACATGATCATTGTTGAAAGATTCTGCCAAATGCAAATAACCCCCCAACCCACAATTATACAGGCCTTGATAATCACACCATCCAGAAATGTTCACAGTTAGCATTTCCTGTATATTCTTCAGGTTCTTTTTCTCTTCATATGTAGATGTCTTCTATACTTCTACACATATTTTACAAAAAAAAAAACCTGGGTAGCACATTATATATCCTCTTTCGTTGTCAGTCAACAATATATTGGTGGTTGCCAGAGGTGGAGCGGGGGCCCAAAATGAGTGAAGAGGGTCGAAGGGCAGAACTTCCAGTTACAAGATAAATAAGTACAGGGGATGTAATGTGCGGCATGGTGACTGTAGTTAACAATACTGTATTTCGCATAGTTGTAAGTTGCTAAGAGGGTAGACCTTAAAAGTTCTCATCACAGGGGCTTCCCTGGTGGCGCAGTGTTTGAGAGTCTGCCTGCCGATGCAGGGGACACGGGTTCGTGCCCCGGTCCGGGAAGATCCCACATGCCACGGAGCGGCTGGGCCCGTGAGCCATGGCCGCCGAGCCTGCGCGTCCGGAGCCTGTGCTCAGCAACGGGAGAGGCCACAACAGTGAGAGGCCCGCGTACCACAAAAAAAAAAAAAAAAAAGTTCTCATCACAAGAAAAAATGTAACTCTGTGTGGTGATGGATGTTAACTAGACTTATTGTGGTGATCATTTCACAGTACATACAAATATCAAATCATTATGATATATACCTGAAACTAGTATAATGTTCTATGTCAATTATATCTCAATTAAAAAATATATTAACACCTCTCCATATCATGGATATCCACATATATCTTTTTAGTTACTATTAAAGTGAAAAAAAAAACTCACACAAGTCAAAATATTTAAATGAATAAATTCACAGAGACAGAAGGTAGAATGGTGGTTGTCAGGGGCTGGAGGAGCGGGGAGGGGGAGTTGGTGTTTAATGAGGACAGAGTTTCAGTTTGGGAAGATGAAAAAGTTCTGGAGATGATGGTGGTGGTGGTGGTCGGACAGCCGTGTGAATGCATGCAATGCCACTGAACTGTAGACTTTAAAATGATTAAGATGATAAATTTCACGTTAAATGTATTTTACCGCAGTTTAAAAAAACAAATACAGTAAAACAACAAAAAAGTGTAAATGATGCGGAGTTGTGTTAAATGAAAACGGAAAGACTCCCGAACTACGCTCCTTACACCCACTCTGGGCTGTTTAAGAGGTGACCCGGTATTTTAAAAACATGATAACAACACCACCAATGAAGTTCCCACGTTTTGAGCTAATTGGTTAACATGTGCTCTCTCCCTTAGTCTCATGGAAGTTATCCAAAGCAAACACAGCTGGGAGGTAAGGGACCTGGTGTCAGGTCAGAGCCTGGACTCTGAACAGCTAAGCTCTGCTACTTCTTTTAGAAGATAGTTCCATTTAAAAGAACAGTATGTTGGGCTTCCCTGGTGGCGCAGTGGTTGGGAGTCCGCCTGCCGATGCAGGGGACACGGTTTCGTGCCCCGGTCTGGGAAGATCCCACATGCCGTGGAGCGGCTGAGCCTGTGAGCCATGGCCGCTGAGCCTGTGCGTCCGGAGCCTGTGCTCCGCAACGGGAGAGGCCACGACAGTGAGAGGCCCGCATACCGTATAAAAAAACAAAAAAAACAAAAAAAAAGAACAGTATGTCAGTAAAGGAAACAAGGAAAATGTCACCCACTCTCCCCCATTCGGCCTTCTGGTTACTTCTGTGCATTCCCTCTGGCCTTTCCTCACTTGCTCGTACCCTTTGTCCTGCTTTTCCTCAGTCGGGGCCCATCTGCAGAGGGGAGTAGGGATGCTGAGGACAGTGGCCATGAGTGGTTCTGCCGGACCAGATGACAGCGAAACCATCCCCAGGTTTGAATCCCATCAGCTGTTTGACTTGGGACAAACCATTTTACCCATCTGAGCCTCAATATGCTCAAAAATAAAATGCAGAGGGGCTTCCCTGGTGGCGCAGTGGTTGAGAGTCCACGTGCCAATGCAGGGGACATGGGTTCGTGCCCTGGTCCGGGAGGATCCCACATGCCGCGGAGCAGCTGGGCCCGTGAGCCATGGCTGCTGAGCCTGCGCGTCCGGAGCCTGTGCTCCGCAACGGGAGAGGCCACAGCAGTGAGAGGCCCGTGTACCGCAAAAAAGAAAATAAATAAATAAAATAAAATAAAATAAAATGCAGAGAATTCTGTTAACCATCAGAGGTTGTCAAGAAAATCAAATAAATCTGCGTCGTGCCATACACACTGTAGTGCCATTCACTGAGGCGTTGCTAATATTGTTCTAGTCCCAAAGCTGGGATTTGAGAAGCTTGGTCCCGTGCTTGGTCCCGTGCTGACGATCGGTTTTGTTGAGAGAGAGAGACACTGTTTACCTGTTGGAATAAATGCTCCTGGAGACTGAAAGGCTGGAGGTGTTTTGTCTCAGCCCCACCTGGTGCCCCATGTGAGAGTGAGCAAGTGGGCTGGCCTTCCCCGGACGTCAGTGCCCTCTGTTTTTTCGGTTCTCAAACATGGGTCCACCTCTGACCACCAGAGGATGAAGGGCTTTGAATGCAGGGCTGTAGAATTTGGATTTGGTCTGGGAGGCAGTGGGGAGATAGGAGGATTCATGTGAAGAGCGTGAGCCTTATCCTGCCAGTGGGGAATCGTAAAGGCTTTAAGCAGGGAGGTGGTGAGGCCAGGTCTGTATTTTAGCAAGATGCAGCCTGGGGAGGGCTCTGGAGGCCACTGGAGCTGGAGGCTGGGACCATCCTGGAGAGAGGATGGCAGTGGTGGGGGGAAGGGAGAGGAAGCAGGTCCACTCGGAGCGGAGCGGGCTCTGTGGAAGCCGGTAGAGACACACCCTCTGGCACCTTTGGGGTTTCCCAATTCAATGCAAAGAAGAAGTGATTACTCTCGAAAAACAGGTGACCTCCACCCAGGCTCTTTCAGCCGCTCCTGCCTGACCAGGCTGTGTGATCTCAGACAAGCCACTTAACCTGCTCAGGCCTCAGGGTCCTCATCTCCACCAGGCTGCAGTGAAGGACCTTGTGAGGACTGCATGCGTGCAGAGCTAGACCTGGCCGCGCATCGTACATTGTCAGCTGGCAGTTGATGTGGCTGCTATTTTCAGGCTTCCCATCTCTAAAACAGGGAAGGATGCACATGTCTCCACTGCTCTTGGAAGGGGAAGCTGGAGGACTGCCAGTACTTTTATATTTAGGGGCTCGACTTAGGGACTCAGCTGGATGGAGGTCTTTGACTTCCCCATGTGCTCAGGGAACCATGTGGTCTGCAGAGGCCTTTCATGTCTGCACTCTCATTCCCCCCTCCCAACAGCCCTGTGAGGGAGGCAAGCAGATGTTATCATGTTATCATGATGATCATCTCTGTTTCATAGGTGAGGAAACAGGCTCAGAGAAGGAAAGTGACTTGTCTAAGGTCACACAGCGGGTAGGATTGGAAGCCAGATGTGTCTGACAGAGTGTCTCAGCTGGACGATTGTCGGGTCCAAGAGCTACACCTTACACATTGGGGAGGCCGAGGCCCAGAGGGGAAAACAACTCTCGGGGGCACATCGTGAACTTGAGGCCGAGCCAAGACTCTGATCAAGGTCTCTGACTTCTGGACCCAGCCTGTCGATGGCTAGCCCCCTTCATTGAATGATAATAGCTTTCTTTCTTCCCACCTCGTTTCAGGGAAATCAGTTCCTGAAATCAAGTCTTCCATCCCAGACTTCTTGGATACGGTGAAGCCAGGAAAGCCTTTGGCAGCTTCTGTAAGAAACGCTGAGGATGAACAAGAAAAGGAGCAGCCCATGAGGCCAGCCACCTTTCCAGGCCCGGGTAATTTTAATTTAACTTAATATTTTAATTTAAAGAAGATTTATTTAAGGAAATGTTTTATCTATAAAGATATTTAGTTCAGCATATAATAGCAAAAAATTGGAAACAACAAATGTGGATGGCAAAATTAACCACAGATGGTGGTGACAATAAAATCCTGCTGGCAATGATGTAGGTCTGTATACATACATGGAAATATGCTCACGATATACTGAGTTTAAAAAGTTAAAATGTCGGGGCTTCCCTGGTGGCGCAGTGGTTGAGAATCCGCCTGCCGATGCAGGGGACATGGGTTCGTGCCCCGGTCTGGGAAGATCCCACATGCCGCGGAGTGGCTAGGCCCGTGAGCCATGGCCACTGAGCCTGCGCGTCCGGAGCCTGTGCTCCGCAACGGGAGAGGCCACAACAGTGAGAGGCCCGCGTACCGCAAAAAAAAAAAAAAAAGTTAAAATGTCAGACGACAAAAGGATATATACCGTCTATTACCTTTTTTTTTTTTTTGGTTGCTCTGCACGGCATGTGGGATCTTAGTTACCCGACTAGGGATCAAACCCATGCCCGCTGGTGTGGAAACGTGGATTCTTAACCACTGGACCACAAGGGAATTCCCAGCGAGGTGTATTTTAATTATTATTATTAATTTTTTTTTTATTTGGCTGTGCTGCGCAGCTGGTGGGAATCTTAGTTCCCCAACCAGGGATTGAACCCATGCCCCCTGCAGTGGAAGCGCAGTCTTAACCACTGGACCGCCAGGGAAGTTGCCCATTTTTGTAAAAAGAAAAAAGAAACTCAGTAACTGGGGGCTTTCTATGTGTCAGACACTGTTCTAAGCCCTTCAAGAAGTTGAGCTGTTTAACCCTCAACTAACTGTATGAGTTTGGTATTGTTTTTCTCTCCATTTCACAGATGAGGAAAATGAAGCACAGAGAGGTTAAACAGCCTGCCAAGGTCATATGCTACGGAGCCCAGGTATTTTACCTGTGGTTTCCGAAGCCCCCAGCACAGGCATCTGAGCCATATGATTTGAACGCTTATATCCTCAACCGCTGCACACACCCCTACCCCAAAG
Organism: Hyperoodon ampullatus; assembly: GCF_949752795.1. Classification (NCBI taxonomy): domain Eukaryota; kingdom Metazoa; phylum Chordata; class Mammalia; order Artiodactyla; family Ziphiidae; genus Hyperoodon; species Hyperoodon ampullatus. The sequence goes on along the minus strand of NC_136923.1, from coordinate 7,562,143 downwards.
CCTCTCAGCCCACTTCAGCTTTGTCTCCATCCCCTTGTGCCCAGGGAAGGGCTGGGGGACAGTTTGCCAAATGACGGAAGGACTCAGCCAGCGGGTAACTTCCCGAGGGGTACCCGCGCCTCATGCCGTCCTCCCCACCTCTCCCCCGGAGCCCCGCCCGCCTTCTGCTCTCCTGCAGCCTCATGAGTGGAAAGCCGGAGACCCCAAATCCATGAAACCTCCCCAGTCCATTGACGTGGCTCCCAAAGCCAGGGTCAGTGTCGGCTGAGAGGCGCGTGCACGGGCTTTTGCATCAGGCAGACCCATATTTGAATTCCAACTCTGCCCTTTCCAGCAGGAGAATGACTTAGCCTCTCTGTACCTCATTTTCTTCATCTATAAAATGCGCATAATAATAGAATAATAATTCGTAACCACGTACATCATCGTGTGTGGTTAGGAATCATACACCTTGGTGTTGCCACCACGTAGGTGCTCATTAAACGTTAGCTGATATTAGGAACATTCCAGGCACCCCAGATAGGTTGAGTCTGGAAACTTAATCCTAGACCAAGGAGTCTAAATTATTTCCTGTAGCTAAAGAGTTTAAAAAAAAAAAAAAAAAAAAGCAGAACTTTGATCAGCAATTAAAGATAAGGGGAAATGGTCCTAAAGCTAATATGGTACTGATCGATGGCCAACGGGAAAGATAATAATAAAATAGGGAAATTCTAGGGGAGTGCTAGTGAAGCCGGAGGAGGTTACTGGTGTAGCAGCTTCTTCAGAGCTTCCTTATCTAGGCTGCCGTGGAAACAAGCATCATGTGTCTCTGCCAGACTTTGCACCCTCTGCTTTCTTGAATGGCGCTTGGGAGGACATGTGCCCACACAGGTCAGTACGATAAATAGAATCTGTAGACAGAGACAGGAAGTTGATTGTCTATCTTTGCCCAAACTAAAAATAAAGGCATCATCATTAATTTCATCAGATAACCCAAAGCCAGCCTTTTCTTGGGAAAACCCAAGGTTCCATCGGGCCCAGAGTTCCAGCTGATTATCTCGTAGGAGTGGAGAACGCGGAGGCAGAGGTGGCTGGGGAGGAGGGCACACACAGGGAGGAATGGTGCCGGCTGTCACTGAATCAGCCTGACCACACGGGAAGGGGGCTCTTGATAGCTGGGGAAGGAGACATAGCCTGCCAGAATTCCATGGCTGAACAAGCGGTGGGACTGGGATTCAGCTCAGGTGGATTGTTCCAGAGCCCACATCCTAACCTCTGTAGTGGGGAGAGACATGGAGAAGGAAAATACACGAGCAGATGAGCTATGGACAGGTTCTAAGCACCTCCTTCAACAGATTCTCAAAGCTAGATTTCAGATAAAAGGGCTCTGAGTGGCTGAAATAACTGTCGCAAAGCCTTACCTATGGGAGAGGCCATCGTCTGTCCATCAGAATTGATTTAATCCACACATAGTTTTACCAGCCTTGGTACCCCACATATACCAGAGACTGATCTTTGTGCTTTATATCATGTCTTTTAATCTGGACAAGAACTCTACAAAGAATGGACTATTTCTGTGTTTTTGTTTTTTGTTTTGTTTTCTACATCTAAGAAAGCTAAAGAAAGGAAGCACAACCCACCCAAGGTCAAATCTTTAGTAATGACAGAGCCAGGACTTGAGCTCAGTTCTGTCTGCTACCAAGAAAGAGATGGGGAAGCTGTAGAGGCCGACCCACTGCCAGCCACAGGGCAGGATCCAGAAAACCCCAAATGAGATGCAGCAGCATTGCGTGTTCTTTGTTCCTGCCTGCAGTGACGCAACTCAGCAGGACAAGATTTGGTGCATTCTGCTTGAGAAAGCAAACGTTCTAGAAAGATTTCTGTGGGAAATGGCACCGTGAAGGGTTAACTCTTAGTGTTTTAGAAATGTCATTTGTGTAGACCACTGTCTTCCCTGGCCCAGGCCTTCCATGAGTGGACGCAAGGGCTAGTTCTTATCTGATTTCTCAGCCTTGAGGTATTGGTTCAAATTCCACTCCCTCCCCCCGCTCCCCCTCCGCAAACCACAGGGATAAATAGACTCAACCACCCCTAGTAGCCCTCCTGTGTCACAAGAGCAGACCTCAGTGATCCCCCCACACTGAGAGGCCTGGTGCAGCCCACAGAGCAAACCCCAGGCATCAGTCAGACCAGAGAATCATGGCTGTGTGAGGCCAGCACTGACCTTGGCCTCGCTGGGCAGTGGGAGAGGATAAGGGACCGTGTGTGCAGCCTGCTCTGAGGTCAGCCCCGGGGCGGGGAGAGCAGATAGAGCAGAACTCCAGGAAAGAGGCAGGAGCGAAGTCAAGTTGGCCTGGAACAGCAGTTCCCAGAGTGTAGAGTCTCTGTCCCCAGTGGTACGTGGAACACGGGTGTTAGGCAGAGAATATATCACATGCACAAAAACTAGGGATTTCAAGGCTGAATATGTAATACGTGAACTGGAGTGGATTGAAAGAAAACATCAAGTAACTCATTGTAGAGCAGCACAGACACACGGCCCACACCTAGGAGATGGATGACTGTGACCACAGTTTGGGTGACTCAGGCCAAGGGTATTGAGCTGAGCCCAAGAGAAGGCAGGGCAAGGGCGGAGGCCTCCACCACAGGAGCAGCAGTGGCCAGGAGCCTTACTGCAAGGCAGTCTCCCCTCCGCACCCAGTCACCAGGGCTGGGGGGTCGGGGTGGGAGCAGCCTCGGGAAGCGCGGCCTGGGTGCATGTGGATACGCGGATGGATTTAAGTGAACAGCTGGGCTCTGGTCGGTTACAGGGCTGCCAGCTGGTCTGTAGCACGTTGCTGGTTTTAGTTATTTTGTTTTTTATTTTACCTTTTTATTTTTTTAATTGAAGTATAGTTGATTTACAATGTTGTGTTGGTTTCAGGTATACAGCAAAGTGATTCAGTTATATATATATCTATCTATTCTTTTTCAGATTCTTTTCCCTACAGGTTATTACAAAATACTGAGTATAGTTCCCTAGGCTATACAGTAGATCCTTGTTGGTTATCTATTTTATATATAGTAGGGTGTATCTGTTAATCCCAAACTCCTAATTTATCTCTCCCTCACCCTTTCCCCTTTGGTAAACCATAAGTTTGTTTTCTATGTCTGTGGATCTATTGCTGTTTTGTATGTAAGTTCATTTGTATCATTTTTTTTTAGATTCTACATGTAAGTGATATATGCTATTTGTCTGCCTGGCTTACTTCACTTAGTATGATAATCTCTAGGTCCATTCATGTTGCTGCAAATGGCATTATTTCATTTTTTTTTATGGCTGAGTAATATTCTGTTGTATAAATATGCCACATCTTCTTTATCCATTTATTCTGGTTTTATTTTTGCCTTTTTTTGCCAAAGGTTTAATTCCCGTGTCTGAGCTATAGCTCTTACCCTGAAGCTCAGTTTATATATTAAAAAAATTTTTTTTGGCTGCATTGGGTCTTTGTTGCTGTGCAAGGGCTTTCTCTAATTGCACCAGCGGGGGCTACTCTTCGTTGCGGTGCACGGGCTTCTCATTGTGGTGGCTTCTCTTGTTGCGGAGCTCTGGGCTCTAGGCACGCGGGCTTCAGTAGTTGCGGCATGTGGGCTCAGTAGTTGTGATGCACGGGTTTAGTTGCTACGTGGCATGTGGGATCTTCCCTGATCAGGGATCGAACCCATCAGGGATCGAACTCGTGTCCCCCTGCATTGACAGGCGGATTCTTAACCACTGTGCCACCAGGGAAGTCCAAAGGTCAGTTTAAGTTGTAGTGCACTGAGAGACAAAGAGGGTGTGTGTGAATGTGTGTGCGCACCTGTGTATTTTGGGGAGGGGTGTTTATTGTTAGTACCCCATTCTGGGGGTTGCTGGTGCAGTGTGGGTGTACCAGCACGGTACCTTCTCAAGTTTAGTCCTTTCAAATATCGCCAATGCTGGAAAATGTGAAAAAAAGAAAGCAAACAAACAAAAGACTCTAGAAGCAGCAGACAATGCAGGGAGAGAGGCTTAGGGTGGCCCCTCCTCTGAGAGGATGAAAGAGCCTCAGGCTTTCTATCAGGTGAGTTTTGTTTTATCAGCTGCCTTGGTTAATAGTTTTGGAAGGCTGATTCTAGTTTCACCATGGTGCTGTTTTCAGTATTCTGAGTTAATTTTTTTTATGGTCAAAGGTCCACTTTAATCACTCCTTCCTTGATGAGGTAAGCCAGAAATACTTGAAATAGGTGGATTTGGCCAGCAACCCTTGGGTCAAAGTTAGTTTCCCTTGGAAGGGCCGGCCCCCTGTTACTCAGAGGCCAGCCCTGCAGTAGGGCCACTTGGGTATTTCCAACGGTGACATCTGAAGCTTCAGGCTTCTGGTCAAGGTGCACTTTCATGTGGGTCAGCTACGTGGCCTGTCTTGTTCCCAGCCTGCACCTGCTCTGACCTGCAGACCCCAGACTGCCCCATTAGTCTTCAGATTAATCTTCACGTGGTGCCTGGTGAAGACATGTCACCCTCTTTAACCTGACTTTTCCCTGACCCTGAACTACTCTTCAAGCCACACCTCTCTTGTGAATCTTCTACATTCACTAAGGGATTAAGAGCACAGACTCTGGAGCCACTGACTGGGTGCCCTTAGAAAGGTTGGGTCACCCCTCCGTGCCTTAGTTTCACCACCTGTAAGGAGTAGATCATACTGGCATCTTTCTCCTGGGGCTATTATGAGCGTGAAATGAGTTAGCTCAGGGAAGCATTGAGAATGCCGTCAGTGTTTGCTAACTAAGCGTGCCCGGAATGTTTACTGCACGCCTGGGCTTTCCTGCTGCCACACCTCCTCGTGGGCCGGTTCCACGGCCTCGGTGCCCTCCCTACGTCATAGCTACTTGTTGCAAATGTTTTCCCCTTTTTGAAGCTCAGGTCAAGTGTTCCTTCCTCTGTGAAGCCCTCCTTGATCTCCCAACCCACTAAGGCAGGCTTCTCCTGCCTCTGCCCTGGGAGGCTGGTTATTGCCATTCCTGCTGCCATGGAGGTTTCTGGAAGGCAGGCTCTGTAGCTAATGCACCTGTGTCCTTCTCTGCTGCTTTTGTGGGAGGTGGGACAGTGTAGGGGTTGGAAGGCCCAAGGATCTCCATTTAAAGGCTGACTCTGCCACTTACTGTCAGCATGGCCCTGGGCAAATGGCCACCTGCAGTGCTTCCCTTTCTCCACCTGTCACACGGGGACTTTGTGTAGGACCAACCCACAGGGCTGTCATACGGCTTCCACGGGGTAACGCTCGAGCAGCGGGTAGGCTGGCTCCTGTGGTGCCAGGAAATGGCAGCTGTCATCACTGACAGTAAAATGTGGAGTGAATGAGAGACAGACTGGGTCTGGGGACCAGGCAGGGACCCGTCTCTCCTTCCTCCAGTGGCTGTGGCCTGACCCACCATCCCTCCTTTCCAGGGCCTGCTCCAGCCAGAGCCAGCCTCCGGGGCCCTGCTGAAGATGCCTCTCCTTCCGTAAACACCGACCCGCCAGCCTCATCTGATTCAAAGGTGAATCCTCTGCCCCCAAGCAGTAGCCCCCAGCTGTGAGCCTCTCTCAGAAATGCAACGTGTTTATTCCTCCAGAACAGTTTGGGGGTTAGGGGTCAGGGTAAAGGGGAGAAACGAGGCCCATCGAATTACTCTGAGCTTCTAAGACTCTCAGTGCTGGCCTTCAGTAAATCAGGGGCGGGGAGAGGGTGCACTCTAGTTTTTAATGAGCTTTTCCATTATTTGTATTTAAATGAGAGCTGATAATTGGCATCTTCCTCCTCCCAAAATATCTTGGTTGCAGTAGTCAAAACGCCTCCCCTTCAACCTTTTTTCAACACAAAATATATCGGAGTTATCCTGAATTTTTAATGATTTGGGTCCAGGGTCACAGTGACTTCTGTGAATCTTAAGCATTTTTGCCTTTCTAGGCCCTTTCTTTCATTTAAAAATCTTACTTAAAATTATATTTTACGACTGCAATGGTATAAAGGTGAACATAATCCAAGTTGAATTAAAAATTAAAACATTTTCTTCAACTTGAAAAGTTCATTTTTGTTCATCAGACTTCGAAAGAAATTACGTTAAGGTGTTTTCGTGGGCCCCTAAAGGTGTCCTGGGCAGAGTGCCTGGCTGGGAAGCCAGTGCTACATGGGTCTGGTTAGTGGAGCTCTTCCATAAAAGGGACTGTCACTTAAGCAGGCTTATTTATTTTTTAATAATTAATCATTTTCAAAGATGATTAGTAATTGGAAGAATGATCATGGTATAACGTTTAGAGAAAACACTGGAAATCAAAACGGTGGGTGCGGCATGGTCCCAATTTTTAAAAATAAATTCTCGTGTATCTAACTGGCAAGAATTACACTAAACTTTAATAGCAGTTAAGTGGATAATGAGATCATGTATAATTAGCTCTCCTCTAATTATCTAAAACTGTTTATAAGAGCACATATAACTTAAAAAAATGGAAGTTTATGTACACCTATTTTTAAGAAGAAAAGGGATTGATGCAGAGCTGCTTTTCTTAGGCTTACACAGGTTATGTGAACCTGTGTCCTGCTTCCCGGCATGTATACCGTGTGCAGGACCTGGGGCACAAGCCCAGCCATTGACCCGCTGTGTGATCTCACTTCATTTCTTTGACCCCCTTGGTGCTCACCTTTGTAAACTGGGGGGGAAAAAAAAAAAGGAAACCTCTACCATGGGCTGGGAATACTCACATTTTAGTTAATCTTCAGAATTACCCTCCAGGGTATTATGGTTATCTTTATTTTTGCTGATGAGGAAATGAAGGCTCAGAGAGGTTAAGTAACTTGTCCAAGGTCACGGAGCAAGTTAGAAGCAGAGCTGGGATCTGTCCTCTTTGCCATCCCTCCTCACTGGATGAGATGATCCCCTTCACCCCTCAGCTCTGCTGTTCTAAGAGTCCCTGAGGTAGTAGGGAAAACAGCATTTTCCATATTAATTCCATATTAATCTCAGTCTCTTCTCTCTGAATTCCCAGGATTTCAGCACCTCCATTCCTAAGCAGGAGACACTTTTGAGCCTGGCTGATGACAGCCTTTTCTGGAGCGAGGTGGACGTGGTCCAGGCAACTGATAACTTCAACCCAAACCACAAAATCAGTGAGGGGACCTTTGCTGACATCTACAGAGGGCAAAGGCTTGGCACTCCATTCGTCTTCAAGAAGCTCAGAGAGGTGGGCACTTCTTGGTTTCCAGTAAGGGGTGGAGACTACATGGTGAGGCTAGATTTTCATGTTTCAGTGTCTTTTCCCACAGATGGCGTGTTCAGGTCCAGGATCAACTGAAAGATTCTTCCAGGCAGAGGTACAAATTTGTCGTAGGTAAGCCTCCCCTTTGGAAAATACTTTGTTTGATAGTGATGACCACTAACCTGTATATAGTGCTTCCTATGTGGCAGGCACCTTTTAAGCATTCTTTATGTAAACTCATTTAATCCTCACAAGACCCCTGTAACATGGCTACTATTAATCACATTATTTTACACATGGGCAAATTGAGGCACAGAGACGTTAAGTGTCTTGTCCAAGATCACACAGCTAGTAAGTGGCAGAGCTGGAATGTGGTTGGTTGGTCTGGCTCCACGGCCGTGCTTTTTCTCTGTAGCCACTGTACGCATGGATTAGACTTAGAAAAGGACCTTGGCTCACTGGGCTCAACTCCTTCCTTCCGGGGAGGGGCGGGGGTGGATAATCTGTTTTTGTCCCATTTTTTGAGATGGACAGAAACTTACTGATTCCAACTTTAATGGCGAATGGTGACCCACAGGCTCAATCTGGCCCAGACTGTGTTTTTATGGCCTGAGAGCTAGGAATGATTTTTACATTTTTAAAAGGTTGAACAGGGACTTCCCTGGTGGCACAGTGGTTGAGAATCTGCCTGCCAATGCACGGGACACGGGTTCGAGCCCTGGTCCCGGAAGATCCCACATGCTTCCGAGCAACTAGGCCCGTATGTCAGAACTACTGAGCCTGTGCTGCACAACAAGTGAAGCCACTGCAGTGGGAAGCACGCGCGTTGCAACTAGAGAAAGCCTGCACGCAGCAACGAAGACCCAATGCAGCCAAAAATAAATTAATTTTTAACAAAAAGGGTTGAACAAAATAAAAAGATTATTTCATGACACATGAAAAGTATATGAAATTCAGATGTCAGTGTCTTTTTTTTTTTTTTTTTTTTTTTTTTTTTTTGCGGTAGGCGGGCCTCTCACTGCTGTGGCCTCTCCCCCTGCGGAGCACAGGCTCCGGAGCACAGGCTCAGTGGCCATGGCTCACGGGCCCAGCCGCTCTGCGGCACGTGGGATCCTCCCAGACCGGGGCACGAACCCGTGTCCCCTGCATCGGCAGGCGGACTCTCAACCACTGCGCCACCAGGGAAGCCCCAGATGTCAGTGTCTTTAATGAGGGTTTTATTGGAACCCAGCCATGCTCATTTATTTCTGTGTCATGGCTGCTTTGCGTGACCCTTCAGCAGAGGCCAGGTGGCCTGCAATGGCTAGTATTTACTTTATAGAGAACTTTTGCTTACCTCTGGTTTTGAGCAGTAAGGACCTTCAGAAGTCATCCTCAGACCTGCATTTTACAGATGAGGAAACTGAGGCTGGAGAAGTAAAGTGAGCCCCCCCGTCACAGAGCTTGGTGGGGGGGACTGGGGAAGAGAGGGGGAGGACATTTGGATACCTGGACACTTATCTTGGCTCTGCTGTCATTGCCTGATGGATTGAACACGCACATACTGGACCCCTGCCGTGTGCTGAACACCAGCTGTCATTCAACCTGGCAAGTCACTGTCTGAGTTGCTCTGCCAGTGTGTAGCCTCGGCCAGTGTGTGATGATTGTGGAGTATTTTAAGAAATAAAGAAAATTATAAAGAGGAAAATAGAAATCACCAATTTTCCATAGCACCTATAAGTAACTACTACGGTATTCAGATTTTGATATATTTCTTTAATCCTTTCTCTTTTCATACATATGCATGACTACACACACACGTGCGCACATGCACATATATACACACACACTTATCCACACACAGACACACTTAATGGAAACGGGAAATCTGATTCCCTTTCCACCTGGCGTAGTGCCTTTCTGGAGTCGGTAGTCACTCCTTCATTCATTGATTTGGCAAATGTGAGTCGTCCGTCAGGGCCTTTCTTTGTTCTAGGGAGTGCAGACATGAAGAATACACAGCCCCTGCCTTGGGGAAGCTTATGGTCCAGTGGGGAGAGTGAAGTGTAAATAACTCTACTGAGTGTGAAAATTGTGCAGTAGGATGGCCTGGGGGGAGTGGAGGGGGGCCGAGGGATCAGGCAGGAGGCTGTTGCAACAGTGCTGGGGAGAGTTCATTGGGGTCGGACCCAAGGCAGAGGAGGGGAGAATGAAGGGGGTGTATTGAAAGCTATGTATGACAGTGAACGGTGACTAATGAGATGGGGGAGGTAAGGAGGTTTCTAGGAAACTGGATGGATGGTGGTGCCCTTGGTTGAGAAAATAACTGTGGGCAGAGAAGCAGGTTTGGAACTTGTTGAGTCTAGGTGGTTCACCTGGAACATTGGGATGCAATTTGACAGTCAGTTCTGATGTGTGGGATGTGCCTGGAGATGAGAGATTTGGGGGCGTTCCTCATAGAGGTGAGAGATTCCTGGTGGAGAAGCTTATAAAACAAGATGATGAGCCCAGCCAGGGAGATTCAAGTTTCAGGGGAAGGCAAAGGAGGAGGGTCTTAGTGGAAAAGGCCAAGAAAGAGCAGTCAGAGAGATAGGAGGACGGTCAAGAGGGAACATTGACTCGGAACCCACCAGAGAGGATTTCAGGGAAGAATCCGAGTCCTGGGAGTCAAACAGACCTGCTCTCTGGTCCTGGCTTCAGTGCCTGCTAGTTGTGACCTTGAGCAAGTTCCTTAACCTCTAAGCCTCTGTTTCTGGAAGATGGGTGGTTAGGGTGTCATGTACTTTGAGTTACTTGATTTTAAGCTCCTTGAGGGCATGCAGTTGTCATCTCTACTCTGTTGTTGGGCTCTCAGGGTTTAGAGCATTTAGTACCTGGGAGGTTACTGGTGGCCTCAGGGGTTGGAGAGGGCTGAAGAGGTTTAGGAGGTAGGAAATGGAGCAGTCTTTGATTATTCTTTCTGTCTGACTCCTCATCCCTGTACTGATGTCTCATTTCAGATGCTGCCACCCCAATGTCTTACCTCTGCTGGGCCTCTGCACTGGAAAACAGTTTTACAGCTTGATTTACCCGTACATGGCAAATGGTTCTTTACAGGACAGACTCCAGGGTCAGGTAAGGGGCTCGGTCATGGTCAAAGAACAGGATTAGTCAGTACCCAGTTGGAGAATCAAGGGTTAAGGACTTTTAGGAGTCCAGAGGGGAAAGGGGCCTTTGAGAGACCCTTGAAGAGGAGGTGGGCCAGGATAGATAAGATCTGGCTAAACATCTTCAGGTAAAAACCTATTTAAGATGTTTTTTGACAAGAGGCATTTAAGTCAAGAGCAAGACAAAGGAACCCCATAGTGCTGTATTATTCAACATTGTTCTGAAGGTGCTAGCCAATGCAACAGGACAAGAAGAAGAATTAACAGAGTATGGAAAGTGGAGGCAGATTTTTATTAAAAAATGCTATTCTAATTAATCCCTATTTGCTCGTGAATTTATGGAATATTTCTTGAAAGATACAAGAAACTGGTGCCTTGACTGCCTCTGGGGAGAACTATGTAGATGGAGCGTAGGTTGGGAGAGAAACTTTTACTCCACACCCTTTTGACCTTTTGCAGGTCATACTATGTGAGTGCTGTATCTATTAAAATTACCATTTTTAAGACAAGCCTCCTTCCCATAAAATCCTCAAGCAGAGGGTAAAAAGTCATTCTGCAACAGAATTATTGCTTCCCTTGGCAGGGACCAGACAAAGCAGTTATTCATGGTATAATAATGATTGGTAGCTTTGCTGAACTCTCACTGTGTGCAAGACAACTTGGTAATGGCTTTACACATCTCCTTCGGACCTTGCCACAGCCCTGGAGGTTTCCCCCATTTTCAAAAAGAGGAGTCTCTGGCACAGAGAGGCAAAGTGACTTACCCAAAGGAACACAGCTGACACGTATCAGGGCTAGAGTTTAAACTGGGTTTGTGTGGCTCCAGATTCCAGAGTTTTTTAGAAGAAATCCATTAGCAAGGCCAGTTCTTAGAGGATGTGGGACCTAAGAGACGACCCAAAAAATAAGAGGTGATTTTGCTTGGACATTCAGTGGCAGGTAGGGGAAGGTAGGGGGCTTTAGACCACCGATAATCCCCATCAGCTCTTGTGAGATCTCCCCAGATACTTATAAAATCAGCCCATGTGCTTGGTGTGCCAACACAAGCTCCCTAGCTCCTCTCTCAACCAGCCTCTCCTAGAGGAGAATTCCAGAGCTGCCCCACGATAGTCATGATAAAAATAACTTCTGTTTTTTGAGCACCCACTGTGTAACAGGCACTATGCTAGGGGCATACCATTCACTCCTTTGAATCCTTACAACAACCCTAAAGCATAGGGATTAACATTTCTATTTTATATCTGAAGAAGCAGAGGCTCAGAGACGTTGAGTGTCTTTTCCAAAGTCACACAGCTAGTGCACGTCTGAGCTGGGATTTACACCTAGATGTGTCTGATGTCAAAACCGGTACCCTGCCAGTAAACCATGCTGGCTGAGCCCTGTTGCAGAGGACATGAGGGCTGGAGGAGAGACAGGAGCCCAGGACCCTGCCACTGGAACTTTACAAAGGCATATGTGTGACTGTTTTCTCCTCCTTTTCTTTGTCTTAGGGTGGCTCGGACCCCCTCCCCTGGCCCCAGCGTGTCATCATCTGCTCAGGGCTGCTTCATGCTGTGGAGCATCTGCATGGCCTGGAGATCATCCATGGCAACGTCAAGAGGTGAGAGAGGTGGGCTGGGCCCTGCCCAGGGCTGGGCTACAGGGATGAGATGTCGCACACTCCTGGGTCCCATTCCTCTCCCTCTGTCTCTCTTCTCTTTCACTTTCTCTCCCTTGCCTCTCTTGGGGCTCTTCTTTCTTTGTTATACCCTCGAACATCAGTGTTTCTGGGTTGTACTCTGTCTCTAATTGCTGTCAGCATAAACTGCCTGTCTCCACGTTTGTCTTTCCCTAACAAAGGTATTTCCCCCAAAAGCTTGTTGGTATTTCCCCAACAAGCCCTCCACTTCCCTGCTGTATTTCACTTCCCCTCCAGCAGCTGGTCTGGATCAGGTCCTTGAGCTGTGGGCCATGTCTGCCAGGCTCCCTCAGCTTTGGAGCTCCTTGCTCAGGGTCTTTGCGGAGACCTGTTCTTTTTTTTTTTTAATTAATTAATTAATTTTTGGCTGCGTTGGGTCTTCGTTGCTGCACGCGGGCTTTCTCTAGTTGTGGCGAGCGGGGGCTACTCTTCGTTGCGGTGCGCGGGCTTCTCGTCGTGGTGGCTTCTCTTGTTGCGGAGCACGGGCTCTAGGAGCGAGGGCTTCAGTAGTCGTGGCATGCAGGCTTAGTAGTTGTCGCTCGCGGGCTCTAGAGTGCAGGCTCAGAGGCTCACGGGCTTAGTTGCTCCGTGGCATGTGGGATCTTCCCGGACCAGGGCTCGAACCCGTGTCCCCTGCATTGGCAGGCAGATTCTTAACCACTGCGCCACCAGGGAAGTCCTGGAGACCCTTTCTTGCTTGTGCATCCGTTGTCACAGATACTGTGATGCAAGTTAGGTGTGTACCCCAGCATATCAGTAACGTGCTCCCAAGACTGGAAGCACGGAGAGGGATTCCAGAAGAAACCAGAAGATCTGGCAAAACTGACCTCGAAACCGTAGAATTCATACTTCCCCAAAGTTCTCTCCCCATTTGGCAAGCGGAAGCCCTTTCCTCTTTTCTCCCCCCTGATTTTTATTTGATTGCACAAACAGTTGTAATAGGAAGAAAGGAAATGAAAGGGCAAGTGGTCATCCTGGCCCTGCTGCCCTCACTCACCAGCTGGCCGCCGTTTTTCTGGGTTTTTTCCAGCCCCTGCCCACGCAGACATCTCAGCCCTAAGATAGCACCGTTACCTGTTTACCAATTCATATTCTTTTCCCCCATGATTTAAACATGGTAAATGTTTCCCCACATTGCCTGTCATCATTTTTCATAACTTGTTAGTCTTCCATGGAAGGTATTTGCCCATAATTTACATAACAACTCCTAATAGTGGATATTGGAATTGGCGTCTACTTTTTATGACAAAACCAAAGGCTTTATTGAAAGGGGGAGCTTGAGCGCAGAGCAGCAGGGTAAGGGAACCTAGGAGAACTGCTCTCTGTGTCTACTTTTTAAAAACCATTTGGGGTTAGTTTGAATATTTCTATACTTGAAGCTTAGTTTTTACAAACTTAAAATTTTTCCTTTGGAGTACTTTTTCAGAGTGTTCATTCCCACTGTCCAAGAATTTTTTTTTTTTTTTTTTTTGCGGTACGCGGGCCTCTCACTGCTGTGGCCTCTCCCGTTGTGGAGCACAGGCTCTGGATGTGCAGGCTCAGTGGCCGTGGCTCACGGGCCCAGCTGCTCCACGGCATGTGGGATCTTCCCGGACCGGGGCACGAACCCATGTCCCTTGCATCGGCAGGTGGACCCTCAACCACTGCGCCACCAGGGAAGCCCTCCAAGAATATTTTTTATTGCTCTTATTCCCCATGATCTGGGCAGGTTCAGTCCCAAAGGATGCTGGCATTTAGACTTGAGTCAGCTGGGCCAGAGCTGGGGGTTGGAGCAGCTTCTGAAGAGATGGAGGCGGCACAGCCTCTGGGCTTGGCAGGCTGAGGTTGATCCGGGCTGACATCCATAGGGATCAGGATGGCTGCACCTGTCTGGCCACCAAATGCCATTTCTGGGGCAGCAGGACCAATCTTAGCTCCATCCCCATTTGCTGGTGGAGGTGGGCTCCCAGTCCCCACCCCCCGTCAGGACTGGCTTATAAACTTGTTGAGGGTCTTCAGTGACCCTAACTTGCTGGCACTGCTCACTACTAAGCTGTTTTCCGAAAGGGTCTCCATGGCAACCTCTTCTTGTCTACCTCAAAACAGGAGGGTTCTCTCTGCCTTCTTTCCCACAGCTCCAATGTTTTGCTAGACCAAAACTTCACCCCCAAGCTGGCTCATTCGATGGCTCACTGGTGTCCTGTCAACAAAAAGTCAAAATACACCGCGATGAAGACCTGCCTTTTCCAGGCCTCCGCTGCATATCTTCCAGAAGATGTCATCAGGGTGGGGCAGCTGACAAAGCGAGTGGACATATTCGGCTGTGGAATAGTAAGAGCTTCCTTCTCTGCTCAGATCTGGGCCTGTACACATTTGTCCTTCCCATGGCTCCTTTGTAAGCGCATAATAGAGGCTCTTAGAAATGTTCCACCAAGTACAGCAGGGTTTGGCAAACTATGGCACACAGGTCAGAACCAGTCCAATGGCCTATTTTCTATGGCCTACAATTAAGACTAGTTTTTACATTTATAAAAGATTGAATAATAACAGCAACAACAACAATCATAATAAAAATATGTGACAGAGATTGTTTGTGGCTCACAAAACCTAAAATATTTACTATCTAGCCTGTTACAGAAAAAGTTTGCCAACCCTTGAAGGTCCCCTGCCCCATGAGTGTCCAGATTCCAATAGGCTACAGATACCTCCTGACTTCCCTGATTCGCATCCAGCCGGCCATCTAACTATCTATCCAGTTGTCTCTTTGTTCTTGTTTGTTCATCCATCTGTTTTGTCCATCTGTCCATCCATCCATCAGCCCAGTTGTTATCCAGCCATTCATCGGCAACAGCCACCCATCCATTCAGTATCTATCGACCCATCCAACCTCTGTCCTTGTCACCACTGCGGTCCATCAGGACTGTGTGTCAGGCACTTGGAATGTAAATGTAACTGAAACGCAATCCCTCCCCCAGGAGTTCATGGTCTGAGTGTAGCAGCCTCCAAAGAACACCAGTTCCCTGAGATCTCAATAGGTTTGATGTGTTTAAAGGGTTTTGATGTGTTTAAATAGGTTTGAGAAATGCTGGGTTGAGCAAGGTTAAGCAGGAAAAAAAAAAAGTTACCACAAAATTAACAAGAGCCTTTCATATGGTAAATAGCCTTTAATCTGGTACTTGTGAATTCACCACCACCCAGCAATGGTATGGAGGTGAGCTCCCAATCCCCACCCCCCATCAGGACTGGTTTATAAACTTGTTGAGGGTCTTCAGTGACCCTAACTCGCTGGCACTGCTCACTACTAAGCTGTTTTCCGAAAGGGTCTCCATGGCAACCCCTTCCCAAAATGTTTCCCAAATTCCCTTGACTATGGAACCTTGTTTTCTTAGTATCTCTA
The DNA here is from genome assembly GCF_949752795.1 of Hyperoodon ampullatus. Lineage (NCBI taxonomy): Eukaryota > Metazoa > Chordata > Mammalia > Artiodactyla > Ziphiidae > Hyperoodon > Hyperoodon ampullatus. The sequence goes on along the minus strand of NC_136923.1, from coordinate 7,546,751 downwards.
AGCATCAGACACCTGTGGATCCTGGTCTGGGAAATGCTGGCTGAGAAAAGTGACAGTCGCTGGCTGACCTCTGCCAGGAGCCAACAGCTGCATCTTGGACCTTGCCTTCTCTCTTCCTCTCCAGCCTTAAACTCCACACTTCCTCTCTTTGAACACAGTCTGTCCATCTACCTCTCCCACGAATGCCCTTCCTCTGAGCCACTTTCTGCCCTCAGCCCAGCCTCCACACACCAGATTCTGCTTCCCTCTGTTTCCCAGCCCATCGGCCCTTCTGGTTTACTTGTTCCCCAGTTCCCTCCCGCCTCCCCCTCCTCTTCCCCATCAGCCCCACTGCGAGGGGCCCAGTGAAGCTCAGTAGGGCCAGCCCAAGCTCCTGCTCCTTTAAGAACCAGTGGAACTGAACCCCAAGGCTGCCAGGCACTTACAGGGTAGAGCTTAATAGCATGGGTTTGAGTCCCAGCTCAGTTACTTTCAGCTGTGTGACCTAGGGTGTCACCTATAACTCTGGGCCTCAGTTTTGTCCTCTGGAAAATGGGGGTATTCATACATATGGAGATTAATAAGATAACGTATATAAACTGGTTAGCAGAGTATGTTGCATAGGTCAACATGATTATTATTATTGTGGTTATTGTTATTATTCCTACCTTCACACCCTCACTCCTGATTTCTGTTTACTCTTGACTTTTTAACTCAGCTCCTGATGTAACAATTGACTTTCCTATTCACTCATTCATTCATTCAGTGAGTGCCTACTGGCTCCCTTCAGTCTTTTTCTCAGCCCTGCCACTGATGGATGGTATGATTTTGAACTTTGGTTCTTGTCGTGGGGAACACTGCATTTCTCTGTGTGTTTATTTTCTTTATTTTTATTGACGTATAGTTGATTTACAGCGTTATGGTCATTTCTGCTGTACAGCACAGTGACTCAGTTATACACATATATACATTCTTTTTTATATTCTTTTCCATTGTGGTTTATCCCAGAATATTGAATATAGTTCTCTGTGCTATACCGTAGTAGGTCAGTATTCTTTCTGATGAGCGCTAAGTAACCTCTGTAAAAGGCCTGGCACAGGGCCTGCCACGTGGAAGAGGCAGAGGAAATGTCTGTCTATTTATTTCCTCTTATTCTTCCCTCCTGCCTTGGCAGGACCCCAACCGGAGTCCCTTTTCCATGGGCTCCTCCGCCAGCTGCAGGGGTGCCCTCTGCTGCCCCCTCCTGGCCAGTGCCAGTCTGTTAGTAACCCTGCAGGCCCTTTCTGGGTGGAGGAGTTCTTGGCAGTAATGTGACCTTATTCTGACTTTGAGAGAAGTTGTGGGAGGGAGATTTGACACTAAGATGGAGTACCCACTGCCTCATATTTACAACCACTAGATCACCATGTACCACATAAGGATACAGGCTCAGATGCGGCGTGTAGGATCTTAGTTCCCTGACCAGGGATCGAACCCGCACCCCCCTGCAGTGGAAGCGCTGAGTCTTAACCACTGGACCGCCAGGGAAGTCCCCAGATTTTAGTTTCTTGCCCAAAGAGCACCAAAGCATGTAAGGAACAGAGTCAGAATTTGAACCCAGGCCTGTCTGACTATGGACCCCTTAGCCAGTGTGCTGTTATCTCTGCTGAATTTCTGTTCAAAGCAGGTTTCCCATTTATTAAGATACAAATCACAGTTTGTCAATTTTGTGGTGGCTTACACTGGCTCAGGGCTGTGCTCCTTTCTTAAATGGATGTATTAATGAACAAATAATGTAAATAAAGGCCTGTGGATGAAACATGCTATGGATATTGCTGAGATTTTCTGTCTAGAATAGGTGTCTGCACATGGATTCCTCCTTTTCTTGAGATTAACATAGCAATGCCTGCTTACCGTTCCTCATGGGTTTTAAATGAAAATACCTTTAGTATATATAGTGTGTGTATGTATATGTATGTGTGTATACAGATAGATGTATATATGTATATCTATATAGAGAGAGGTGTGTGTGTGTGTGTGTGTGTGCGCATCTACCTATCTATCTGATGGTAATACACACACGTTTGGTTTTCATCCTCCCTACCTTGCTATCAATTAACTTAAACCTTCTCCTAGTAGCTGGGTGGTATGTTAAGTTGGAGGAGGTGTTCAGTGATAATCCCACGTTCCAGATTTTGGGCAAGTGTCTGTGCTGGCAGATGGCAGAGCCAGGCCTGGAGCTCAGAATTTGTTCCTGAGAAGAAACTTCTTTCTTGGCCAGAAGCTCCTGCGTGAACTTGTGCATGTGTGTGTGAACCGTGCTAATTCCATGTTCTCACAGGTGTTAGCTGAGGTCCTCACTGGCATCCCTGCGATGGACAACGACCGGAGCCCGGTTTACTTGGTAAGGGAACCAGTCACTTCTTTCTCACAGCTATGAGGGGTCAAGGGGTGGGGAGGGCAGGGACCTCCACTGTACCCATTTTACAGATGCTAACGAGGCCTCAGTCCCAGGTTTGATTTGTACTTGTGAAAAGTAGCTGTAACCTTCCCCCTTCACCATCCAGGCAACAATTACTTTTTCATGATAAGAAAGTTAAGAATGTTTAGGGGAAATCCATGTCTTCTCTCTGCATGTCAGGCAATCGTATAGAGTTTGTCTTTATTTTTTTATTTTAAAATTTTTTGGCCGTGTCGTGCAGCATGTGGGATCTTAGTTCCCCAACCAGGCATCGAACCCACGCTCCCTACAGCAGAAGCCCAGAGTCTTAACTACTGGACCTCCAGGGAAGTCCTAGGGTTTGTCTTTAAATTGGTGAAAGCTAATTTCAGCCCTTTTAGGTTTCTATAATAAAAACAATAATTTCCATTTTGTAGGTTTATAAGAACTGTCATTCAAATATACGTGTGCATGTGTATAGTGTCATTTCAAAAATATAACAACACGGCCCAAGTCTGTGTTTGGCACTTTACATATATTATCTTTCTAAGTCATCTGAGTCCCCATGAGATTGATAAAGTCATTATGTTCACCTACAGATGAGAGCAGGCTCTGAGGTTTGCTTGAGATCTCAGCTTGACTAAGTATCAGAGTTGAGATTCTGAGTCACATCTGCTGGACTGCAGATCCTGAGTTCTTAACCCCAACGCTCTCCTGACTGTTTAATTCTCATGACAGTCCAACCATATGGATTCATCATCGTTATTATTACCATCCCCATTTTACAGATGAGAAAACTAAGGCCAAGGTGAAGAGACTTATCTTATGACCCCCAGCGAGATGTTGGAGCTGGGATTTGAACCCATGTCTCCTGCAGAGCTCTGACCCCTGTGCAAGCCCTAATCCTCTTCACTAATTTGAGGGGGGAGCACTTTTCTGACTTGATGTGGAGGCCGTTGGAGCAGCTGGCTTTTTTGTGACTAGACTCCAAAAGCATCCCCTTCACCCTGGGGTGGGAAGCTGAAGACCTCCCCTATATGCGGCCAGTCACGACCTGTCCCTTTGCTGAATTCCCAGAGATCTGCCCCTTTTGGGCACCAGGCCCCCGGTACTGCAGAGAGGTCGGTTTGGTCAGCTCAGATGTGTTTCAGGGCAGTTTGGGACAATTTCTCATATTCTGACAGTTTTCTTCAGATGTATTACCCAGCACTCCTGTGGGGCTCCCTGGGTGAATGTCACAGGGGAAGGAGCCTTTGGAGACACTTAGGTGAAACTTTCCAGAAGGCTTTTTTGGTAAATGGTTTCTAAAAACGTGGAGGAAATAATTTTTTTTAAATCTAGTTTCTTTCTCTTCTTCTGGACCCAAATAGGATCTCCCATCATCCCTTGTGTGGTACTTATAATTCATTGTGCAAATAATTAAAATTCGAGTCAGAGATGAAAGCTGCTGCCAAGTGTGGTCCAGGGTGGGAGGAGCCGGCCTCTCCTCCACGCTTGGAAGTGTTCATGGCTGCAGTGTTTCTGGAGGTCATTGGGTGGTTTCCATCAAAATTTAAAATGTGTGTACCCTCTGATGCAGCAATTTCACTTGTACGCTAGGGAAACACATACAAGTGAAGAAAGACAGAGGGACGAGGATGTTCGTTGTAGCCCTAGTTATGATAGTGAAGCATTGCTAACAAGTGAAAGATCTATCAATTGGGAGGCGGTTAAACAAATGACGATATGATCATACACACCATGGAACACCATGAAGTTATTCATAAAAAAAGCTTTATGAGTGTGTTTGTAAATACTTATAATGAGGATAAAGTGTGTAATATGATAAATGTTGACGTTTGTGTTTATCTGTGAAATCGTCACCAAATCGAGATAATGAGCGCGCCCGCTGCCCCAGAAGTGACCTCTGCTCATGTGTCACCCTCCTCTCACCGCTCCCCACCCTGCCGTCCCCACAGCCATTGGTCTGCTTTCTGTCACTGTACAACTGTACAAAAGTTTCTCTTTTCTGGAGTTTCCTGTAAAGGAAACCGTAGAGAGTGTGTGTACCCTTTTGCTGTCTGGCCTTTCCCACTCGGCGTAGTTTTTGTGAGATGCACCCATGCTCTGTGTGTGTGTTGGGAGTTCATTTCTTTAGATGCCAAATGATGCTCTAGTGTGTGGATGTGCCCCCATTTGTCCATTCACCTGTTGACGACGTGTAGGGCGTTTCCAGCGTTTGACCAGTACACATAAAGCTGCTGGTACCTTTGTGTGGGGATCTCAGTGTGGACGTATGCACTTATTTCTGTCAAGGTGTAATTCACACGTTTGAGGTATACAAAAATGGTATGAGTTTTGACAAATGTAGACGGTCGGGTAACCACCACCACAATCAAGATCTGGAATATTCATTTCATTCCAGAAAATTCCCTCACGTCCCTTTATAGTCGATCCCCTTTCCCCGCTTCCAGCCCCTGGCAACTCCTGATCTAGTTTCTCTCTGTGTAGTTCCATCTCTTCTGGAGTGTCATGTAAGTGGAATCATAGAGCGTGTGCCTGTTCGTTTCGGGCTCCTTCCACTTAGCGTTCTGTCTTTGAGATTCATCCATGGTGTATGTATCAGTGGTTGATTCCTGCTGGGGAATACTCCGTTGTATGGATGTCCGACCATTTGTTTATCCATTGACCAGTTGCTAGACATCTGGGTTGTTTCCAGGTTTTGGCAATTCTGAATAAAGCTGACATAAACATTCTTATTTTAGAAAAAAAAGAACAAGAAAGACGTATATTTTCTGACAGGGAGATATCTACAAGTGAGAAAAAAGCAAGTTCAAAACAGTATATATAGTGTGATCCCGTCTTTGGTAATAAATAGATGAATGAATTTACAAATTGTATCTTATATTTTCTTATTTATCTGGGGCTAATAATAGTACCTACCTGATAGGGTTTAGTGAAGATTAAATAATATGTGAAGTACCTAAAACAGTGACTAGAACATAGTAAGCACTCTGTGTGGTAGCTATTATTATTACTACTTTTTTTTTTTTTTTTTTTGCGGTGCGAGGGCCTCTCACTGCTGTGGCCTCTCCCGTTGCGGAGCAAAGGCTCCGGACGCGCAGGCTCGGCAGCCGTGGCTCACGGGCCCAGCCGCTCCACGGCATGTGGGATCTTCCTGGACCGGGGCACGAACCCGTGTCCCCTGCATCGGCAGGCGGACTCTTAAGCACTGCGCCACCAGGGAAGCCCACTACTCTTATTTTAATAGTTCTTAGGAGATTGCTTGCCACTATTATAATTACTGCATATAACTAAAGTGATTATAACTGTGGACTTTTATAGCAGAAACTCTAGAAAAATATAATCCAGCCTATTAGCAGGGGTTGCCTTTGGAGAGTTGAAATAAGGGGAAGGGTTAACTTTTGCCCTAAAACTTCAACTGCTTCTATTTTATTTTTTAACAACAACAAAAAAATGTTTTTAATAATATTGTTGATTTTGAATAATTTCTTTTTAATTAAAATGTTTAATTCAAGTAATCTGCATACTTGGCTTAGAAAACGTAGCAGCACCTAGCAACTACTCCAGGCCTCTTTCCCTGGCCTGCCCTCAGGGACGCCCACTTCCTTAAAAAGTCCTTTTTATTATGGACAATTTCAAACATACACAAAAGTCAAGAAAAGAATATAAGGAATCTCCATTCATCCATCCCATCAGTTATCAACATCATGCTTTGCTTATTTCTTTTGCATCCCCCAAACCATTTTTGTCTGTGTACTTTCAAGCAAATCCCAGATATTGTTATTTCACCCATAGAATTTAGTTTTCTTAATTACTTATTATCATTTAATACCCATTTCATATTTAGGTGTCCCAGATTGTCTCAAAAATTGCTTTTTAAAGTTGGTTCGTTTGAAACCAGATGCAAGCAAGGTGACGTGTTTCTGAAGACTGGTTCTCTCATTGTGCCCCTCCCCACTTCTTTCTGCCTGGCATTGCATTTTTGCATAAAGTGGGTCGCTTCTGTGGTAGACTCACGTGCTGGATTTTTCTGATTGCATCTTGTTGTATCCTTAACTTGTTTCTCTGTTCCCCCTGTTTCCTGTGCCCTGGTTGTCAGCCCTTGAGACTTGATTAGAATCATGGTCTAGGTGGTTCTGTGTACTTCCTTTTGCATCACAGCCTGAGGAGTGCGGCAGACTGCCCTCCTTTTAGTACTAGGATTCATCAGGGTTCAGGTGGAGTTGCTGAGTCCCTCCATTACTAAGTTCCCCGTCACTCTGCCTCCGAGTGTTCTTGATGGAGGATGGCATCTCGTGATGGCCGTTACTGCATGAGACCCAGGATTTCATGGGCGGTAGTCAAGTGGGGAGCATCTTCTTACACTGTTCTTTCAGGGCAATCACTATGCACAGTTTCTCATTTGTTTCAGATGGTGGTGGCCTCCATATCCATAAATAATACGCTTCTATTCTTATTTACAGATCTGTCAACTTTAAATACCATTACACTTTAAAAAAAAAAATTTTATTTATTTATTTTTGGCTGCGTTGGGTCTTTGTTGCTGCATGTGGGTTTTCTCTAGTTGCGGTGAGCAGGGGCTACGCTTAGTTGCGGTGCCCGGGCTTCTCACTGCGGTGGCTTCTCTTGTTGCAGAGCACGGGCTCTAGGCGCGCGGGCTTCAGTAGTTGTGGCGTGCGGGCTCAGTAGCTGTGGCTCACGGGCTCTAGAGTGCAGGCTCAGTAGTTGTGGCACACGGGCTTAGTTGCTCCGCGGCATGTGGGATCTTCCCGGACCAGGGCTCGAACCCGTGTCCCCTGCATTGGCAGGCGGGTTCTTAACCACTGTGCCACCAGGGGTGTCCCACCATTACACTTTTTAAAAAGATAAACATTTAAAAAGGCAGAGCTCACATGAAAGAATTGTGCAAAAGGGCATTTAAAAATGAACCCCTTGCCAGTTTTAGGTTTTCAGTCTGCAGGTACTGAGTTACTGATGGTGTCAGGTGTCTAGGTATTTTTTTGATCCTTAGACAGCCCATTTTCTCAATTGGGAAACTGAGGCAGAGTGGGGACTATTTTGTTTTGTTCTTGAAGCAAATGTCACAACCCATGTCTGATAATCTCTGATAATATTTTACTCTGAGTTATAACTATTTGTATACAAAGCTGTATGAAGCAATAAAAATTTAGTTTTACATTTAATGAATCACTTCTATTAAAAATAATAAAATTACACAAAAAAGAAGAAACTTAACCAGAAAATAAATTAGCTTGTACAATATGTAAAAGCATTTGTAAGGAACTTATATATATAAATGTTATAGTGTTTACAAAAATAAATATACCACAAATATAAAAAATACATACAAATGTTTCATATTTTTTTAACATCTCATATGTTAATATATGATAGATTAATGCACTATATACTATGTCAGTCAATATTATACATAATTATATTACATATTAATTTCCTATATTTAATATATTTAATCAGTACAAGTAATATATTTGTAACCTATTTATATAAGTAGGTTTATATTTATGTAAGTTGCAAATAAGTAAATATATACATGTGCAATGTCATATATAACATACAATTTGTACTATACAAGTATACTTATATACTAATATATTTATTATTATTTATACAGCATATCTTCTGTTTTAGGAATAGTTCAGATTTCTGCTTTCTAAGTAGCATAAAATGTTGTAACATGTAAATACAAAATTTAAAATATAAAAATATACATAATATTATATATAGTACATCTCCTATTAAATATACATGGGTCAGAATCCTATATCCTAAAATGTTTATTTTGTATCATGAGAGATTTTTCCTGTAAATGTTATTAATAAGATGAATTATTGGTGTAAGTAAAGTGCTCAGCACATAGTAAGTACTATATAAATGGTAGCTATTATTACTATTAATTATTATCACTAATAGACTATTGAATGTAGATTGTGTCAAGTATCACACTTTATCACACTTTATGCTTTAGATGCACTATGTCATTTAATTTTTGTGTTAGTCCTATTATCCCCATTTTCCTGATGAAGCAACCCAAGGCCTAGAAAGGTTAAGCCCCTGCCTGAAGGGGCTTATGAGTGGGGTAGGGAATGCCCTGTACATGTGGGGAATTTAGCAATTCTCCAGTTCTGCTGTTTTACTTGTTCCTGGGATCCTTGCAATTATTTTTAAAAACACTGTTGGTTTTCTGAGTGTTTGCCGCTCTGGTGCAATCCTGGAGGCGGGTGGGGCCCGTGTGGTTAGACTCCACACCCCTGCAGCTCACACGGGGGTGTTCCCACTCTTCTTCCCACAGAAGGATTTACTCCTCAGCGAAATTCCCAGCAGCACCACATGGCTCTGCTCCAGGAAGACAGGTGTGGAGAAAGTGATGGCCAAGGAGATCTGCCAGAAGTACCTGGAGAAGAGAGCAGGGAAGCTGCCGGAGGCCTGTGCCGAGGCCTTGGCCACAGCCGCCTGCCTCTGCCTGCGGAGGCGCAACGCCAGCCTGGCGGAGGTGAGCCTAACGTTCAGCCTTACCCCAGCAATGAGCCCTGTCCTGCGTCAGCAGGGCCTCACTTCCCCGGCTGCATGAGTCTGCTTTATCAGGGGCTCTGTCACGATCTCTTTACCGATGGCTTTACCGAGAAGTGATTTCATACACCAGGGCCATATTTGTTTGCAAACAGCAGTATCTGCTGGAGCTCCCAGCAGCCAAACTGGGGTCTGGTCCTGAGGGTGCCCAGGACCACACCCTCGGCTATAACAGAAGTCCGTCTGCTTTCTCTGAACCGGCTTTATTCCTCCTCCTCTCTGTAGGCCCCTTCTCATTCCCTCCATCCTCTTGGTCAGGGGATACAGCCATATTCATTTACACGTCATGGTTCTGTCTTCACTGAGCGGCCCAATTCCAACCTCTTAGTGAGAGAAACTGATTGGCTTAGCTAGGGTCAGGTGACTACCTGTTGGCCAATCAGGTAAGGTGGGGGTCCGGTATATAAACCCGGTGGCCAGGGGGTCAAGCCTGGAAGGTGGAAGGGCCAGGTTCCAGAGAAAGGGATCATTCCTTAGCCCATGGACTAGGCAGACATCAACCACCACAGAGGATAAAACATTTTCCTATGGACAGGATATGCAGAGGGGGTTTCCATGGTAACAGGTGTAAATTTGGGCACCGACTTTACTAGGCCTTTCTAAGGACAAAATAGCTGCCTGAGAGGGCTCATAGAGATCATCCCACAGAGTGATTTTCAAGTGGTGCCTGACAGACAGGGGCTCCTTGGGAGTACCTTTTGGCAGGAAGAGGGCTGTGGATGGCTGCAGGCCCCACCCATGACTCCACCCAGACATCCACTGTCACTTCTCATAATTGTATGGGGTTCTCAGTATTTTATCGGAGGAAAGGGTTTGGTAGCTGAAAAAAAAAGTCTTCAAACACCACTGCTATAGCCCAAGCCTCCCCTTTTACAGATGGAGATGTCGAGGCCAAGAGAGGGGGAGATGAGGCCAGAGGGAGTTTCTGTCAGAGCCCTCTGGACTCCTGGCTCAGCCCCAGGTCTACCCTCTTGCACCAGGACGTGGCAGGAGCTAGAGACCAAGTCACCGCTCTCAGCCTAGGCTGTGCTCCAGCTGCCCGTGTGCCACAATGTTCAGTCACTCATTCAGCAGTGGTGTGCTGGGCCCCGGGGATATATTGGGGAACAAGGCAGGCCCAGTTTCACTTTCCTGGAGTTCACAGACATTGTGCAGTAACCATCTGGTGAGCGCTGGTGTAGCATATTACAGCGGCCCCACCAGGACTTTCCCAAGGAAGTGATGTGTAAGCAGATGAAGAGCAATCGAAGCAGAAGGAACAATTCATGCAAATAGCCTGAGTTGAGAGAGAGCCTAGCAAGGTCAAGGGCCTGGAATAAGGTCAGAGTGGCTAGAACACAGAGTACCTGGGGCAGAGTGGCTTGTGATGAGGCTGCTGGGGAAGGAGGAGCCCGACCACAGAGGGCTTTGCAGCCACAGTCAGGATTTGGAGGAAGTCACTGGGGGTATTAAGCAGGGGCAGGACATAATCAGACTTATGTTTTAAAAAGATCTCTCTCCCTCAACCACTTATTCTTTCATTCCTTCATTCATTTTATTCTTTTGTTCAGTGTATCAGTTAAAATACATTCAAAGAAGCTGCTATAATGAGGAGACTCCAAGTGAGATAAAAGTTTGTTCTGTTTAGCTCAACAGTTTGAATGTAGGCAGTCCAGAGCTGATGTGGCAGTGCCGCAGTATTGGGGATTTGGGCTCCTGTATTGTTGCTCTGCTACCCTTATCATGTGACTTCCACTTCAGAATCCAAGAAGGCTGCTCTAGCTCAGGCCATCACATCTGCATTCCAGCCACTGAAAGGGGGTTAAAAAGGAGAACATACACCCTTCCTCGTAAGCGTGTGACCTGGAAATGCACATATCACTTTTTCTCCCGTAGGCCAGAACCTAGGCCAGAACCTAGTTATATAGGTTTGTAGTTTTTAGCTTGGCAAGTATTTATTGGGCATATATTGTGAAGATTTATCTCAAAAGGTGACATTTGAACTGGGCCTTGAAGCATGAGGAAGCATTTGCTATGTAGAATAAAGGGGATAGGGCACTTTCATATACAAAGAGGAATGAAAATGGTCATTGTCCGCAGTATTTCACAACCAAGCTAGGAAGATGAGAGATCATAGGGTCATGGCCTTGAAGAGAAGCAGACTTGGGTTTAGTGGTCAGCTCTGCCACTCACTGACTGGGTGACCTTAGGCAGGGAACTTAACCTCTCTGATCTTTTAATTTTTTATTTATAAAAACTCATTTACATTATGTGTCAAATGTGCTTTGTAAATTGCAAGGCACTGAGCAAATGAAATTTGTTATTTTTACTAAGGGTAGGTTTGTGTGCCATTTGTGTGTGTGTGTGTGTGTGTGTGTGTGTGTGTGTAAAGAAGAAATATTCCTTCCCTGCCTGCCTCTAATTTTACTAACCTCCCTAACCAGAAAAGCCCTCAAGGGCAATATCTATATTACTTAGGGCATTTCTAGCTGAAAGTGATAGAAACTCAACTCGAATTATTAGATTTCGACCCACAGACACACACGTAACCACATAACAGAGAAGGAAGCAGGGAGCCTATGAATGAGAGGATGAATGGTTTATTGCTCATTTAACCAAACTGCAGGCAGGATAGGTATTGCTGGGGCAGCTAGACCCAGGGTCTCAACCAGCAAAAGTACAAATATCTGTATCTCTGTTCCTGTGGTGCATTCTCTCTCTCTCTCTCTCTCTCTCTCTCTCTCTCTCTCTCTCTCTCTCTCTCTCTCGGCCTGGGAGACCTGGTAGATTTTTAATTTCAGGAAAAGTTCTTAGTGAGTGCTCTTGTCTCTCTTCCCCAAGGTGTGTGACTCTGTGGCTGCTGTGGAAGAACAGCTGAGAGGTCAGGAGACGTCGCTCCCTTGGAGTGGTCTTTCCGAGCGCACAGGCTCTTCCTCCAATACCCCGGAAGAAACGGACGACGTGGACAATTCCAGCTTCGAAGCCTCCTGCTCCATGAGGGAGGCACCCTGGGCCGGGGCTGCCGACTCGCCTCCCCCCACAGCGGATGGAGAAAGCGAGCTGCCGGCTGGTGGGGCAGTGGAAGCAGACTCCTCCTCTGAGGCCCGCGCCAGTCCAGAACCTCCCCAGGATGGTAAGCGTGGGATCTGAGTCCTTATACACTCTCATTTATGTCCCCACCTCAGCCTATCATTTATTCCTTCTCTCCCTCATTCACGCGTTCATTTGATTATCCAGCTGTTCACCTGCCAGCTGGCCGCGCCAAGAGAATCATCCTCCCTCTCCCTCGGCCCCCGATGTCGAGTCCCTCACTCAGTCCTGTCCACTGACCTAAATATCCCTCGGCTCCATCTGCTCTGCATTGCCCGTCCCCGTACCCCTACCCCTCATCTAAGCTACTCTCCTCTTGCTGGATGACCGCACAGCCTCCCTGTGGCCTCCCTGATCTGCTCTGGCCCCTCACCAGTTCTTCCAGGGGCCAGCCAGAGTGGTTTTTAAAAACAACTCATGTCACCCCTCATTTAAAGCCCTTCTGTGGTTCCCCTTTGCACTTAGAGACCAAGTAAAAACTCCCTCTTGGGACCAGCAAAGCCCCTTGTGGTCTGTCGCCGGCCGCCTCTCTATCCTCACTTCACACCTTGCCAGCTGCTTCCAAAGATAGCTTCTATTTCTGACTCTGGGGTCCAAACACACCAGGTTTCCTTCTGAAATAAAAATTCGGAAGGCCTTTACAATTCAGCGTCCTCATCCCCTGGTAAACGTGGCTCTGTGAATGTCTCAGGCTCTGACCTTTCCTGTTGTTCCTCCTCCCACATGGAGGTGAGAGGAAGAAGAGAGAGAGAGTGTAAGCTTCATTCTAACACTGCCCCCCACCCCCAGGGGAGAAGCATGGAAGCCCCTCCTCTCTGAAAGGTGGGGGGCAGGTGACAGGCCTTCCCTGAAAAGGCAGAAGCAATGACAGTGCTCATTCCACTCAGGGCCTGATTCAGAAGCCCGACTTAAGTGAAAAACTCTGACCAAGTCTGACTTTCTAAGAATTATAACAACTGTTTCCAAATACCTTTTGTTCAAGTTCTTTACTTTCCATTGAATGTCAGCTACAGAGACTTCGTGGAAAATTGAGATCAATGAGGCCAAAAAGAAACTGATGGAGAATATCCAGCTCTACAAAGAAGAGAAACTGGATAGCATCGAGCTTTTTGGCCCCTGATGACTCGAACACAGCTGAGGACCCTCGTCCTCCATTGGAAAAATGAACGTCAATCGAGAAAAAGATCTAAGGAAGAATCAAGATCTCCCAGGAAACACCAAACATCAGCTTCCCTTGGGTGGCGGCAGAGACACTTCCATTTTACCAGAGTGAGTTAGGGGAGACGGGACCTCAGCTTTCAGAGACACAAAAATCCATGAAGTCCTCTTCCTTTCTGAGATTTGTCAATCAGAGCTCTGGGTTATCAGGAGACTAAAGGGGAAACCCTGATACATGAGCCCAGGATGTGAGCGATTTTGTGGTTCCGGGGAGCATGTGACAATAACCACCCCAATAGATGCCATCGCCTGGCTCTCACCCTCGACAACCGACTGAGCATTCTGAGCGCTGATGGAACTTTCCAAAGCTAAGATCTCTGGGTAATATTTGCCACCAACCGCCCACAAACTTTCATGACCTTTACATGAAAGACTTTCAACTTGTGTCCCATTTTGGTTCTTCATTCCCTCGTCAAGGTCTCAAGTTTTACAAATGCCAGACACCTGGCAGAAGGCTCTAGAGGTTTTCTGCTTTCTCTTTCAGAAATCTTGCAACCCACAGATATTTATTTAATGCCCACTCTGCACCTTTATCCTCCCATCCCACTAATGCTAATATTTTAAATGGAGTTTTTATTTAGAGAATATGTATTATTTATGGCTGGATGAAGAACCAGGAGAACTAGGTTCATGTTTGATTCTGCTGCTAATTTAATTTCTGGAACCTCAGTTTCCTTGTAAGTAACATGCATTCATCTTCCCTCCCTGGGCTGTTGGGGAGGAATGGGTGAGATATGGCTACAGAAGTACTTTGAAAATGCACTTGTCCTGTTTTATTAAATAAATTTTAAAAAAAGACATTAAGCGTTTATTTTTGTCACGTACCTAACATTTATTGCAGTGGGTATATTTCTGAAAAGTCACGTTGCAAGTCTTTTTAAATTCAGCGTGTCCTATTTTATTTTTATTTTTTAATAAAATTATTTATTTTATTTATTGATTTTTGGCTGTTTTGGGTCTTCCTTGCTGCGTGTGGGCATTCTCTAGTTGCGGTGAGCGGCGGCTACTCTTCGTTGAGGTGCGCGGGCTTCTCATTGCGGTGGCTTTTCTTGTTGCGGAGCACGGGCTCTAGGCGTGCGGGCTTCAGTAGTTGTGGCTCGATGGCTTAGTTGCTCTGCGGCATGTGGGATCTTCCCGGACCAGGGCTCGAACTCATGTCCCCTGCATTGGCAGGCGGATTCTTAACCACTGCGTCACCAGGGAAGCCCTTATTTCTATTTATTTATTTATTTATTTTTGGCTGCGTTGGGTCTTCGTTGCTGCACACAGTCTTCAGTAGTTGTGGCGCATGGACTCAGTAGCTGTGGCTGGCAGGCTCTAGAGCGCAGGCTCAGTAGTTGTGGCACATGGGCTTAGTTGCTCCACGGCATGTGGGATCTTTCTGGACCACAGATCAAACCCGTGTCCCCTGCATTGGCAGGTGGATTCTTAACCACTGTGCCACCAGGGAAGTCCCACCCTTGTCTTAAACTCTGGTGGCTGTGAGGATTCAACCAGAGTCTGTGTTACGTGCCCTGAACAGGACCTGGCGTGTGGTAAGCACCTTAAAATTATGAGCAGTATGTTTCCAAAGCGTTTTGAGCAATAGAGGACAGTTGCCAATTGGGTAATATTACCCAGACAGATTTGTATTTCCAGACCAGGGCTTCACAAATTTCTGAAGAGGTCAGAGAACCACTTTGAGAATCCATGAAAGCTTTGGACCTTCTTCCTCCAGCAAGCTGTAAATTCATACATACACAATTCTGTATATGAATTCTAGGGGTTCATGAGCACCAAGGTGTCTTTCCATGAATTCCTAGAGGGAAGGCCTGACTTTTTTTAAGTTAATAGATGCACACAGCAACAAACAAACAAAAAACCCAAACAGTACAAAAGATTACATGGGGGATTCCCCACTGGGATCTTAGTCCCTCATTTCTTCTTCTCAGAGGCAATGGCTGTTACTAGTTTGGGGATTCTTCCAGAGATGATAAAAAAAAATTTTTTTTTTTAAATCTTTGTGCTCAACTTCATTAGTTATTAGGGCAATGAAAATCAAAACCACCATACAGAGAGACACCCCTGGGGGAAAAATATCTTCTAAAGAGATTTTTGAGAATGACTGGAAATTCTAATTAAAATGAGATAGATTTATCTTGACAAATATTGCAATACTAACATTTCTCTGGATGTGGGTACAACTAAGAGCATTCCAGTGACTTTATCATGTATGTTAAAAATTGAACATTAGTCATCTGTTTTGTCATTTCTATCAGGTATTTAAAATAAATTTTATTAGGTATTTAAAGAAATCAAAACCACAATGAAATAACCACTCACACCTGCTTAGATGGCTGGAATAGAAAAGACAGACAAAAACAAGCGCTGGGGCTTCCCTGGTGCAGCAGTGGTTGAGAGTCCGCTTGCCGATGCAGGGGACACGGGTTTGTGCCCCAGTCCGGGAAGATCCCACATGCCGTGGAGCAGCTGGGCCCGTGAGCCATGGCCGCTGAGCCTGCGCGTCCGGAGGCTGTGCTCCGCAACGGGAGAGGCCAACAGTG
Source organism: Hyperoodon ampullatus (assembly GCF_949752795.1). Taxonomy (NCBI): domain Eukaryota; kingdom Metazoa; phylum Chordata; class Mammalia; order Artiodactyla; family Ziphiidae; genus Hyperoodon; species Hyperoodon ampullatus. Next base: position 7,530,929 of record NC_136923.1, on the reverse strand, counting down.
AGAGGCCCGCGTACCGCAAAAAAAAAAAAAAACAAACAACAACAACAACAAGCGCTGGCAAGGCTGTGGAGAAATTGGAACCCTCATACATTGCTGGTGGGATTGTAAAATGGCCAGCCACTTTGGAAAAGTTAAACAGTTTCCATATGACCCAGCAATTCCACTCTAGGTATCTACCTAAGAGAAATGAAAACATATTCCTACAAAAACTTACACACCAGTGTTCATAGCAGCAATATTCATAATAGCCAAAAGGTAGAAACAACCCAAATGTCCATCAAAAGATGAAGAGTTAAACAGAATGTCGTATATCCATACAATGGACTATTATTCAGCCATAAAAAATGAAGTACTGTTACATGGTACAACATGGGCAAACTTGAAAAGACAATGCTAAGTAAAAGAAGCCAATCATATATTGTATGATTCCATTTTTGTGAAATGTCCAGAACAGGCAAATCCATAGAGACAGAAATTAGATGTGTGTGTGTGTGTGTGTGTGTGTGTAGGGGGAGTGGCTTGGGGAGGGAAGTGGTAAAGATCACAAGATTTTAGGGTGATGAAAAGTTCTAAAATTAGATTATGGTGATGGTTGCACAACTCTAAATGTACTAAAAAAATCATAGAATTATGTATCGGTGAACTTTATGGTATGTAAATTTTATCTCAATAAAGTAGTTAGAAACACAGAAATACAGAGTGTTTACTCTCAGGCATTTAAAAACATTTTATCTCGAGGCTCCACTCCTCTCTCATTTATTATTTTTTGCTGTACACAGGGTATTTTCATTCATCCAGGAACCTGTGTTTTCTCATGTCTTTCTTGGCCATTCTTCCTCAACAGTCCTTTTGGAGCACTTCATTCTTTTTGCCTGGATTCCATTGTATGGTCCTTCTGTAATTTACATAACTAGTTTCACTTGCGGGTACTGAGATTGTTTCCATTCTTCTTGCTCCCAATGGTGCTGCCTTCCAAGGAGGTTTCACCAATACGGTGATGTATGGGAGTGCGTTTCCCCACATCCTCAGCTGCGAAGCATGTTATCATGCTATTTGATCTTTGCTAACCTAATGGGTGAAAACATAATTTTGTTTGTACTCTAAATGACTGAAATGGCCCCATTTTTCATGTTAAAATGAAATCTAACAAATTTCGTGATTTGTTTCGTTCATCAGTTCATTTCCTTTGTCCGCTGAAATATCTTATTGCCAGAGTTTTTACATAGTAGGGACATCAGCCCTTTGCCACGTGTTCCAAATATTTTTCCAAGTTTGTACTTTGTTTTTTAACTTTTATATTTTTTGCCAGAAGGATATTTTACATTTTTGTGTAGTCTTTTTTATTTTTTCCTCCGTAGTTTCTAATTTCTAATTCCAATTCTCTCATTTTCTGTGTTTTGTCACTTGGTCTCTGTAAATGGAGTGATGATGCTGGTGTGGGTTCGATGAGCGTATCTGGATCTGAAGGCGTCCTGCTAAGGGGGACAGCGCTGACTGGCAGGGAGCAGCCCTCGGGAACCCGGCTCCCCTTGTTGTCCCCTACCCACACCAAGGGCAGGCCTGAGGAACTGCGGCCCGGCCTCAGCTTCGCGCTCTTCGAGCCAACGTGAGTGGCTCCGCCCCGTCTAGCTTCCGACCAATGGAAGAGCTTCTTAAGGCGTAGGGTCCCGCCTCCAGACATCCTGGCTAAAAGGAAAGCTCCGTCTTGCTTGGAGTCCCGCCCCTTGCCGATTTGACCAATGGGCGCCCTCCCTTCAGCGCAGGACCCGCCTCCGCCGCCCGCTCGGCTGCAGACCTCACAGCTCATTCCGGTAGGCGGGCGTAGCGGAGGCCAGTGTGGTCAGAACCCGGGCGGAGGCTAGGCCGGCGCCGCAGGAGTGGGGCGGGCGGCGAGCGGGCGGCGAGCGGGCGGCGAGCGGGCGGCGAGCGGGCGGCGAGCGGGCGGCGAGCGGGCGGCCAGGGCAGGGCGTCAGGCCGGTGCAGGCTGCGGGGCCGACGTCCGGGCCGCGGGAGCAGGGACGGGAGGCGGGGCGAGGCGGACCCGGGGGTGTTCTGAGGAGGCGGACTGGGGCGCCACCGGCTTCTGAGGGGCGGCTCGCCCCCTTCCGGCCCGGGGCTGGTCGGCGGGGCCGCGGGGGCAGGGCGGGCTGCGTGCCGGGTCTGGCCCTGCTCTGCGGCCCGCGCTCGGCGTTCCGGGCCTCCGGGCCGCGCTCTCGCCCAGGGGCTGCGGGTCTGGCCCCCAGGTGTGGACCTAACAGCGCCCTGTAGCCTTCTGAAGCGCTGACATCTGCGAAGGGCTTTGTATTGTAAACTCAATCAGAGCGCGTCGTAGTCCCGGAAGCGCTTTGACATCCCCGAAGTAGCGCTGTGCAAACTGAAGCGCTTGGTAATCGCGGAAGCACGTTGTGGGCTCGGAAACCAAATCGAACGAAGCCTTTGGTAAATCCTGGGACCTTCTGGACTTCTCCGAAGCGCTTTGGAATCGCAGACATTCGAAGCGCTTTGACATCTCTGAAACCTTGTGCACTGTGATGGGCAGTGGAAAGAAGGGGGAAAGGTCAGTGAAGCCAGCCCCTGGCTCTGACCTACTGGCCTGCCCTCCCTCGGGGAGTCCCGGGATAGCGGGAGGCTGGGGAGGGGCAGCTGTAGCAGGAGTGGTGGTGGATTCCCGGCCCCGTCTTCACCTTGCAGGTGCCCATGGCGTCGGAGAGGCGCAAGGTCAAGTACCACTGGAGCAGCCCTTCGGAGCGGAGTTCCCGCAAGCGCAGCTGCCTCCGGGAGCCCAGTGATGTGGCCCCCTCCAGCCGGCCAGCTCACAGCTCTGTGTCGCGTTCAGGAGGGGCCAGCAGCCCCAAGCGCATGAAAACCCAGAAGGAGCATGGTGTGTCGCGCATGAAAACCCAGAAGGAGCATGGTGTGTCCTGGGGCTCATCCCGCCGCAGAAGTTCCTCCTCCTCCTCCCATTCCTCTGGCCCAGGTGTGGGTGGGGCCGCCTCCAAAGGAGGCCTGATTCAGAGCTCAGGAGAATTCCTTTCGTCAGGGGGATCCCCTCTGTGCCCTGCCAGACCTTCTCTAGAGGAAATGGCTTCTCTCCAGGAGGAAGCCTGCAGCCTTAAGGTAAGTGGCCCCAACGCCTTGCAAACGGTGAAGCCCTTTCCACTTGGCTTGAGATGTTGGAGATGGGAATTTTGGTGAAAGGATACTAAAAAAAAAAGACCAGGTCTCTTAAGATCTCTGGGGTCTCCCCAGGGGAGAGCAAACTGGAAGACGTCAGAGGATGGCCTGAAGGTCGGTGGAGAGGTAGTTTGCAAACTTGGCAGCATTTTGGAACTACTTTAGAATCCTTGCGCCTTCCTGCCACCCTGATGAGGTTATGCTGGGGTGTGGGCGGAGCTGCCAGGTATATATAAATATTTCTCAGGCGCTTGTAACCCCCAGTCAGTCAGGATGGAGGCTCGCTGCGCCGGGAGGTAGATGGCGTGCCCCGGAGACACAGATGTATGTTATTTCGGTTGTAAATTTAGGGAATTGTGCCCTGTGAAGCACAGAACCAAGAAAAAGAAGTTGGTTCTTGGTGTGGCTTTTCACCAAGGTTACGGTTTCCAGCACGTTGGGGTTTTGCGTGGTGTGGCAGGATTTAGTTTGGAGGTTCAGGGTTTAGTTCCCCAGTGGGTACACACAGGAGGACTTCATAATACTGGGGGGCAGACTGAGGAGTGCTTCATGGAGGAGGTGCAGTTCATCCACTCATTTGTTTTATGTTAACTCTTACTTTTTAACTTTTTAAAATAAATTTATTTGTTTGCTTTTGGCTGCGTTGGGTCTTCCTTGCTGCGCACGGGCTTCCTCTAGTTGTGGGAGTGGGGGCTACTCTTGGTTGTGCTGCACGTGTTTCTTATTGTGCTGGCTTCTCTTGTGGAGCTCGGGGCTCTAGGTGCGCAGGCTCAGTAGTTGTGGCGCACGGGCTTAGTTGCTCCGCGGCATGTGGGATCTTCCCGGACCAGGGATTGAACCCATCTCCCCTGCATTGGCAGGCGGATTCTTAACCACTGCACCACCAGGGAAGCCCAGTTTTATGTTAACTTAAAAAAAAAAAAAAAAGATTATGTTTTCTCGGCGCGTGCGAGTATGTGTGTGTGTGTATGTGTGACAAGGTTGATCGTGAGTTTGGAAAGGTTCAGTCTCTTGCAGTCAGTCTGCTGCTTCCAGGTTAGAGGGAGGAGAGGCGCCCTAGTTTATGTTACTGGCTACTGTGTTAGCGTCATCCACCTCTTTAATCAGGTCTTGAACAAATATTTATCTAGGGCCTGGTTTGTGCCAGGCAGTGTTTCTAGTTGCCTGGGATTTGCTTTCTAGCTTTTGGAGGTCTGGGCCTTCAGAGGTGGGGAGGAGTTCTGTGTGTGAAGGAATGGAGGAAAAGTCTTACTTGGGTGAGATGGGCTGCCCCTAGATAAAGTTATCATAAAAAAAAACCCAAACGCAGCCGGAAGGAAAGTGGTTTGTCCTTAAGCCTTTGCTCAGTGGTTTCTTACGTGGAATTGAGAAGTGAGGCTGTATTTAGCTCTGTATCCTCGTTGGCAGGCTGTTGTTTTTAGGCGAAGTGCTCCAGGTGTTTTCAGTTTGGCCCTCACAGTCAGAACTCTTGTGGGCACACTGAGTTTTTAAAAAAATTTAATGGTGAGCTGAAAAGCTTTGTCTGACATAAGAATGCTGAATATGACTCAAATGTAAATCAGGTAAATATGAGGCTAATTTGATCTTGTCATTAATTCTTGCTGCAGCTTCAGTGGTTCTGGGTACAGGGTAAAACTGTCAGTTGATTAAAGGTAATGGCAATAACAAGATGAGGAGGCACAGGGGAATCTAGCTTAGTGTTTCAGGTGTGCTGCATCCTCTCCGCTCGGGCTGTCCTGTGGGGCTGGAACTGGAGAGTTGAGGGTGTGGCCTCTCTTCCCGGGTGGTCTAATACAATCACAGACACACGTTTCTCTAATTTAGGGCTAATGGGTCTTGTTTTGCCTCAATTTAACGGTTAACCATGGAGCGGTGAGTAGTCTGGTCCTGTCTCAGAAGTCTCGGGTTCTGCCGGTGCCTTGCTCTCAGGCATAAGCGCTTGAGTGAGGATTGTGTGCCGAGCATTCTGTTGGATGGTGGAGCCATGAGGTGGCTTGTAAGGAGCGTCCAGTCCGGAGGGAGGGCTGCGGAAGTCACAAGACTGCCTCACCAGGTGGTTTGGTGCGACAGAGATTCCGGAATGGAGGCTGGGGAGCTAGGTTGGGGGCAGCTTGCTGTACGGTGTTATGAGCCAAGGGAATTTAGATTTTATTCTAAGCCATTAGGGAGCTCTATACAAGGGGAAGGCAGATTTGCGCCTTTGGAAGATCATTCATGTTGGATAGAATATGAGGATGTTGATGGGATCGATCCCAGTTGTGCTACTCTAGTACTGCTAAGGGCTCTCCTTAGAGAGTGTTTGTTAGTTTGAAAACAAGATACAGTACTTTACTCATGTTTTAAAAAATAACTAATTAATTAAACATCCTTATTGGAGTATAATTTCTTTACAATGTTGTGTTAGTTCCTGCTGTATAACAAAGTGAGTCAGCTATACGTATACAAATATCCCCATGTCCCCTCCCTCTTGCTTCTCTCTCCCACCCTCCCTATACTCATCTTGATGAATTTGAAAATGCTTCTCTGACCTTCCCCTCTCTCTGCACCTCTTCCCCCCCTTTTCTGCAGTCATTTGCACGCTTGTTTATCTAATAAGTCCAAAGTCCTGTCAGCAAGCGCTGCTGAAGGGCATGCACAGAAACGGCCTCTTCTCCCCTTGGGTCCTCCCAAGGTCCCCTCACCACTCGCCTACCTTCTACCCACCCATCCACCTGCTCTTCTGCATTTGCTCTGTAAACATTGAGGGGTACACACTTACCTTCATGTGTCCCCCTCAACGCAGAAGTCTCTGTGCCAGGTCATGGAATATTCTGAGGGGAAGATGTTTGTGTTAGTTCATTCTGGCTGCTGTAACAAAATGCCTCAGACTGAGTAGCTTATAAACCACAGAAATTTATTTCTTATAATTCTAAAGGCTGGAAGTCTGAGATCAGGGTGCCAGCTTGGTCAGGTGAGGACTCCTTTCTGGGTCACAGTCTTCTCTTTGTGTCCTTACATGGCAGGAGGGGGCAAGGAAGCTGTCTTGGGGCCCCTTGACTAGGGCACTAATCCCATCAGTAAGGGCTCCACTTTGATGACCTAATCACTCCCCAAAGGACACACCTAATACCATCACCTTGGGGGTCAGATTTCAACATAAGAGTTTTGTGGGGAACACATTCAGACCATAGCTAGACTGGGCATTTTGGAATCAATAGAGATTCCTGCTGGCCAGCCTCTCCTTGTTTGTGCCTTATTACCTCCAGGATAATTGCGAGGTTTTTCTCAGATTCTAATGGTAGCTGATGATCTTTGTTTACTTTATAGAGAAGGTTAAATGTGTCTGTCATGAGCATCTTCACCTACCTTAATTTTAGTTTTTAGTATGACATACCCAAATTTCTAATTCAATTTAGGGAAGGAAGAGTGGAAGGGAAAATTTAAGCTTTATTATGTGCTAGAGCTTGTCAAATATGAGTCTCAATATTTGACCTCTAGATGCTCACATAATCCTCAGTCTTGTGAGGTGGGCCTTGTTATCTTTCTTTTTTTTTTTTTTGAGAAGTAAAATCATGATTATGCTAAACCCTTGAGATTTTAATCTTTTTTTTGTTTGTTTTTTTATAGAAGTATAGTTGATGGCAGTGTTACCTTTATGTATTAGTTAACAAATACTTAGATATCAGTCAACACATATTTGAGCACCTGCTCTGTGTAGGCCCTGGGAAGATGAGACTCAGAAAAGTTAAATGAGTTGACCAAGGCCACACAGCTTGTACGGGGCAGAGCTGTGGTATAATCTCAGATGAGTCTGTCTTCAAAGCCAGTGTTCTTTCTGCTGCTGCCCTCTGTGAGCATGTGCTCCTCCTGACCCAGTGTTAGGTGTGAGGGGTGGGAAACGGAGAGGGCAGGATCCTTCCCTTGAGGAGCCCTCTGCAGGGTCACGCAGCCCAGACACGAGAGAGCATTGTGCGTCTTGGCTCTTGAGGGATGCAGCTTTCACGGGTGGTCCTGTCTCCTGCATCTTCACTCAGCGGATGTCCAGTGCTTGGGTGCAAGGCTGTGCTGGGGCTGGAGGTGCAGAGAATAAGGCAGTTCATCACAGTGCAGTGTGTGGAGTGTTGTAACAGGGATATTTGAAGTACGAGGGGTCAGAGGACTTGAGTGAGTAACCATCGGGAGAGTCCTCACAGGAGAGGTGTCATTTGAGTTCTGTTGATGGCCAAGGCAGAAGAAAGGACATTTCAGGCAACAGGAGCAACGTATGTCCAAAAAGTGTCAGGAGATGCTGGTCTGACGCTCAGGGCACTGCTTGTTCCTGGGGCCCTCCTTTGCCCCTTCTCCAGCGCTTTCCTCATTCCCAGAACACCTGGGTGTGTGGAGAAAGGCGGGAGGTGATGCTGGAAGGAAGGCTGGGGGCCAGCCTGGGGAGGAGGGCTTCCGGTGTCACACTCAGGAGTCTGGGATGTATCCTGCAGGCAGATGCAGAGCCGATGAAGGGTTTTAAGCAGAGGTGTGACATTGCCAGATTGTAGAACTCCTTGTGGCACCTGTAGAGAAAGGATGGGGGGAGGGAGCACGCTGGGAGCCCCTGAAATTGTTAACAGTGGCTGACAGTGCTGAGGGCTGGCATGACATCTCCACTGATGTCTCATTTGCCAAGTGCTTCATATAGGAAATCACCTTTCATGATGTGTCATTTTCCTTCCAGGTTGATTCCAAAGATAGTTCTCGTAACCCCATGGATTCTGAATTTGCAGCTGAAGCTGAGGTTCAAAATGACGTAATTGAGGAACCAAACAAGGTCCAGAAAAGGCAGAGGGATAGACTTCGAGACCAGGGCTCTACCATGATCTACCTAAAGGCCATCCAGGGCATCCTGGGAAAGTCGATGCCAAAAAGGAAGGGAGAGGCTGCCATGAAGGCAAAACCCAACACGGCAGAGCGCGCCAGCCGCGGAGAGGGGCCAGCCAGGAGTGTCACCACGTGTGCTCCTCAGAAAGAGAAAAAGTCTGCCCCAGAGGTCAGAGCAGAGGAGGAGAAGGCTGTGCCGGAGAAGAGCAGCTTCTGGGACAGGAGAGTGGTGATAGACCCTCAGGAGAAACCCAGCGAGGAGCCCCTGGGTGGCCAAAGGACGGTCATTGACAAGCGCTGTCCAGTCCTGGAGTTTTTGGATGACTCTGACTCGCATGTAAACGGCCAGAAAGTGAGTCAAGCTCATGCCAAGCATGGGGTTTTGAATTCTGTTAAATGTATTTGGTCTTTTTAGTTTGATCCTGAGTGTTACTCATTCAACACTGTACTTGACTTACCCAGGGCTCCAGGGAGCAAATTGTTGGTTCTCTTCTAACATAGCTTTCAGAGTTATTAAGAAACCTCAATTCAGTGCTGTTTTTGTTTTAGGATTTATATGTTTGTTAAGACATAGATGTGCCTGTGTAACAAAGGCCAAAATAATTGTGGCTTAAAGAAAACAAGTTTGCTTTAAGGAGGATGGCTCCACAGTGTGGGGGCCTGGGGTGTCTTCTGCTCGATTCTCTGCTGCCCCTCAGCAGTTTCCATCTTGCGGTCTGAGCCCCTGTGACCGGGCTCAGCACATTACATTGACATTCCAGCCGGGAGGAACAGGAGAAGAGCATAGTACATTCCCTGCCTTTTAAGAGTTGGGCTCAGAAGCGGTCCCCATTGTATCTGCTCATAGCTGCTGACAAGAATCTAGAAACCTGGCCAACACCTGCAAGAGAGTCTGGAAGATTCCAGACTAATTTCCATCTGGGAAGCTTTACATTCAGATAAACTTTTATTGCTGTAGAGGAAGGAGAGAGTGATACTGAATGATATTGGAGGGAAACTAACGGTTATTAACACTGCTTATAATTCGGAGGAGAAAAGCACTCCTCTGTTGTACGCATCTCCGCCCATCCTTCACTACTGCTGCTTGGAGGTAGCCCCTTTCGTCTCTTAACTCTCGCTTCTAGTACTTACCTCCATATTTCTAAGTAATTTTTCATTGTTTATTTTTTGAAAATGTAGACATCTGTGGACTTCCTACTCAGGAGATGAGAATTTAGTTCTCTACACTTTGACAGCACCCACGCCCGTAAATGTATCCTCTCTCCCTTCCTGCAGCTCCCTGTATCATAATACCATTTTTAGCCAAATCTATTTGATTTATTATCACCATATTCATAGCTGAGTTACTTAGTATACTCTGATTACATTTCCTTTCTTACACAAGTTGATTTTCCTTGGAGTTCATCTTACCTTGTTTTTTCCTTTAGTTTTCTCTGTTCCTGTGACTATGACTATTTCATCTCCAAATTGCTAGTACCGTAAAATTCTTCTCGATGTTGTCAAAATAAGTAATCTGTTCCCCACCTTTTTTTTTTCGAGGTATAGCCCTTTTAATTGTTTCCTTAAGATTCCTTTTTTCCTCTTTCTCTTTTCATCTCTGCTTTCTTTATGAATAATTAAGGAGAGCCTATATAATGATAATATATACTCTTAAAATTTTTGACATACTTAATATCTAAGAACACTGGCTTAGTCTTCTGAGTCTTCCTTTTTTAGAACATCCTGTTCTTGTTTTGAGGTTAAATACCTTCTCTTGTTTCTCTGAGAATAGGAATAAAGGTTTGTTTTGAAGTTTTCTTTCTGCACTGCTGAGTTTCCTTCTGATTTTTTTTTTTCCTAAATATTTTGGTTTCTGTCTTTTGTGATAGGGCTTTCCTCAGATGTTTTGGGTATCTGTTCATATTTTTAAAATGACGCATTAAAAAGCCGATTGGAAGTTCTCAGTGCCTGGAAGGGCTTATTAACTGCTGCCTTGAACACAGGTGATAACCTGTGGACTCCCAGTTGGACCTGTAGCTTTATCCTCAGAGGCTGCTAGGGGTCCCTGGGACAAATCTTCCAGTGCTCTGCCCAGGAGCACACCTCTGGCTGCTAGTGTTTTAGGGGTCAGATTGAGGGAGGTGCCTGGGTTCTCACTGTCCAGCGTGTGTTGGTCTCTCCCCCTCAGCTATGTGTCTGTTGTCCCTGATTACTCCACAGTCTCCGTGGTTTAAGTTTTCCAAGTGAACTTTATCTTTTGCTGGGTAGGGAAGGGGCAGGCCCCTCTGTACAGGATGGGAGCAGGGATCTGGGGATCTAACTTCACCAATTCTCTTCTTTTCATCTCCAGCTTCACCTTCATTTTGAGAGGTCTGGTACCTCCAACTCCTTCGTCTTCTGGGGTCCTGTAGTGTGATTCAGCATGTTTTTGGGTTTTTCTCATCACGGGCCTAGGTTTTGGCCATCTGCGATCTGCTTATCCAGTAACTGTTCATCTATCTGCTTTCTAGCATCAAATTTTTATTTAATTTGCTTTGCTGTTTATTCTATATGCTTTCTCTTTGTAGGTTTATGCTTTTTCATGTCCATTTCCTGTAATTTTAAGAGTTTTTGGGCGGGGAGGACAGAACCCACATGTGCTGTATTTAATTGGAAATCCCAAGAACAGTCGGTTTTGTAAACTACTTTTCCCACCAAGTATACAATGTCTGTGTTTCCTGTCTAACATAGATCATTGTTTGGCTGCCTGGAATTCCATGGTATGGATGAACTTCCCAAACGTATATACCCAAACTTCTATTTGTCAAACTGGACATTTAGATTATCTGTTGGGTATCTATTTGGGGCAGCATGAAATGGTAGGTCAACAGATGAGTGTTGGGGTCAGACATTTGGGTTCAAATCCTGGCTCTGCCCCCCTAAACTGCAGTCTTGAGAAAGTCACTTTTAACCTCTTGGAGCCCCAGTTTCTTCCTCTGTATGAAAGGCATGGTTCTATAAATGTTATCACAGACTCATACAGGGATCAGCAAACTCTGTCTGTAAGGGGCCAGATAGTAAATATTTTAGGCTTTTTGAGCTTTTAAGGCCTCTGTTGCAACTATTAAACTGCGCTGGAGTAGCATGAAAGCAGCCATAGATAATATTTAAGTGAATGGGCCTGACTATATTCCAGTAAAACTTTATTTACACCAACAGGCAGTGCATTGGATTTGGCTTGTGGGTCACAGTTTGCTGAACCCTGAATTAATACATGAAAATCCTTTGCTCCGTGCCTCGAGTATAGTAGACTCTCAATAAATGTAGCTTTAAATTTTACCATATGGGCTTGAACCTTAGGCAGTCTTGAGTATAGGTAATCTCCGGTTTTCCCAAAAAGGAAATCCAAAAACATTTTCCTGGCCAACTTGACTATCTAAAGCTTTTCAGGGTCTTAGATGATGTCATCATAAGTCTGTTTATCATATATATTTCTAGATGCATGTGCATTTTTGAAGTCACTTTTTTCCCCACTCTGCCATTTTTCCTCCAGCCTCACATTTCATTAAATAATTTTGTTAAACCTCTTTACATGTTTTTCTGACATGGTCTTTGTTGTCACTGGAGTTACTTTTTGTGTTATGTAATGTGATTTCCTGAACTTCCCTGATGATAAGAATGAAAGAATCTGACTCAGGAGGTCTGAGATGGGACTGGGGAATTGGTATTTTTTAACAGATACTCTCGGATGATAGAGAAGTTTGTGAAGCAGTCAGAGGACATGTCTACCCTTACATCTGAGTTGGAATTTTAACTGTTATTATTTCTATTTAAACTTCTTATTATGGGATATTTAAAACATTTATGAAAATTACCCACATACCAATCACTCATCTTCAATAAGTATTAACTCACTGCCAATCTTGTTGTATCTCTGTATCCCTTTTCTCTCCACAAATTACTTTGAAGCAAATCCCACCTACCGTATCATTTCATCCGTAAATATTTCAGTGTGTATCTCTAAAATTAGATACAGGATCTTTAGGGAAAAAAACAAGCATAACTACAGTTCTGATCTCTCCCTCTGCCCTCTCTCTCCTCCAGTCCTTTTTTTTTTTGGCCGCACCATGCGGGATTTGGGATCTTAGTTCCCTGACCAGGGATCTAACCCATGCCCCCTGCAGTGGAAGCGTGTAGTCTTAACCACTGGACCACCAGGGAAGTCCCTCCCCACAGTCCTTAATAACATCAACTATCCAGTCAGTGATTAAATTTCCCTGTCTCATGGTTGTTTCAGTTTTTTTGAAACAGGATGTAAGTCATGTGTGTCAGTTTCTAAATGTGCTAAGTCTCTTAGTCTCTGTAGATTCCTCCTCCCCTCCCCAACCCCGTGTTGTTATTTATTTGTTGTTAAAATAAATAAAAGGTTTCATTTGAGTTGCAGAATTTCCTGTAGATGAGATCTTATTGATACAATGTAGCACTTTTTGAATTTGTATTGGTCTGCCCGTGGAAATTCTATCCCACCTTGCAAATAGCTGTTCCCATTGCATGCAGTTTGTGTTCAGTTTTTGGAGATATATTTTTGGCAGCCCAACAGTGTAACCATGTCTAATTATTTTTTAGGTTACTTTTTAAAGAAATATATTTACATTGTTTAAAAATAAAAATGTTTTTAGTGAGAAATAGCTTTCCAGCTGGCCCTGTGTTGCCCTATTACTTCACCTGGATACCACTTTACACCTATCTTAAGTGTTTTTCCAGTGTAATTTTATGCATAACCACTTATCATACTGCTTTTTAAAAAGTTATCTTTTAAAAAAAGTAAAAACAATCTTGAAAAGCTTTGTTAAAAATGATGTCCAACACAGAACTGTGAGGTCATACCCGCAGGAATAATTATTAACTCTGTTACCTTTTTTGGCTTCCCATCTCCCCTCCTTTTTAAAAGAATGAGCTTAGAGAACCTCTTTAAACGTCTCAAATTAGCTTGATTGAGATTTGTTTGGGGTCATTTGTCTTTTTCAAATAAAAGAGTACATCTTGTAATAGAAGAGACTTTGTGGGGACTTGAATATAAAACAGACCCCTCAGAAAAGGGAGCATCATTTTGGGGAGAAACCCTTACCTTCCATGTGGGCATTTTTTGTAATTTTAATCAGATTAACTTTTGTTTTTGAAAAAAATGGTGAATTATATTTTGAAGAGCTAGATTGCAAACATGTTAATTATGTGTTACTATATGCGATAGACATTTTATTTGTTCACATGTGCTCACATGTGAACACGTCAGGCACTTGGTGCTGGCACCTGTGTGTGACTTCTCTAGCATGTGGTCATGGGTACTCAGATATCATGTGGTGGTTGGCCTCTCCCAGAGGAGCAACCAGAGAGAACCAGGGGAAATAGCAAGGCTGCTCTGACGTAGCCCTGGAAGCTGCAGTGTCCCTTTTGGTTCCATCAGTTACAACACAAGTTAGCCCAGGTTCAAGGAGAGGGGTCACAAACCCCATCTTACAGTGGAGAGTAATATCAAAGAATTTGCAAACATCTTGAAACTGCTACACCTGTGTGGTTGTGCATTTTGAATGTGTGAGAGACCTGTTGTTAAGGATGAGATGCTGAGTGCTTCTTTTCTTTAAAACCCCCAATACACTGTGTGTTCTAGAGAGCAGTTTTTCCCAAGAGGGGTCTTCAGAAAGGGAATGTAGGCACAGCTTCCCTTTCAGGGGTGGCATATGAGACCATGGGCATAAGTTTATTCCCTGAAGCTGATAGGACTGTTGCTAGTTGTAAGCTGGCTCGCTTTCTGGGAATAATGGGGAACACAGGTGACAGAGTGAGCAAAGGAGCCAATGCAAAGCCATCATCACGGCCAGAAAAGCAGCCAGGGCTTCTGTTCTGGAGGTGACTGAGCATGGGAGGCTGTCTTCACACAGGAAGAAGGCTAACGTGTTTCTTTGCTTTTCTGCAGCCTAAAGACCGGGAGGTGGTGATGGAGCGCACCTCTTCAGGAAGCGACTGGTCCGACGTGGACGAGATTTCCACAGTCCGATTCTCTCAGGAGGAGCCCGTATCCTTGAAACCCTCAGCGGTTCCAGAGCCTTCTCCCTTCCCCACGGATTACGTCATGTACCCGGCTCACTTGTACAGCAGTCCCTGGTGTGACTACGCCAGCTACTGGACCAGCGGTCCCAAGACCCCCGGCTACCACTCCGCGGGCAGTGGCGGCAGCGACACGGTGCAGGTGGAGAGGAGCGGCCGGGGCTCTTCCCCCCGTTCAACGGTGAGCCCCCCGCACAACTCCAGAGAGCCCCAGGCCGCTGAGGAAGGCAGATCCCGGAAGTCGCGTTCATCTCGTCTCTCCAGAAGCTCGGAAGAAGAAGAGGTGAAGGAGAAAAGAACCTTCCGGGAGGACGTGCCGCCACGTCCGTGTGGAGGACCCGCATCTAGCTCCCTGCCCAGGAGCCGTCGGGAGCCCAGGTTGGAGGGTTTCATCGACACCCATTGTCACTTGGACATGCTCTATTCCAAGCTGTCGTTCAGAGGGAGCTTCACAAAGTTCAGGAAAATTTACAGCAGCTCCTTCCCTAAGGAGTTTCAGGGCTGCATCTCCGACTTCTGCGATCCTCGCACACTGACAGATGGCCTCTGGGAGGACCTGTTGAAAGAGGATCTGGTGTGGGGGGCCTTTGGCTGTCACCCCCATTTTGCACGTTACTACAACGAGAGTCAAGAAAGAAATCTTCTGCAGGCCTTAAGGCACCCCAAGGCCGTGGCATTCGGGGAGATGGGCTTGGATTACTCTCACAAGTGCACCACACCTGTCCCAGAGCAGCACAAGGTAATGTCGTCCTTAGTTTGTTGACAAACTATTATTTATTTAGTTCCTCTTTTAGTTGTTGAAACACAAGGTTTGCTCTACTTTGGGAACTAATGAGTTTAGAGTCTCTAAAAATGTGATTGCTCTTAGCCAGACCCTGTAGATGTCATTGGTCAAATGCTTCACAAACTGTTTCTTACCTTTCAGCTTAATTATACAAGAGGAGGGGCTTAGGTGCTGAGTGACTTTTACAGCTAATGATACAGGTGTCAAAACTTCTGTTCCTTCTTGGGAAGCAACACGTTGTGTTTGTTTAATTAAACAATATATTTTTATTCTGATTTCAAAGTTAGTGTGCCCATTTCAGAATATTTGAAAAATACACAAATGTGTAAAGAAGATCATTTCCCATTCCATCAGAGATAGTGACCATTACCGTCATAAGACTTTCCCCTCCCAGCGGGCTGCATTTACTCTTGTGCTTCACCTGGCTTCCCAGGGAGGACAGATGCTCCAACCCAGGCACAGTTCCTGTCCCCTAACAGTTCTTCCTTCTTAACGTTTTTGAACTTCAGATGTGTTTTTTTTTTTTTTTTTTTTTTTGCGGTACGCGGGCCTCTCACTGTTGTGGCCACTCCCGTTGCAGAGCACAGGCTCCGGACGCGCAGGCTCAGCGGCCATGGCTCACGGGCCCAGCCGCTCCGCGGCATGTGGGATCTTCCCAGACCGGGGCACGAACCCGTATCCCCTGCATCGGCAGGCGGACTCTCAACCACTGCGCCACCAGGGAAGCCCCAGATGTGTTTTGAAATTCATATTTTTAATGTTGCTGTCCCTTGGAGAATTGCAAGGGACAATTGGTGGTATGTCTTTCAAGCACCTGTCATGGAATCAAGGAAATGTGTGTTGTATGCATGTGCTTTTTAAAAAAGAATTTAGGAAAGTTAAGAAGAGAAAGTTACAGATTTGAATGTTTTTTCCACTGTGAAAATGTTCCTGCTTCATTGAACGTGCTTTGAAAAATACGCTTTTTAACAGCTATGTTATATTCCATCCCAAGGCTATAATAGTTTGAGTACTCAATAGTTTGAGTATAATAGTTTGAGTACTTGCATACTCAAGGCTATAATAGTTTGAGTATTCAACCGTTTGAGTATAATAGTATTGAGTACTCAAGGAAGAATTTTTTAGAAGCAAAAATTAAATGTTGGAATCAGAATCCCTTGCAACCTCTTGCCTCTGGAGAAGTTTAAGGAGGGTTGATGTGTTGGGGAGGGATCCTGCCGGCTGTAGGTAGTGGAAGTAGCTCATCTTTAAAGTCCTTGGCAAGTATTGTATGCTGTTGGTTCCCAGGGTCACTTTGCTTTAGTTGAAAACACTGGTTAAAAGTGAGTTATATCAGAACTGGTATTGGCGCAGTGCCACTGTTTTGAGAAGAGGCAGTATAAGTGTTGGACTTGAAAATGTCATTCTCAGGTGAATACCACCTGACTCAAATTACCAGAAGCGTCTTCTTATTTGATGTTAAAAATTCAAACACGAATGATATTGCACAATTGAAAAAGCTACTCGTGAAAACATAAAGTTTAAGATGAGGTAATTTCTTTATAATGAATTAGTATTTTTGTCTTTTTTTCTAAACCTGAACTTAGAAAGAATAAGAATAAGGAAAGAATAAGAGGAAAGAATAAGTTCTAGCCCTACTTTTTTCTTTAAAATTATTAGCAACACGTATATTTTACTACTGAAGACTTTTAAAGTAGCTAGAGTTTAAAAAAACAAAAAAAGTAGTATATCTGTAGGTATTCACCTAGAAGGAGATCTGATTTTGGTTAAGTAAAGAAAGCAAGCTGCAGGAAATATGTATAGTACTTATTCTTTCCACAAATACTTGAGCACCTGCTGAGAGCCAGGCATTGCACAGACGTATAGTATACATGGCAACTTTTTGCATAGGAAAAGGTGCGCAAGGTGATGGATTACCTCTTGGGAGTGGGAGTGGGAGTGGAGGCGGGGGTAGTGAAGGGGAGGACACTTAACTTGTAGTGGTGCTCCTGAGCCCAGCCCAGCCCTGCAGCCGCACGTGAGCATTGCCTAGTGGTGGCTGTGTGGACAGCCTGGGTTCAGATTTGCATTGTGGTGCTGTAGTTTACCAGCTGCAAGTTCCTTGACCTCATTTAGAGCCTCAGGTTCTTTGACTGCATGATGGGCTAACAGCAGTACCTATCTTAGGGTGCTTGTGAGGATTACATGTTATAATACACCTAAATAATAATACTCCCTAGTAAGCACTTGGTGAGTGTTAGCTATTATTATGCATTATAGAGTTTAAAAGTAAAGAATTGAAGAAGACAGTGGGGGTTGTGCAGTGGACTGGCTGTTCTGGGGTAACAGACATCCAGAGTAGCCCTAACCCACAGGTGTTGCCACTCTGTCTCCTCCCAGGTGTTTGAGAGGCAGCTGCAGCTGGCCGTGTCTCTCAGGAAACCCTTGGTGATCCACTGCCGAGAAGCTGATGATGATCTGCTGAAAATCATGAAACAATTTGTGCCTCCAGACTACAAGATTCACAGGTGAGAGTCTAGGACTTCAGCGGGCAAATGAAGTGAACATGTCCCTCTGTCTAGGACGTTCGTGGGAAAACAAATTCAGTGAGGAGAGGATTGATGATGTTACGTCTTTACATAGAATCTTTTCTCAAGATTAACTATCCGGTTGACCCATGTGAAATTTCTAATTATTTGACCATGGTTTAACCTAAAACATGGCAACTTCATACGGTTTGAGCTAATACCCTAAATCACTGTGACCCCCATCGCATGAAGCAGGCTGTAGTGGAAGCTCGGTTCCCAGATCTGAGAGCTGTCGATCTTGGGAGAGGCTGCTGTGGGTCCAGTGATGGAGCACACAGAGAACATTCCAGGGCACCTGAAAAGAAATTTCCTCTCCTACTTTGAATTTGAAAGTTCATCCCTCCCCACTTCCCCCACCCGCAGTTAAAGTCCAGGATGTATTTTCTCTAAATGGTATCTAGGGGTTCTCCAGTTTGGTAAACTCACCAACCTGCCCTGGTGTGTCTGTCCTGGGCATGGGCTTGGCTTGGGGGGTCCTGGGGAGCAGTGGGAGACAGTCAGCTGGCGACTCTGCAGAGGGCATGGGGCTGAGGTGGGCACAGGGTGCCCTGGGAACCAGAGGAGGGGCCCTTAGCTGCGTCTGGCTACAAAGAGGTCAAGAGGTGATGCCCATTGGCACTTCCATGACGGGTAAGGTGGGTTAACTGAAAAAACAGGGAGTCTAGAGCCCAAGCCAGGTGGCTGAAGGGGTGAGGCTGTTAGGCCTCTAGAGCATTGCCTTCCAGGTGCCCAGGCAGAGAGAGTGATGCCTCTGAGTGGAGCCACCACCAGAGATGAGATGAGGCACAGTCCCTCGGCCCTTCTGGACTAACATGTACTGTCCTAAGAACATGAACAGATACCAGGTTAAGAGAAGAAAGTTCACCTGTAGGCCACTCCCCAGTATTTTTATTTTTTGTTTCCTTCTGGTTCATTTGATTACCCGGACCTAGTTTTTACCTACTGTAGTTGTGATCCAGCTGGGCTGCAGTTTTTAATTCTGCTTCTGACTGTGTTGATTGTGAGTCCTTCCCTTGGATGCAGTCTTTCCATTTCTGAGAATTTACCCACCGAAAATAACTTAAAAGAGGTGAAATGTCCATAGGGAGTTGGGGGCTTCTGCAGAGGGGATTATGAGAGAGCCCTGATCTGGAATTCTCCTCCTTGCAGGCATTGCTTCACCGGCAGCTACCCAGTCATTGAGCCCCTGTTGAAGTACTTTCCCAACATGTCCGTGGGCTTCACGGCGGTCCTGACCTACTCCTCTGCCTGGGAGGCCCGGGAATCTCTGAAACAGATCCCGCTGGAGAGGATCATCGTGGAAACTGATGCTCCCTATTTCCTGCCTCGACAGGTAAGGGTGTCTGCAAGCTGAGTTGAGGCACTGAGGAGAGAGGGTGGGAGGTGTGCAGTCCCCCTTGCAAGGCTGGCAGGAACAGAGCCACAGTACCTTTCCAGGTCCCACCCTTGGCTGTGTAGGTGTGTCCTCTCTGTTGCTTTGCAGAACCAAAGTCTAGGGGGCTGAGAAGCTGAAGGGTAACCACTCTCTTCCAGGCAGTGCAAAGCCCTACCCTGTAGAGGGTAGTCCAAGGAAGCGTGGGACCCTGCTCACCCAGAGCCCCCCTGACTGGGACTCTCCCTGCACCTGCAGGTAAAGGGGTCTCTACACAGCTCCAAAGAGGCCCTGCTGGGGAAGGGCCGGGGAGGGAGTTGAACGTGACAGCTCTTCACAGAAGGCACAATGATATCCTGAATGCTTGGTGTCTTCCAGGTTCCCAAGAGCCTTTGCCAGTACGCCCACCCAGGCCTGGCCTTGCACACGGTTCGAGAGATTGCCAGGGTCAAAGACCTGCCGCTTGCCCGCACCTTGGCCACCCTGCGTGAGAACACCTGCCGCCTCTACAGTCTTTAAGCAGAGAGGGTGCCGTCAGGAGTCTCCCAGAAAAGGTGATAAAAATCACATTACATAGTTTTTAAAAACCAGGACAAAAATGACTTCGGCTATATATATATATATTTTTTTTTTTTTTTTTGCGGTACGCAGGCCTCTCACTGTTGTGGCCTCTCCCGTTGCGGAGCACAGGCTCCGGACGCGCAGGCTCAGCGGCCATGGCTCACGGGCCCAGCCGCTCCGCAGCATGTGGGATCTTCCCAGACCGGGGCACGAACCCGTGTTCCCTGCATCGGAAGGCAGACTCTCAACCACTGCGCCACCAGGGAAGCCCCAGGCTATATTTTTAAAATGTAGAGCATGTAGACATAGGGTGAGCAATGAATCTGGTCTGTCTTGAGTGAACTCAGGCTTAACCTTCATCCTTTTCTCTTCCCCGCGCTCCAGGATGACCAGCGGCCTGACAGGAGAAAGGCCGTGTGAGCTCTGTGTCCCTGCTCGAGGATGTTTGAGAGCCCGCTGGGATGGAGGAAACCCGGATAGGACGTTTCCTGAGACCTCGTCGGAGGCTTCCACTTCAGGCTGGTTGTGGGTGGGGCCGGCGTGTGGGGGGCTGGCGAGGGGTTCGGGCTGGCCTCCCGGCTGCAGTGCTCCAGGGCAGCCCAGGAAGAAGAGGAGGCTGATGTGAGGGCACAGCGAGCTTGCCCGCCCAGTGCCTGTTTCCACAGCTTGTGGTGCGAGCAGTCTGTGAATAAAGTCACACTGCTCCTCAGCTAAGTGCACGTAGGCGCGTAGCTTGGTTCCTGGTTTTCCACTGTCAACACGAGCCCCCGGTGGGAGATCTCCTCTGGGGGACATTTGCCAGAGACCTGTGTTAGAGGCTGATGCTCTTGCGGCCAGAGAAGGCGGCCCCTCCCTTCCCCGGGTGACTCTTCAGTCTGGCTCTCACTGTTGCTGCGTCAGCTCCGAGTGGGCACTGGTGGAAGGACCTTGGCTGCTGGTCTCACTGGTCCCACTGCCATCAATATGGAGGGGCCAAAGGAGTGCTCATGGTCCAGGGCAAGTCCTGGCCGAGGAACATCTGGACAGACTGGGGGACTTGAGGAGGAGGAAGCCTGCTTGACGAAGACAACCCCGAGGAAGGTGATCCCACTTACCGAAGTCCCCAGGGCTGCAGCTCAGTTGTGTTAAACTGACAGGGTCCAGTCTGCAGCAGATGCTGTCTGCTAGTCTGCTGTCAGGGGGTCCCAGCTGCCCTGTGCTCCACTTTGCCCCCTTCTCCTGGAGCACTGGACCAAAAATGCTCCTTCTGTTTCATCTCATGTAACAGCCCCTTGTGTGCCCCATCCAGGTCGAGAGGTAAACCAATTTAATTTTCCAAAGCTCTGCTGGCGCTGCCCAGCCCTGTTCTATTGCCTATGCAGAACAAGAGGCCCGGTGTCCGTGGATCTCCCGTTCCCCGTCCTAGGGCTCTCCCTTGCCTTGGCCTCTGCTGCGTCCTTTCTCCGTGGTGGAAGTGAGAGCCCCTCCGTGGACTTTGAACAGCCAGGTCACCTCAGGTTCTGAGCTGGGCTCTGCTCCCTGCTGGTGCCTTGTAAAGGTGTGTTCATTACAGGCCCTGGAAGGTTCTGACGGTCCAGGGTTAAGAGTGAGGATGCTCGGGCTTGCCTGGTGGCGCAGTGGTTGAGAGTCTGCCTGCCGATGCAGGGGACGCGGGTTCGTGCCCCGGTCCGGGAAGATCCCACATGCCACTGAGCGGCTAGGCCCGTGAGCCATGGCCGCTGAGCCTGCGCTTCCGGAGCCTGTGCTCCGCCACGGGAGAGGCCACAACAGTGAGAGGCCCGCGTACCACAAAAAAAAAAAAAAAAAAAAAAGTGAGGATGCTCTGCATTTGGGACAAAAGGATCCTTTATTCCAATCTTCCTCAGTGCGACAGGCCACCCTGAGTCCCTTGTCTGCTTCTTGGAGGCCAATAGCTGAAATCGTAAGATCCATCGCTTATGTTGGATGCCTCTAGGTATTTGTGGAAGGTGCTTTTGAACCTCGTAACCTGCAAGGGAATGGACTTTGCATTTCATATGTAGTATTTCCCTCTTGCCCTGGTACCCAAGTTGCTGGCCTGGGAAGTAGGCCTTAATTCACTGTCGACCTTCCATGGATCAGCTGTGCGTCATCTGTGCCGCAGATTTGGCAAATCCGGGGCCTTGTTCTCCTGCTTGGAAGATTTGGAGGACTAAGTATTTCACAGTGCTTTGTTGTCACCCAATGAACTGTCCCTTATCCATCTCCTTCACAGCAAGGCCTGTACATCACAACTGCCTCTGAGGGAAACCAACCGGGCCTGTGTTCAAGGACTAAGAGTGATAACTCAGTGGATGTCTCTGAGCCATTGCAGTCTCCCTGCCAAAGTAAAGCACAAGGTGCTATATACTTTTATCTCCAGGATTTAGGATTATCATTTCTGTTCCACAGTGAAACATTACCTGTGTGGGAGTGAAAGCTGGTTGGCATTGTTTTTGATTGTTTTTGGATGGCTGACTTGATTGTTTTTGCTGTGTTGCCGGAATGCCTCTGTATCTCTGCCCCCTCGCTCCCTTTGACCATCTCTTTCTGAAAATAAAGTGATGGATCTTCAGCCAACTCCCATGGTCTCCATGTTCGTTTATAGTTCTCAGAGTGTTAATGATGGTTTAGTTGTTGACTAGCTTTGTAACCTAAGAATCCAAAGGTCTGGAGACATTCACAAATGTACCTGTGCCTCAGCAGAATTCAACTGGAAAGGGCTTCCCTGGTTGCGCAGTGGTTAAGAATCCGCCTGTCAATGCAGGAGACACGGGTTCAAACCCTGGTCTGGGAAGATCCCACATGCCGCAGAGCAACTAAGCCCGTGTGCCACAACTACTGAAGCCTTTGCTCTAGAGCCTGCAAGCCACAACTGCTGAGCCCGTGTGCCACAACTCCTGAAGCCTGTGCGCCTAGAGCGCCTAGAGCCCGTGCTCTGCAACAAGAGAAGCCACCGCAATGAGAAGCCTGCGCACCGCAACAAAGAGTAGCCCCCCCTCGCTGCAACTACAGAAAGCCTGCACGCAGCAACAAAGACCCAACGCGGCCAAAAATAAATCAAAAAAAAAAAAAAAGATTTGCTAAAAAAAATAAAAATTCAACTGAAAAGAAGAATCCCTGGTACCTTCTTAAAAGTTCTGCTGCCTTTAAGCATTAACTCTCATTTTACCGCCTGGAAACGCCCAGATACGCTGCTGCTGCTTAGCAGTGAAAAATACATAGACACCTTCTTTGCTCCAGAGCAGTGCAGTAGGAGGAAGAAAAATTGAGTACACGAGGGTGTTGTTGATGACTCAGTTGTACTGTGGGCTTTGGACTGTGAACTCTGATGCCCCTGGGTAAACTTTGGAGGAAATTCTGTTTCACTGCTTGCAGTCAGTCTTCCAGTTTTGTCCTAAGGTATCCGTGAACACAAGTAAGTGCTCAAGCCCAAAGTAAACCCGTCAAAAGGGAGGCTCTGTTCCAAGAACGGTAAAGAAATTTGGAATCTGTTGATGCCTCATGTCAGACGCAGTCATTGGTTTGCGTATTTCCAGCACATTCCTCACTGTCTCAGCTCTGTCCCAGCTGGACATATGGCAGCTGTGTCCACTGGACACAGTGATAGTCTCTTTGTGGCTGGAAATCTGCTCTTGGCCTTTCCGGTGTTTTACAACTCTCTTTCTGTATTAAGTTTGGGACCAATAGTAATCATTTACCACGAACACTTTCATTTTTGCCTCAGGCATTTCTGTAAGATCAGGGCAAAGGGCCCCTGAAGTGTACAGTGCTTGAATAAAATGTCCAGGATGGCAGCAGAACTGTCAGTGGCCAGGCAGCCCTGTGCTCCTTGTAAATGCTCATTTGTCAACAATGTTTGGAAGTGGATTCAGACTAAAGGAAGGTAGCCAAGCGTGGATCTCTATTCTTCTGTCTGTACACCATCGTAAGAGAATTTCTTACCCCTCTGTAAGTGTGTAAGATGTTAAACACGGAGAATTTCTTACCCCTCTGTAAGTGTGTAAGATGTTAAACACGGGCTTCCTTGGTGGCACAGTGGTTAAGAATCCGCCTGCCAATGCAGGGGACACGGGTTTGATCCCTGGCCTGGGAAGATCCCACATGCCACGGAGCAACTAAGCCCGTGCTCCACAACTAATGAGCCTGCAAGCCACAACTACTGAGCCCGAGTGCCACAACTACTGAAGCCTGTGTGCCTAGAGCCCGTGCTCTGCAACAAGAGAAGCCACGACAATGAGAAGCCCTCGCACCGCAACGAAGAGTAGCCCCCGCTCGCCGCAACTAGAGAAAGCCCACGCGCAGCAACGAAGACCCAACACAGCCAAAAATTAAAACAAATAAATTAATTAATTTAAAAAAAGTTAAATACTTGAGCTGTTACACTAATGTACTGGGTATATTATAAAATAAAAAAGTTTTTTTATAAGGAGGGTTTTTTTTTCTGCAGCAAGTATCTTGCTCAGCCCATGGGTATATACAGCTGTTTTAGAGAACCAGAAGTTAGTGGTGTCAGGAAGTGACACATGCAGGAACAGGTCGAGAAGGCTGACGTGGGACCAGGTTTGAAATGCTACGTTTTCTCAAGTGTGTTGCCTGTTTCCTGTGATCAGTTTTATTTCTGCTGGTTGTTGACTTGAAATTGTCCTCAGCCCACTCCAAGTTGACCCCGTGTATTATGAAAGAAAATGAAAAACAGAAACAGAAGGAATCCCTAGGACCCCAAGCAGCAGGGCAAGAGGGTGACATTGGTAGAGAAGCAGCCGAACGTGGGGGAGTGGGCGCCTGAGCCCACAGCTCTGGGTGAGTCGGAAACGTGTTGGCTCTGTGACCTTGGGAAGTCACTAAATTCCTCTGAACTTTAGTTTTCCCTCTCTGAAGTGGGTCTGTTGTGAAAATTCACTGAAATTACATTAAGTTCATGTAAGAAGTATTTAGAAAAGTGCTGGTGCACAGCAAGAATGCTGTAAATGGTGGCTCTTTGGTTAATTGAATGTCTACTATGTGCAGGTGTCCTCGTGGGAGGTACTGTGTTCAATCTTGACAGTGACCAGGGGGGTGGGTGTTTTACATGGGAGGAGCCTGAGGAGTTCAGTGTCGTGGGCTGGACCAGACAGCTGGTGTTCAGATTCAGGTGTGAGTGTGAAGGCCCCAGCTTTCCACCCCACCATGCTGCCTGGGGCAGGTAAGAGAGCCCGACCAGAGTGGGTGCTTAACGTCTGTTTCTGGAGTGATTGACCTAGGCAAGTGGGAGAGAAGGCTTGTGTGTCCCTTAAGAAAGGAGTAAGGCCTTGTCTTTGTGGGTGAGCATCAGGTGACCAGCATTCCCCCCAGGGCCTGGCCCCCATCCTCCCTGGAGCCCCGTCTGGCTGCTTCTCCAGCAGGTTGAGAGCTGGTTTCTTGGGCCCTTTGACCATGTTTGAGTCTTGGTGCCTCTGCTGAGTGTTGAGAAGAGGGCGGTGGGCCTGGCTAGTGATGATCAGGGTTGCACCCCTACTAAGCTTTAGAGCTGGGACGTGCCTCAGCTCCAGGCCCGCGTGTGGGTCTCTGCATCAGAGCGAATGGCTGGCTCACTGGAGGCGGACTTCTGCTTCCTCTCTCCCTCCACCTACGTAGTGCACCTGCTCTCCAATACCTTGGATTCCTCTAGTGGGGATAATGCCTTTCAAAGTGTGATTACCACTTAGAGGCAGATGCTTTCAGAAGCAAGGGCTCCGTGAGCTACGTCACTGTGCGGCCAGATAGTCAGGTGTGGGGTTCCCCGAGAGGTGGAAGAGTGTGTGTGTGTTATGTGCCCAATGCATGGGCATGGAGTTGACCGCAGAGCTGGGGCTTAGAGAGTTGGGGGGGGAGATAAGTGAAAGAGGGAACAGGACAGCTTTTTTATGCGCTCTCAGTTTTGTTGAGGGCCCCGTGGCCAAGTCTGCATTTTCTTAAGTTATATAAGAGTCCACACCTGCTCTAAGCCAGGTGGGCCGACCTGGCTCTGCTGCCTGAATAGGACCCCGTGGCCTCTAAGCCACTTCATATATGCGCCTGGGGGTCTTTTTAAAATGCAGATCCTGATCTACTAGGGCAGGGCGGGGCCTGAGACTGCATCTCTAAGGGGGTCTCTGATCATGTGACATTCCATGGACCATGTGTGGCTCTTCACACATGGTGTGAGGCATGGTGGTGGTGTTTCGGGATGCCCACTTAGTGTGATCAGTGGTTAGTGCTGTAGGGCTGTGCCTTGAGTGCCAGGTGGCCAGAATTTCACTCGAGAAGATACCTGGCTCCTAGAGGGAGCCCTTTGTGACAGAGGTTTCTCCAGAATATGGATGTTACCCCAGCTTCGCAGAGGGGCATCCTGCGTGTTTCCGATGGGTGCGCACCTGTCGGGGTGGGCGGTGCTCCTTCCCTTGTGATCACGCATCCATGGTCACTAGCTCTCAAGTCAGTTCACGTGTTTATACCAAAGAGCAAGTGACTGATAAGTGACATTCCTCCCAGGAAGACTGGGTCTTCACTGGAATTCAGTTGTGGAACTTAAGGACCAAGGCTCACTTCAGCTGTTAGCTGGAGTTGGGAGTGTTTTTGGACATCAACCTCGTGTCCCAAATCAAGGTAATGGCCAGCCTTGGCCACATGAGGTGGTGTCTGCTGTGCCAGGTCTTTTCAGTGGATGAGGAGGAAGGAGGAGGAGTTAGGTCAGCCGTGTCCAGCAGTGGCTCTAGCCATTGTTAGCGGCCCACTCAGTCCAACTTCAAACTCAGGCTCTCACATTCCCAGCATCCTTTTCTGCCCATGGATCTCAGTGCAATGGCTATTGGCTCTGATAGTGTCACCTGAAGTTTTCCTGTCCACACAGGCCTTGCTGGTTGTTAATAAGCTCTCAGTGCAACTTTGCATCAGGAAGCTCTGATATTTAAAGGAACTTTGTCTTCTCGTTTTTCTCCTCTGTCTCGCCCCTCCTTCCCCCTTTCTGTCCACCTCCTCTCCCCTACCTCCATTCCCCCAGTAGCCTTATCTGCTTGTAGAAATGGGTCTAATTTGGTTTTCTAAGCATTGACACCTCGTTGCTACATGTTCTTCTTTTCTCTTCCCTTTGACCATAGACCAAGAATGGGGCAGGGGGTGTTTTTCAGTGAAATGTGAACTTTTCCTCTTTCGTGAAATAAACATTTTGAACCTTCACCATCCAGTTTGAGCATTTATTCACCTCCTAGGCTGGTACCCCTCAGAGCTGGGGGTGGTCTCGGAAGCGTTCTGGAAGCCAGGTGAGTGCCTCTGAGGGTGGGAAAATGGAGAGGTGGCTGGACTCAGGGCCGGTCACTTGTGGGCTGGGGTTTCTGAGAAGCAAGAGGTCAAGTCAAAGTGCTGTGTCTGGGACTTCCCTGGTGGTCCAGTGGTTAAGACTCCATGCTTCCACTGCGGGGGGCACGGGTTCGATCCCTGGTTAGGGAACTAAGATCCCGCACACCGTGCAGTACAGCCAAAAAAAAAAAAAAAAAAACAAAATCACCAAAAAAGTAGTGCTGTGTCCGCCATTCTGCCAGTGCCGTCAAAGTTGGCTTTTCTTCCACAAGGTGACGGAGGTGGTGTGTTGTAATGGGGGGAGCGCTGGCCTCAGAATATGGACCGTGTGATTTGGGCACATCCCCTAAAAGCTGGGGGCCCTGGAACCAATCCCCCGCAGGTACTGAGGGATGGCTGTGTTTGGGAAAGAGGAATTAGAAGCTCTTTTGAGAGGCGAAGATGGGGAAGAAAACTTCTGTTTTGTCACCCATAGGCGGACTCACATTGGGACTCCGAGGAAACTGGAGAAAGGACTTACCGCTGGCGTCTTCCCCAAGGACGTCCTGAAGAAACTTCCCCAGGGTCTGGCCGTGCTGGTGGGACTGAGCCCCTGACAACTTGATCCCAGCGTCAAAGGGGGCGCTGAACTAGGAGGACCCAGGAATTGTCAGAGGTCACACCCTCCCGTGCCTGCCCCGCCCCCATCCCAGTGGAGGCCCTGGGCTCTCAGGAGAGGGAGACAGGGGGCCTGGGGTCCAGCAGGCACCACTGAGGGGACAGCTCAGCCAGGTTACTCTCCTGCCCAGGCCTAGTCTTACTGTCCGCACCATCTTTAGGAGGCTTACCTTGTACCCTCTTTCCTTACCTCTGAGAAGGTTACTGATGAAAGCTGTGAAGTCCCCTAGATCAAGTTTCCCCGCTCCTTGCAGCTTAGGAAGACATAAGGTTGAATGGCCAGTGGTAGAGCTTCAGGCCCTGGCAGGGTGATCTGGGGAGCAGGGTTCTCCCTGGTGTACACAGCACTAGCCTGGGGGACGGTCTCCGCCCCCCACCTTCCTCCCTTCCCAGGTGGTCTTCCTCTCATTTGCACAGGCCTCTCCTTGTTTTGTGCGAAGTTGGACAGGAAGCTGACCTTTCCCTAGAATGATGCTCTGAGTCAAGTTTGTTCTTCTTTCTGTGCCTCCGTCTCGTCCCTTCTAAAGGGAGAGCACCCTATTTTCCCTACTTTCTCGGCAGCCTATGAGATGATTTACTGGAGCTCAGTTTTGGGTGAATAGGAAGGAGCTCTGTTTTCGGCCACATCATCGTTTCTCACCTGGGGAGTGGAGACTATCTTTAGCTCCGTTCATCCAGTAAACTGCCTGGGTTCCTGGCCCTCTTGGTCAGTGAGATCCTGGATGAGTTGACGCAGGGATCTTGGGGCTGAAAGGGAGCCCTCGGTCCTTGGTCCTCCTGCCTCCTTGCCCTCTAGACAGGACATGTCAGCCGCATTTTTCAGATGAAGGAGCTGAGGCCCCGACTTGCCTGGGGCCACAGAGGGAGGTGGAGGCAAGGGCCAGACTGCAGGCCTGAGTCCACCAGCCCTAGAGCCTCTTTGAGCCCCAGAGCCGCTGCCCTACCCTGCGTGCAGCCCTTGCCCTGGTCAGGCCCAGGCTGAGCCCCTTTCCCTCTGGGCAGGAGCCACTGTTGCTCCCATTTCACAGATGAGCAGAGATGCTCTGAGATGCTCAGGGATGTTATTAAAACAACAGATATCTGTTGGTCCCCTTTTTAAAATTTACCTGCCCCTCTTCACCGTGAAGGTAGAGCGAGTGGAGATGATATGAGTGATTTGGGGGGAACCGAGGCCCCTCTGTTCCCTCCCTTCAGTAAATACTCATTTCCTCTCCACCCCTGTGGCTGTTGCGGGTGGTTGGATGACCCCAGCCGACTTTGCAGCACCACGAGCACCAAGCTGGGGACCTGCTGGGCTGGTTTGCACCCTGGAACCGGTGACGGGCAACTGACGGGAGGCACAGCGGCTGTTGGATAGGGGAGCGGCTTCCAGCGACTTGAAAAGGCTCCTTAGTGTCTCATGTGGTCAGTGGGGGATGGGTGGAACTTGGTCTTGAAAGCTTCCAGCTCTGAAACTTGACTGATTTCAGGAAAACTTTTGGAGGGAGTGTAGGGGCCTGGGATGAATGAGGTGGGACCCCAGCCCTGGAGGGGTTCGGGGGGCACAGCCAGAGCTCTGCGGCCTGTGTCACAGGCCTCCCACCTGCCTCTGGCGTCTCACCATCTCTGACATTTCAGACTCCTGGTTCTAGTGGAGGCAGGGCCTGCCGTTTGCTCTGTGGAAACTGGAAACATCCAGCCGTGAGTCATCAGCCACTGGAACCTCTTCCCCGCCTGGGCTAACATAGGGCGTCTCTGGCCCCACTGCACCTGGCACTCTCACCGGGAAAGTTCCCTGGTTTTAGTCTAAGGATTTGCAGGCTGATGAGTGGGAACATGGCGGGTGGGGTCTCACACGTGGCCGAGGAGGCGCCTGGCGAGGGTCAGAGGGCCAGGGTTGGGGATTTGACCCCTGAGGGGAGGAGAGGCTGGGAGTAGGTGGAGGGAGGCCGAGGCAGGGCAGAGGAGACTTCCTGGGCCACCTGCTCGCTGCCAGACTGGTGATGGGGACACAGGGCTTGGGGATTGGAGTCCCCCAGACTGTGGGTCCCACCTCTTCCCCATGCAGGCTGTGGCCCCTCGGCCCAGTGAGCTCCCTCGGCTGAACCTCGGTTCCTCATCTCTAAATGAGGGCACAGAAACCAACCCCACTGACCTCACAGGTGGTTGTAGAGGTTAAATGCGAAGCAGGAGGGTAAAGCAGCCGGAAAGGGAGACCGCAGTTACTAACCGTAGTTACGGGGATTCTGGTTTCCCTGCGTGCGGGTATCTGTCCTCCCCTAAACTCTTGTCAGAGCCATTCCCCAGGCCGCAGCGGCTCGACAGGGGTCACTAAAACGCCTCCATGCGTCCCCTCTCCTCGTCCTCCGTTTCTCTCTAAACGGCTCCCCTGCCCCATGAGCTATTCATCAAAGCTCAAGCAAGCCTGATGAGCCCCATCCTCGTCTACAGGTGGGGTTTGGTGAGAGCCGGGCTTATCGCTCACCTGTCCAGGCCGCCGCCTGCTAAGATTGGATAAGGTAAGGTCTGAGGGGCCCCTAAGCCAATCAGAAAGTTTTCTGCAGGAAACGCCTCCAGTCTGTGACCAGCTCTTCCTTCCCGAGTGTCTGTTTGCTGGCTCCCCTCTGAGACCACCTGGCAGCTGCTGGCGCCCCTCTCCCCTCTGCTTGAGGCTCATCCTAGGACAGCAGAGTTGCTAAGACGTTTGCCTGTTGATCGGCAAAGCCGATCTCACCAGAGCCTAGTGGTGCAGAGTCCACTGTTTTTGTTCCATTTAATATTCCTTGAGTGGCTGGTGAGTCCCTGTGGATGGCCGCCTCTCCACGCCCTCCCCCGCCCCACCCCCTCCGCTGCTGAAAGCATAAAACTGCAGAGGGACCCACCTGGATTTCCAGCTCGTCCCCTGCGCCTTCCGCCTGACTGCTGACTTCTGTGTCAAGCCAGCCTTCCAGGGCCCGGGGCTTCAGTTTGGCTGACGGCTTCTTGGATTCCTTTCTCTGCTGGAAAGAGGAGGTATTCTCCTTAGGGCCCTAAGCCCCCCTGTCCTTGCAGAAGCAGAGTGAGGTGTGGGCCCACGGTCAAAACCAGAGTGCTTTGTGTTCTGGGAGAAGAAGGCTGAAGCGCAGAGAGGGTGAGCCACTGCCCAGGTCACGCAGCTCATGGCAGGACTGCAATGAGATTCCCCAGTCAGAACGCAGGGCTCGTGGGGGGACGTCTCACCTGCACTTTCTGGTGTTCGGGGCTCAGGAAGCTGGAGCCCGCCATGGCCAAGTCCACCCAGAGCACACTGAAGAGCAGCAGGCTGCAGACGGTCCCTGGGGAGGGCATGACCTCGGCTGGCTGGGGACAGATAGGCCTGGAAGAGAGAGCGTCTCTGGGCAGCATGCGCCCCCCATTCCATCCCCTCTTTTCCCCCCGCTTCCTTCCCTGTGCCTCTGAGCCCAGCAGACAGGCTGAAGGGCTCTGCCCTGGACCTGGGGCCATGATTGCTGAGTAGAGCGGCTCTTAGCGCCCTCTGCCCGCCTCCCCCAGGTAGGAGCTATGGAAGGATGTGTGCGCTCTTTTCCAAGGCTGTTCATCTGGGGGCAGGATGCTTGGCAGTGGGACTCCCCATGTCCTTTATCCCAGGCTCCGAGGACCTTGTGCCAAGTTTCTCAAGCATGTTTGAGGAAGCTGAACTGGCAAGGTCCCAGGAGACATGGGGGCACTGGGGCGGCTCCCAAGCCCAGCTCTGAGCAACCAGGCTGCCCCAGGTCGTGCAACCTCCCTGAGTTCAGATGGGCCTGTGGATGCCCGGTAGTGGAGGTGAATTAACCCATAAACAGACCCGCCCACACACAAGAGAGTCGCCAGGGTGCCTACCTGGGATTCCTGGTGGAGGTGGTGCCTGGTGGCCGTCTGGTCATTATATAGGCAGCCTGTGTTTGTTTTAAACCAGCAGCCCCACCTCAGGGCAGCCCAGTATCCGGGGGCTGATTGACATTCCTTGGGAACTAAAAATGCGCACGTTGTCCTCAGGGTAGAAATCAACAGTGGTGGGGAAACGCCCTGAGAGATGGCTGGGTGGCCTGGGACAGCCACGTGAGGTGGCCATCTGCTGCTCCTCTCTGCAAGCGTGCCTGGCCCTGGTGTAGGCGGGAGGGAGGAGAGTGGCCCTGGGTCTGGTCTGGCTTTGCTGCTCTGCGGCCTTGGCTTACTGGCCCTTCTGCCACTCCCTTCCTTCCGGGGTAGAACGAGGTATCCTCAGTCGAACTCAGGAGCTTGTCCTGCCCCCGCTGCTCTCCATGAGGGAGGCTGCTCTGGCTCCCACAGGCCCCGAGCACATGGGATGCTGGCTCATGGAACTCTCACACGTCCCCGAGGGAAGCCCCATTTTTCAGATGAGGAAACTGCAGGGGAGCCGGGCAGGGACCATCTCCAACAGGGGCTGAACTCCAGTCCTTTGTTTTTTTTTTTCTTAAATGTGTAGTATGATCCCATTTTATGGAAAAAATACAAGACAGAAAAATACAACAAATACAGACAGCCAACTATCTGGAAGGATATATGCTATTGAATTTTTTCTTCTTTGGAATTATATTTAGTGCTTAGGTTGAATGTTCATTTGGTAATAAGAAACAAGCAAATAAGAAAAGTCTTACTTTTCTGTAACTCTTGGTAGAATCACATGCTCCACCTTGCAAAAATCAAACCTGAGTCTATAGCTGCTGTAGTTTCAATTCCCAAGAAATACAGGGGGTGGACGAGTGTGTAAAGGGGACCCTCAGGGATGCAATCAGCCCAATACACACTGAGGGCAGCAATAAGGGGCAAGTGTCCGATCCTGTCTTCTGGGTGGTGGTGATGGCTCTGCTCAGCTTGGTCTTTCTTAATGTGCGGGCCTGTCTCCCTTCGCCCAGCCAGGTTCTGGGAGGGAGCACAGTGTCCGGGGGCAGGAGAGCCGGACCTGGTGCTGCCCCAGGTGACCACACACAGATTGGCCTTATGCAGATCACTGAGCGTTCCCCTGCTCACAGCTGCCTCTCAGAGGGGCTTGAGGATTAACTGAGGTGATGGGTGTGAAATCCTTTATAACCTGTCAAGTACCATGCAGGTGACAACTGTTTTTTGTACCCTGGCCAGCCTTTGCCATGTCAGATGTTCGCGGACGAAGAGTGCATCAACCACGTGGGGGATTCCTTACGTGCCCGCAGCGGCTCATCCCACAGGATGCCCAGGTGGTGACTCCTAAGGGCTCGGTGAGTTGTCTGTGTAGACGTTCCAGCGTTTCAGAGGAGGAGCTCCCTTGTGGCTGGGCTCGGGCTGGGAGGGCAGGAAGGGCTCCATGATGCAGGCGGCGGGAGTGGAGCAGGCCTTTGAAGGGAGGGCACCGCTGCAGGCAGAGGGGCAGGAGCGGAGGGGAACAGCAGGCGTGGGTGCAGACTGTTTGTGGCCCCAGTGAGAAGGCTGGGTGCTCGGAGGAGCGTGGCAGTGGGGCGGGTCGTAAGAAAAGGCCTAGAAGGAGCTGTGGGGTTGGGATAAGCACAGTTTGGAAGCTGGGGGCCCAAGGAGTTTGGGCTTGATCTGGAAGAGGGAGGCCACTGAAGGCTCTTGAGCAGAGGAGTGACAGGACACGACCTTAAAGACCTGGGAGGCTGCACCCTTTTTCCACGGGGAGCAAACCTGAATGCCAGAAGGATCACACTTTCCCCGACGCCACGCAGCCCTCGGTGGCAGTGCCCGGACGCCTGGCCAGGCTCCTGAGCACGACGGGACGGGGCAGGGGAGCCAGCAGAACGCTGGTCGTCCGGTGACCGCCTGACTGAGATGGTCATCGGGGGCACTGGACCCTTGTGGAGACTCTAGGGACAGTGGGTGCCCGGGAGGGGCGGGACTGGGCCCCTCAGTAGAATGTGGGGACTGAGTACCTCCTGCTGGAAAACTTCTCACCAGCAGTGCACTGGGGGTGTGTGGGGGGGCGGAATCCTCCCGCAGTCCCAGCAGAGTGTAAGCGTGTCACCTGGAGGCCTTCGCCCTTGGGGGCCACCTGAGCTGATGCCTCTTGGCCGTGGGGCTCAGAAGGGCTGAAGGTGGAGCAGGTAGGGAGATGCTAGAGAAGGCCTGCAGCTTTTTCAGAGCGTGGCTCCCCCTGACCCCCCGCCCCCAAAACCCCAAACAGACTATGGTGACCAGGCGCCACTGAGATGTGAGGCCTCTTCAGTCCCGGCCCTGGAGACAGGAGCTGCCAGTGTTGATCTTAGATAACACCCGGCAGGCAAACACCCGCGCCGGCTGCTGCGTTCCCTTCCGGAGCAGAAAGGTGGCCTGCGGGCTGGAAAGCACCCGAAGCACATCCCGCAGGGCGGAGGCTGGTTGGGGGAGGAAGGAAGGATGCCGGAGCCACTGAGGGAGGGGGAGGCGGCACCCAGAAAGTACCTCGCTGCCCATCTCCAGCTGTGGACGGGGTGCAGGCTGGGGTGGGGATGCACGCAGACCTGAGCCCAGAGGCCTTTGAGGAGGACTGCGTGGCTCGTGGTGGGGAGGACCGACGTGCCCCAGCACGTGTTTCCCCTCGTTTTAGTGTGGATAATGCCAAGGCCAGTCTGTCCGTCTGTCTCCTTCTCTGAACCTTCCTCTGGATTGCTTGCTGGTTGAAGGTTTCCTTCCCAAAGCAGGGCCTTGAGGGCCCAGCTTCATCCACAGAGAAGGGCGCATCATCACCGAATTACTTGCTATATGTCAGTGGTGTCTGAGAACAAACTGTGTACACTGTCCAGTGTCATTCTGTTTCTGCTGTTAAGTAGTTGGCTGAGCAAGGAGTTTTTTCATGAATTTGGCCAAACCTTGGTGTGAATGAGGCAGATTCTGGGGTAACAGAAACAGGTTTCATTTTTTGAGATAGATAGGCCTGCTCTTAGGCGGGGCTTATTTTTCTCTCCCTGTTGTGGCTTCCATAACTTGTAGAACAGCATCGATCGCTAGAAGTATCATGCCAGTCATGCAATTAAAAATTCCTTAGGAGTCCCATTACAAAATGCAAAAAGAAACAGATAATATCAATTTTCTTGATGACTGGTTTTTTTTGTGTGTGTGTGGTACGCGGGCCTCTCACTGTTGTGGCCTCTCCCGTTGCGGAGCACAGGCTCCGGACGCGCAGGCTCAGCGGCCATGGCTCACGGGCCCAGCCGCTCTGCGGCATGTGGGATCCCCCCGGACCAGGGCACGAACCCGTGTCCCCTGCATCGGCAGGCCGACTCTCAACCACTGCGCCACCAGGGAAGCCCCGATAAAATCAATTTTTAATAATACACTGTAATATATTCAAAATACTATCAATTTGACATGTAATCAGTGTTATAAATGATTTAGATATTTGGCACTGGTTTTCCTTTTACTAAATTTTCCGAATCCATTGTGTATTATATTTTCACAGCACGTTTCAGTTCAGACCAGCCACATTTCCAGTGCTCAGCAGCTACTTGTGGCTCACGGCTCCTGCACTGGATGAGCCTTAGATCCTCATGGGTGTCACTCTTACAACTTCCAATCCTTAGCCCAGTGCTCTCTCATCCCTCCTGCTCCAAACCCAGCCCCTCCCAGTGGGAGAGAGGCTTCCCTGTTCTCCCGCCATCGTGGGGCTGGAGCCCCCAGTATTGGTCTCCTATCGTCAGTCTTTCTCTCCAAGAGCTTTTGCCCTCAGCGTTAAAATATGCCCAGGAATGTTGTGGAATGTCCTGGAATGGTGTGTTGATGCCTTCTTGCCCTCATGCTACCGTGTCCAGGCAGCATTTCCTGTCCCTGTATCCTGTTCCTTATGGATACTGGCCCACTCTGTAGCTTGACTCCCCGCACCCCCGCCAGCCACTGTGCTGAGACTGTTCTCAGAGCTACAGGTGGTGCAGTCTAGGGATAGCTAAGAGCCCTAGGATCTCAGGGTGAGGCCTGTAGGGTCATCTAATCTCAACCACTGGGTGTAGGCCTGTGCTGGGCTGCAGTGGATTCATAGGGGAAGCGGTAAGAAAGCAGTCTTTTTTATGTCTCATCTTCGGATTCTGATCCAGTAAGTCTGTCGTGGGGTGTGAGAATCTGTATTTCTCAGATACTGAACAAGTATCTCAGGCACTTCCTTTCTGATTATAAAATAATGTTTCCAGCAGAAAATCTGGCCATATGTAAGATAAACTCTCTCTCCATGTATGTTTGAACTTCTTTTTTTTTTTTTTTTTTTTTTTTGCGTTATGTGGGCCTCTCACTGTTGTGGCCTCTCCCGTTGCGGAGCACAGGCTCCGGACGCACAGGCCCAGCGGCCATGGCTCACGGGCCCAGCCGCTCCGCGGCACGTGGGATCCTCCCAGACCGGGGCACGAACCCGTGTCCCCTGCATCGGCAGGCGGACTCTCAACCACTGCGCCACCAGGGAAGCCCTGAACTTCTTATTCTGGAAAATTTCAAACTTACAGTGAAAGCAGAGAGAGTAATACAATGAGTCTCCACAAGCATTCATCATCAGTTTCAACATTTATTAGCATCTTGCTTCGTGTATTTATCCCCCATACTCTTTTTCCTTTGGGAGTAATATTCTAAAAGCAAATCTCAGCAATCATGTAATTTCAGCCTTAAAATCTTCAGTGTATATCTTTAACAGATAAAACACACTCTCTTAGTCTACAACAACCCCCTTACCTAAACCTGATTCTTTTTCTATTGTTCCTTTCTACATCAGCATTTTTTCCTTCAGCAATTATTTCATCACCTTGATACACAGTTTGTACATGAAAGGCAAGAAAAATACATAATTTTTTTTCTACTTACTAATGTTCAAAATAAGGACAGTCTCTAGATCCGTCCACGTCTCTACAAATGACCCAATTTCATTCCTTTTTATGGTTGAGTAATATTCCATTGTATATATGCACCACATCTTCTTTATCCATTCATCTCTCGATGGGCATTTAGTTTGCTTCCATGTCCTGGCTATTGTAAATAGTGCTGCAATTTACATTTGGGTGCCTGTGTCATTTTGAATTATGGTTTTCTCTGGTTATACGCCCAGGAGTGGGATTGCTGGGTCATATGGTAATTCTATTTTTAGTTTTCTAAGGACCTTCCATACTGTTCTCCATAGTGGCTGTATCAATTTAGTTTCCCACCAACAGTGCAAGAGGGTTCCCTTTTGTCCACACCCTGTCCAGCATTTGTTGTTTGTAGATTGTCTGATGATGCCCATTCTAACTGGTGTGAGGTGATAACCTCATTGTAGTTTTGATTTCTATTTCTCTAATAATTAGTGATGTAGAGTACCTTTTCATGTGCTTCTTGGCCATCTGTCTGTCTTCTATGGAGAAATGTCTATTGAGGTCTTCTGCCCATTTTTTGACTGTGTTGTTTTTTTTAATATTGAGCTGCATGAGCTGTTTATATATTTTCGAGATTAATCCTTTGTCCGCTGGTTCGTTTGCAAATATTTTCTCCCATTCTGAGGGTTGTCTTTTGGTCTTGTTTGTAGTTTCCTTTGCTTTGCAAAATCTTTGAAGTTTCATTAGGTCCCATTTGTTTATTTTTGTTTTTATTTCCATTACTCTAGGAGGTGGATCAAAAAGGATCTTGCTGTGATTTATGTCAAAGAGTGTTCTTCCTATGTTTTCCTCTAAGAGTTTTATGGTGTCCGGTCTTACATTTAGGTCTGTAATCCATTTTGAGTTTATTTTTGTGTATGGTGTTAGGGAGTGTTCTGATTTCATTCTTTTACATGTAGCTGTCCAGTCTGCCCGGCACCACTTGTTGAAGAGACTGTCTTTTCTCCATTGTATATCCTTGCCTCCTTTGCCATAGATCAGTTGACCATAGCTGCGTGGTTTATCTCTGGGCTTTCTATCCTGTTCCACTGATCTATATTTCTGTTTTTGTGCCAGTACCATATTGTCCTGATTACTATAGCTTTGTAGTATTGTCTGAAGTCAGGGAGTCTGATTCCTCCAGCTCCGTTTTTTTCCCTTAAGACTGCTTTGGCTATTCAGGGTTTTTTGTGTCTCCATACAAATTTTAAGATTTTTTGTTCTAGTTCTGTAAAAAAAAAAAAATGCCACTGGTAATTTGAAAGGGATTGCATTGAATCTGTAGATTGCTTTGGGTAGTATAGTAGTTTTCACAGTATTGATTCTTCCAATCCAAGAACATGGTATACCTGTTCATCTGTTTGTGTCATCTTTGATTTCTTTCATCAGTGTCTTACAGTTTTCTGAGTACGGGTCTTTTACCTCCTTAGGTAGGTTTATTCCTAGGTATTTTATTCTTTTTGTTGCAGTGGTGAATGGGATTGTTTCCTTAATTTCTTTTTCTGATCTTGCATTGCTAGTGTCTAGGAATGCAAGAGATTTCTGTGCATTACTTTTGTATCCTGCAACTTTACCAAATCCATTGATTAGCTCTAGTAGTTTTCTGGTGGCATCTTTAAGATTCTGTATGTATAGTATCATGTCATCTGCAGACAGTGACGGTTTTACCTCTTTTCCAGTTTGTATTCCTTTTATTTCTTTTTCTTCTCTGATTGCCACGGCTAGGACTTCCAAAACTATGCTGAATAACAGTGGTGAGAGTGGACATCCTTGTCTTGTTCTTGATCTTAGAGGAAATGCTTTCAGTTTTTCACCATTGAGAATGATGTTTACTGTGGGTTTGTCGTAGATGGGCTTTATTATGTTAAGGTAGGTACCTCTGTGCCCACTTTCTGGAGAGTTTTTACCATAAATGGGTGTTGAATTTTTCAAAAGCTTTTTCTGCATCCTTTGAAATGATCATATGGTTTTTATTCTTCAGTATGTTAATATGGTGTATCACATTGATTGATTTGCGTATATTGAAGAATCCTTTCATCCCTGGGATAAATCCCACTTGATCATGGCGTATGACCCTTTTAATGTGTTGTTGGATTATGTTTGCTAGTATTTTGTTGAGGATTTTTGCATCTATATTCATCAGTGATATTGGTCTGTAATTTTCTTTTTTTGTAGTATCTTTGTCTGGTGTGGTATCAGGGTGATGGTTGCCTCATAGAATGAGTTTGGGAGGGTTCCTTCCTCTGCAGTTTTTTGGAAGAGTTTGAGAAGGATGGGTGTTAGCTCCTCTCTAAATGTTTTATAGAATTCACCTGTGAAGCCATCTGGTCCTGGGCTTTTGTTTGTTGGAAGATTTATTTATTTTATTTTTTTTGCGGTATGCCGGCCTCTCACTCTTGTGGCCTCTCCTGCTGAGGAGCACAGGCTCCGGACACGCGGGCTCAGTGGCCATGGCTCACAGGCCCAGCCGCTCCGTGGCATGTGGGTTCTTCCCGGACCGGGGCACAAACCCGAGTTCCCTGCATCGGCAGGCGGACTGTCAACCACTGCGCCACCAGGGAAGCCCTGGGGTATCTTTTTTGGTGAGTTTCAGTGTCTTCCTGTCCATGATTGTTCAGCAGTTAGTTGCGATTCCGGTGCTCTCCCAACAGGGAGTGAGCTCATGTCCTTCTACTCCGCCAACTTGAACCAATCTTATGGATTTTTTTCTTAAAATATAAGTGTTTCAATTCATTATAGTCATTTTCTTTTTGATGCTTCCATATTTGATGAGTTTATTCCTGTGTGCTTTTGACACAACCCTATCGTTTTTAATAGTTTATTTTCTTTCTGTCTCATTAAGAAATCCTGGCCTCATCTTGTGTGTGTCCTTCCTGCTTCTGACTTTATTTTGCCATTTCTCTAAGAAGTTTTGGTTTCTTTTAGTGGGAAATAGTTTTTAAAGAACAGAATCTGGATTCTAACTACTAGTATTGCTTCTAGGTGTTTTCAGTGCATAGATGAGAAAAACATAGTTTTTAGAAGGAGAAAAATAGGTCATGAATTAATACTGTTATTTCCAAGTAAAACTTAAGGTCACTGTGCTTTCACTTCTTGGGTTTATATACTTAAATTCCTTCCTTTATCTTAAAAATGTTGTTTTCTAATTACATTAACAAAATTCCCTCTATTTTGCTGTATTTTACAGTATCAACATAATACTTTCAAAATAAGACTACAACAATTACTACAAACCATAAAACTACTAACCGCAGTCTTAGGAATATACAGTCAAATGAGTTAAATATTTTCTCTGTGTGGTTATGCCATGGGCTTGATATATAACTAAGATTACATCCAATTGTTTTTTCAGATTTTAGGCATTTTTTTCCCCTTTATTTGTTAATGATTAAACATTACGTGGTTCCCAAGTCAATGGTATAAGACAAGGTACATGCAGAGACTATTATCTTCCATTCCTTTCCCCTTCATTCTGTTCCTTCTTTACTCTATAGGTAACTATTTTTATTGTGATTTTTTTCCTTTGACCCATGCGTAATTTAGATATATTGCTTAAATTTCCAAATACTTGAGGGTTTTCCAAGTATTCTATTATTGATTTCTAGGTTACTTCCATTATAGTCTGAGAATATGTTCTAGATAATTTTAATTCTGTTAGATTTGTTAAAGTTTGTTTTAGGGTCCAGAAATTAGTGTGTCTTGATGAGTGTTCCAGATGTACTTGAATGCGTTTAAGTGTTGCTGGGTAGAATGTTCTGTGAGTGCCTGTTAGGTCAAATTGATTGATAGGTTTGTTTATGTATTCTGTAACTTTACTGTTTTTTAGGGTCCTATTTTTTCTACTACTGAAAGATGAGTGTTGAGATCTCCAACTGGAATTGTAAACAGACTTCAGTTCTGTGAGTTTTTGTTTCACATATTTTGTAGCTCTATTTTAAGTGCATACATATTTAGGATTGTTGCCTTCTTGATGAATTGACCCTTTTCTTATGCCCCTTTTTATCCCTTATAAGTATTCCTTGTTCTAAAGTCTACTTTATCTGAAATTTCTTGGTCTAGAACCAGTTTTTTAAAAAAATAAATTTATTTATTTTATTTATTTATTATTTTTGGCTGCATTGGGTCTTCGTTGCTCCGAGCAGGCTTTCTCTAGTTGTGGTGAGCCAGGGCTACTGTTCGTTGCTGTGCATGGGCTTCTCATTGCAGTTGGCTTCTCTTGTTGCGGAGCATGGGCTCTGGGCGTGCGGGCTTCAGCAGTTGTGTCTTATGGGCTCTAGAGCTCAGGATAAGCTGTGGCGCACAGGCTTTGCTGTTCCACGGCATGTGGGATCTCCGCGGACCAGGTCTTGAATGTGTGTCCCCTGCATTGGCATGCAGATTCTTAAGCACTGCTTCACCAGGGAAGTCTGATGTGTATAATTTCTAATGAGAAGTTGGTTGTCATTCTTATATTTTTTCCTGTGTATGTAATATGTCTTTTTTTTTTCTGGCTGCTTATATAATTTTAAAAAAAATTTCAGTCTTATTGTGTGTGTATATGTGTATTTTCTTCTGCTTGGGGTTTTTTAATTTCCTAGAATCTGTAGGGTTATAGTTCAAATCCAGCTGAGAAAATTTGACTGTTTCTCTAAACATTTTTTTCTGTCTCCTTTGGAATCCAACTTACACATATTTTAGACTACTTAATACTGTAGTCACAGTTGCTTGTGTTTGTTTTGGCTTGTCTGCTTTTCTCCCTGTGCTTTAGTTTGCATAGTTTCTGTTGCCGTCTTCAGATGTACTGATTGTTCCTATGGCAGTGTCTAATGTGCTGTTACTCCCATCCAGTGTATTTTTCACTCCAGATATTGAATTGTTCATTTCTAGAGACTCCATTTAAAGTTTCTTATATCTCCCATTTTTCTTATGTTCATTTTCCTTTACATTCTTTTTTTTTTTTTTTTTTTTTTTTTGCGGTACGCAGGCCTCTCACTGCTGTAGCCTCTCCCGTTGTGGAGCACAGGCTCCAGGGCGCAGCTCAGCGGCCATGGCTCACGGGCCTAGCCGCTCCATGGCATGAGGGACCTTCCTGGACCGGGGCACGAACCCATGTCCCCTGCATCGGCAGGCGGACTCTCAACCACTGCGCAATGAGGGAAGCCCACGTTGTAAATTTTATGCTGTCACATGCTGAATTTTCTTGTTATTCCTTTAAAGAGTGTTGGGCTTTGTTCTGACAGAAAGTGAAATTATTGGTGGATCAGTTTGACGCTTTCAAGGCTTGCTTTTAAGGTCCAGAGCAGCCTTTACTGTAGACCTGATTGAAGATACACCATTGACGCATGATCTTTCTTAGGACTCGACCCAATGCCCTCTGTATCGTGAAGCTGTTGCACTCTGCTTCTTGGGAACGTGAACTACTCGCCCTCTGTTGAGTTCCAGGAATTGTTTGGCCTGCTGCTTTTCGGTCACGAGAGTTTCACCCTTCCCCTAAGCAGGTTAGTCCTTGGTCACAAGTCTAGGAGACCCTCCTGCAGATCCGAGGAGCTGGCTATCTCTGAGCAGCTCCCTCTTCTCTAGTACTCTGCTGTGTAAAGGCCGCCTTTGCCTTTCTGAACTCTCACCTGTCTTGTAAACTCAGTGAGGCCGCTCTGGATTCTGTTTCCCTGCCCTTTCCTGGGAACTCTCTCTAGGAAGAAGCTGGGGCAACTGTGGGTCTCCCCTCCCACGCCCACTGTTTCCTCTTCTTGCAAACACTGCCTGTTGTCCTACATCGGAAAGCAGTTGTTTCGTGGATTTTGTGTTTTCCTAGTTGTTAATGGCTTGAGGGAAACTCTTGGAGCTGTGACTCCTTCCCGTGTGGAAGTGGAAATCTCCCCCTCATGCATGGTTTGGCTGTACTCCTTGATGTCTCAGAGTTTGAGGAGCTACCTTAATGTCATCCGGGGGTTTCTTTTGCTATCCTAGGTGCTTTGCTTTTGTGAAAGGATTGAAAATCAGTGTGGCTGCCACCGCCATCTTGCCCGAACTAGAATTCTCTGTATATCTTTTAAATTACCCTGACATTCCTCTCATTTGGGCTTGGCAACTGCCCTGAAGATGGACACTCAACATGGCATTGCACTTGGTTGGCTGGTTTTGTTGTAAGAAATCGGAGGTATTTCCCTTACCCCAGGAATGGCTAACATGTTATCATCACCCTAAGCATAAACTGTTGACAGTGGTCATTTCATTTACTTCCAGATTATTCAAACTGATCCTGTTGGTGTAAGCTATAAACACAGCCTATGGCCAGGAGCCCAATGACCTATCACTAACCCAGTGTGTGACATGCGACCAGTCCCTTCTCATTATTCATTTGTATGTGGCAGTATAGGAGGACCAGGCCTGCCCTCGGGAGCACAGAGCTTGTTAAGGAAGGCAGATATGTAGAGCTAACTAGAATTCAGTGTAATTTGTGTCCATTGAGTAGCCCGAGCAAAGGTGCTTCCTTGGCCTTTCTTTTCGCATCTGAATAATGGAAGGGAAGGAGCAGCAATTTGCCTATTGGTCTGGGAAGGTAGGATTTTGCGGAATGCCTCCGGAGGCCTTGTGGGCCAGGCCCCTCTGTCCTCACTCACTTGAACCAATGTAGTTCCACTTTTTCCAATTTTATATGTTATGATGAAAGATTTATTTCACGACAGGGATTCTGCTGCTGAAA
Source organism: Hyperoodon ampullatus (assembly GCF_949752795.1). Classification (NCBI taxonomy): domain Eukaryota; kingdom Metazoa; phylum Chordata; class Mammalia; order Artiodactyla; family Ziphiidae; genus Hyperoodon; species Hyperoodon ampullatus. The sequence goes on along the minus strand of NC_136923.1, from coordinate 7,488,151 downwards.
AATGGACAAAGAACAGGCAGAAGAAGGGTCCACACTTACCTGTGCACACAACCTCCTGCAGTGAGCGGCCTGACCATTCATCTGTGTGTGCACATACAGGCCTGGCGTGAGCTCCACTCCTTGATTACGGCTGAGGAGCCCCAGCACCAGGTCCCGGATTCCTGCCTTGAGAGCTCTGAGCTGAGACAGCGCAGGATGCCAGTGGTGGCTTTAGCATGTGGCGGTGGACGGCCCAGGGCAGCTCCTGACCTTCTTGCCAGTTTCCTCACCAGTAAGTTGGCGGTACGCGCCTACACAGGTTTGCTGTGCTGCTTTACGTGTGAAAGGTCCAAGTTCATGCCACTCATACAGGTCTCGGCTCCTGCCGTGACTGCTGTTTCAGTTCAGGGTCCCAGGGCCTCCCATTAGAGGTGATCCTTGGTTCAGTGTCAGTGAGCCTCTCCTTCCACTGACTGGGCAGTAAACCAGGTGAATTGTGCCTGCTTTCCTCGTCAGTCTTGTAAACTCTTGGGATATGGTTGATACTACCCTGTATGTGCAGGGCAGACTTTATTAGCCTCAGTCTCCAGCAGAGGATGTATACTCAGGATAAGTAGCAGAGCTGGGGGCTGCAGTCCCATTGCTGAAGGCCAAGTGTAGCTTTGTATGGTGCCTTCAGCATAAACTGAGTCACAAGGACTCTTAAACAGTGACAGATCAGCTCTGTGGGCAGGACTCAGCTAGGCCCATAGGGACCTGGGTCTTGGTAAATGCTGTTCAAGGACACTAACCAAGAGATAAAACGAGCTTTGTAGGGAGGGGTTAGAAAAATGCAGGAAGAATTATAAGCAATACAAGTTTATTACTTTGGAAACAATCCCCCCCAAATGATGCCTGAACCTACAAGGTACATAAAAATGACCAACAATATCTTAAAATAATAGAGCTGACGGTTAATTGTTGTTTTTCCCTCAGAACAAGTGTGTGTTCAGCTGGACAGTAAATTACAAACCATATCAAATCATGTTAAGGCAGATGATAAGTCTGGTTGCATCAGTTAACGACTCCCAGGAAAGTGATCTTGTGGCAGCTGGGTGTTCTTCCTCCCAGCTGTGTGGTCAGTTGGCAGGAAGTGGCAGTCCTGGAGGCAGCAGGTGGAGACCAGGCCCTGCCTGTCCTGTCACTGCTCGTTCTGCTGACCCTCTGTGACTGAAGTGGACACAGAACCCTGGCCCTTGTTGACATCACTGATGCACACCCACTGCCCATCAACCGACTCCTTCCACAGGGTCACCTGCAAGCCAGCACACACATCCCATTACAGGTATGTATCCCTGCCCTTACCTCCCCGCGTTCTCTAAAGAGGGCAGAGATCTCCAGCAAGAACTACAGCTCAGTCTTGTGGGTAAAGAGAGCACTTACCTTGGTTCCCCCCACTGAAATCCCACCAAAATGAAAGTAAAGGAAAAAGTATCCACACAGAGTAAGAAAGGAGGAGTATGGAGAGTGATGTCATGAAGATGGTGACACAGCTTGTTCCTGGCTTCACTTTCCCTTAAAAGAACTAACAGCTATTCATAGAGACACACCACTGAACAAATCCTACAACACAGCAGTGAAGCTGAAGTGTCCTGCACTATGGACACTGAGACAGACTGCATTAGAAGGTAAGAGAAGGGGCCACATGTTGATCCCAGCATCCCTTCCAGGGGCTGGCACACTACCACAGGGAGCAGCCTCCCCTGAGGCTCTGGCCCCTCGAGTGAGAAAAGAGCCCCGGGTGACATCCAGCACCTGTTCCCCCCTCCCACTGCACTGTGGTCATCACTTTGCAGGTGCTGATACTCTGGTTTTGCTCCACCAGGATCGCAGCTGAATCTGTGAGGCCCAACTGCTGAGAATTGGATTGTGACCAGAGAGGGCTTCCAACAACCAGCACTCAGATCTCCACAGCCTGAGTCCCTACCTGCAGGGCCCAAGTGAGTCTGTTCTGACAGGGAAGCTGGGGCACAGGTAGGCTTCAGTCCAGACCACAAAGTATTAGTAACCTTAAAGCTGCTTCCCTGGAAAGCACACCAGTTCATAGCTGCATTTCTACTGAATACAGCCTTTGGACTGCCCAACCAGCAAAGCCACACAGCCAGTCAACAACCCTGCTTAAGGTAACACAGGAATAGAAAGCACTGCTGGTGGCATTCACTGTCTGCATAGCAAATCTGGTGGCCTCACCTGACCAGGAATTCAGTGCACACTCTTTTTTTTTTTTTTTTTTTTTTTTGCGTTATGTGGGCCTCTCACTGTTGTGGCCTCTCCCGTTGCGGAGCACAGGCTCCGGACGCACAGGCCCAGCGGCCATGGCTCACGGGCCCAGCCACTCCGCGGCATGTGGGATTTTCCCAGACCGGGGCACGAACCCGTGTCCCCTGCATCGGCAGGCGGACTCTCAACCACTGCGCCACCAGGGAAGCCCTCAGTGCACACTCTTGACTCTTCAGCTCCCCCCAAAATAAGCCATGCATTCTCTGGATCCCATCCTGCTGTGTACTGCCAGGGCAAGGAAGGTAATTCTAGCCTCACCTACTGCTGAGTCGAGTAGCCAGTCCTGACTGTCTAGCAAGCCTGACCAGAGAATACAGGCAGCTGTGAAGCCAATGCTCCAGCCTCACTGGTGCAGGGAAAGAAACCAGCTGTCCTATCTACCTGATCTCAGCCAGTGGCATATTCAGAGTTGAAAAAAGTGCCTCAACCCAAAACAGAACTTAATAGCAGGTCCTTTCAACCTAAGAACACTAATAGGAGAGAACACCTGAAACCCAAATTGAGCTGACTAGTAAAGAACTGTATCGGCACACTTCCAGAGGTACAATGAATTCTTCGAAAAAGAATTCAAAACAGGGCCCACTGTCAAGAAGCCCACTTCCAATCTCTTGCATGCCTATAAACTAACAATGAAAAATCAGAAAGAGAAATTAAGGAAACACTTATCACTCAACCAAAAAGAATAAAATACCCAGGAATAAACCTACCTAAGGAGGCAAAAGACCTGTATGCAGAAAACTATAAGACACTGATTAAAGAAATTAAAGATGATACAAACAGATGGAGAGGTATATCATGTTCTTGGATTGGAAGAATCAATATTGTGAAAATGACTATACTACCCAAAGCAATCTACAGATTCAATGCAATCCCTATCAAATTACCAATGGCATTTTTCACAGAACTAGAACAAAAAACTTTACAATTTGTATGGAAACACGAAAGACCCCCAAATAGCCAAAGCAATCTTGAGAAAGAAAAACAGAGCTGGAGGAATGAGGCTCCCCAACTAAAAAGTATACTACAAGGCTACAGTAAGCAAGAGAGTATGGTACTGGCACAAAAACAGAAATATAGATCAACTGTACAGGATAGAAAGCCCAGAGATAAACCCACGCACCTATGGTCAGCTAATTGACAACGGAGGCAAGGATGCACAATGGGGAAAAGACAGTCTCTTCAATCAGTGGTGCTGGGAAAACTGGACAGCTACATGTAAAAGAAGGAAATTAGAACACTTTCTAACACCATACACAAAAATAAACTCAAAATGGATTAAAGACCTAAATGTAAGGCCAGACACTATCAAACTGTTAGAGGAAAACATAGGCAGAACACTCTATGACATAAATCACAGCAAGATCCTTTTTGACCCACCTCCTAGAGAAATGGAAATAAACAATGGGACCTAATGAAACAAGATTTTGCACAGCAAATCAAACCATAAACAAAACAAAAATACAACCCTCAGAATGGGAGAAAATATTTGCAAATGAAACAACAGACTAAAGATTAATCTCCAGAATATACATGCAGCTCAATATCAAGAAAACAACCTAATCCAAATATGGGTGGGAAATCTAAATACACAGTTTTCCAAAGAAGACATACAGAATGACAAAAAACAAAAGATGCTCAACATCACTAATCATTAGAGAAATCAAACTCCAACGAGGTATCACCTCATACCTGTCAGAATGGCCATCATCAAAAAGTCTGCAAACAATAAATGCTGGAAAGGCTGAGGAGAAAAGGGAACCCTCCTACACCACTGGGGGGAATGTAGATTTGTAGAGCCACGATGGAGAACACTACAGAGGTTCCTTAAAACACCACAAATAGAGCTACCATAGGATCCGGCAAGCCCACTGCTGGGCACACATCCGCAGATAACCATGCTTGGAAAGCCAACACTTGCACATTCACTGACTACAGCAAGACCTACAACAGTCAAGGTTCGGAAGCAACCACAATCTCCATCCACAGGTGAATGGAGAACATGTGGTACATAGATACAATGGAATGAACCCCCAGGCATAAAGAAGGAAATAATGCCGTTGGCAGCAAGGTGGATGGACCTAGAGCTCACAGTAAGTGAAGCAAGTCAGAGAAGAACAGATATGATTTCACTAAAAACTGACAGGCGTGAACTAATGTACAAAACAGAAACGGACTCACAGACATAGAAAAGAAACTTAGGGTTACCAAGGGGGAAAGCATGGGGGGAGGGACAGATGCCATGGTTGGGATTAACCTGTACACACTAATATTTATAAAATGGATAATCAACAAGGACCTTCTGTGGAGCACAAGGAACTCTACTCAACAATCTGTCATAACCAATAGGGGAACAGAATCCGAGAGAGAACAGATATATGTATCTGCATAACTGAAACATGTCACTGTACACAGGAAACAAAAACAACACTGTAAATGTACAACACTCCAAACTAAAATCAGAAGTAAAAATAAAATACAATAAAAAAGAAAAATGCCTCCTCTATTCCATGTTGGCTTGGGGAACCTGGGCTACTGTCACACCCCTGGAGCCTGGGCAGCCAGCAACACAAGGCTGGAGTGTTCTGGGCCTGAGGGAGCTGGGGAAGATGTACCAGCAAATGAGCCCCCCTTGGACCTGGAGTGTCTAGTCCCCTGGGGATGTCACCACAATCTCCACTGTCTGGGAGGGGGGCAATGAAGTAATGAGATACAAGCCCTTGGGTGTTTGTGCTGACACATTCCACTAATTCACAACCTAGGAACACGACTTCCCCTTAGGCTGTACATGCAGGTGTAACCAGAGCTGGGCATGAAAAAATCCTGCCACTTTTTGGCCGTTTCCAGTAACAACAACTTTAAAGCAGGTGCTCAGGGGAACTTCATATTCTCAAAGCCTGTGAGCCTGTAAAGACACCTGCCATCACGAAATGCCCAGAAGCAGGTAATAGGAAAGGAATTCAAAACAGGGCCCAGTTTTACGAGGCCAATTTCCAGAGGTACATTTTACTCATAGTGTTAAAAAGAGAGGCACATGAAAAGATGCTGAATATTCCTAATACTAGAGAATTGGAAATCAAAATTGCAAGGAGGCATCACTTCACACCACTCAAAATGCCATGAACAAAAAGTCTACAAACAATAAATGTAGCAGAGGGCATGGAGGAAAGGGAGCCCTCCTATGTTTTTGGTGGTACTGCCATCTGGTAATAACTACTATGGAGAAAAGAATGGAGGTTCCTCAAACAGTAAACACACAGCTACCATATGATTCGGCAGTCCCACTCCTTGCCACATACATAGATAAAAGTATAACTGGAAAATGTACGTGCACCCCTATGTTCATAGCAGCACTATTTAGAATAGGCAAGACATGGAAACAACCTAAATGTCTACTGACAGAAGAATGGGTAAAGAATATGTGCTACATATATACAGTGGAATTATTATAAAAAAGAATATAATATCATTTCTACCAACATGGGTGGACGCAGATATTACATCAAGTGAGGTAAGTCATGATGAGAAAGACAAATACCATATGATACCACTTACATGTGAAACAAAACATGACACAAATTATCTATGAGACTCCAAGACGTACAGAACAGACTTCTGGCTGCCAAGTTAGATGGGGGGTGTGGGAGGGATCTACTGGGGGTTTGGGATTAGGAGATGCAAAGCATTATATATAGAATGCACAAACAACAAGGTCCTACTGTATAGTACATGGCACTATATTCAATATCATGTGATAAACCATAATGGAAAGGAATATGAAGAAGAATATATATATATATATGTGTAACTGAATCACTTTGCTGCAAAGTAGAAATTAATACATTGTAAATAAACTATACTTCAATAAAACAAACTAAAAAAATTAAAAATAGAATTGCTATACGATCCAGCAATTCCACTTCTGGGTATAAATCGAAAGGAAATGAAACACTAAGTTGAAAAGACATTTGACCCCCCCAAGTTCATAACAGCAGTATTTACAATGAGCAATACATGGAAACAACCTAACTGACCATCAACAGAGGGGTGAATAATTAAGTTGTATTTATATATAAATATACACACACACACATAAAATGGAGTATTATTCAGCCATAGAAAACAAAGAATATTTGATATTTGTGACAACATATATGGACCTTGAGGGCATTATGCTCAGTGAAAAAAGTAAGACAGTGAAAGACAACTGTACTATCTCACTTGGATGTGTAATCTAAAAACAAAAAACCAAACTCATAGAAAAAGGTATCAGATTCATGATTATCAGAGGCAGTGTGTGGGGCAGGGGGAATAGGAGGAAGGTGGTCAAAACCCACAAACTTCCAGTTGCATGATAAATAAGTACTGGTATGTAATGTACAGCATGATGACTACAGCTAACACTTACGTATAATATATATGAAAACTGTTGAGAGTAGATCCTAAGAGGTAACATCACAAGGAAAGTAATTTTTTTCTCCATTATATCTATATGAGATGATGGATGCTAACTAAATTTATAGCAGTAATCATTTAACAGTACATGCAAGTCAAAACCATTATGCTATACACTGTTAACTTGTACTGTGATGTATATCAAGTATATCACTAAAACTGGAAGAAGAGATTAAACAAAAAGCATATGAATAACAGTAACTGAGGGGCAATCCTGTGAATAATTATGTAACATGAAATATTGGCAATAATAATAATGTAAACTTGGATGCCGTTTAACCAAATTGATAGAGCTCCAGTGAGAGGTTATGGGGTGTTAGAGTGGTTCTCAAAATGTGGTCCCAGGCCAGAGTGTGTGGAGCATCTGGGAACTTGTTAAAAATGCAAATTTTGGGGTCCCAGCCCAGATCCACTGGTTCAGAAGCTCTAGGGGTGGGGTGGGTAATCTGTTTTAACAAGTTTAGCAATGCTAAAGTTCGAGAACTGTGGTAGAGGAAGATAACAGATCAATAGGTATGTTATTTATACACTGAAGTAAACAGCAGAAGCAGCAGCTAAAAGTTGAAAAGGTTTACCCCCATACAGGGAAAATTAGACTGCATTAAAAAAAAAAAATCATAGCGACTTCCCTGGTGGCGCAGTGGTTGGGAATCTGCCTGCCAGTGCAGGGAACATGGGTTCGAGCCCTGGCCCAGGAGGATCCCACATGCTGCAGAGCAACTAAGCCCGTGCACCACAACTACTGAGCCTGTGCTCTAGCGCCCGGGAGCCACAACTACTGAGCCCACATGCCTAAAGCCCATGCTCTGCAACAAGAGAAGCTACGGCAATAAGGAGTCTGCACACTGCAACGAAGACTAGCCCCCACTCACTGCAACGAAGACCCAAGGCAGCCAAAAAACAAACAAAAAACCAAATAAAAACTACCTAAAGCTATGTACATTAACTTGGTAAAAAAAAAAGATTCTAAGAACTGCCTTAGGGATAGACTTTATTCACTAAGCATGCACTGTGTAGAATGCTCTGAAGTGAAAACATACTAAGTCCTTCAGCAAAGGAATGCTATAAAGACAGCAATAGCACTGAGCTCTTTGTGGGAAACAGGCTTATAAGGAAGAGTAAGAAGCATAAAAGATAGCAGACCCCAAAACGTGGAATGTACAACCAGGTACTTGCCTACTGATTTGTAAACACTACTGAGGGCAGTCAGGGTACAGTGGCCTGTCCTGGGTGCAACCAGACCTGGGTACTAGTCCTGATATTGGCACTCACTAGAAATAGGGTTGGATTAGCTGTCCTTTGAGGGTCATTCCAGCTCAAATTCTATGGCTTTTAGATAGGGCCTGATGGATCTTTCCAGGACCACTGAACACAAAAGGGACCCTAGGCTGGGTAAAAGCTGTCTGCAGAGGGTCTTAAAGAGATATTACTTGCACACCCATGTGCATTGCAGCATTATTCACAATAGCCAAAAGGTGGAAGCGCCCCAGTGTCCATCAACAGAGAATGGATAAATAAAATGTGGCACAATGGAATATTATTCAGCCTTCAAAAGGAAGAAACAATGACATACGCTACAACATAGGTGATCTACAACACAGATGAAGACACTATGCTAAGTGAAAATCAAAACTACAATGAGGGGCTTCCCTGGTGGCGCAGTGGTTGACAGTCCGCCTGCCGATGCAGGGGATACGGGTTCGTGCCCCGGTCCGGGAAGATCCCACATGCCACGGAGCGGCTGGGCCCGTGAGCCATGGCCGCTGAGCCTGCGCGTCCGGAGCCTGTGCTCTGCAACGGGAGTGGCCACAACAGTGAGAGGCCCGCGTACCGCAAAAAAAAAAAAACTACAATGAGGTAGGTGTGAGGTACCACTTCACACCAATCAGAATGGCCACCATCAAAAAGGCTACAAATAACAAATGCTGGAGAGGGCGTGGAGAGAAGGGAACACTCCTACACTGACAGTGGGAACGTAAACTGGTGCAGCCACTATGGAAAACAGTATGGAGGTTCCTCAGAAAACTAAAAACGGAGCTACCAATATGATCCAGCAATCCTACTCCTGGGCATATATCCAGAGAAAACTCTAATTCAGAAAGGCACATGCCCCCTATGTTCACAGCAGCACTATTTACAAGAGCTAAGAGTTGGAAACAACCTAAATGTCCACTGACAGATGAACGGATAAAGAAGATGTGAAACATACATACAACGGAATATTACTCAGGCATAAAAAAGATTAATGCTATTTGCAGCAACATGGATGGACCTAGAGATCATCATATCAAGTGAAGTAAGTCAGAAAGAGAACGACAAATGCCATATGATATTGCTCATATGTGGAATCTAAAATATGACATGAACTTATCTATGAAAGAGACTCCGAGACATGGAGAACAGACTTCTGGTTGCCAAGGTGGATGGGGGGGTGCAGGATGGATGGATTGGGAGTTTGGGACTAGCAGATGCAAACTATTATATATAGAATGGATAAACAACAAGGTCCTACTATATATATATAGCACAGGGAACTATATTGAATATCCTGTAATAAAGCATAATGGAAAAGAATATGAAAAAGAATGTGCATACACATAACTGAATCACTTTGCTGTACAGCAGAAATTAACACATTTTAAATCAACTATACTTCAATTTAAAAAAAAATGACACTGCTGAGATTGGTTCAAGATGGCAGAGTACAGGGACGTGCTCTCACTCCCAATAGTGAGAGCACTGGAGTCACGGCTGACTGCTGAACAGTCATCAACAAGAAGACACTGGAACTCACCAAAAAAGATACCCCCAGGCAAGGACAAAGGAGAGGCGACAATGAGATGGTAGGAGGGGCACAATCACAATACAATCAAATCCTGTAACTGCTGGGTGGTGACTCACAAACTGGAGAACACTTATACAACAGAACTCCACCCACTGGAGTGAAAGTTCTGAGCCCCACATCAGGCTTCCCAACCTGGGGATTTGGCAACAGGAGGAGAAATTCCTAGAGAATCAGACATTGAAGGCTAGTGGGATTTGATTGCAGGACTTTGACAGGACTGGGGGGAAACAGAGACTCCACCCTTGGAGGGCACACACAAAGCAGTGTGTGCATCAGTACACAGGGGAAGGAGCAGTGACCCCACAGGAGACTGAACCAGAACTACCTGCTAGTGTTGGAGGGTCTCCTGCAGAGGCAGGGGGTGCCTGTGGCTCACCGTGGGGACAAGGACACTGGCAGCAGAAGTTCCGGGAAGTACTCCTTGGTGTGAGCCTTCCCAGAGTCCGCCATTAGCCCCACCAAAGAGCTGGATAGGCTCCAGTGCTGGGTGGCTTCAGGCCAAACAACCAACAGGGAGGGAACCCAGCCCCACCCATCAGCAGAAAGGTGGATTAAAGTTTGACTGAGCTCTGCCCACCAGAGCAACACCCAGCTCTACCTACCACCAGTCCCTCCCATCAGAAAGTTTGCCCAAGCCTCTTAGATAGCCTCATCCACCAGAGGGCAGACAGCAGAAGCAAGAGGAACTACAATTCTGCAGCCTGTGGAAGGAAAACCACATTCACAGAAAGATAGACAAAATGAAAAGGCAAAGAACTTTGTACCAGATGAAGGAACAAGATAAAACCCCAGAAAAACAACTAAGTGAAGTGGAGACAGCCAACCTTCCAGAAAAAGAATTCAGAATAGTGATAGTGAAGATGATCCAGGACCTCGGAAAAAGAATGCAGGCAAAGCTCGAGAAGATCCAAGAAAATGTTTAACAAAGACCTAGAAGAATTAAAGAACAAACAGAGATGAACAATACAATAACTGAAATGGAAAATACACTAGAAGGAATCAGTAGCAGAATAACTGAGGCAGAAGAACGGATAAGTGACCTGGATGACAGAATGGTGGAATTCACTGCTGTGGAACAGAACAAAGAGAAAAGAATGAAAAGAAATGAAGACAGCCTAAGAGACCTCTGGGACAACATTAAACGCCAACAACATTCGCACTATAGGGGTCCCAGAAGGAGAAGAGAGAAAGGACCCGAGAAAATATTTGAAGAGATTGCAGTCAAAAACTTCCCTAACATGAGAAAGGAAATAGCCACCCAAGTCTAGGAAGCACAGAGAGTCCCAGGCAGTACAAACCCAAGGAGAAATACACAGAAACACATAGTAATCAAATTGGCAAAAATTAAAGACAAAGAAAAATTATTGAAAGCAGCAAGGGAAAAACGACAAATAACATGCAAGGGAACTCCCATAACATTAACAGCTGATTTCTCAGCAGAAATTCTACAAGCCAGAAGGGAGTGGCATGACATATTTAAAGTGATGAAAGGGAAGAACCTTCAACCAAGATAACTCTACCCGGCAAGGATCTCATTCAGATTCGATGGAGAAATCAAAAGCTTTACAGATAAGCAAAAGCTAAGAGAATTCAGCACCACCAAAGCAGCTCCACCACAAATGCTAAAGGAACTTCTCTAAGTGGGAAACACAACAGAAGAAAAGGACCTACAAAAACAAACCCACAAGGGCTTCCCTCGTGGTGCAGTGGTTGAGAGTCTGCCTGCCAATGCAGGGGACGCGGGTTCGAGCCCTGGTCTGGGAGGATACCACATGCAGCAGAGCAACTGGGTGTTAGCCACAACTACTGAGCCTGCGCGTCTGGAGCCTGTGCTCTGCAACAAGAGAGGCCGCAATAGTGAGAGGCCCGGGCACCGCGATGAAGAGTGGCCCACGCTTGGCGCAACTAGAGAAAGCCCTTTCACAGAAACGAAGACCCAACACAGCCAAAAATAAAATAAATAAATAAATAATAAAAATAAAGGAATTCCTTTAAAAAAAACCCCACAACAATTAAGAAAATGGTAATAGGAACATACATATTGATAATTACCTTAAACGTGAATGGATTAAATGCTCCAACCAAAAGACACAGGCTCGCTGAATGGATACAAAAACATGACCCATATATATGCTGTCACAAGAGACACAGTTCAGACCTAGGGACACATACAGACTGAAAATGAGGGGATGGAAAAAGATATTCCATGTAAATGGAAATCAAAAGAAAGCTGGAGTAGCAATACTCATATCAGATAAAATAGACTTTAAAATAAAGAAAGTTACAAGAGACAAGGAAGGACACTACATAATGATCAAGGGATCAATCCAAAAAGAAGATATAACAATTATAAGTATATATGCACGCAACATAGGAGCACCTCAATACACAAGGCACTGCTAACAGCTATAAAAGAGGAAATCGACAGTAACACAATAATAGTGGGGGACTTTAACACCTCACTTACACCAATGGACAGATCATCCAGACAGCAAATTAATATGGAAACACAAGCTTTAAATGACACAACAGACCAGACAGATTTCATTGATATTTATAGGACATTACATCCAAAAACAGCAGATTACACTTTCTTCTCCAGTGCAAACGGAACATTTTCCAGATCACATCTTGGGTCACAAATCAAGCCTCGGTAAATTTAAGAAAATTAAAATCATATCAAGCATCTTTTCTGACCACAATGCTATGAGATTAGAAATCAATTACAGGGAAAAAAACATAAAAAACACAAACACATGGCTAAACAGTACGTTACTAAAAAACCATGAGATCACTGAAGAAATCAAAGAGGAAGTCAAAAAGTACCTAGAGACAAATGACAATGAAAACACGACAATCCACAACCTATGATATGCAGCAAAGGCAGTTCTCAGAGGGAAGTTTATAGCAATACAAGCCTACCTCAAGAAACAAGAAAAATATCAAATGAACAATCTAACCTTACACCTAAAGGAACTAGAGAAAGGGGAACAAAAAAAACCCCAAAGTTAGCAGAAGGAAAGAAATCATAAAGATCAGAGCAGAAATAAATGAAATAGAAACAAAGAAAACAATAGCAAAGATCAATAAAACTAAAAGCTGGTTCTTTGAAAAGATAAACAAAATTGATAAACCATTAGCCAGACTCATCAAGAAAAAGAGGGAGAGGACTCAATAAAATTAGAAATGAAAAAGGAGAAGTTACAACAGACACCACAGAAATACAAAGCATCCTAAGAGACTACTATAAGCAACTCTATGCCAATAAAATGGACAACCTGGAAGAAGTGGACAAATTCTTAGAAAGGTATAACCTTCCAAGACTGAACCAGGAAGAAACAGAAAAGATGAACAGACCAATCAGAAGTAATGAAATTGAAACTGTGATTAAAAATCTTCCAACAAACAAAAGTCCAGGACCAGATGGCTTCACAGGTGAATTCTATCAAACATTCAGAGAAGAGCTAACACCCATCCTTCTCAAACTCTTCCAAAAAATTGCAGAGGAAAGAACACTCCCAAACTCATTCTATGAGGCCACCATCACCCTGATTCCAAAACTAGACAAAGATACTACAAAAAAAGAAAATTACAGACCAATATCACTGATGAGTATAAATGCAAAAATCCTCAACAAAATACTAGCAAACAATATCCAAAAACACATTAAAAGGATCATACACCATGATCAAGTGGGATTTATCCCAGGGATGCAAGGATTTTTCAATATATGCAAATCAATCAATGTGATACACCATATTAACAAACTGAAGAAGTAAAACCATATGATCATCTCAATAGATGCAGGAAAAGCTTTTGACAAAATTCAACACTCATTTATAATAAAAACTCTCCAGAAAGTGGGCACAGAGGTACCTACCTCAACATAATAAAGCCCACCTACGACAAACCCACAGCAAACATCATTCTCAATGGCGAAAAACTGAAAGCATTTCCTCTAAGATCAGGAACAAGACAAGGATGTCCACTCTCACCACTATTATTCAACATAGTTTTGGAAGCCCTAGACACAGCAATCAGAGAAGAAGAAGAAATAAAAGGAATTCAAATTGGAAAAGAAGTAAAACTGTCACTGTTTGCAGATGACATGATACTATACATAGAGAATCTTAAAGATGCCACCAGAAAACTACTAGAGCTAATCAATGAATTTGGTAAAGTTGCAGGATACAAAATTAATGCACAGAAATCTCTTGCATTCCTATACACTAATGATGAAAAATCTGAAAGAGAAATTAAGGAAACACTCCCATTTACCACTGCCAGAAAAAGAATAAAATACCAAGGAATAAACCTACCTAGGGAGACAAAAGAACTGTACTCAGATAAGACACTGATGAAAGAAATTAAAGATGATACAAACAGATGGAGAGATATACCATATTCTTGGATTGGAAGAATCAATATTGTGAAAATGACTATACTCAAAGCAATCTACAGATTCAATGCAATCCCTATCAAATTATCAATGGCATTTTTTACAGAACTAGAACAAAAAATCTTAAAACTTGTATGGAGACACAAAAGACCCTGAAATAGCCAAAGCAGTCTTGAGGGAAAAAAACGGAGCTGGAGGAATCAGGCTTCCTGACTTCAGACTATACTACAAAGCTACAGTAATCAAGGCAATATAGTACTGGCACAAGAACAGAAATACAGATCAATGGAACAGGATAGAAAGCCCAGAGATAAACCCACGCACCTATGGTCAACCTAATCTATGACAAAGGAGGCAAGGATATGCAATGGAGAAAAGACAGTCTCTTCAATAAGTGCTGCTGGGAAAACTGGACAGCTACATGTAAAAGAATGAAATTAGAACCCTCCCTAACACCATGCACAAAAATAAACTCAAAATGGATTAGAGACCTAAATGTAAGACTGGACACTATAAAACTCTTAGAGGAAAACATAGGAAGAACACTCTGACAAAAATCACAGCAAGATCTTTTTTGATCCACCTCCTAGAGTAATGGAAATAAAAACAAAAATAAACAAATGGGACCTAATGAAACTTAAAAGCTTTTGCACAGTAAAGGAAACTACAAACAAGATGAAAGACAGCCCTCAGAATGGGAGAGAATATTTGCAAAGGAATTAATGGACAGAGGATTAATCTCCAAAATATATAAACAGCTCATGCAGCTCAATATTAACAAAACAAACAATCCAATCAAAAAATGGGCAGAGGACCTAAATAGACATTTCTCCATAGAAGACATAGGGATGGCTAAGAAGCACATGAAAAGCTGCTTAACACCACTAATTATTAGAGAAATGCAAATCAAAACTACAATGAGGTACCACCTCACACCAGTGAGAATGGGCATCCTCAGAAAATCTACAAGCAACAAAGGCTGGAGAGGGTGTGGAGAAAAGCGAACCCTCTTGCACTGTTGGTAGGAATGTAAATTGATACAGCCACTATGGAGAACAGTATGGAGGTTCCTTAAGAAACTAAAAATAGAATTACCATATGACCCAGCAATCCCACTACTGGGCATATACCCAGAGGAAACCATAATTCAAAAAGACACATGCACCCCAATGTTCATTTCAGCACTATTTACAATAGCCAGGTCATGGAAGCAACCTAAATGCCCATTGACAGACGAATGGATAAAGAAGATGTGGTACATATATACAATGGAATATTACTCAGCCATAAAAAGGAACAAAATGGGGTCATTTGTAGAGACATGAATGGATCCAGAGACTGTCATACAGAGTGAAGTAAGTCAGAAAGAGAAAAATAAATATCGTATATTAACGCATATATCTGGAACCTAGAAAAATGGTACAGATGAACCAGTTTGCAAGGCAGAAATTGAAACACAGATGTAGAGAACAAACGTATGGACACCAAGAGGGGAAAGTGGAGGGTGGTGGTGGTGGTGGTGTGATGAATTGGGAGATTGGGATTGACATGTATACACTAATATGTATAAAATGCATAACTAATGAGAACCTGCCATATAAAAAAATAAAGTACAAAAATTCAAAAAAAAAAAAAAAAGACACTGCTAAGTGAAACAAGCCAGTCACAAAAAAACAAATTCCTTATAATTCTACTTACAGGAAGTCCTTACAGTAGTCCATTCATAGAGACAGAGAACAAAATGGGGGTTGCTAGGGGCTGGGGGAGGGGGAATGGGGAGGTGCTGTTTGAAGAGCACAGAATTTCAGTTTGGGATGAAGAGTTCTGGGTTGATGACAGTGATGACTGCAGAATAACGTGGATGTATCAATACTTAACACTATAGAACTGTACACTTAAAAGAAGTTAAGATGGTAAACTTTGTTATATGTATTTTACATATAACTAAACGTTACCATGAAGATGAGGTTGTCAAATGGTCAGGGTGATGGAGTGCCAGGGTGGTGGCTTTGGATTTACCTTGGGTCTGATTATTGGCTATGCCACTGAACAGCTTCATGACCCCTATGCAAGTCAAATCTCTGTCACCCTCTCTATCTGTATAAGGGGGATATACAACCCCTCGGGTTTGGGTGGGGGGTCGTAAGAATTAATGATGTAAATAAGAGACATGCTCAAAACAGTCTTCATTCAGGTTCCTCCCAACCCTGGCATTAGATGGAAGATTCAACTGTGCCCTCTACTGGACAAACTAAAGACAAACAGGGCCCTGTGTGCCATGCCATGGAAATAGGGTGTATGTACCTTATTATCTCCTCCTGAGACAGCTAGGATGTTGGCTGTGATGGACCAGCTCACGTGCCATACAACATCATTGAACTTGTGCAGCAGTTTGGGGGACCACGCATTGCCCGAGGCATCATCACAGGTCCAAATGAACACTCGACCATCCTGGGAAAAGACAGGCTAGAGTCAGGAGACGAGGGCAGCAATCCTGCCCTGGTGATATCCTCTCAATCTGGAGCTACATTGGACTTTCGCAGGAATAGGGTGGGGGATTCAGGGCAAAGCACAGCCAAGGACCTCCTCAGTGTTCACAGCTTTGAGGACTAATTTCCAGCCCAGCAGCCTTGCTTTTATCCCTTTACCCCAGGAACACACTTCAAATTGGTCAGGAGTCTCCCAGGTTCCTTTCCTCATACTGGTTTCATTGTCTGTACTGCTAATTCTCAAATTTTCTCTGGGGCTTTCCTGACATCTGCCAAGTAACTTCGTTGTTTTGGCTCCCTCTGGCTCTGTACTTTCTCAACTGAATGGGTATAGCTGTCTAAAAGCCAAGCTCAGATAATGAGATGGGACCAAGAAACAAAACAACACACACACACACACACAAAACAAACCACACAAAACAAACCAAACTAAAACAGAACAAACAGACTTAACTTTTACATCATTTAAGCCTGTTCTACTTGGTCCTCTCAAATTTAGGACCAAGTAGAAAAGGCTCAAATGATGTAAAAGGCCAGGCTTAACTCTCATCTTGGGTGTTAGCGTATAATTAAAAGCTTATCCTTGGTCTTACTTTTGTTATCTGTCTGGGAATAGTGAGTAGGTCGAAGAGCCCAAGGTCTTACAATTTCCCGTTGCTCCTGGTCCTTGCTTGGGAACACTCTCAGAATGATGCCTGGGTACCTCCATTCCCTATCCACAAAAGGGTCAGGAGGGGAAACTAGTCCTGAATTTGGTGTTGCTCTTGGCTCAGTGGAAGAAAGCCACTGTGGCTTCTGACCAAGGCTTCACTGCGTGATGACCGGGCTCCAGGTGCTCGCTTATTTTTTTTTTTTAATTTTTTTTTTGCTGTACGCAGGCCTCTCACTATTGTGGCCTCTCCCGTGGTGGAGCACAGGCTCCGGACATGCAGGCTCAGCGGCCATGGCTCACGGGCCCAGCTGCTCCACGGCATGTGGGATCTTCCCGGACCGGGGCACGAACCCGTGTCCCCTGCATCGGCAGGCGGACTCTCAACCACTGCGCCACCAGGGAAGCCCCCCAGGTGCTCCCTTATTTACAATGGTCTACAGTTGCCTGTCTCCTGCCCTTCCCCTTCAAGGATTTCCCCTAGGGGAACTGTAAGGGCTGATGGGACTTCCTGAGATTAACTAACACAGGATGCTTGCACAGGTCTGAGCTGACCTGGGAGCAGCTGGCGATGGTGCTGGTGGGCAGGCCGATGGAGGGGGCCCAGGCCACATCTCGAACCCAGTCACTGTGCGCTTCCAACTTCTGCTCCTCCTTCCACTGGCCGTCCTCTTCCTCCCTAACAGGGGAGATGGTGGGGAGAATTCAGCAGGCAGCAGCCCAGGTGCCATTCCCACACCTCCATTCCTGCCCCACCCCACAGGCTCCACAGGGGTGGAGAAGCTATTCCACCTTTCTGATAACATTTGTTGAACCTACAGAATTTTATTCAGTTCACCAGCTATAAAGAAGCCCTCCAGGAAATGCTCTGTTCCTCCATAGCCAACAAGTCGGCTCTAGCAGTTGTGAATTAGGAAGAGTCAAAGCTCCTGAGTAAAGGGCAAGTTTTTTTTTTTTTTTTTTTTTTTAAAAAAAGGATGTCCTCTGAGAGATTGAAGACAGTATTCTATGGGCAGAAGGGAAAAAGACAGTTGATCCCGTTTCTGGTGAACTGAGGCTGAGTCATGGTAGGGTAGAAGGTGAGAAGTGTCCCCTTGAGAAGTTCACCAGCCCCACTTACTTCCACAGTTTGATGAGGTTGTCACAGCCGCCTGATGCAAACTTCTTGATGTAGTTGGGCTTCTGCCCAGATGGCTGGTCTATGAGGCTTCCAGGTATGACAGCAGGGGCCCAGCTGACGGCATTGCAGCCAATCTGTAAGGAGGGGGAAGGGGGACTTGTGGTGACTCTGCCCCTTTGCCTGGCAAAAGGATACTACTTTTGCAGACCCAACGCTGATGTTTATGCCCTCTGCAATTCTCAGGACTGGATTATGCAGGGCAGCTGTTTTAATGAACTAAGGATTAGCCACCCAGAACTCCTCTTCAAGGATTCCTAACAGTGCATGTATTTTTCAGCACATGTATTTAAAGAAGGAATTAGGGAATCTCAGGAATCTAAGAAAAGAACATTTTCCAAACATATGAAGGGAGGGCACAGATTCAGAAAACCACACAAAGTAAATATATGGATTAATGAATTACTCTAAAGCACTCTTGTAATCACTCCCAGGTCAAGAAATAAAACTACCACTTACCCAAGAAGCCCTATCATTTATGTCCTACCTGAATCATAGCCCCTCTGTTCTCCTGTAAGTAACCATTATTTTGATTTCTAATGTCTATTTTTTAGCTTTGTCATCCAAATGTGCATCCCTAGGTGCTAGTTTAGTTTTGCCATTTAAAATTTTGTTTAAATTGCAATATTCTCTTTTTCACTGAAATACAGTTGATTTGCAATACCATGTTAGTTTCAGGTGTATAGCAAATTAATTGAGTTATACATATACATTCTTTTTCAGATTCTTGTCCATTATAGGTTATTACAAGACATTGAATAGAGTTCCCTGTGCTATACAGTAAATCCTTGTTGGTTATCTGTTTTATATACAGTAGTATGTATCTGTTAATCCAAAACTCCTAATTTATCCTCCTTCCTTTCCCCTTTCGTAACCACAAGTTGGTTTTCTTTTTTTTTTTTGGCCACACCATGCGGCATGCGGGATCTTAGTTCCCTAACCAGGATCGAACCTGTGCCCCCTGTATTGGGAGCATGGAGTCTTAACCACTGGACCAACAGGGAAGTCCCATAAATTTGTTTTCTATGTCTGTGAGTCTATTTCTGTCTTGTATCATTTTTTTAAGATTCCACATATAAGAGATATCATATGGTATTTGTCTTTCTCTGACTTAACTTCATTTGTATGATAATCTCTAGGTCCATCCATGTTGCTACAAATGGCATTATTTCATTCTTTTTATGGCTGAGTAATATTCCATTGTAAATATGTACACCACATCTTTATCCATTCGTCTGTCGATGGACACTTAGGTTGTTTCCATGTCTTGGCTATTATAAACAGTGCTGCTATGAACACTGTGGTGCATGTATCTTCTGGAATTAGAGTTTTTGTATTGTCTGGATATATGCCCAGGAGTGGGATTGCTGGGTCATATGGTAGCTCTGTTTTTAGTTTTTTAAGGAATCTCCATATTGCTCTCCATAGTGGCTGCATCAATTTACGTTCCCACCAGCAGTGCAGGATGGTTCCCTTTTCTCCACACTCTCTCTAGCATTTATTATTTGTAGACTTTTTGATGATGGTTATTCTGACCAGTGTGAGTAAACATTTTTTTGATGTTTCTTGCATCTTCTAATTTATAGATTCCCCATGTGATCTTACTGGATCAGACTCAGGTTTCTTCCCTTTGCCAAGACCACAGGTGGTGGTGGTGTGTTCCTTCATCAGGAGGCACATGATGTCAGACTGTCTCTCTTTTTACGTTATTACCACCTGTCAATAATTTACGCCTCTCTCAATTCACTGGGCATTACAAAATGGTGATACTGTCATTCTATTCATTTATTTGTCATTTACTACATGGAATACTCTAGACAGGGGCAATTTCACTCATTAATATTTGCTTCCCAAGGGGTACAGATCAGATAAGAAAGGCAAGATAAATGCTTGATTCTTTCTGAACTAGTTCTGTCATTCTCCAAAGATGACTGATTCTCTTTTAAATATCAGGATGAACTCATGGATTGAAGCATATTTGACAGGTTTCAGTTCACTGCCATTATTCTAATTTTTTACACTCAAATTGCCCATCTTTGGCAGTGTGAGCCTGTTCAAGTTAGCTCCTTTGACATAACCCTAGTATGTCAAAGAGTATGTCACTGATCATTTCTACCTGGTATGACAAGATGTTTGTACTTTTCCTGCCTGAGACCTGGGATCAGCCATTTCTTCAAGAGCTCTGGTTTCTTTTAGTGAGAAATTGTATTTCAAGTGTATTTCTGGTGCTAGGGATGCTCACTGGTACATAATTATTTATTTTATTTCATTTAACACACAGCAGAATAGTCTCAGAATAATATTGTCAACATGATTACTAATAACATTTAAAAAAGTATTTGCAATGCCCTCCCCATTCCCCCCCCCGTTTCTTTTGGGGGGGGTTTCATGTGAATGGTACCAGCTGCTTGTGCTGCACACCGTTTTTTTTTAACAGTTATACTCTATCTATCTTAGCCGAGCACACGATCAGGACCTTGTTTAGTCTTAGTTCTTTAAAATTAACTGTATATTTAAATGGATGTCTTTCTAGTCATTTTTGTTGTCTAAAACTTATTCTTTAGTAGATACCTCAGGCAGGGCTCATGGAAACAATAGTCCTTGAGTTCTTGCATACTGGAAACAGTGCATTCTTTACACTCCAATTTTTTTTTTTTTTTTTGCGGTACGCGGGCCTCTCACTGCTGTGGTCCCTCCTGTTGTGGAGCACAGGCTCCAGACGCGCAGGCTCAGCGGCCATGGCTCACGGGCCCAGCCACTCCACGGCATGTGGGATCCTCCTGGACCGGGACACGAACCCACGTCCCCTGCATTGGCAGGTGGACTTTCAACCACTGCGCCACCAGGGAAGCCCCCTACACTCCAAATTTTAAAGAAAGATCTAATTGACATTAACAGAACATAAAGTGCACAAATTGATGAACTTTGACATCAGTATACTCTGTAAAACCATCACTACAATCAAGATAACAAATGAATCTCAAAGCGATGAAAGAAAAAAAAAATTCCAAAGAAAAAAAAAATTCCAACCAAGAATACTCTACCTGGCAAAGTTACTGTTCAGTATTAAAGGAAAGATAGTTTTCCAGATAAGCAAAAGCTAAAGGAGTTCACCACCACTAAAATGGCCTTACAAGAAATGTTAAAGGGACTTCTTCAAGCTGAAAAGAAAGGGTGCTAATTAGTAACAAGAAAACATATGAAAGTATAAATCTTCCATATGTTTTATACTCATAAGGTAAATATATATTAAAGGCAGTGGATTAATTGCTTATGAAGCTATTATGAAGGTTAAAAAAAATAAAAACTGTAACTACAGTAATTAAAGATACACAAGATAAAAAGATGTAAAATGTGACATCAAAACATAAAAGGTGGGTGGGGAGTGTAAAAATGTAGAGCTTTAGGGACTTCCCTAGTGGTCCAGTGGGTAAGACTCTGCACTCCCAATGCAGGGGGCCCGGGTTTGTTCCCTGGTTAGGGAACTAGATCCTACATGCATGCCACAACTAAGAAGTCTGCATGCTGCAACTAAGAGTCTGCATGCTACAACTAAGAAGTCTGCATGCTGCAGTGAAGACCTGGCATGGTGAAAATAAATAAATAGGTAAATAAAAAATATATATATATATTTTTTTAAAATGTAGAGCTTTAGAATGGGTTCAAACTTAAGTTGTAATCAACTTAAAATAGACTATTAATATGGGTTGTTATATATGTAAACTTCATTGTAAGGACAAAGCAAAAATCTATAGTAGATACACAAAAGATAATGAGAAAGGAATCTAAGCTTACCATTAAAGGTCATCAAACCACAAAGAAAGAGAGCAAAAGAACTATAAAAAGCCAGAAAAAACCAAAATGGCAATAAGTACATACCTATCAATAATTACTTTAAATGTAAATGGACTAAATTCTCCAATCAAAAGACATCATAGAGTGGCTGACTGAATTATAAAAACAAGAACCATCTGTATGCTGCCTATAAGAAACTAACTTCAGATTTAAGGACACTCACAGACTGAAAAAAAGAAGGGATAGAAAAAGATATTCCATGCAAATGGAAACCAAAAAAGCTGGGGTAGCTATACTTGTATCAGACAAAATAGACTTTAATACAGGGACTGTAATAAGAGACAAAGAAGGGCATTAGATAATGATAAAGGAGTCAATTCAACAAGAGGATGTAACATTTGTAAACATTTATGCACTCAACACAGGAAAACCAAAATATATAAAGCAAATACTAACAGACTTAAAAGGAGATATAGGCAGCAATATAATAATAGTAGGGTTATGTCAATGGATAGATCATCCAGACAGAAAATGGCCTTAAAGGACACATTAGACCAGATGGACTTTACAGATATATAGAGAACGTTCCAACCAAAAGTAGCAGAATACAGGCATACCTCACTTTATTGTGTCTTGTTTCACTGCACTTGATAGATACTGAGTTCTTCACAAACTGAAGGTTGTGGCAACCCTATGTCAAGCAAGTCAATTGGCGTCATTTTTCCAACAGCATTTACTCACTTCCTGTCTGTGTGTCACATTTTGGTAATTCTTGCAATATTTGAAACTTATTATTACATTTGTTTTGGCGACCTGTGATGAGTGATCTTTGATGTTACTGATGCAAAAAGATTATGACTTGTTAAAGGCTCAGATGATGGTTAGCTTTTTCACCTATAAAGCATTTTTAAATTAAAGTATGTACATTGTTTTAGACATAATGCTATTATTGTACACTCAGTAGACTAGGAGAGTTTAAACGTAACTTTTATGTGCATTGGGAAATCAGAAAATTCACGTGACTCCCTTTATTGTGATATTCGCTTTATTGTGGTGGTCTGGAACCAAACCTGCACTATCTCCATGGTATGCCTGTATATTTTCTTCTCAAGTACACATGGAACATTATCCAGGATAGATCATATGTTAGGCCAAAAAAAGTCTTAATAAATTTAAGAAGACTGAAATCCTATCAAGCATCTTTTCTGACCAAAATGATATGAAACTAGAAATCAATTACAAGAAGAAAACTGGAAAATCCACAAATATGTGTAGAATAAACAACATGCTACTGAACAACCAATGGGTTAACAAAGAAATCAAAAGAGTAATAAAATACTTTCAGACAACTGAAAATGGAAATACAACACACCAAGATTTATGGGATGCAGTAAAAGTAGTTCTAAGAGGGAAGTTCACAGCGATAAATA
The DNA here is from genome assembly GCF_949752795.1 of Hyperoodon ampullatus. Taxonomy (NCBI): domain Eukaryota; kingdom Metazoa; phylum Chordata; class Mammalia; order Artiodactyla; family Ziphiidae; genus Hyperoodon; species Hyperoodon ampullatus. The sequence goes on along the minus strand of NC_136923.1, from coordinate 7,464,617 downwards.
CCCACCTGAAGAAACAAACAAACGAGATCTCAAAAACACCCTAACTTTACACCTCAAGGAACCAGAAAAAGAACAAATGAAACCCAAAGTCAGTGGAAGGAAGGAAACAACAAAAATCAGAGCAGAAATAAATGAAATACAGACTGATACCACAAAAATACAAAGGATCATCAGAGTCCACTATGAACAATAATATGCAAATAAATGACAACCTAGAAGTAATGGATAAATTCCTAGAAACACAGAACATTCCAAGACTGAATCATGAAGAAACAGAAAATCTAAAAGGGCCAATAACTATGAACAAAGATGATAAAATCCTCAACAAAATACCAGCAAACCAAATTCAACAATACATTAAAAGGATCATACACCATGATCAAGTGAGATGTATTCCAGGGATGCAAGGTTGGTTTACCACCCACAAATCAATCCAGGTGATACACAACATTAACAAAATGAAGGATAAAAATCATATAATTATCTCAATAGATGCAGAAAAAGCATTTGATTAAAGTCAGCATCCATTTATGATAAAACTCTCAACGAAGTGGGTATAGAAGGTATGTACCTCAACATAATAGAGGCCATATATGACAAGCCCATAGCTAACATCATACTCAATAGTGAAAAGCTGAAAGTTTTTCCTCTAAGATCAGGAACAGGACAGAGATGTCCATGCTTGCCACTTTTACTCATTAAAGTATTGGAAGTCCCAACCAGAGCAATCAAGCAAGAAAAAGAAATAAAAGCCATCCAAATTGGAAAGGAAAATGTAAAACTGTCAGTATTTGGAGATGACATGATATTATATATAGAACATCCTCAAGACTCCACCAAAAAACTGTTAGAAATAATAAACGAATTTAATAAATCTGCAGGAAAAAAAATCAATGTACAAAAATCTCTTGCATTTCTATACACTAACAATGAACTATCAGAAAAGAAATTATGAAAACAATCCATTTACAATTGCACCAAAAAGAATAAAATACCGGGCTTCCCTGGTGGCACAGTGGTTGAAAGTCCACCTGCCAATGCAGGGGACATGGGTTCGTGCCCCGGTCCAGGAAGATCCCACATGCTGCGGAGCGGCTAGGCCCGTGAGCCATGGCCACTGAGCCTGCACGTCTGGAGCCTGTGCTCCGCAATGGGAGAGGTCACAACAGTGAGAGGCCTGTGTACCGCCAAAAAAAAAAAAAGAAAAAAAAAGAAAAAAGAATAAAATACCTAGGAATAAATTTAACCAATGAGGACAATGATGAAAGAAATTAAAGACAACACAAATGAAAGATATTCATGCAGATGGATTGGAAGAAATAATATTGCTAAAGTGTCCATACTACCCAAAGCAATCTACAGATTCCATGCAATTTCTATCAAAATTCCAATGCTATTTTTCACAGTACAATCCTAAAATTTAAATTGTTTGTTTAGAACAAACAATCCTAAAATTTGTATGGAATCACAAAAGACCCCTTTATTAAAAAGATACAGTGATCAAACAGTATGGTATTGGCATTAAAAACAGACACATACTCTTTACAACACTGTTACTGGCTATCTACAATTTACTTGTCTACCTGATATTTTCTACCATCACTAAAATGTAAAACAAAAACAAAAACAAAAACAAAAAACAAACAAAAAACCAACCAGACACATAGATCAATGGAACAGAACAGAGAACCCAGAAATAAACCCATGCATATGTGGCCAATTAATTTATGATAAAGGAGCCAAGAATATACAATGGGGAAAGGACAGTCTCTTCAACAGACAGTGTTGGGAAAACTTGACAGCCACATACAAAAGAACGAAACTGGACCACTATCTTACACTGTACATACAAATGAACTCAAAATGGATTAAAGAATGTGAGACCTGAAGCCATAAAACTCCTAGAGGCAAACATAGGTGCTAAGCTCCTTGACATTGATTTTGGTGATGATTTTCTGGGTCTGACTCCAAAAGCAAAGGCAACATAAGCAAAAATAAGGGGAACTAGATCAAACAAAAAGCTTCTGTATAGCAAAAGAAATCATCAACAAAGTGAAAAGGCAACCTACGGAATGGGAAAGAATATTTGTAAACCATGAATCTAATAAGGGGTCAATATCAAAAATATAAAAGAATTCATACAACTCAGTAATAAAACCAAATAATTCAACTTAAAAATGGCAGAGGATCTGAATATATGGTTTTCCCAAGAAGATACACAGATGGGTCAACAAGTACATGAAAAGATGTTCAACATCACTAATCATCAGGGAAATGCAAATCAAAACCACAATGAGATATCACCTCACATCTGTCAAGAATAGCTATTATCAAACAGACAAGAAAGAGCAAGTGTGGAGAAAAGGGAACCTCTTTGTGCACAGTTGGTGAGAATGTAAATTGGTGCAGCCACTATGGAAAACAGTATGGAGGATCCTCAAAAAATGAAAAAGAGAACTATCTTATGACCCACCAATTCCACTTCTGGCTATTTATACCAAAAAACAAACAAAAACCCAACAAAACCCCCTTAATTCAAAATATATCTGCACACCACCCCCCATGCTCACTGCAGCATTATTTATAATAGCCAAGATATGCAAACAAGCTAAGTGTCCATCAATGGATGAATGGTTAAATAGGTGGGGTGTGTACACACACACACAGGAATATTATTCAGCCATAAAAAAAGAATGAAATCTTACCAACTGCAACAACATGGATCGTCCTTGAGGGCATAACGCTAAGTGAAATAAGCCAGAAAGAAAAAGACAAAAACTGTATGATCTCACTTACCTGTGAAATTAATAAAAACCCCCAAGCTCATGGATACAAAGAACAGATTGGTGGTTTCCAGAAGTGGGGATGAGGGATGGGCAAAATGGGTGAAAGAGGTCAAAAGGTATAACCTTTCAGTTATAACAGCCTATAGGCTCTGGTGCTGGGATGGCTCAGGCTAAACAACTAACAGGGCAGGAACACAGCCCCACCCATCAGCATACAGGCTGCCTAAAGTCTTCCTGAGCCCACAGCCGGCCCTGCCCACCAGAAGTACAAGACCCAGCTCTGTCCACCAGTCCCTCCCATCAAGAAGCCTGCAGAAGCCTCTCAGACCAGCCTCATCCACCAGAAGCAAGAAGAACTACAATCCTGCAGCCTGCAGAACAGAAAATGCAATCACAGAAAGTTAGACAAAATGAGACGGCAGAGGAATATGTCCCAGACAAAGGAACAAAATAAAACCCCAGAACAACAATTAAGTGAACTGGAGATAGGCAATATACCCAAAAAAAGAATTCAGAGTAATGATAGTAAAGATGATCCAAGATCTTGGAAAAAGAATGGAGGCACAGGCTGAGAAGACACAAGAAATGTTTACTAAAGGGCTAGAAGATCTAAAGAACAAAGAGAGATGAAAAATAACTGAAATGAAAAATAAACTAGAAGGAATCAATAGCAGAATAAGTGAGGCAGAAGAACGGTTAAGTGAGCTGGAAGACGGAATGGTGGAAATCACTGCCACGGAACAGAATAAAGAAAAAAGAATGAAGAGAAATGAAGACAGTCTAAGAGACCTCTGTCACAACATTAAATGCACCAACATTCACATTATACGGGTCCCAGAAGGAGAAGAGAGAGAGAGAGGACCTGAGAAAATATTTGAAGAGATAATAGCTGAAGACTTCCCTAACATGGGAAAGGAAACAGTCACCCAAATGCAGGAAGTGCAGAGTCTCAGGCAGAATAAACCCAAGGAGGAACAGGCTGAGACACATAATAATCAAATTGACAAAAATTAAAGACAGAGAAAACATTACAAGCAACAAGGGAAAAAGAATAAATAACACACAAGGGGAATTCCCATAAGGTTATCAGCTGATTTTTAAGCAGAAACCCTGCAGGCCAGAAGGGAGTGGCACAATATATTTAAAGTGATGAAAGGGAAGAACCTACAACCAAGAATACTGTACCCAGCAAGGCTCTCATTCAGATTCGATGGAGAAATCACAAGCTTTACTGACAAGCAAAAGCTAAGAGGTTTCAGCACCACCAGACAGCTTTGCAACAAATGCTAGAGGAACTTCTCTAGGGAAAAAAAGGCCACAACTAGAAACAGGAAAATTACGAATAGAAAAGCTCACCAGTAAAGGCAAACATACAGTAAAGGTAGGAAATCATTCACACACAAATATGACATCAAAACCAGCAATCATGAGAAGAGGAGAGGACAAATGCAGGATACTGGAAATGCATTTAAAATGAAAAGACCAGCAACTTAAAACAACCTTGTTTATATACAGACCGCTATACCAAAACCTCATGGTAACCACAAACTGAAAATCTACAATAGATACACACACAAAAAAGAAAAAGGAATCCAAATGCAACACTAAAGTTAGTCATCAAATCACAAGAGAAAACCAAAGGAGGATGGGGAGAAAAAAGACCTACAAAAACAAATCCACAACAATTAGCAAAATGGCAGTAAGAACATACATATCAGTAATTACCTCAAACATAAGTGGATTAAATGCTCCAACCAAAAGACAGCCTGGCTGAATGGATACAAACTTTCAGTTATAAAATAAGTAAGTCATGGGGATGTGATATACAGCTTGGTGACTAGTTAATACCTCAATAAAAAAAAGAAGTGATTAAAAAGATAATTACTGGTAAAAAAGAGAATGAACACATCTATCATCCCCAAGTTTCCTGGGATCCCTTTGCAATCCATCTCTGCTGCCCACCTCCCCACGCTCAGCAACCACTGATCTGCTGTCACTACAGTTTGCTCTTCCATACAATGAAATCACAGTATGTACTTTTTGCCTGATTTTTTTCCAGTCAGCATAAGTATTTTAAAATTCATTTATCTTGTGTTTATCAATAGTCATTTCTTTTTATTGCTAGGTAGCATTTCTGTAGTATGGATATACCACAATTTGTTGACCCATTCACCTGTTCATACACATTTGGATTATTTCCAGGTTTTGGCTATTAAAGTTGCTATGAACTTCTGTATTTAAGTCTTTGTGTGAACTTGAAAGTCAACTTTGCTAGTCATAAATCCTTGGCTCACACATTCTTTCCTTGAGTATTGTAAATGTGTTCTCCATTTTCTCATGCACAGATCATTGCTGTTGAAAAGCCAGATAATCCAATTGTTTCCCTTGTAAGTTACATGGCTCCTTTTGCCTAGATGCCCAAAGGACTTTTTTTTTTCCTTTAAGGCCAGTAATTTCACTATACTTAGGTCTTTTTGCTGGTGATTCTGGGTTGATAGTCAAGTATAGGGTATGTTCTCTCAATATGTAGTTTCAAATATTGTTTTTAAATTTTAAGGTAGTTTTCTTGAATCAGTTTTTAGTATTTGTTCTGTTTTCTTCTTCTGGAATCCTAATATTCACGTTTGATCTCTGCTTGTCTTCACTTTTTGTCAAAATCTTTTTATTTCTTCATTTTTTCTTTTTTTCCTTTTTCACACTATTTCTCTTAAGGCATTATCTGTTGTGTTTGTTTGCTCTGGTATTCCTTCTAGTTTAGTCTTTATTTGTGAAATAATTTTTAATTTCTAACTCTTTCCTGAGTTCTGTCACCTCATTTCTTCTAAGTCTTTCTAATTTTGATTTATGCTATTTTTTAATGTCTTATGTCATTTAAAAAAAGTCTCTTAACTTGATTGGAAATAGTGGGTGACAACTGGTTCTGTTTTTGTGGGCATGTCTTTCTTCCACTGCCTGTGAGAATGTTATTCTGCATATTCATTTTTTCTTAAAGGAAAAAACTTTCTTAAAGGAAAACTTTTGAGATTTCACCTCAAATACTTCTTTGTTATTTTTAAGTGAAATTAGTTTTCCTGATCAAATGAGGTTCAGGAAAGCCTTTCTAAGTTCAGAAGTGTCTGTTTTTGTGTAGTAGTAACAAATGTGACATCTTGCTTCTGGGATTTCCTGGCTCTGTTCCTCTCCCCACTTTGGTCTACATCCTCTCTTTCCTTTCAGTGTGTGTCCCTCTCTGGCTCTGTGTCCCTCTGCTCACAAGGGGCACTACTGTGGAAGCAAGCCCAGTGGGTCATGAGGGTCTGATTTCCCCAAGTCCCTTTAGTCTTTCTTTTGGTAGGCCCCCTGCCCTCACCTGGTATGAGGTCATGCAACCACCAGGCCCCATGTCAGTTCTCCAAAGAAGAGATACAAATAGCCAATAAGCACGTGAAAAGATGCCCAACACCATTAGTCATTGGAGAAATGCAAATCAAAACCATGATGAGGTACTACTTCACACCCACTTGGATGGCTATCATCAAAAAGAAGACAACAACAACAACAAAAAAAGAAGACAACAAGTGTTGGCAAGGATGTGGCGAAACTGAAATCCTCATAACTGCTGGCAGGAATGTAAAATGGTGCAGTTAATTTGGATAACAGTTAGCAGTACTTCAAAAAGTTAAACACAGAGATTCCATGACTTGGCAATTCTCCTCCCAAGTAGTTACCCAAGAAAGTTAAAAACACAAAAATGGACACACAAATGTTTGTAGGAGCATTATTCATAATAGCTAAAAATGATCACTAACTGATGAATGGCAAAATAAAATGTGTATATTCACACAATGGAATATTATTCAGCCATAAAAAGGAACGAAGCACCGATATATGCTATGATATGGATGAACCTTGAAAACGTGCTACGTTAAAGAAGTCAGTCACGAAAGACCACATACTGTATAATTCCATTTACAGGAAATGTCCAGAATAGGCAAATCCATACAGACAGAAGGCAGATTAGCGTTGTTTGGGGCTAGGAGTAGGGTGGGGTGGAGAGTGACTGCTAATGGGGTTTCTTTTTGGGTGATGAAAAAGATCTGGATACTAGCAGTGAGAGTTGTACAACTTCGTGAGTATACTAAAAACTACAGAACTGTATACTTCTAAAAAAGGGTGAATTTTATGATATATGAATGTTATCTTAATTTTTTAAAAAGTTACAAACAAAAGTACAAAAGTCCTGTTCTCAACAGCTGCTGTTTGCCAACTGGCCAGCTATGCTTTCCAGTGAACACCTGTTGGCTCTTCTGGGGGTACTCCTCAGGTGTGGTGGAAGGCATTGCATTACTTCTTCCTCCTGCTCGGATGCCAATACCTCGCAGTCTTGTGGTTGTCGGTGGTCCACTGCTCTCTGCTTGTATTTTGGAGTTTGTGGAAATACCTTGCTATCCAATTTTGTTGTTAACTGTTGTTCAGGAGGTTTTGTTTTTGCTACCTAGTTGCTCTGCTGGTTTCTATGCAAAGACTGGAAAAGACTCAAGCACTATGTTGCCATTCCCCACCATCCTCCCAGAAGCCTCTCAGCCTATTCAGTTTTGCAAGTTAGTCAGCAGATGGGGATCACAGGGTCCCAAGTAACAAGACCCTGAGACAGGCTCCTGGGGCCTTGAAGGCTGGGCAGGCTGTGGACCCCCTGAATTTGAGAACTGCAAAAGTACAGTGTCAAACTTGGGGCTGCTGACTTCCATCTGCATAGTTTTCAGAAGTGCTGGGGCCGTGAAAGCTGGAATGCTGTGTAGATAGAAGGTAGACGGATTCCAGGGTTCTAACCTCAGCACAGTACCTTCTCTAAGTCACTTACTTTTTCTAAGCCTCACTTACCTAATCATAAAATGAGAACGGGACTGGTAACCTTGTAAATCCGTACATTTGTTATTTTTTCTTTCATTCACAAACATTTGAGAGGATTACATGACATACAATAGACGCTCAAGAAATGTGAGATTTCCCCTCACTGTCCACCGTGCTTGCTTTCTTTCTTTTTTTAAATTTACTTTATTTTATTTTTGGCTGCGTTGGGTCTTTGTTGGTGCGTGTGGGCTTTCTCTAGTTTGTGGCAAGTGGGGGCTATCCTTCATTGTGGTGTGTGGGCTTCTCTTGTTGCAGAGCATGGGCTCTAGGCATGCGGGCTTCAGTAGTTGTGGTGCACGGGCTCAGTAATTGTGGCTTGCAGGCTCTCGAGTGCAGGCTCAGTAATTGTGGCGCACGGGGCTTAGCTGCTCTGCAGCATGTGGGATCTTCCTGGACGAGGGCTCGAACCCGTGTCCCCTGCATTGGCAGGTGGATTCTTAACCACTACACCACCAGGGAAGCCCCACTGTGCTTTCTTGACTGTTTTAACCTTAATGTCCAATGACTACAAGTAGAGAACTAAATTCCTATGATGATTTTTTTTTTTTTTTTTTGAGGTACACGGGCCTCTCACTGTTGTGGCCTCTCCCGTTGCGGAGCACAGGCTCCGGACGTGCAGGCTCAGCGGCCATGGCTTATGGGCCCAGCTGCTCTGAGGCATGTGGGATCTTCCCAGACCGGGGCACGAACCCGTGTCCCCTGCATCGGCAGGCGGACTCTCAACCACTGCGCCACCAGGGAAGCCCCCTATGATGATTTTTAACACCACTCAGTTCCAGGGGTCCCAATGACCACTGCAGGCCATGTCAACTTGAGGTGTCCATAGAAAGGGTGGCAGTTAGGCAGCCTACTGCTGCCACCTTGCCAGTGCCCTGGCCCTCCCCGACTTGGAGGAACCAGTGCCAACCCTGCCATGGGCTAAATGAGGCTGGTGCAGCCTGGCCTCCCTGGATGCAGCCTGTCTGGCTTTAGAGCAGAGAGGCTCAGAGCTGCTCTCCCAAGCATGTCTGATCAGCAGCCCCCTCCGCTGGTCCACCGCACAGCAGTGACACTGTTCCTGCCACTCTCTAAGGAGTGAACAGGGGACACATGGCAAGGCCACAGAGCTACCCACTATACACAGGAAGGGTGTGACTTACAGTGTGAGCATTGTTGATCTTCTTCACTTCCCACTGGCCCAACCCGGTGTAAGTCAGCAGAGAGATGGCTCCATCCGAGCTCCCACAAGCTAGGATCAGGCCGTAGTCATGGGGGGCCCAGCACACAGAGTTTACTGCAAGAAGGAGGGAGGCACAGTGAGCAGACTTTCAGTTCTGAGACTTACTGTTTTACTAAATTTCTAAAAAAAAAAATTGTAGGGATCACCAGGGGGAGGTTGTAATTTTGTCAATTAAGGAGATTTAAAAAACCCATCACTACTAATATCATCATAAACTAAAGCCTATCTTATAATCTGAGAACAAGGCCAGTACTTAAAATGAATAAACCTTAAAAAAACAAAAATCTCGCTATGTTGTCTTTGCTTTTCTCATTTTGCTTTGGATTGGCTTTAGGTCTTAAGGCCTTACCTCTGCTGTGGAAAGAGTAACAGAAAAGCAACCGAAGCCCAGGGGACAAACGACGAGCATCACAAGGGGACAGCCGAGCGTTAGCCAAAACAGAGGCCTCCCCCCTCCCCCAGGGCCCCTCTGCCCGCCGCCCTCTCCCGCCACACTCAGTGTACCTGAGGAGTCGTGTCCCGTGTGCTCATGCGTCTTCTCCCAGGTGCCATTTTCCTCTTTCCAGATAATGACTTTCCGGTCATAGGAGCAGGATGCCAGGACATTGCCATACATGGGGTGGGCCCAGGCCACTTGCCACACAGGACCCTCATGACTGCAAGGGGAGAGGGTCAGAGGTTGCTCAGATGGGCCAGAGGAACCCACAGTGCTCTGCCAGCCACTACTTTGGACAGAAATGAATGGCTTCTCAGGACAGAACTGCCTAAAAATTTCAAAAAGGAGAGCTGTGTATAATGTCACTCCAAAAGGGACCGTCATTGGGCAGTGACGACCCTGAGGCCGAAGGCGAGTCAGCCCCTCTGTCCCGACCCGGCAGAGCCCTCACCTACCCCAGATGGTGGCCAGCATAGTCTACATCTACTGTCATCAGCACAGTCACCAACAGATCCAGGGTTTACCCCCACAAGTGCTCAGGATGTATCTGTAGATGAATCACTACTCATCTTCCCAGACGGTCACCTCCTTGAGGACGCAGTAACTATTTCATTTTGATATTTGCCACTACTCTTTTAACTTTATCAAAAGGCATGTCTCTCTCTTCTCTTCCCATCTCTGTGCGTTCACTGTCTGAGCACATACCCTGTGCCAGGCTCTGTACTGGGGCCGTCCCTCAGAACGGGGGGCACCCAGCACACAAGAGGTGGGTGGCACAGAGGGGATGGGACAGGCTCTTTCACACCCATTCCACACTCACTTGCTGCTTGACTTTAGGCCAGGGCCATATCCTCTCTTTGGCTTTGTCTCTTAATAGAGATGTCAACAAGACTTCTTTCACGTGGCGGTCATGAGGGAAATGTCTGTGATAACTCAATAAAGAGCTTAGAACAGTGCTTGGTACAAGAAAAGGAAAAAACACAAGCTTGATGCCTGTTAGCTCTGGTGTTGCTCCCTGCTCAGCCATTCACCCCGGGACTGCTGACACTCAGAGTTCTCCTCCCTCCAGCTGGGACAACGGGCCAACCCCAGTCTCTACAAAGGAGCTGCTAATGAAACTCTTGTAGACTCAAACGTCCTACAACTAGCGTAATTTTAACTGAGGGAATAAAGAATGGGGGCCTGAATTTATTACCCTCCAATATTTTTCATACTTTGAGCGCAAGGAAAACACAGAGCAGAGGACCGAGTGACAGCAGACGGTGCAGCCCCCGCCAGTGCTGGCAGCCAGGCCTTGCCCTCAGAGCTCTCTGCTCAGCCACGGGCTGCTGAGCAGGGAAGGCGACATCTGGCTCCTGAGTCACTTGACTCCTGACACTCAGGAAGAGGTGGAACTTCTAGGCCTATCTCCCGAAATGGCTACTGACTTAGCTATGTCTTTTTTAACCCATTCACAAACATGTACTGAACACCCACTTGTCAGTGATTCTTAACTTCTCCTGTGCAGTCTGGTGAATGTTATGGTCCCTTCTCAGAATAATGGATAAAATACATAGGGCTAGGATTATAAAGAAAACCCAATTATACTGATATACAGTTATCAAAATGTTAAAGAACAATTTATGTTATTAGTGATACGTGTGCTTCTTTGTTAACACTTTAAGTAACAAACTCTAGTGGCAAGTCTAATAACCATTCTAACTTCAAAGTAGTGATGAGGGACTTCCGGGTAAGATGGCGGAAGAGTAAGACGCGGAGATCACCTTCCTCCTCACGGATACACCAGAAATACAGCTACACGTGGAACAACTCCTACAGAACACCTACTGAACGCTGGCAGAAGACCCCAGACCTCCCAAAAGGCAAGAAACTCCCCACATACCTGGGTAGGGCAAAGCGGAGAGATTCCCGCACAGAGGAGCGGTGCCGAGCGGCACTCACCAGCCCGAGAGGCTTGTCTGCTCGCCCGCCGGGGCGGGCGGCGCTGGAAGCTGAGGCTCGGGCTTCGGTCAGAGCGCAGGGAGAGGACTGGGGCTGGCGGCGAGAACTCAGCCTGAAGGGGGCTAATGTGCCACAGCTAGCCGGGAGGGAGTCCGGGAAAACTCTGGAGCTGCCGAAGAGGCAAGAGACTTGTTCTTCCCTCTTGGTTTCCTGCTGCGCGAGGAGAGGGGATTAAGAGCGCTGCTTAAAGGGGCTCCACAGACGGGCGCGAGTCGCGACTGAAAGCGCGGAGCCCAGTGACGGGCGTGGGACGCTGGGGCTGCTGCTGCCGCCGCCAAGAAGCCCGTGTGCGAGCGCAGGTCACTGTCCACACCGCCCTTCCGGGAGCCTGAGCAGCCCGCCACTGCCGGGGTCCCGGGATCCAGGGGCGGCTTCCCTGGGAGAACGCACGGCGCGCCTCGGGCTGGTGCAACGTCACGCCGACCTCTGCCGCTGCAGGCTCGCCCCGCACTCCGTGCCCCTCCCTCCCGCCCGGCCTGAGTGAGCCAGAGTTCCCGAAGAGGCTGCTCCTTTAACCCTTTCCTGTCTGAGCGAAGAACAGACGCCCTCCGGCGACCTACACGCAGAGGCGGGGCCAAATCCAAAGCTGAGACCCGGGAGCCGTGAGAACAAAGAAGAGAAAGGGAAACCTCTCCCAGCAGCCTCAGAAGCAGCGGATTAAAGCTCCACAATCAACTTGATGTACCCTGCATCTGTGGAATACATGAATAGACAACAAATCATCCCAAATTGAGGAGCCAGGAGTCAGTACTGTGCCTCTGAGGTGGGAGAGCCAACTTCAGGACACTGGTCCACAAGAGACCTCCCAGCTCCACATAATATCAAACGGCGAAAATCTTCCAGAGATCTCCATCTCAACACCAGCACCCAGCTTCACTCAACGACCAGCAAGCTACAGTGCTGGACACCCTATGCCAAACAACTAGCAAGACAGAAACACAACGCCACCCATTAGCAGAGAGGTGGCCTAAAATCATAAAAAGTCTGCAGACACCCCAAAACACACCACCAGACGTGGACCTGCCCACCAGAAAGACAAGATCCAGCCTCATCCACCAGAACACAGGCACTAGTCCCCTCGACCAGGAAACCTACACAACCCACTAAACCAACCTTAGCCACTGGGGACAGACACCAAAAACAACAGGAACTACGAACCTGCAGCCGGCAAAAAGGAGACCCCAAACACAGTAACATAAGCAAAATGAGAAGACAGAAAAACACACAGCAGGAGAAGGAGCAAGATAAAAACCCACCAGACCTAACAAATGAAGAGGTAATAGGCAGTCTATCTGAAAAAGAATTCAGAATAATGATAGTAAAGATGATCCAAAATCTTGGAAATAGAATAGACAAAATGCAAGAAACAGTTAACAAGGACCTAGTAGAACTAAAGATGAATCAAGCATCGATTAAAAACACAATAAATGAAATGAAAAATACTCTAGATGGGATCAATAGCAGAATAACTGAGGCAGAAGAACGGATAAGTGAGGTGGAAGATAAAATAGTGGAAATAACTAATGCAGAGCAAAATAAAGAGAAAAGAATGAAAAGAACAGAGGACAATATCAGAGACCTCTGGGACAACATTAAACGCACCAACATTCGAATTATAGGGGTTCCAGAAGAAGAAGAGAAAAAGAAAGGGACTGAGAAAATATTTGAAGAGATTATAGTTGAAAACTTCCCTAATATGGGAAAGGAAATAGTTAATCAAGTCCAAGAAGCACAGAGAGTCCCATACAGAATAAATCCAAGGAGAAATACGCCAAGACACATATTAATCAAACTGTCAAAAATTAAACACAAAGAAATCATATTAAAAGCAGCAAGGCAAAAACAACAAATAACACACAAGGGAATCCCCATCAGGATAACAGCTGATCTCTCAGCAGAAACTCTACAAGCCAGAAGGGAGTGGCAGGACATAATTAAAGTGATGAAGGAGAGAAACCTGCAACCAAGATTACTCTACCCAGCAAGGATCTCATTCAGATGTGATGGAGAAATTAAAACGTTTACAGACAAGCAAAAGCTGAGAGAGTTCAGCACCACCAAACCAGCTTTACAACAAATGCTAAAGGAACTTCTCTAGGCAAGAAACACAACAGAAGGAAAAGACCTACAATAACGAACCCAAAACAATTAAGAAAATGGGAATAGGAACATACATATCGATAATTACCTTAAATGTAAATGGACTAAACGCTCCCACCAAAAGACACAGATTGGCTGAATGGATACAAAAACAAGACCCATATATATGCTGTCTACAAGAGACCCACTTCAGACCTAGAGACACATACAGACTGAAAGTAAGGGGATGGAAAAAGATATTCCATGCAAATGGAAACCAAAAGAAAGCTGGAGTAGCAATTCTCATATCAGACAAAATAGACTTTAAAATAAAGACTACTAGAAGAGACAAAGAAGGACACTACATAATGATCAAGGGATCGATCCAAGAAGAAGATATAACAATTGTAAATATTTATGCACCCAACATAGGAGCACCTCAATACATAAGGCAAACACTAACAGCCATAAAAGGAGAAATCGACAGTAACACAATCATAGTAGGGGACTTTAACACCCCACTTTCACCAATGGACAGATCATCCAAAATGAAAATAAATAAGGAAACACAAGCTTTAAATGATACATTAAACAAGATGGACTTAATTGATATTTATAGGACATTCCATCCAAAAACAACAGAATACACATTTTTCTCAAGTGCTCATGGAACATTCTCCAGGATAGATCATATCTTGGGTCACAAATCAAGCCTTGGTAAATTTAAGAAAATTGAAATTGTATCAAGTATCTTTTCCGACCACAATGCTATGAGACTAGATATCAATTACAGGAAAAGAGCTATAAAAAATACAAACACATGGAGGCTAAACAATACATTACTTAATAACGAAGTGATCACTGAAGAAATCAAAGAGGAAATAAAAAAATACCTAGAAACAAATGACAATGGAGACACGACGACCCAAAACCTATGGGATGCAGCAAAAGCAGTTCTAAGAGGGAAGTTTATAGCAATACAATCCCACCTTAAGAAACAGGAAATATCTCGACTAAACAACCTAACCTTGCACCTAAAGCAATTAGAGAAAGAAGAACAAAAACATCCCAAAGTTAGCAGAAGGAAAGAAATCATAAAAATCAGATCAGAAATAAATGAAAAAGAAATGAAGGAAACAATAGCAAAGATCAATAAAACTAAAAGCTGGTTCTTTGAGAAGATAAACAAAATTGATAAACCATTAGCCAGACTCATCAAGAAAAAAAGGGAGAAGACTCAAATCAATAGAATTAGAAATGAAAAAGGAGAAGTAACAACTGACACTGCAGAAATACAAAAGATCGTGAGAGATTACTATAAGCAACTCTATGCCAATAAAATGGACAACCTGGAAGAAATGGACAAATTCTTAGAAATGCACAACCTGCCAAGACTGAATCAGGAAGAAATAGAACATATGAACAGACCAATCACAAGCACTGAAATTGAAACTGTGATAAAAAATCTTCCAACAAACAAAAGCCCAGGACCAGATGGCTTCACAGGCGAATTCTATCAAGCATTTAGAGAAGAGCTAACGCCTATCCTTCTCAAACTCTTCCAAAATATAGCAGAGGGAGGAACACTCCCAAACTCATTCTACGAGGCCACCATCACCTTGATACCAAAACCAGACAAGGATGTCACAAAGAAAGAAAACTACAGGCCAATATCACTGATGAACATAGATGCAAAAATCCTCAACAAAATACTAGCAAACAGAATCCAACAGCACATTAAAAGGATCATACACCATGATCAAGTGGGGTTTATCCCAGGAATGCAAGGATTCTTCAATATACGCAAATCAATCAACGTGATACACCATATTAACAAATTGAAGGAGAAAAACCATATGATCATCTCAATAGATGCAGAGAAAGCTTTCGACAAAATTCAACACCCATTCATGATAAAAACCCTGCAGAAAGTAGGCATAGATGGAACTTTCCTCAACATAATAAAGGCCATATATGACAAACCCACAGCCAGCATCGTCCTCAATGGTGAAAAACTGAAACCATTTCCACTAAGATCAGGAACAAGACAAGGTTGCCCACTCTCACCACTCTTATTCAACATAGTTTTGGAAGTTTTAGCCACAGCAATCAGAGAAGAAAAGCAAATAAAAGGAATCCAAATTGGAAAAGAAGAAGTAAAGCTGTCACTGTTTGCAGATGACATGATACTATACATAGAGAATCCTAAAGATGCTACCAGAAAACTACTAGAGCTAATCAATGAATTTGGTAAAGTTGCAGGATACAAAATTAATGCACAGAAATCTCTGGCATTCCTATATACTAATGATGAAAAATCTGAAAGTGAAATCAAGGAAACACTCCCATTTACCATTGCAACAAAAAGAATAAAATATCTAGGAATAAACCTACCTAAGGAGACAAAAGACCTGTATGCAGAAAATTATAAGACACTGATGAAAGAAATTAAAGATGATACAAATAGATGGAGAGATGTACCATGTTCTTGGATTGGAAGAATCAACATTGTGAAAATGACTCTACTACCCAAAGCAATCTACAGATTCAATGCAATCCCTATCAAAATACCACTGGCATTTTTCACAGAACTAGAACAAAAAATTTCACAATTTGTATGGAAACACAAAAGACCCCGAATAGCCAAAGCAATCTTGAGAACGAAAAATGGAGCTGGAGGAATCAGGCTCCCTGACTTCAGACTATACTACAAAGCTGCAGTAATCAAGACAGTATGGTACTGGCACAGAAACAGAAAGATAGATCAATGGAACAGGATAGAAAGCCCAGAGATAAACCCACGGACATATGGTCACCTTATCTTTGATAAAGGAGGCAGGAATGTACAGTGGAGAAAGGACAGTCTCTTCAATAAGTGGTGCTGGGAAAACTGGAGAGGGACATGTAAAAGTATGAGATTCGATCACTCCCTAACACCATACACAAAAATAAGCTCAAAATGGATTAAAGACCTAAATGTAAGGCCAGACACTATCAAACTCTTAGAGGACAACATAGGCAGAACACTCTATGACATAAATCACAGCAAGATCCTTTTTGACCCACCTCCTAGAGAAATGGAAATAAAGACAAAAATAAACACATGGGACCTAATGAAACTTAAAAGCTTTTGCACAGCAAAGGAAACCATAAACAAGACCAAAAGACAACCCTCAGAATGGGAGAAAATATTTGCAAATGAAGCAACTGACAAAGGATTAATCTCCAAAATTTATAAGCAGCTCATGCAGCTCAATAACAAAAAAACAAACAACCCAATCCAAAAATGGGCAGAAGACCTAAATAGACATTTCTCCACAGAAGATATACAGACTGCCAACAAACACATGAAAGGATGCTCAACATCTTTACTAATTAGAGAAATGCAAATCAAAACTACAATGAGATATCATCTCACACCAGTCAGAATGGCCATCATCAAAAAATCTAGAAACAATAAATGCTGGAGAGGGTGTGGAAAAAAGGGAACACTCTTGCACTGCTGGTGGGAATGTGAATTGGTACAGCCACTATGGAGAACGGTATGGAGGTTCCTTAAAAAACTACAAATAGAACTACCATATGACCCTGCAATCCCACTACTGGGCATATACCCTGAGAAAACCATAATTCAAAAAGAGACATGTACCAAAATGTTCATAGCAGCCCTATTTACAATAGCCCGGAGATGGAAACAACCTAAGTGTCCATCATCGGATGAATGGGTAAAGAAGATGTGGCACATACATACAATGGAATATTACTCAGCCATAAAAAGAAATGAAATTGAACTATTTGTAATGAGGTGGATGGACCTAGAGTCTGTCATACAGAGTGAAGTAAGTCAGAAAGAGAAAGACAAATACTGTATGCTGACACATATATATGGAATTTAAGAAAAAAAAAGGTCATGAAGAACATAGGGGTAAGACAGGAATAAAGACACAGACCTACTAGAGAATGGACTTGAGGATATGGGGAGGGGGAAGGGTAAGCTGTGACAAAGTGAAAGAGCGGCATGGACATATATACACTACCAAACGTAAGGTAGATAGCTAGTGGGAAGCAGCCGCATAGCACAGGGAGATCAGCTCGGTGCTTTGTGACCGCCTGGAGGGGTGGGATAGGGAGGGTGGGAGGGAGACGCAAAAGGGAGGGGATATGGGAACATATGTATACATATAACTGATTAAATTTGTGATAAAGCAAAAAAAAAAAAAAAATAAAAAAAAAAAAATAAAAAGACCCCAGAGAGCTCCCTCGCCCCTTCCACCAAGTGAGGACACAGCAAGAGGATGGTTATCTGTGAATGAGGAAACAGGATTTCACTAGACATCGAATCTGCCACCACCTTGAACTTGGACTTCCCAGCCTCCAGAACTATGAGAAGTGTTTGTCGTTTATAAGCCAGTTGATGGGATTGTATCACAGCAGCCCGAACAGACTAAGACAAGGGTTGTTGCAGCCATTAATCCTTTAATCATGTAAAGGGAAAGGAGATGAGCACAGAAACCTGGCAGACGGCACCTTGGCCAAGACACACTGACTCACGTACCACCTGAGAAGGACATAGCATTACTTCTGCAGGCTTTTCTGCCAAAAATGAAAACTGACTGTGAGGAAACATCAGACAAACCCAAACTGAGGGACAGTCTACACAACAACTAGACAGTATGCTTCAAAAGTCTCCAAATCATGAAAAACAGGCTGAGGATTAATTGCCCCAGATTGGAGGAGACAAAAATGGTATGACAACAAAGTGCAATGCGGAGCTTTAGTAGACAACTGAAAACATGAATAAGGCAGTAGATTAGTTAATAGCGCCTCATCGATGCTAATTTCCTGGTTTGGATCATGATACCACGGGCATAGATGTTAACATTTGAGGAAGCGACGTGAAGGTATAAGGGGATTCTGTAATATTTTTGCAACTTTTTTGCAAATCTAAAGGTTTTTTTCACATTTTTAAAAAAAAAAAAAAAAAAAAAAAAAAAAACAAAGTAGTGATGAGCATAAATGCTGTTTTGAGAAAGCTACAACAACTGTAAAGTGATATAAAAATATCTGTGACTGTCTTCCCTGGTGGCGCAGTGGTTAAGGATCCGCCTGCCAATGCAGGGGACACGGGTTCGAGCCCTCGTCCAGGAAGATCCCACATGCTGCGGAGCAACTAAACCCGTGTGCCACAACTACTGAACCTGCGCTGTAGAGCCCACGAGCTACAACTACTGAAGCCCGCACGCCTAGAGCCCATGCTCCGCAACAGGAGAAGCCACCACAATGAGAAGCCCGTGCGCCGCAATGAAGAGTAGCCCCCACTCACCGCAACCAGAGAAAGCCTGCGTGCAGCAACGAAGACCCAACGCAGCCAAAAATAAATAAATTTATTTAAAAAAAAATCTATGACTCCTATTGGTAACAAAGTGACAGGTACTATGAATTCTACTGCGGTTCCTGGCCTATAGCCATAATTGAAGGAAATGCTAAATATCAGAGTCACTGAAAATAAAGAGGTAATTCTTTCCCTTTCCCAGTTCACCACCTCCTGAATTCTACCCACAGAACCCTTGGAGATCCATGGTACCCAGGTTAAGAACCCCATCTACCTGAGGTAGTGAACTGAGGGAAAGCACTAGAGTGCGGCCACAAAACTGAGAGCCAGGATCTCAAGAATCTCAACAGGGAGAAAGGTAAATGAAACATTTGTAAATATTCTGAGGACCTGCCACAGGCAAACAGGCAGAATTATGGGATTTATACAATTACTATTACATTCTTAGATCAAGAATCTCAACAGGGAGAAAGGTAAATGAAACATTTGTAAATATTCACTGAGGACCTGCCACAGGCAAACAGGCAGAACTATGGGATTTATATAATTACTATTACATTCTTAGATCACCAGCCTTGAGTCACTTTAGGTCATGTGGTAGCTAAACTTGTTTAAAAAAAAAAGCTAGTTTCCCACTTTTGAAAACAGCAGTGGCCGCTGGACGCTTGCTGCAAGTAGGCTCTACCTGGGCGGAGACAGCGGCAGCCTGTGTTGGGGGTGAGTGGGTGGAGGCTCTGAGAGCCTATAACTGACTCCCTCGCCCCAGGTCTGCCAGTGGGCATTTGGGCGGCAGAATGGGATTCGCTCCGGGCTCCATCGGCCTGGGATAGCTGACGAGGGCAGCCGGCTGGCTGGGACCGGGTGTCCTCTCCGCTGACTGCACTGCAGGAGAAGCCCACTCTCTGAGACCTTGCCCGGGGTTGGCTGCACTCACCCCCTGAGGTCGGCGATGAGGATCTGCCCTCCGTTGCGCACGTCGAAGATCTTGACGGACCTGTCTGATGAGCAGGTTGCCAGGCGGGTGCCGTAGTAGTCCATCTGGGCATCATGCTGCAAAGAGAGGACAGCTCGGGAAGCCGGCAGGCTGGGCGGAGGGGGGTGGGGTGGGGGCAGTCACCAGGACCGAGTCTAGCAGGGACCAGAATCTACCTGAAATTAATCAAACCTCAAAGAATCATCACTATCAGGCAGGAAGCTAGCATGTCAACGTTCTCACTTCTCTGACAGGTAATGTCCTTCTGAAAGGGACAAGAAAAACCACACGCAGCTGCTTTTAGACCCTCTACATCCCAGGGGAAGTCCTTCCCAATCCTGTTCTGCAGGGTGGGTGGGAGAAGAGAAGCTTGCCTAGCTCCTTCCTCCCGCCCCACTGTGTTCCGAGGCTCTGTGGGCTGCCAGGGAGGTCTGGCTCAGCGCCAGAACCCAGGGCTAACGCTGACCCAAAGAAGCAGGCCACTGACTGCCTGCAGGCCCCAATCAGGTCCTCCATGATGCACGTCTGGCCTGCACACAGGGCCCCATTCAGACATTTAGGCTCCTTCTTGCACCCATGGTCCTGGATCCTTTGTGGACCTTTGTTCCTGGGTTTCTACTTGACCTTTTCCCTAGTAGTGTGCCCAGTACCCCAGACTCTCCACTCATGCCTTAAATGTCACTGGTCCCATCACTGATGAACCGACTCCACCGATGCTGCCTGGCCATCCAGACCTAGGGCTGGGCCCTGCCCACAGCTCCCTTTCCATCTGGGCGATGGCTCCTCTGAGCCAATCCACCGGCTGCCTCACTGTACTTACTGGCCCCTCCTGTTTGCTGGCCCTGCCTATTCCAACAGATGACACTTTCTTCACTGTTGCACCTTGGGGGTTTCAGGAACTATTAGCTGTCACTCTTGCGGTCATCAGGGGCAATCACATCCTTTCAAAGGGGAGCAATCATTTCGTCTGCTTCAACATTCCTTCCTCACCTCCCTACCCAAGGAAAACATCCTGATTCTTCCTGGGAGGTCAACCCCCTCCACCATTCCAGGTCTTGGCTTGCTGGAAGGCAGGCAGGGCAGGTGCTATGACAGAGCTTCTCTGCAAGTGTTTTTCTGAAGCACTGCTCCAGCAGAGTGCTTTCACACACTTCGGGAGGAAGGAGGGCAAAGAACCTAAGAGATTTAAACCCTATCTCAAGTTACCTGCTGTGCAACCTTAGAAAAATTTCCTAATACCCTTGAACCTAGTTTCCTTATCTTTAAATGGACCTAATGATGGCATCTACTTCGAGGGTTGTTATGAAGGTTAAACGAGAAGTATTCAGCATGGGGTGTGATGCACAGTGAGCACGCAGACGTCAGTCATTACTGCTTTGTCTCATCTGTTCCCCAAGATGAACCCACACAGAGAGGTAGCATATCCATAATTTTCCCCATCTTAGCTATGAGGAAATCAGGGCTGACTCAGAAAAGTTAGGAGACTGACTACGAGTTTGGTTCAAGATGGCAGAGTAGAAGGACATGCCCTCACTCTCTCTTGCGAGGGCACCGGATTCACAACTAACTGCTGAACAATCGTGGTCAGGAACACACTGGAACTCACCAGAAAAGACACCCCACATCCATAGACAAAGGAGAAGCCACAATGAGACGGTAGGAGGGGTGCAATCACAATAAAATCAAATCCCATAACTGCTGGGTGGGTGACTCACAAACTGGAGAACACTTATACCACAGAAGTCCACCCACTGGAGTGAAGGTTCTGAGCCCCACGTCAGGCTTCCCGACCTGGGGGTCCAGCAACGGGAGGAGGAATTCCTAGAGAATCAGATTTTGAAGACTAGTGGGATTTGATTGCAGGACTTTGACAGGACTGGGGGAAACAGAGACTCCACTCCTGGAGGGCACACACAAAGTAGTGTGTGCATCGGGACCCAGGGGAAGGAGCAGTGACCCCAGGGGAGACTGAACCAGACCCAACTGCTAGTGCTGGAGGGTCTCCTGCAGAGGCAGGGGGTGGCTGTGTCTCACCATGAGGACAAGGACACTGGCAGCAGAAGTTCTGGGAAGTACTCCTTGGTGTGAGCCTTCCCAGAGTCTGCCATTAGCCCCACCAAAGAGCCGGGTAGGTTCCAGTGTTGGGTCGTCTCAGGCCAAACAACCAACAGGGAGAGAACCCAGCCCCATCCATCAGCAGACAAGTGGATTAAAGTTTTACTGAGCTATGCCCACCAGAGCAACACCCAGCTCTACCCACCACCAGTCCCTCCCATCAGGAAACTTGCACAAGCCTCTTAGATAGCCTCATCCACCAGAGGGCAGACAGCAGAAACAAGAACAACTACA
Organism: Hyperoodon ampullatus; assembly: GCF_949752795.1. Classification (NCBI taxonomy): domain Eukaryota; kingdom Metazoa; phylum Chordata; class Mammalia; order Artiodactyla; family Ziphiidae; genus Hyperoodon; species Hyperoodon ampullatus. Next base: position 7,442,552 of record NC_136923.1, on the reverse strand, counting down.
ATTCTGTAGCCTGTGGAACGGAAACCACATTCACAGAAAGAGAGACAAGATGAAAAGGCAGAGGCCTATGTACCAGATGAAGGAACAGGATAAAACCCCAGAAAAACAACTAAATGAAGTGGAGACAGGCAACCTTCCAGAAAAATAATTCAGAATAATGATGGTAAAGATGATCCAGGGGGCTTCCCTGGTGGCGCAGTGGTTGAGAGTCCGCCTGCTGATGCAGGGGACGCGGGTTCATGTCCCAGTCCGGGAGGATCCCACATGCCGCGGAGCGACTGGGCCCGTGAGCCATGGCCGCTGAGCCTGTGCATCCAGAGCCTGTGCTCCGCAACGGGAGAGGCCACAGCAGTGAGAGGCCCGCGTACCGAAGAAAAAAAAAAAGATGATCCAGGACCTCAGAAAAAGAATGGAGGCAAAGATCGAGAAGATGCAAGAAATGTTTAACAAAGACCTAGAAGAATAAAAGAACAAACAAACAGAGATGAACAGTACAATAACTGAAATGAAAAATACACTAGAAGGAATCAATAGCAGAATAATTGAGGCAGAAGAATGGATAAGTGACCTGGAAGACAGAATGGTGGAATTCACTGCTGCGGAACAGACTAAAGAAAAAAGAATGAAAAGAAATGAAGACAGCCTAAGAGACCTCTGTCACAACATTAAACACAACAACATTCACACTATAGGGGTCCCAGAAGGAGAAGAGAGACAGAAAGGACCTGAGAAAATATTTGAAGAGATTATAGTCAAAAACTTCCCTAACATGGGAAAGGAAATAGCCACCCAAGTCCAGGAAGCACAGAGAGTCCCAGGCAGGACAAACCGAAGGAGAGAACTGCCAAGACACATAGTAATCAAATTGGCAAAAATTAAAGACAAAAGAAAAAGTATTGAAAGCAGCAAGGGAAAAACGACAAATAACATACAAGGGAACTTCCATAAGGTTAACAGCTGATTTCTCAGCAGAAACTCTACAATCAAGAAGGGAGTGGCATGACATATTTAAAGTGATGAAAGGGAAGAACCTACAACCAAGATTACTCTACCCAGCAAGGATCTCATTCAGATTTGATGGAGAAATCAAAAGCTTTACAGACAAGCAAAAGCTAAGAGAATTGAGCACCACCAAACCAGCTCTACAACAAATGCTAAGGGAACTTCTCTAAGTGGAAAACACAAGAGAAGAAAAGGACCTACAAAAACAAGACCACAACAATTAAGAAAATGGTAATAGGAACATACATATTGATAATTACCTTAAATGTGAATGGATTAAATGATCCAAGCAAAGGACACCGGCTCACTGAATGGATACAAAAACAAGACCCACATATATGCTGTCTACAAGAGACCCACTTCAGACCTAGGGACACATACAGACGGAAAGTGAGAGGATGGAAAAAGACATTCCATGCAAATGGAAATCAAAAGAAAAAGCTGGAGTAGCAATACTCATATCAGATAAAATAGACTTGAAAATAAAGAATGTTACAAGAGACTAGGAAGGACACTACATAATGATCAAGGGATCAATCCAAGAAGAAGATATAACAATTATAAATATATATGCACGCAACGTAGGAGCACCTCAATACATAAGGCAACTGCAAACAGCTATAAAAGAGGAAATCGACAGTAAAACAATAATAGTGGGGGACTCTAACACCTCACTTACACCAATGGACAGATGATCCAGACAGAAAATTAATAAGGAAACACAAGCTTTAAATGACACAACAGACCAGATAGATTTAATTGATATTTATAGGACATTCCATTCAAAAACAGCGGATTACACTTTCTTCTCAAGTGCACATGGAACATTCTCCAGGATAGATCACATCTTGGGTCACAAATCAAGCCTTGGTAAATTTAAGAAAATTGAAATCATATCAAGCATCTTTTCTGACCACAACACTATGAGATTAGAAATCAATTACAGGGGAAAAAAACGTAAAAAACAGAAACACATGGAGGCTAAACAATACATTGCTAAATAACCAAGAGATCACTGAAGAAATCAAAGAGGAAATCAAAATATACCTAGAGACAAATGACAATGAAAACACAACGATCTAAAACCTATGGGATGCAGCAAAAGCAGTTCTAGAGGGAAGTTGATAGCAACACAATCCTACCTCAAGAAACAACAAACATCTCAAATAAGCAATCTAACCTTACACCTAAAGGAACTAGAGAAAGAAGAACAAACAAAACCCAAAGTTAATAGAAGGAAAGAAATCATAAAGATCAGAGCAGAAATAAATGAAATAGAAACAAAGAAAACAATAGCAAAGATCAATAAAACTAAAAGCTGGTTCTTTTTTTTTTTTTTTTTTTGGGCGGTACGCGGGCCTCTCACTGTTGTGGCTTCTCCCGCTGCGGAGCACAGGCTCCGAACGCGCAGGCTCAGTGGCCATAGCTCACAGGCCCAGCCGCTCTGTGGCATGTGGGATCTTCCCGGACCGGGGCACGAACCCGTGTCCCCTGCATCAGCAGGAGGACTCTCAACCACTGCGCCACCAGGGAAGCCCAAAGCTGGTTCTTTGATAAGATAAAATTGATAAACCTTTAGCTAGACTCATGAAGAAAAAGAGGGAGAGGACTCAAATCAATAAAATTAGAAATGCAAAAGGAGAAATTACAACAGACACCACAGAAATACAAAGCATCCTAAGAGACTGCTATAAGCAACTCTATGCCAATTAAATGGACAACCTGGAAGAAATGGACAAATTCTTAGAGAGGTATAACCTTCCAAGACTGAACCAGGAAGGAGAAAATATGAACAGACCAATCACAAGTAATGAAATTGAAACTGTGATTAAAAATCTTCCAACAGGGCTTCCCTGGTGGCGCAGTGGTTGAGAGTCCGCCTGCCGATGCAGGGGACACGGGTTCGTGCCCCGGTCTGGGAAGATCCCACATGCTGCGGAGCGGCTAGGCCCGTGAGCCATGGCCACTGAGCCTGTGTGTTCTGAGTCTGTGCTCTGCAGCGGGAGAGGCCACAACAGTGAGAGGCCTGCGTACCGCAAAAAAAAAAATCTTCCAACAAACAAAAGTCCAGGACCAGATGGCTTCACAGGTGAATTCTGTCAATAATTTAGAGAAGAGATAACATCCATCCTTCTCAAACTCTTCCAAAAAACTGCAGAGGAAGGAATACTCCCAAACTCATTCTATGAGGCCACCATCACCCTGATACCAAAACCAGACAAAGTTACTACAAAAAAATTACAGACTAATATCACTCACGAATACAGATGCAAAAATCCTCAACGAAATACTCGCAAACAGAATCCAACAACACATTAAAAGGATCATACACCATGACCAAGTGGGATTTATCCCAGGGATGCAAGGATTCTTCAATATATGCAAATCAATCAATGTGATACACCATATTAACAAATTGAAGAAGAAAAACCATATGGTCATCTCAATAGATGCAGAAAACGCTTTTGACAAAATTCAACACCCATTTATGACAAAAACTCTCCAGAAAGTGGGCACAGAGGGAACCTACCTCAACATAATAAAGGCCATATATGACAAACCCACAGCAAACATCATTCTCAATGGCGAAAAACTGAATGCATTTCCTCTAAGATCAGGATGAAGACAAGGATGTCCACTCTCAGCACTATTATTCAACATAGCTTTGGAAGTCCTAGCCATGGCAATCAGAGAAGAAAAAGAAATAAAAGGAATACAAATTGGAAAAGAAGAAGTAAAACTAAAACTATCACTGTTTGCAGATGACATGATACTATACACAGAGAATCCTAAAGATGCCACCAGAAAACTACTAGAGCTAATCAATGAATTTGGTAAGTTGCAGGATACAAAAGTAATGCACAGAAATCTCTTGCATTCCTAGACACTAATGATGAAGAATCTGAAAGAGAAATTAAGGAAACACTCCCATTTACCACTGCAACAAAAAGAATAAAATACCTAGG